>NW_024100597.1:1040095-1745191 GCF_016545835.1 Crotalus tigris | reverse complement strand
ATAATTCTTTAATATTCTCTATTATATCTTTTATTATAATAATTCATTAATTACTTCTTACTGTTTATTCTTTACTTTTTCTAAGGTCTAGAAGGTCCCAAAGGGAAATGAGTATTTGGAACATTGGAAGTGAAGCAAAGGAAAAATGAACGCATTGCAATAAATATGTAGAAATCAGTGAGAAAAAAAAGTATTAGTTAGTAAGCCACACTGATAAACCCAGACAATAAAGTGGTTAGGAACTGACTGAATATGTTCTTTTCTTGATTTGGCTCTCACTGTGGCATTGCTCTGTTCTGGCATACCTAAGATCTGTGAAAATGGTGTATAGGTATTCTTTGTTTTACAGTCACAATTGGGAATGGGCCTTCCATCACTAAGCTGGTAGCATCTGATTTTATCATCCTTTTTTTGCTGTGGTTGTTCCTTCACTCTGGTCATTAAGCAAGTCCAGCTTCCCTCATTATTGTTGGAAGCGCCTGGGAAGGTTGCAAATGGTGATCACCTGAGCCTGGGATGCTGCAACTGTCATAAATACATACCCAAATTTTGATCCCATGACTGTGGAGATACTGCAAGGGCCTGTTGTAAGTCACTTTTTTCAGTGCTGTTACAACTTCGAATGGTCATTGAACAAATGATTGCAAGTTGAAGACTCCCTGTACTGCTAAAATTTTGAGGACTTTGCCTATTTATAGAACAGAATCAACAGAATAAAATAAAAGTTCTCCCACCCTTTTTTCTACAGCAGATAATGGATTTTTGTGCTTTAGTAACAGACCATTAGAAAAAAAATATTGAAATGCAGTACATAGAGATAATTGAAATTTGATTTGAAATAGAGTTTTAATTCATTGATTCAGAAGGGCAATATCATATGGTTAGTCTTTAAAAATGGAGGTAAAACAGCAGGGCAGGAAGAGTTATGTTCAAGTCATTGTTATTTGTTTCATTCATTCTATCATTCCTTCATTCCTTCCTTCATTCCTTCATTCCTTCATTCCTTCATCCATCCATCCATCCATCCATCCATTCATTCATTCATTTCAAATTTGAAAGCACCAGTCTTCTCAGCCTTCCTGGGTGAATTTTGCATTAATTTGTGATCTACTTGAGGAGCAACTCAGGAACAAAAACAAACAAACAAAAAACAATCCAGGTCTTGAAAAGTGAGTGCTATCCAGCTGAGAAAAAAAAACCAACAAGTTCCATGTAGAAACAATTCCTCCCTGTTCTTTAGCATTCATCCTAAAATTTCCATTCTACCCTTCTCTGCATGGGAATATCCTATATTTATACTATTATCATAGCTTAAACTACCATTAAATAATGTATAGATATCAATTATGTGGCTGTCATAAATATTTTCTCAGGTGTGTCTCATTTTATTTTACCAAACTCATTTTACTTTACTTTTTACTGTAAAAGGAGACCAATGTATACAGTAAAAACCCTATGTTTTGCGCTCTTTCTGTTCTTAAAAGCCAACTTTAAGGACCAATCTGATTTAAAATAGTTTATATTTTATCTAATTACCTGACTGGAAAAAAGTATCTTTCTTCCATTCCAAAGAAGATAATCAGAGTAGTGTATGTCAGTCTCCAATTCTTGTCTGCTTTATTTACAAATATTTCTATATGGAAGTGCAGAAATATGTAAATGGCCTTGCTTCCCTGCATTCCTGCTGATTTCTAATGTGTCTAATGGAGATGAAGTTATAAAACAATACTTTGTATTCTTTTATGAATATTTCAAGAATTATTTATTTATTTCATGCATAGTTCATAGTGCTGACATTTGATTTATAGCAGTATGGATGTACCTGGGGTTGCTAAGGTTACCCATTTTCATTCACCCGCAGATATTTGAGATCTACATAATCCTATCACATCGTCAACTGCATTTCAAAGTGATGTTGATAAATGTTACCTTCCTTAGATAATATTTCCATTTAGATATGATATATCTCAAGTCTTCTATCTTTTAAAATATTGTAATTGATGAAATTTTACATTATGTGCATAGCAGATAGCCAAGTTAACATTTCCTACTCCCAAATTTGAATTTCCCCCTTCCCAAAAAAATGTTACAAAGTAAAAAAAAAGTATTTGAAATTCAAATCTGTCCTTGCAAATTTAAATAGTTATTTTTCAACCTTTATTACATTACCTTTATAAGAAAGGATGCATAGACCTAGTCTTTACCAGAAAACATATATCTCGGTGATTGGCATTTACACCGTAATCTCAGCTTTCTGAGCTGGCTAAGATATATTCAAATGTCAGAATCTGAAAATGCTATACATTATGCAAAATAAATGAAGAAAATAGTAAAATTAAACATTGCCATGGCACAACTGATTTTTGTCTGCCAACATAGTTTTGTTGATGAAAATAATACATTAGTGTTACTTAAATTGGTGCCCTGTATATTAGCTGGGACAATGTTGATTTGTGTTTCTAATAGTGATAGTCCTAATCATTATAGGCCATTAGATTGGAGGAATTTCTTGAAGGGAGAATACTGAAGATAACTTCAATAGGAGAATGGTGGCTAACATACACTTACTGTCTCAGATATGTAGGGCTTGGACTATGGAATACTGTGCTTTAAAGAATAAAGTAAATGCTGGATTAGACTCTGGAAGAAAACTTGTGTTAAGTGCAATACTTAGTCCTTGATTTATGACTATAATTGGGACCAGAATTTCAATTGCTACACAAAGTGGTTATTAAGTGAGTCACACTCAATAGTATAAACTTTTTTTTTGCCATGGTTGTTAAGAACTGCAAATCACTGCGGCTCTTAAGTGAATTATGCAGTTGTTAATCAAATCTGGTTTGCCCATTGACTTTGCATGTTGGAATCCAGCTGGGAAGGTTGCAGATGGTGATCGCATGGCCCTGGGATGCTGCTGCCCTCATGAATTCAGATTACTTACCAAGTGCCCAAATTCGGATCACTTGGGAATGCTGTGATGGCTGTAGGTGTAAGAACCGGTCATAAGTCACTTTTTTCTATGCCATTATAAATTCAAACAGCTGCTAAAGGAATCCCTGTAATTTGAGGACTAACTGCAATTGCGCACTGCATGCTATTTTGCCACGTGGCAAATATGACTCTGTTGTGTGATTCCATAATGACACCATTATGTGATGCACTGTTGCTTAATAGTATAATTTCCCGAGCAATTTTATCTAACTGGCTGAGTCCAAAGTATCTCAAAAACACAATCTCACTAATGAGCTGGTGTTAAAAAAAAAAAAAAATTGAAAATGTTAGCATTTTTGTATGACATGTTTTCACACTGCAACATTTTGGATGCATACAGCTTTAAAATATGATGTTTTGTAACTTGTACAGATATGTAAACATTGTTTTAAATATTGAAGGGGTAAGAGAAATGTTTTGCCTCTCTTTCTTCTGCTAAATGTTAGAGACATCAAGGCTAAATGTGGTCTGACACCTAATCAGAATTTCTTCTTGAGCATTCCTAAACACTGTGGAAGAATCCTATAAGTGATGCTTGCATCTGTGCTGTATTTGACAAACTACAGTACTGGATCATTGTGCTTAATCCTTATTTGTTTAAAACTCCTATAAGAAGAAGCCATAGATGGAGTTTTGTCTCTTCAAAATGCTGCTATGGTTCATTTAGTGCAATTCATGCGCATGGCACTTACAGGTAATCTGTCTCCCTCCCTGTCTTTCTCTTTCCTTCAAAGCAACCCTTGCCCAAGAAGTTTGCAATGATTCTTAATGTTTTCTGAGTACTTGGCTTTGTTTACTAAGGTAGGCTAAGTCTTTTGTCGAACTATAAATGATATTTATTGGGGCTTCTACAGAAAGCTGGTTGTGGAAGGGTGCAATCATTATGGTATGACAAAAAGAAGGGGTCAAATAACAAGGCAAATATCTTCCTGCTGCTATGGCGTCTCCTAGTGGTGTGACTGTTGTACAAGTACTATCTAGATTAACTCGAAGAGTAATTTAGTCAGAAAACTACGGTGTGAATACAACTTTGTACATAATACAATACAAGGAAATATCTTCTATCCTCTTTTTCTTTAGGGGTTTTCCCTTTGCTTTGTGGCCTGCTCACAAAACAATTCACATACAGTCTTTACTAGAAGACAAGGAGGAGGGCGGGTCAATTTATTTTCCAAAGCACCAAAACGCAAGACAAGAAACAATGGATGGAAACTAATCAAGGAGAGAAGCAACCTGGAATTAAGGAGAAACTTCCTAACAGTGAGGACAATTAACCAGTGGAACAGCTTGCCTTCAGATGTTGTAGGTGCTTCATCACTTGAGGTTTTTAAGAAGAGACTGAACAGTTAGTTGTCTGAAATGATATAGAGTCTCCTGCTTGAGCAGGAGGTTGGACTAGAAGACCTCCAAGGTCCCTTCCAGCTCTGTTCTGATTCTGCTGATTATATCAGTCTTTTTAACCTCCCAGGCATGTATTTGAAATCGGTGACCATATAAATTTAGTAAATTTCTTTTTTTTATATAAAACCCTCATTTTCACACCTTTTGTTAGACATATTTTGTTGTACACACCCTATAAAATATCTGGATAATCTTCAAGCTGAGATTATTTAGGACCCCTGCAGACAGAATTAGAAGGATTTTTAACTGGGCAACCATGTCATGGCAAGCCAATCTCCATTTTGGAAGTAAAAGCTATATCCAGTTGAAATGACAGGCTTGCAACAACTGCTTCACCTTGGTAAAGAAGTGGTTCCATAAAACAGGAAATTGTAAAGACCAGGATTAGTTTTACTGAATAAAATAACAGAGTTGAAAGGGACCTTGGAGATCTCCTGGTTCAACCCTTTGCTCAAGAGGAGACACTATAATATTTCAGGCAAATGGTTATCCAATCTTTTCTTAAAAACCTCCTATGATGGAGCACCCAGAACTTTTGAAAGCAAGCCATTCTACTGATTAATTGGTCTGTCAGGAAATTTCTCCTTAGTTCTAGGTTTGTTCTCTCCTTGCTTAGTTTCCATCCTTGTTCTTCTTTCAGGTGCTTTGGAGAATAGGTTAACTCCCTCTTCTTTGTGGCAGCCTCTTAAATATTGGAACACTGCTGTCATGTCACTGCTAGTCCTTTGTTTCATTAAACTGGACATATCCAATTCCTAAAGTTTCCACTTCATCCAAAAGGCTTAAAAAGCACTTATTTATAGATGGTTGATCTGATTGTGTTGTTGCTGCCATGTGGAGGGGGCAGTGTTGCATTTTTTATGTTGTGGTTTTCAATGTTGTAAGCCACCTGGAGTCACCTATGTGTGAGTTAGAAGGCCATATAAATTTATTAACTAAATAAATACTATAGACTGAACCAGCTGCATATAGTAATGCACATTCAAATGGGGCAAAGCTTTGATTATGTAGTTAAGCCCATTAACTTGTCTGCTTTGACCTTTCACAACCCCTGTATGCAGGTTATAGAATTTGTTCTTATGTTAGTAAATGACTAAGTTTTACCTGTCTGAGTATTTTACCTATTTTATTAAGAGATAAAAAAAATCACTGGTAAATAGCCCCCTTTAATTATTTCTCTGAGTTAATAATCTGTTTCCTATATTTTATCAGCTTTTCTTTTACATATTGTAACCTTACATACTGAAAGGACTTGTTTAAGATTTTATCCTAAAAGGCTCCCTACAAATATTTTGAATGAATGCCTGAATGACTAAATGCATCAATGAATAAATATGGAATGGTCACAACTACTTTACCTAGCATAATTTCTTTCAAAACTTGAAAGAAGAATCGCTTTCATTGCACTTTCCATTTCTTATTCCACTTCTTCACTTTCAGCTAAGTCGTATTTGTGAATGATTGCCTGCATTAAAACTACACTTTCTATTTGAAATATCTTATTTTTAAAATATTTTTGATCTATATATACTATACAACATAACATTCTTATCACTAAGCATTATAATAGCATTGCCAGTGTACAAACCTTTGCAACAGATGCTGCTGATTTTTTTTTCTAAATTGCACAAGGCAAATGGTTAACTAATCCAAATTACCACCCCCCAAAAATAGGTGACCGAAGCATTGCTTGCTGCTGTATGTAGATGATGCTATGATTCTCTCCAGGATTCCAGTTGGCCTTAAAAGAGCCTTGCAAGCCCTTGTCCAGTATTGCAAATATAATAAACTGGACATAAATTATGAGAAAACAAAGGTTATGGCTTTTGCAAAAAGGCCAAAACAGTACCCATGGTATTTAAATAGCCACAAAATAGAGCAGGTAACCACCTTTAAGTATCTAGGGGTGGTCATCCATGCCACTGGCTCACAAAAAGCCCATGGAGAATACGCAGCTGCCTCTGGCCAGCGATCAGCGAATGCCATTCTTAAATTTTTCTGCACAAAGGGAGGACACTATGTTCCAGCTGCAATTAAGCTCTTTCTGGCCAAATTGCTAACACACAGCTTCTCTATGGGATCTTGCTCAGACCCTCAGCTTCGTGTTTTACACCACTGGAAAGAGTTCAATCCAAATTTATCAGAACAATTCTCCAGATGCCGCTCTGTGTTCCAAATGCACTTCTGCACCTGGAGACAGGATTGATAAAAGTCAAAGCAAGAATCTGTGTAGCTTCCTTAAACATCTGGCTAAGGCTTAATTGCTTTCCGCAAGGCCTTGCTCCATTAATTCTACAAGATAAATTTTCCTTTTCATGGATCAAGGCAGTCGAGTCCAACCTTGCCAAACTAGGCTTCTCGTTAGCCTCAATTCTCAAACTGGACTACGACCAAGCAAAACTAACCTTGCGTCAAAGGGTAGAGGACATCGAGAGGCAAGCGGACTTAGGTATAGCTCCGCTGTTTCTGGCTCCAGACTCTATTAGATACATGGTTACACCTGCCAGGTATTTTAGTCAGTTGGAGTCAGTAAACCACCGGAAAGCATTCTCACTTGCATGGTGCCATGTGTTTCCATCGGCCGTCCTGTACCGCAAGTATAAAAAGACAGCACTGTCTGAAAGACTCTGCTCCTGTGGCTCAGGAGAGGTGGAGACCATTGGACACATACTCCTTCGATGTTTCTTCTACAGAGCCATTTGGAAAAACCATATCCTCCCCATAATTGATAGGTATCCGGGTCATTCGGAAAGTATTTATCTCCAGTGGCTGCCTAAGGTGCAGGTGGCTAGATTCTGTGCAGCATCATTGGGGATTCGTCAGAAAGATAAATAATCATTTTAGATCTTTTTAATAATCTTTTATAATTGATTTTATTACGTGTTTTATCCAGTTCTAGACTATACTCAATGTATTTTTATTGTCAGGTCAGTATGATTCAGTTTTTCTGAAGCTAGCTTGTTTTTGATATACTGTCTGTAAAACTAGGCAGACCTTGGTCACCCATTTATTGCCTCATTGATTGTGATGTATTGCTGTGTCCTCTTGTGATGGTTCTGTTTAGTTTTGTTTTATTTGGAAGTTTGATTTATGTGTGGCCTTTGGCTGTAATAAATTGATTGATTGATTGAATGAATTGCACAAGGTGTATCAATTCCTTCATTCAGCTCTACATATGTATTGCTAAATAAAACACACACACACACACACACACACACACACACACACACACACACACACACATATATACGTGTCATCAGAAGAAGTGACCATAAAAGAAAAAAATTACATAACTAATTTTGGTAATATAATTTGGGAGTATATGAAAACAGGTGAAAAAATGCCTCTCAAGGTATTAGGGAGGGAGTTTTGTGTTAAATATTTTGCAGTAAACTGGAAAGAAAACAATGTTTTCTTGTAAATATTGACAATGACATTGCTTCTTAAATAAGGTAATGTTAAGTGCTGGGGGGGGGAGGAGAAACCTGGTGAGAATTGTGGAAGAAAAAGTGCTTTAAATCCAGATAATAAAACTATAAAGTTAATGAAGGAGCTGTGTTCCAGTTGATTGTTAAGCCATTTGATAAGAACCTTCATAGGAGCTCAGTACTTAGGCTAATCAGTGCACAAGATAAAATGGATGTTTAATGAAGCTGGACGCCAAGAAAAACATTGTATAATTGTACTAAGCAGCTCTCTAGGTAAAATGATAGCTTTTAAAGGATGAAATATAGTATGCATTTGGCCTACTGTTTGCTTAAGCTTCAGAACAGGTTTTTTTTTTTCATTTCATTTGCAAATGCATCTCTGAGGAGATTTGTAACAATAATACAAGCTGAAAAATAAGCTGTTAACTGGATCAAGAGCTGTTATTCATTCAGAATAAACTATCTGACAATTTTATTCCCCATGCACATCTTATTTTCCTTTGACAAAGAAATAATCTTAATTTGGAGAGAAAGAAAGTTTTTATAGAGATGTACAAAGCTTGAAAAAAGATAACCACACTCTTAGAACAAGAGAAGGGGAAAATAAAGTGATCAGTATTCTGGAATATTATTATTTTATCACAGATTACCTCTATCTGACGTTTCTCCAGATATTCATGGGAGCAAATCATGTAGCTGTCTTTGTTCCTATTCTGGTGTAGGATTTCATGGACTTTGGTGCTGGGAAAGCCATTTTCCATTTTGAAATTGACCAGATGGAAATGAACAGCACAGAATACTTTAGGCCAAGAATGATTGGACACACAATGATTTTGTCTCTCCGTGTACATACAAACAAGAAGTAATATAATCATAATAATGATACCGATAAGCAGTGCTTTTTTTCTAAAAAAAAAAAAAAAAGGTGCCAGAACTCACACATGTCATACAACCCGCCTTGCCTACTCTACAAGGTTCCATCCAAAAAAGGTGCCGGAACTGGACATTCTATGAGGAAAAAAAGCCCTGCCAATAAGAGAAGATAGTAGAAAAGATGAGAAAGATAATAGTAAAATAGCCATATGTGGGTAAATACCCTTAGATATAAGACTGTACTTTGGGAATTAGGGGTTTAACAGAGTGATAGCATGAGGGATGACCATAAAATCATACAGTCATGACCATTAAATCACACACAGGCACACGCACGCACGCACAGACGCACTTGCACATACAAATACAAGCACACTTTGGAAGCAGCATAATAAGCCAAAAGAAATAAAGACATGAGGCAAGAAAAAAAATTTATAGCAAAACCTGATTTCCATCAACTCTATTCACTATACACCTCTAACCCACTGTCAGACCTAAAACCAAGAATGATATGTGGAAATTTTTCCAAGTTGAGTTCTTTATTGTTTCACACCTATAAGCAAAATCTTGCCAGTCTCTACTGTCTCCATCTATAATGTATTCTGTGAACTATTAGGGCGGGGCTGTTTCACCCTCTTTATTTTACACATAATATCAAGGCTAAGTTGCTTCTTACTCCTCTGACATGCAACCCACTTTTTGGGATCCACCTCCTCACTGCATTCTATTCAAAAATTAAAAAAAAAAATTCAGAGAAGAGCAACTAAGATGATCAAAGACCTGGAGACTAAAACATAGGAAGAACGGCTGCAGGAGTTGGTTTGGCTAGTCTAAAGAAAAGAAGAAATAGGGGAGACATGATAGCAGTATTCCAGTATTTGAGGGGCTGCCACAAAGAAGAGGGGGTCAAGTTATTCACCAAAGCACCAGAGGGCAGGACAAGAAACAATGGCTGGAAACTGATCAAAGAGAAAAGCAACCTAGAATTAAGGAGAAACTTCCTGACAGTGAGGACAATTAAGCAATGGAATAGCTTGCCTTCAGAAATCACGTGCGTTCCATCACTGGAGATTTTTAAGAAGAGGCTGGATAGTCACTTGTCTGAGATGGTATAGATTTTCCTGCTTGAGCAGGGGGGCTGGATTAGAAGACCTTCAAGGTCCCTTCCAGCTTTATTCTATTCTATTCTATTCTCATACCTACAAGCCATCTTTGTTTCTGCCATATTTCTACACTGCTTCATGTACTGCCTTTTGGTCCTTAAACACACTGTTCATTCATTTATCTCAATCACTTGTATATCATATACTATTTTTCTATCATCCTGTGCATGCATTAATTTTTTTCCTACCTATTAATCCATCTTTGGCGAACATTCTGTCAAAAAGCACACAATACTATAGTTGTTCTATTTTATTTTGCCATCTATTCTTCTTGTGAAACACAACTCTCTGATTGATATTTTACTTTTCAGATACACAATCCTTGTTGCATTGTGTAGGTGAATACTGTAAAGAATTCAAATACCAGTGAACAACGTGGAATATTCTGTAGAAAAACTAGTATACACAGTTCTGCTTCTGAATCTGCTATCCCAATTACTATATAAGGCACCTTAATTTTTGTTAAACCATTCAGGTTGCCTTCCAAGCTAGCCCCATATTGAGGTTTATATAAAAGGTGACGAAGACATGAATTATTGTTGCTCAGTATCCTGCTGAAGAGTAAAAATCTGATTTGTACAAATGAACCTCCTTGTTTTTGTTTTCTCTCTTGCTATTTTTTTCTTTATAGAAGGGATTAATAACAACATTTTTCTAATCATCAGGCACAGATGTAGTCTTCACACATACACACATTAATCAAGTTGCACAGCCACTCCATAAGCAAACCACATCCATATTTTAACATTTATTCAGTTAAAGCATCAATAATGCACAAGAAGAAATTTCACTATGTGTAGATGATCATGCAAAAAATTGCTGCTCCTATACATTACAAACATCCACCTGTAAGAGGGAGTCTTGTCACCTTTGCATCTAGTCCTATCTCCTTCCCAATGCATGTTCTTTCAGAACTGTTTGAGGATTTGAGAGTTGAATTGGAACCTTGCTGTCCTATTCCAGAATAGGAAACCTTCCAGATGTTGATCTTAATTTTCTTCAGCTCCAGCTCATGTGACCAATTGTAAAAGATTATGGAAACTGTAATCTAAAAACATCTGTAGCACCAGTTCTTAAAAATTCACAGACTTTCTAAGCCATCAATAGTTTCAAGCATCCTCTATTTGTTCCTCCCCTTCTCTGCAATATTGGTCAAAACTTTTTTGTATTAAAGGAATAGGATAATATAAACCATGACCCTACTGAAAAATGTGATATTCTGTTAAGAAGACTGAAGAACAAATGCACACATCAGAGATGACTGTGGAAATGTGGAATGAAATTTAATGTGAAGAAAAGCAAGGTATTACAAATGGGCAGGAAAACAAAGGTACAAGTACATATTAGTTGAAATCAGGCTCAAAAACAGTAGCTGTGAGAGGGACATTGGAGTCCTAGTGGATGATCACTTAAACATGAGTCTGCAGTGTGCAGCCGCCGCCAAAGAAGCTAATACAACCCTTGGTTGTATAAACAGAGGCATAGAATCAAAATCATGTGAAGTATTAGTACCACTTTATAAAGACTTAGTAAGGCCACTCTTGGAATACTGCATCCAGCTTTGCTCACCAAATTACAAAAAAAGATGTTGAGACTTTGGAAAAAGTGCAAAGGAGAGCAACTAAGATGATTAAGGGCCTGGAGACAAAAACATATGAAGGACGGTTGCAGGATTTGGATTTGTCCAGTTTAGATAAAAGAAGAATTTAGGGTGACATGATAACAGTATTCCAGTATTTGAGGGGCTGCCACAAAGAAGAGGAGGTCACGTTATTCTCCAAAGCACCAGAGGGCAGGACAAGAAACAATGGTTGGAAACTGATCAAAGAGAGAAGCAACCTGGAATTAAGGAGAAGCTTCCTAATAACGAGGACAATTAACCAGTGGAACAGATTGCCTTCAGAAGTTGTGGGTGCTTCATCACTGGAGGTTTTTAAGAAGAGACTGGACAGTAACTTGTCTGAAATGGTATAGGAGGTCGGACTAGAAGATCTTCAGGTCCCTTCCAGCTCTATTCTGATTCTAATTCTAATTCTGGTTGTAGGTGTTTCTATGGAAATGCTAGTCTAAAAAGTCACCAGCACATTAATTAAAAAAGAAAAAAATAAGAGAAAGTTTCTTCAAAAAAATGGATATTTGTCTAAATGCTGCAAGTGGAAGAAAAATAAACTATACCATAGATCTACAAGGAATGAGAAAAGATGGTTTGAGGAGCAGAATATGATTAATAATAATAATATCAATAATGACAATATTTGCTATAATAGCAGGAAATTAACTAACTTAGGGAAGAGTTTGCATCTTTAGATGAGAAGTATATCAAATACGATTGGTAGGAAGAGAATTTTTTTGTAAAAGTCAAAGGAAGATTCTTATGTCTGAATTGTTATGTTTAAAAATGAGATTATTGAGATGTTGTAAATCTTAAGGGCAGGTTGAAAATAAATTATCAGGTTTAGTTAATATCTAGGAGTTCTTAACAAAATGAATTATAAAACAGTCAGAAATTTAGGAAGTGAAATCAGTTTTGGAAAAAAAAAGATTCACGGGGCATAAAGAAAATTACAGGGCTTTTAGCATAACACTTGTTGGTGATATATTTATGGAAAACATTAATAAAGATCAAAATACAAAACATCAAAAGATAAATCTGATTGAAGAAGAGTCAACACAACTCCGTAAGAGGTAATTCCTATATTTTATCATTTGCTGAGAATTTCAATATTATAGATAAAGATAAGTTAATAGACATTATATATCAAACTTTTATAATAGGAACAATATTTTTATTGGTTGATAACTAGTTATATGATTTAAGAGAAAGAAGGATTTAAACAAAGAAGGAAATCAAAGGAAAAGAAAACTTCTTCAGTCTCATCAAAAGGATTAACTTTCATCTGGCAAGCTTTATAATAGGAGCAATCTTCTTATTGGTTGATAATTAGTTAAAAATAGAATGTAGAGACTAGAGTGAATTATTAGGTCTTCCACTGAAAGGACATATATAGAAGCATTCCCAAGGTCAATGCTGTACCAATGCTTTTTAACTAGTCTAATTCATCAGTGATTAAGACTACTCGAACTGGATTTTTTCAGTTGGACTAAAATGTCACTATGCAAATTTAGAGAACACTAAGCTTGAAAAGAAGTAAGCTCAAAAAGTGGAGTTGCCATGTTTGCTGAAGGGAACCATTCCAAAGTAATTCAGGGGAATGGGTACTAAGCTGATACATGCAATGATTTCTCAATGGATGCAATTGTGAGTCATATTTGAGAAAATCACCACTGTATGCTGATGAGGTCTTGTCAGAGTTTTTGTCCCTTTTTAAAGAATCTTTCAAAAGTTTAGCAGACCTCATTGAACATCCAGTAAAAATTATCTTTTTACCTTAAACTGAAAGACCCTCTCAACCTAGGTGATAAAACAAATAAAACTCTGTAAAATCATACCTGGTTGAGAGATTTTTCTTTCTGACAAACAATATTGTAAATTTGTAATCATGCACGGAAATTAAATTTAGGAACTTTAGATATTTAGGAAATTTAAGAATCTTGAAAGCAAGTACTTCTTTATCCAACAATAGTTAAAATTATTGAATTGTTGCCTTCTGAAAAGTAATCTTGATTTAGATATTTTTAAAAAGTGGATTGGACAAATTCAGTAAAGGTTGGGTGATTTGATAGAAAGACCAAGTGACTTAATAGTCTGTAACTATTACCTGCAGAATTCCCGAAAATAGCTATTTAGGAGCAAAATTGAAGAAGGCCATAAAGTTCTTATTTTTTGAATTTCCTAAGTACATCTGATCATGCATTGTAGAACTCAGAATATCAGACCTGGTTTCTTCTGTTCTAATGTCCCTCTGCTTTTATGGTCATCCCCATTCAATCTCTTTAAAACATAAAGCTAGTATGAATGGGCAAATTCCATGTTGGGGATCAGTAGGAAATTAATTAAACCCCAGACTTGACAATATCACAATGCCTTTCTAAAAACATATGTTGTAATCAGGTGTGATAGTTGACGTTATTTCTCCTGGAAAAAAAACAGACAGTAGAGCCACAGAAGATGCAGAAAAGGGCAGTCAAAAACAATCAGGGAACAGAGTAGCTTTCTTATAAAGAAAGCACTCAATAATAATGGGGTTTAGAAGAGTAAAAATGTTGTAAACAAGCCAGGGTTTGCAGGAAGTTCATGGAACTCTTGGAAGCATGTCTTGCATCTGATACACAGTTTTCTTTTATGTGTTGTAGATGTCAACCTTCAGAGCAATTCTCTTGGATTCTTGAGCTTGGGCCCTTAAACAAAGTGCACCATAATTGGCTGAATGTGAGAACTTCGTCACTATAAAACCTAAGTTCTGCTGAAGAGCCAAGGTCTCCTTTTTTAAATCAGCAATGAAGTACTCAGGGACTGTTTTTATGGGTAAACTGTGGCCTTATAAAATTGCTACATCCTGATGCAGTAAAGAAGAAGGCATACATAAAACCAGAGATTCTGATATACATACAAAATTCATCACCTGCCAAAATAAAAAACCATCGGATGTTTACCATGTGATGATCCGTTTGCAGATTAAACAAGGACCATGGAGCAACAACCTTCTTAATCTTCCCTTACATAGTCAGTTCCCAGTTGCTTTTATATTTATAACACATTCTCAGGCCACTCCATGGTTTATGTATACATACATTATAGAGATAGCCAAAGCACATTATTAAATCAACATCTGAAAGTGTCTAAGATCTGTTATCACTCCTGCACGAGAGTGTATTAATGCCCATGTGATAGAAATGTTATTTTGCTGCTGCTAAATTATGCAGATATTTAGAAAAAAAAAGTTAATTCTGAAGAGGTCTTATGAAGCAGATACAAGCCTATTGCTGTTATTTATTAATTATTATTGATAGTCTAGGATTTATTACTGAAAGAATAAACTGATCACTCTGGATTGGATAGTAAACTCTGGGGAATAAGCCGCTGAGCTGTTAGCCTGGGGTAATCTATCAGTAGGAGGAGAAGTTGCGATCTATCAATTAAAGGAACAAGCAATTCTACTGATTTGCTACTGGCAGACTAATAGAGATAATGGGTTTTACTGGACAGCATAGATACACAATAGTAGCAATATAATATATATATATATCCCAGTTCATTAAAGCATTATGACTGTTGTTGTATAGATATGTAACTGAAGGACATCTGGCACCAGAGTGTCTAGCTTGGACAGAACTGCAACAGAAGCAAGGACTAGTAATGGAGAAAAGTCTATGCCTTTCAGTTTGAAGGCATACATGAATGCGTTTATGACAGAGTTAAAGGCTTAAATTATTTGAATAGAGTTATATTTAGTTTTATTAGGCTGCTGTCCTCTCCTCCTTGTAATCTGGTTTTTACTGCATTTGTGCCTGACTTGTAGCATCCCTCTAACTATAAATACTTCCTCTGTCACCTTTGCTTAGTGAATGTGATGATGCTATTCCCAGCATGAGGAGGTTTCTCCTTCAGTAAATCTACTATGACTGACATGACTCAATGCAACACAGAGGTCAACAGCTGACCCCCAGTAGCAGACAGTACCTCTAAATCCCAACTGTATTGTGGATGGAAAGATAGGGTGGGCTCTGAACAGCTGGTAGACAATCATTATGAGCCTTCAGAGAATTGGAACTGAACCACTGGTAGATGGACTGAATTCTAAGATACTGGACAAAACCTGAAGAGAGGCCAAGATTAATAATCAAGTGAAACTTCCAGTTTCCAAAAACTATAAGATGTATGAATAGTTTAATCGGCCTGTGGAACTGACAGATGGCAGCTGGAACATCTGAACTTTCATTTCTGTGTTACATTTAAAAGCCCTAGACTTGCAGATTTGTTGTACTGCCCTCTAGAGAAGTTCAGTTGTACAGAATTCATGGTGATATTAGGGCAGAAGAAAGAAAAGAGAAGACTGAAAGGGCTGAGGGAACCTGTGGGCAAAACAGTTCATATGTGTTCATATTAGTAAAGTTGGAAGGGACCTTGGAGGTCATCTAGTCCAACCCCCTGCTCGGGCAGGAAACCCTACACCATTTCGGACAAGTGGCTGTCCAGTCTCTTCTTAAAAACTTCCAGTGTTGGAGCATTTACTGCTTCTGGAGGCAAGCTGTTCCACTGATTAATTGTTCTCACTGTCAGGAAGTTTCTCCTTAGTTCTAGGTTGCTTCTCTCCTTGATTAGTTTCCACCCGTTGCTTCTTGTCCTGCCTTCAGGTGCTTTGGAAAATAGCTTAATTCCCTCTTCTTTATGGCAGCCCCTGAGATATTGGAATACTGCTATCATGTCCCCCCTTGTCCTTCTCTTCGTTAAACTAGACATACCCAATTCTAGCAACCGTTCCTTATATGTTTTAGCCTCCAGTCCCCTAATCATCTTTGTTGCTCTTCTCTGTACTCTTTCTAGAGTCTCAACATCTTTTTTGCATCGTGGTGACCAAAACTGGATGCAGTATTCCAAGTGTGGCCTTACCAAGGCATTGAAGAGTGGTATTAATACTTCACGTGATCTTGATTCTATCCCTCTGTTAATGCAGCCTAGCACTGTGTTGGCCTTTTTGGCAGCTGCAGCACACTGCTGGCTCATATTTAGGTGATTGTCTACTAGGACTCCGAGGTCCCTCTCACAATTACTACTATTGAGCATGGTGCCACTTATGCTGTACTTGTGCATTTGGTTTTTCTTGCCTAAATGTAGAACCTTGCTTTTTTCACCATTGAATTTCATTTTGTTAGTTAGTGCCCAGTGTTCAAGTCTGTCCAGATCCTTCTGTATCTTAAGCCTGTCTTCTGGAGTGTTGGCTATTCCTGCCAGCTTGGTGGTGAGAATGGAATGGTGTCAATGGTAAAAGAGTGTCCTAAAAATAATTTTGTCTGAGCCCTTATGAATATTTCAACCAGTTGGGAAACAACAGCAATAGCAGATCAGAGTAGCTAGGTTGTGTTGGCATTTGCAAAAAGCCCCACAGTGTTGATATTTAGACAAGGGGGTCCAGGGTATTAGTTATCACTCTTTATAGAGTACTGTTGCTATCTGTTCTAACATGTACCAGCATATACCACTAACTTCACAATCAATAAAAATGCTAAGAGTGTCTCAAAGAGCCATGGAAAGATACATGCTTAACACCACAGGACAAGATAGAAAGACCTGCACATGAATTAGAGAACAAAGGGAAATATATGATGTCATCAAAAGAGTAAAATAATTGAAATGGAAATGGGCTGGTAACATAGCAAGAAGAACTGATGGCAGGTGGAGTAAGGCACTTGACAAAAAACATGAAAGAGACCTAAAACAAAATGGAGTGATGACATCAGCAAGTACTGTGTACCCAATTGGCAAAAAAAAAAAAAAAAAGTTCAAGACTGTATTTGTTAGAAACATGCTGAAGAGACCTTCATCCTGAAATGGATAGACAATGGCTAGAATGATGTTGAAAGCTTTGAAGTTTCATATAACATAGCACTTAATACAAGTCTGCAGGAGTAGGGGTTTTCTAATCAAAGATAAGGAGAACAAGCAGGGAATCTAGAACTTATTTCTACCTAGAGGACTAGTGCAGAGTTGATTACATGGACTTGAATACAAACTAAGTATAGAGAGGGAGTTATGATAAATTAAATTGTCCTAGCCCTCCCAAGTCCTGCTTTTATTCCCAGCTTTGTGTCTTGTTTATGACACTGAGAAATATATACTTACATAATTATTACAGCAGAGTTGAGAGTGTGAGTCTGAAGAAATATTTATATCCTTATTGCTGAATATGTGGTATTAATGTCCTACTAAATCAGTGGTTCTCAACCTGTGGGTCGGGACCCCATTTGGGGTCGAACGACCATTTCACGGGGGTCGCCAAACAATGCAGTCCACCATTCCCCCCCCCCTTTTCCTTAGCTGTGCTACTCCCTTTTATTCTATTGGCTTTTGAAAGCCAATAGAATAGACTCTCTTGAATAGAGTCTAATTCTATTGACTTTTAAAAGCCAATAGGAATTGTCCAGGCTGTCTCTGCCCTGCTGAGCCTGCCAAAGTCCCATTCTGCAAACGGTGCTGCACCAGTTGAGTAGTCCTCGACTTACGACCGGTTGAGTAGTCCTCGACTTACGACCGGTTGGGGGTCACGGCATTAAAAAGGTTGAGAACCACTGTACTAAATGGACAAGTTAGATATCTGAATTAGATTTGGTCATCATCATTGTCATCACCTGAACTCTGTAAAAATACAAGAAAGCGGGGATGTCACTGACTCTTGGAAACACTTCTACATGCTTCTTGAAATAAGTATGCATTATAGCTCCACAATTAGTGGTTTCACTATTATGGGAGAGCCCAGAGTAATATAATTAATAACTATAGGTGTCATAAGTGAATAATGGATGTTCTATTTCAGGCAGTGGAATAAATGAATAATCCTACTATAAACCCATTAAAGATGCACAGGCAGCAAAGTGTATAGGTTAATAAAATGTTCAATAATAAATAAATTAACTGAGTGGTAATAAATTTCAAGGGTTTGTCATCACTCCATTTGTGGACTACAATGAATTTATATGAAAAAGCACATCCAATAATCAAATTCAGGAGAGGATGCATCCTGAACCACTGCATTCACAATACAGAGAAACCAGGTTCATATATCAAGCTAAGAAAAACAAAACTGATTTGGTTATTTGTGCCTACTGCCCTCTTAACCTCAATATGTGGTACATTTTAACCAAGGTCTGAGGTTTATTGTCAGCTCATACTGGAAAAAGTAATGTTTTGCACTTGCAGAAATAAAACATTATAACCAATTGTATATCCTGATTACAGTTTGTGTACCTGCAAGAAGCTCACTAATTTAGGTTTAAATGACATAATAATCTTCAAATCTTGATTAAAATGCAGTACACTATGAAGTGATAGTGGTGATAAGTTAAAACATCAACAAAACATTAAAATATTCAGAGTAACAAAATAACAATCAAGACAATAACATAATTAAGTCCGTTAACTACAAATCATCATCAACATTTCCCCATGGGTAAATTCACTATTAATAGTCATCAATAGGCAACATTCAACCAGTAGAAGACTTCTGGAATTTAATATATTCTATAAATCCATTACTGTGAAGGCAAATCTAATATCCATAGGAAGGATATTTCATTAATTAAAATGCATAATCACCTAGAATATGAGGTCCATAACCAGCTTCCCTTCTCTCTTGGAAATGTGGGGTCCATGATGATTGAATAGGATGAGTTGATATTTTGGCACCATGCAATATAGAACATTATAGGTCAAGGGCAGCACTTTGAATTGCATTTGGAAGCTCCTATTGCATGTCCTTAAGCATAGATATAGTATGCTGTTGGTGGATGACACCTACTGGTATCAGAAATCAGGTTACTACATTCCATACTAGTTATAGTTTCTGGGTTATCTTCGAATACAGTCCCATGTTGGCACCTTGCAGTAGTGTAATCTAGTAATGAAGGCATGAATTATTGTTGTGATATTCTCAGGCTACAGGTAGATTGGCAAGTGGCAGCCAAGTCAAAGGTGGGCAGACTCCCTGGCCATGACCCATGCCTATCCATTCAGGACTAGCCATGAATAATCCCTCAGGGTTACTGCTTCCCCAATGATAGACAATACCGAGCTGGCTAAGTGCCTTGATGTACAAACAACAAATTTATCTTGTTTGGGTAGAACGTCGGTCTGCCTTGCCCCAACCAGACCCCAACAACATTCATATACTAACAGAAGACTTCCACAGAATTGCCAGCTTGTTCTAAAATGATACTGTGTATTTAGATCTCATTAACATATTGAAGATACCATATCCTGTGCCAATGGATGACTTTTTCCATGGATGTATGACAATTTACTGATATCTGATGTGCAAGAATTATAATAGATACAGTACTGGCAGAACAATGTGCTGAGTAACAAGTATACCTAATTATCCAACAACAGCAATATTCTAATAATTTAAATCCATTAGAAAGGGAAAGAAAATGAGGTAGAGAGAAACTGAATGAAGTTGAGTTAGGAGCAAGAAGGATTTAAACAGAGAAGAAAACCAAAAGAAGAGAAACCTTCTTCACACTCACCAAAAGAATTAACATTCATCTGGCAACTTTACTTCCCAAGTTCAGTCTAACTTTCAAAGGTTGTCTCCAGCCTTTTCAGCAGAGATGTCCAAAATTATTTGTAGTTCCTACTCATTTACTTGTTTTTAGCACCATCTTCTAATTCTGGTCTACTCAGTGAATATAGTTCATTCTCCTCCCAATTCAAAGTTAATTATTTGGGACAGAAAACTCCATGTTCCAGGTGGGGAAAAATGTTGTCCACATGTTGTTATAGTGCCTTGTATAGATGAGTTCTTTCACACGTCTCCCTCAAGAGTTCAGTTAGCCTCCAGAAGGCAGGCTTAGGATACAGGAGGATCTGGACAGACTTGAACACTGGGCGCTATCTAACAAAATGAAATTCAATGGTGAAAAAAGTAAGGTTCTACATTTAGGCAAGAAAAACCAAATGTACAGGTATAGTATAGGGGTACCTTGCTCAATAGTAGTAACTGTGAGAGGGATCTCGGAATCCTAGTGGACAATCACCTAATTATGAGCCAGCAGTGTGCTGCAGCTGCCAAAAAGGCCAACACAGTGCTGGGCTGCATTAACAGAGGGATAGAATCAAGATCACGTGAAGGATTAATACAATGCCTTGGTAAGGCCACACTTGGAATACTGCATCCAGTTTTGATCACCATGATGTAAAAAAGATGTTGAGACTCTAGAAAGAGTACAGATAAGAGCAACAAAGATGATTAGGGGACTGGAGGCTAAAGCATATAAGGAAAGGCTGCTGGAATTGAGTATATCTAGTTTAATGAAGAGAAGGACAAGGGCGGACATGATAGCAGTGTTTCAATATCCCAGGGGCTGCCACAAAGAAGAGGGAGTCAAGCTATTTTCCAACGCGCCTGAAGGCAGGACAAGAAGCAACATATGGAAACTAATCATGGAGAGAAACAACCTAGAACTAAACTTCCTGACAGAACAATTAACCAGTGGAACAAACTGCCTCCAGAAACAGTGAATGCTCCAACACTGGAAGTTTTTAAGAAGAGACTGGGCAGCCATTTGTCTGAAATGGTATAGGGTTTCCTGCCTGAGCAGGGGTTGGACTAGATGACCTCCAAGGTCCCTTCCATCATTATCATCATCATCATCATCATCATTATTATTATTATTATTATTGATCATCGCACAGTCAGCCAGATGTTCAGACTGGATTTGGCATTTTGTCTACCTATCGAGTCCTTACCCAGGATCTGCGATAGGCAGATGTGGATGTTTGATGGTATTACATATATCGTCGCAGGATGGAAGCAGTTCCTAGTAAGGCCACCTTTTACAATTGACTAATAGCGAATTTGTCAATGCCAATGGTGTTCAAGTGGTGCTCCAGTTGTTTTGGGACTGCACCCAAGGCACCTATGCTATTGGTACTACCCTTGCTTGCTTTTGCAACAATCTTTCTATTTCTATTTGTAGGTCTTTGTATTTTGTTATCTTCTCCAGTTCTTTCTCCTCTATTCTGCTGTCTCCAGGCACTGCCACGTCCACTATCCAGACTTTTTTGTCTTTCTTATCGACAATTGTTAAGTTATGTTGCAGGTGCTTGTCTGTTTGAATTCTGAAGTCCCATAGCAGTTTAATTTTATCATTTTCTATGACTCTCTATTTCATGATCCCACCAACTTTTGTTTACAGGCAAATGATATTTTTTGCAGATCTTCCAATGCACCATTGTTGCTACTTTGTCATGCCGCTGCTTGTAGTCAGTCTGTGCAATCTTTTTGCAACAGCTTACCAGGTGGTCTACTGTTTCTTCAGCTTCTTTGCATAGGCGGCACTTACTGTCTGTTGCTGTCTTCTCAATTTTGACTTTGTATGGATTTGTCCTTAAGGCTTGGTCTTGTGCAGCCAGAA
This sequence comes from Crotalus tigris, assembly GCF_016545835.1. Lineage (NCBI taxonomy): Eukaryota > Metazoa > Chordata > Lepidosauria > Squamata > Viperidae > Crotalus > Crotalus tigris. The sequence goes on along the minus strand of NW_024100597.1, from coordinate 1,723,305 downwards.
TTAGTCCCTCGGTCTCTTTCTTCAATTTTCCTGCTCTTAGCCATTGCCAGGTCTTGTTATTATCTGCTTTTCCAGCTATTTTTTTTAATGTAGTGCTTTGTCTTCCCATGCCTCTATTCTATTCTTCATTTGATCTTTCTTGTAGGGCAGTTTGGTCTCTCCAGTAGTCAGTAAGCCTTTCTGTTATACTAATTTCAGTGCATCTTCATCATTGTTCTTCAGATATTCTTCCAAAGCCATTTTTTCTTCTTCAACTATCTGATGTACTTGTAGCATTCCACGCCCACCTATTTGCCTTGGTAGATAAAGTCTGTCAATGTCACTGCGTGGATGAAGGGCATGATTCATTGTCATTATTTTTCTGGTCTGCCTATCCATTGCTTTTAGTTCTGCTTGAGTCCAGTCCACTATTATTATTATTATTATTATTATTATTATTATTATTATTATTACTACTACTACTACTATTACTATTACTATTACTATTATTATTATTATGGGTGGATTCCATTACACATTTTTTCTTCTAGAAAGGTTATTCTCAATTGACATTTATATGAATGAATATCACTGTATGAATTGAGTATAGATTTGGCTAGCAGAAATTTGGATGAAAATGGACAAGAAAAACTAAAGATTCATAACAGGAGTCAAATTCCTTTCTAACACTAAAGACTTAGAAGCTAGGGAGAATTCAAATCCCCAATTTATTGATTTTTCAGTCTTAGTATTTTGATTGCAAGTGATTTTCAGCAATATGTAATTTCATTGCATTCTTTGGACTTAGTATGTAGAACAGTATAACATTTGGCCTTAACCATTAAATGTTTCTTATATAATTGTTAGGAATAATAACATTGCACCTTGACTTAAATATAAATTTCTTGGGGATTTATTGTTCACAGATTCCTTGGAGAACAGAAAAATTTGCTGAGATCACAAATTTGAGTGTAAAACTACTTGTGAAACAAAATATTATAACTAAGCTACCCAAAATATTATTAGCAACTCTTTTAGCTTTGGAAAGGACACCACAATGCACCTATGAAATCTGAAAGCAAGCTGCATTATGAATAACTGTTATGAAAATTTGCAACTCTTGCAGGAGACCATGAATGTTTGATAAGCATGTGCCATAAAATATTATCTTTGACGTCTCTTCTCACACGTCCAAAATTATGAGATTTTGTCGGATAGGAGACCCTAATGTGCATCAGCTGCTAATTTCCTTTACTGAATTAAAATCCACCAATCTGAAAGCTTATGAGATAGTGGCAAGTATGTCATATGACTTCTTAGACTACTGAATGTTCCCACCTTCAATAAGAAAATATGATGAGAAAGAGAATTGGGGTTTATCCACATGTCCTATGGTTTGACATTGTCAGAACTGAGCTATAAAATTCCTACTGACTCCCAAAGACCATTTTCTTTGGCAATCTGGTGATATTTGATATGCTATATTTATAATTAACATCATGTTTTCAATGCTGCTTCTGCTATGCAAACTCATAAAGAATAATATACTGTAAAAGAAAGAAAACTACAAAAGTAGACCATATAAAAGAACAGCGACAGGAAGACGATTGCCAGAAATAGCAATTCTATGTCTCTGTTTCTTCTTTCCATTACTGTAGCTCCCAAACACTCTTCTGAAATATAACCACTACTATAAAACATTATTTGTTGCTACAGATGCTTGACAGGAGAATATTATATCTATACTCTCTCTCTCTCTCTCTCTCTCTCTGTGTGTGTGTGTGTGTGTGTGTGTGAGAGAGAGAGAGAGAGAATATATAAAACTATGCAGAAAATGAAAATCTTGGATTTTACAAGTATCTTCATCTAAAGTTTAACTATCAGGTTTGTACAAGTGTTGTTCTTTGGCTAAACTTTACATATTGATTGTATTTATGTATCACCAGACTCAAGAAAAGACTGGTGGGTTACATCATACAAATACAAAAAGGTATTAAATCAACCATAGGGCAGTGGATGTACTGATAACTTCACTCTCCAAATGCCCTTTGAAACATTTCAGTCTTAAATGATTTCTGGAAAGCCAAAAACAAGGATGGCATGTTAATCTTCAAAGGGAAGGTTTTTTTTCACTGAAACTGCAATTGCAACTAAAAATGCCTGTGAACCCTTCTCCTGTTCACTCGCCTGCCTGAGAGATCATTAAAAGATGTTCACAGCAAGTGCACACTAGTCAGATTGGGAAGACTGCTGCTACGGGCCACCCCTTGCACACTATAGCCATGTATTGATGGGTTTCTTGGTGCTCAGTAAGCCCTTTGCTTTTGGAAATATATTGCCTGCTACCACAACAAGTTACAAGAATAAGTTACGAAGATGCTTGATAATTCAGCTAGTCAACTAGTGTTGGAAGCTATCAGGGCTAAAGCTGGAACTAGAGTCCACTAGAGTATTTTCATGTGCTAGTTGGATCCGGCTCCTCCCATTGTTTCTTATATTTTTATCAATTTTAGACCTCTTCCTAGTCTTTCTCAGTCTCTCAATACATCCTTCCACTGTCAACAACTACTAATGTCTCAGTTTTAGCAAGAGGTTATAGCCTTCTGACCACATAGGTGAATGATATTTATATAAAGGGTTAGATTGTAATATGTTGATTATCTGTCTATATGGAAATGAAACTATTTATGGTAACAAAAAAGAACAATTAAATTATCAATATTCATGGTAATAATAATCACTAAAGCCATTCATAAAATCTTGATCAGTAAAGGAGTTAATGATACACAAAATGTAATTTCTAGGAGAAGAATGTGCCACAGCCCTAGAATCATAATGGGAATAATGGGAAATGCACATCTCTTTGTTTGTTCTGACTCCCATCCATATCTATCTTAAGAATGTTTCCTGGGATAAACATACAGTATTGGCTGGGTTAACTCTGGCTAGAGAAAGCAATCCTTGTTTAGGGCTGCATAGGTTAAAACCAGCATGTTCAATTGAACCTAGGTAGCTATTTGTGATCAGTGCAGAGTGAAGTGAAGAAACAGGTGACTTGGGAACAATCACACTGAAAGCCTGGACTTGCCACCTCTTGCTAGCAGCTAACCATGGGACTGTTCCTCAGTTCACTCATAAATAAGCCAAGCCCTTCACAGAATCTCTCTGAATCTGTAAGTTGCTGAAGCACACCATGCAAATGGATCCATTCATCCTTATTTACATTTCAACCTCTTTTAAAATGCAGTAATTAAGCCACCTTTCCTGGGCACAGACTTGCAGGGTTGAAAGAGACCTTGGAGCATCCGTTTTTCATATGGAGTGATGGAAGAATCTCACTGAATTGGATTCAGATCTAAAGTGACATTTGCATTTGTTCTGGACACATTTCACCCAAAGAGAGATTGTTGCAGCAAAGAGCAATAGAGTTTCCAATGAGTAGGTTGTACTGTCAGTTCACAATAAGGATAGAACATGTTAAAAGGAGTCCACTCAATAGGAATCCCAGAGCACTATATCAGCACTTAATAGGCCTGACTTCCGTGGATAGGAGATGACTGGCTAAAAGGCCAAGTGCAGCATCATTTAAAAGACTGCCAAATTGGTTTCTTAAAACAAGAGAAGACTTCCTATCATTGATGTGCTAGAAGGGACTCCTGGGAAAGTCTTGTTAAAATTCAGCTACCAAACTATAAAAGAGAAAGCTGGATAATTTCCCATTATCTAATAAGGTTTCTTTGTTTGTAAAAGAATTGCTTCTAGAAACATTGCTAACAATTGAAAGATCAACATCATTAAAGCTGCACATCATGTTTTTAAAAGCCAGAGGGAAGGGGAAAAAAAAAAAAAGATCTGGCAAAGCCAAACTTTAGTCCATCAAAAGGAGGACACTGAAAAGCCTCTGGTTTTCCATTCCTGCCAATCACACCTCTCTTGGTGACACAGCAGACAGTGAGACTTCCAAAGTCAACTTTAATCAGAAAGGGGCAGTTTTGTGGGAAGACTATTAGCCTTTCAATAATTCACAATAGTCTCAAAAGATTGTCTTTGCCCTATTTCAAGTATTCATCCATTGCTATAATGCCATAATTTATCCTAGGATTTTACATTAAAATATTATTTTACAATCAATAAAAGATGGAAAAGAATAAAAAGAATAAATGCACATAGGTCTGGTAGGAGGGAGTACAATACAGTCATATTTTCCTGCAGGAAAACAGTCAACAGGATTCTAGTGGATATAGCCCAAAAGTCAAGAGGGCAGTTGTGACACACATTAAAAAAAAAACAAGCAGAGTTTTGATTGCACTGTCACAGCCACCCTCTTGATTTTTTTGATCACACTCTGTTTACCTCCATGGAAACAGGATGTAAGTCGAAGAAACAATTCATATTCAGTTGCAAGAGCATCTAGTAGAGAGATAAACAGAGAAAACTAAGCAACACCTGGACATTCAGGGTGGCCCTATGGAGGCCTGCTTAAACTGAAGAGAAATGTTTTATACCCCATGAAAATCCTCGCCTGCCATATTATTGCTAAATGTGTCTGTACATGATACTTGGTCCTTCAGAAACAGTTTTTAGCCCTGAATGATGAGAACATTCCAGGGAATAATTTTAAAATGAGATGCGATTTCAATCTCATAACTGGATGTGAGTATAACAGCTGATTTTCATCAGTATTTCAAGATGCTGCTTGGAAACTATCTCCACATAAAGGAGAACCAGTTTGGCCTAGAGGTTAAGGCGTAAGGCTAGAAACCAGAAAAGTGTGAGATCAAGTCCTGCCTTAGCCACGAAAGCTGGTTGGGTGACTTTGGGCCAGTCTCTTTCTCTCTCTCAGTCCATAAGGTCAGGTTCTGGCAACAAGCTGGTCAGTTAATTTCTGTCATACTGTCAACATTCATAGAGCCGTGGTGGTATAGTGGTAAGAATGCAATATTGCAGGCAGGCTCTGCATTCTCACTGCCAGGAGTTTGATCCTGACTGGCTCAAGGTTGACTCATCCTTCCATCCTTCCAAGGTTGCTAAAATGAGGGCACAGATTGTTGGGGGCAATATGCTGAGTCTGTAAACTGCTTAGGGAGCACTATAAGGCACTTGAGGTATATAAGTCTAAGTTCTATTATATAAGTCTAAGTTCTATTACTATCTGACTGATTCAACACAACAAGAACAAAAATGGACCCTAGAGTTGCAGAAAAACCCTGAGAAGGAAAAAAATAAAAATAAAAAGGCAGTCTTGCTTTCTCAAAAGAGACTTGGCCTCTCACTCTTACATCAAAACAGCAGGGAAAAAACAGTCAGGACCTTCCCACCTTAATTTTCTTAGGTATAATCCCTTACCAGAAAATTTAAAACTTGGTAGAATTCTTGTGTTGCTACTTTAACCTATGTAAATCTGACTAATTAGTTATTTGAGTGAGTTATTCTTGGGATTATCTGTTTCCAGTCTCTGAAGCTGTCAGGGACCTGACACTGGCTCTCATCAACAGATAAATGATTTTTAAGAATACAGTTATTGGCTTCAGGGTAGCTGCTTATATCGATCTTTACAGACTATAGGTCCAGCATTGTTACAAAGGAGATGGGAAGAAAAGAGGTAAAAATAAGATGAGAAAGCTAACAAGATGAAATAGACAGAGAGATAGCCAGAAAGTTATAAGCTATTATCTAATGAAGTAGCTTTATTGTAATGTATTGTTCTGGAGCAGCTAATTAAGATCCCACAGAAAAGACAACAATTTGGCAATGAAAGTAGAACACTTTATAGCAATGTTATCATATTGGTATCTGGATATGGATGCATCATTTGTCTAAAATGACGCTATTAGATGATTTTACAACATTGTTTTGGAGTACCTGTACAAATGATCTTTTCCAGTTTGCAAAGAAAGAAAAGTATTTTTTATACAAGCCACTGTTGCTTGCATTTCATTCCATGCAAAAATATTGTGATGGAATAGTTTGAATTTGGGTTTTGAATAGAAGTACCTGAACAGAATATGTAGATTCACTTTTTAAATTCTTTTACTGCACTATCATTTTAAAATAATGCCAAAAATATGAAAAACCCCACAAAAATAGAAAGACAGACATTGTTAAGGAAATAGAAAGCACAGTTCATTTTCTTTAAAAAAAGTGAAAAAAGAGAACAAAGAAAAGATGGGTATAATATATCACAGCAGTAAATATTTGCAATTTTATATATAGTTATTCAAGTGCATACATGTTTCTAATACAGTTATATAATTATCATGCTTTTTTAACCAATTGTATTTTGTAAAAATGAGTCCCATATTTCATTATATTTTTCCATCCAAAGTCTATGCATAAAGTCTATGCATAAAGGCAATCGACTCACAGACAGCAAGTACAGTCATGTCTTCAATCCATTGAGTGGAAAGAGTCCTGCATTTGTCTTTCCTATGAATATGCAGATTCATCTAGGGATTTGGCTAAATCAGTGATGGTGAACCTTTTAGAGACCAAGTGCCCAAACTGCAACCCAAAACCCACTCATGTATCGTCAGGTGCTGGGTGGACACGTCCCATTGGGTGGGCGTGGCTTCAGTGATAACGGCAGACTGGGTGGGACTAAAAAGTTCAATCAATCAATTCCATCTTTGCGAGATCTTTTTTTCCCGCGAGAAGTTGAAATTGATTGATTGATTGAACCTTTTTTTTTTGCACATGGCAGCGGAGGCCTGAAGTCAAAAGGTTTTATAAAACCCAGCTGAAGGCCTAGGACTGGGGTGACGGCGCACATGTCCAAGATACGTCGTGACATGTCATATGACATTGTGAGTTTGACACCCCTGCCCTATACCATTTCAAACAAGTAGCTGTCCAACTTCTTTTTAAAAACCTCAGTGACGGAGCAGCCACAACTTCTGGAGGCAAGCAGTTCCACTGGTTAATTGTTCTCATTGTCAGGAAATTTTTCCTTAGCTCTAGGTTGGTTTTCTTCTTGATTAGTTTCCATCCATTGTTTCTTGTCCTGCCTTCTGGTGCTTTGGAAAAATATGATTTTTCAATTAATTACATTAAATTAATTTGAAATATTATTGCACTATAGATATGTTTTAATGATTTTCCTCCCTATATTCAAATGTATGTTTTGATAATAGATTTGAAAGCTGCTGTGACCATGTAGCTGAGTGTCAACATCCAGCTTGAGAATCCAAATACCCACTTGAAAGTAACACTTCCCCCACCTTAATCTAAAGGCAAGTTGAAACACAGAGGCACATAGCTGCCAAAGTTTCATCGATACTGAGATTATTTAATAAGTCAGTTGTAGACCTGGGGATTGAGGATGGATTTCTCTACCACAAACCAACTAAAGTTTGAAGAGATTTTCCATCTAATTCCATCCAGATGTTCCAGCTGGAGACTTTTTTTTTTTTTTTTGCTCCAGGAATTGGGAACACTGGAAGACTGAACACCAAGCTTTCTGACAACTGGTAGCCTTAGGTAGTTTCAGTTTCCTTTCCCCTTTTTGAGGCATCAGCAAGAGACTATTTCTGATAATTAAAAACAGAAAAAGACACCTTGCCATCTCACTGAAGTTAAGATAAGACAAACACTTAGGTCACCCACCAAACATTTTACACATTTTTTGTCGCTCCCCCTCTGTTAAGTAACAGTTCCTTTTGGCTTGGCCCTTTGTTAATTGTAGAATAAAGCTGAGCTGAAAGTATAGATCTTGCTCCAGTAATAATCACATCCACATTCTATAAAATGTAAAGAGTAGACTCTGCAAGCCAATATGACTCACAGATGAAAATAATTTGGTTTGCATTTGAATGCAAACTGACCCTAATTTGCACTTCCTAAACTAATATGGGAAGCAGAATGCAATTATCATGAAGTTTTCTATAAATGTAGATTGGACGATGAAATTCTCCCAGGAAAACATATCTACAAAAAATACCCACTTAGCTAAATTGAAGGAGAACCTAATGTTGAACTGGTTAATATAAATTTATACAGGACAATGTACTTTATGAGAAATTCAAAGTATTTTTATAAATCAATATATTGTTAGAAAGAAAACTGTATAGACGAGTCCATGTGATCATCATGAGTTGGCTGAACTGAATTTTCACATTTGTGTTTTTCCGTGTATTTCTTTTAGTGTATGATGTGGGGAAAAGGGGGTTGATTTTACATATAGATCTCTGATAAGAGAAATGGCTTCAAAATGCACGCAAATGTTTCTTGCAAATAGATAAATATGCATAAAATGGGAAACTGTTATGAAAAATGGAGGGAACTATTAACTATTAGGGGAACAAACCAGTGCTTCAAAAAGTTCAAAAGTTGTCTAAAGTAAAATAGAATAGTTTGTCCCCTAATAGTCAGTGTTTGTTTTCTTTCCCAGTACCAAAGCAGAAAGAAACAGTGAAAATATACTTAAAGTTACACCCCTCGACTAAAGCTAAACCGGAAACTCAAGACTGTAATTCAAGCAGGATAACTGATTGATATACAGTGTTCAATATAATACAATACAATATAAATTTAAACGACCACAAAGAAACTTCTACCAAGGCCATTTAAAAATACAGTGTGACTCAATAATAATCATGACACTGTAGTGTAAATAAAATATCATAAATGATATCAAGCAGAGGTGGCCAATTAGTGATGGCAAGTTACCTTCAATAAAGGGTGAGGCAATAATGCAAGGGATAGATTCATGTCACTGTTTTAAAACTGCAATGATTTTAAACATTTGAAAGTTTCTATGTATTTTCTGTCTCAGAAAGGCAGGAAATCCTGTTCTAGTTTTTGACAATTGCTTCCCCAAAATTCAGCTGCACAGTCAAAAAGGTCTCGGGAGATTTCACAAAAGGTGACAGAGAAGTTGTCACAAAAGATTTAAGATTAATTGTCTAAGCAGTTATAAAAGCAATTTTAATGAGAATAAAATCATGTGATTTTTCATTGAATTACTACACACCTTTTCTCCTAAAGTTCCCTCCAGTTCATTTAGTTTCAAATACTCTTAATCCATCTTAAATTTCTTAGTCGTGCTGAGAATCAGCCCACTTCAGCATCAGATTCAATACTAGCAATTTAGCACAGCAGGCCAGCAGATCCTGGAATCTTTTCATCTGCAATAGAAATGAAACTGCAGAGAAGAACATACAAAGAAGGAAATGCTTGGAAAAACAAAGATCAGGAATAAAATCTGTGGGAAGTGATATGAAAGCCAATGTACTTTTTCACTCTCTCCAAAATATGCTTCAAATCTTTCTATGAAATGTGGACTTTATTGATTCTGTAATTCTGACATTGCTTTTCCAATGCTTCATTGGCCTATTTTATACCAGTAGTTCTGTGGGTTAGGCTCATTGTACCTTAAAAAGGATTGCCACAATAATCTGAACCCATTTTTTTCACACTTTATCTAGTAATGCATTTTCTCTAAGGGAGTGTCTCAACTTGATGACTTTGAGATGTGTGTAGACTTCAACTCCCAGAATTCCCCAGCCAGCCATTCTGGGAGTTGAAGTCCACAGGTCATAAAGTGGCCAAGTGGAGAAACATTGCGCTAAGGTATAATTGAAACATTGCTTCTGTATATTTATACATATTTATATTTATTTATCCTAAGTCATGTGGCAGTGACCTTGAAGAAGTTTGGCTCCGTTGTTTAGTAACTAGAGGGAGAATCACCAGGAAATCTCGCAGAGATAGGCTACATTGAGAAGTCATAAGGCCTCAGAAGAAAGTAATGGGAAATCACTTTCATGCCATTCTCCAGATAACTATATGGATGTGATTATAAAATGAACCAGGAGCTGAGTTTGATTCAAGGGTTTCTTTACTTGTATCTTATTTCCCTCACAAAAAACAATAGCAATTTGTAGTATGATAAAGACCTACCATGCTAATATAAGAAGCCATCCAGAAACCTTAATACAACGACAGGTGCAAAAGTATATATTCAGTTCAGAGAGTCAGGAAATATTAGAGACTTAGACTAATTTCCTGTCTGGCACAAATAACCAGGATCATTTGTTGAGTTCAAAGCACAGAAAGTTTATTATTGCTACCTCTAATACAAGAATCTAATCAATTAAAGATCAAAGCTAAATTGGCGCTAGGTAAAGGTCAAGGGAATTCACAGGGGGCTGGACCTAGGTCTTTTGTGGCAATGCAATGACTCCAAACTGATAACATGTTTAACTCTGCCTTCCAGATCAGCCTGCTCTTTTTCCTACATTTCCCCAATTCCTTCAAGAAAGAGGGAGGGAAGAAAAAGCCTAGGCAAACTTGCAAAATTCTCTTATTATAGCCTATTTCAGTGAGGTGTGGTTCTGGTCTTATGAGGGCAGTTTCCTGATGTCCTCTGACAGCTGGAGAGTGAGAGACAGGAAAACAAAATGGATGTAGATTGCATGTCAACAAGTTATTTTTACATTTGCTATTTCAGAATTCTAGTCTGGAGAGATTATACATAAATTTGGAATTCTTCACCAGACTCCATACAGCCTAATTTTTGTAAGATGCCCAGAGATGCTTGATGGAGAGATGGGTGGCATACAAATTTAATAAATAAATAATGCTCAAGAGTGGGAAATATTGCGTAAAATGCAGCACCAAGTCTGATTATACAGTGCACTATTGATGTTACCTAGTCTGATAATGAAACGTCTGCAAGAAAGCCCCAAGCTCAGAGAGCACCAAGGATCCCACAGTTTAACCCGAAGTTACAAATATTCTCTTCTATCTGTACTAAATAAGAATACTTCATAGCAATGAAAAAAAAACCCTGCTCATTCTTTGCCTTCTTTACTCAAGTATTAAACCTTACTGCTTTGGAGGAAAAGTGTATGTGATCATGAGCAGAAAATTTGCATAGAAAAGGCATGAGGTCAGTAGATTATGTACTTAAATGATACATAGTTGAACTGATGTGAGTCTATTATGTCAGAAGCAGATAGGAGAAGACCCCCAAGAAGGAATAAAGACCATCCTTTACAAAATCATTCTAAGTTTTTTTTTTGCCATAAGAAAATACTATTGAAACCAACTCAAAATAAACGTAACATTTGTATTCTTGGAATTACACACAAAAAAACCCCTCCCTTGTACATTTTGGCAGCAGTTAAATGTATCCTTAATCAAATTCAAATGGGCCTCAAATGATCACAATGTTTGGAAAGGAGCCAGATAATAAGTAATTTAAACATCACAGGAAATTAAATTTTAGAATTCAATTTTGCATAAAGTTTTCTGTAATGAAAATGTCAGACGTAAATTATGAAGTCTGATTATATTCTTTTTTTAAAAAAAACTTTTTAATAAAATAATAGAGGCACTCGACAGTGGAGAACAAATGCATATTTTATGCAAGCAGCATTATGTTAAAAACTAGCATTCTCTGGAAATAATGGAACAGATGTTCACACTGCAATATCAGTTATCAGGTGCTCTGTTAAACAGCTTCTAACACAAGTATTTATTAAAAATGCTAACAGGATTGTCTCTTAGGGTTATCTAATTGTAGGTTTAAACTGTGGATACTTAATATAATTAATTATACATGTAGAATTATATAGTTGGAGCATAATTTATTATATGTGTCAAAGTAGAAATTGCACTTTATTCCATTATAAATTAATTTAATAAAGGCAAGGGGAATGACTTTATTGAAAATATGAAATGGTTTATAATACAGTTGTAAATGGATGCTAACTCTATTTTTCATTGCTTTGGGAAAAGGGGACGAGGAATCTTATTTTATTTGGGATGTTCTAAGAATGAACTGTATTTTTCTATCTAATATGAAAAGGAGATTAAAATGACTGTTAGCTGAAATGGCTTTAAACTTGATTAAATAAGCTATATTGTTCAACTGATATTTATCACAATATCTCACTTTCAGTTCTGAGGTATTATACCACTGACTATCAATTGACAAGACATATTTAGCTTATATTGTATGCTGTAAGTATGAAGTTCCCAAACATATCTGGTTGGTCAGTAAAAAGCAGGATGCTGAAATAGATTAGCCTTACAGTTTTACCCAACATGCTTTTCTAATCTTACTTTCAAGAGGATATATTCTTGGTTCACTGTGCATATAGAATCAAGAAGCCTAGGGCACCCATTAAAGCAGGCTTTACCAAATTACACAGCATCATATAGATAGAACCTAAATCCATGTTTTGCTCAGTTGCAGTCTGGAAGGCATGCACAAAACACAAGAACAAACCTTGTCTACAAAACATATATTGCATATTTAGTTCATGACTAAATATGCAATATATGACTAAACATGGTCAATCTTATCTAATCTTGAAAAGATAAACAGGATTGGACCTGATTAGTACTTGGATAAGAGACCACGAGGAAATCAAAGGCTGTAGGATTGACAGGAAAGTGTAAAAGAAAAAGAAAAGTCTTGCAGAAGAAGACAATGGCAAACAATAGTTGTCCCATTACCAAGAAATCTAGATAGATGTTTTCATTCAGTTACCAGGAGTTAAACTTGATTCAAAGGAAAGTGTATCTTTTTTCTCGGCATGCATATATCACGGGCAATATGCATTCCAACTGAACGAAAGAAAAAAAAGAGTTCCTCATCTGTCTAAAAGGCAGATTCAGTCTATTGTTCCTTTGGTGCACAATAAGTGAAGTATAATACAACTCTATTTGAATGGCAAGGAGAGCATCCATCAACTGAAATGAGATGCTAAGATAAATGAGATTATTATTGACACAACCACTGAGGGAACACAATAAATTTTGGTAAATGTGCATTGAATCCTTTACTTCGATGAGCTGCATTGTATTTTTTTCCTTGCTGCTTTTCTAACGTTGAATATTAGTCAAACCAATAGAAGAAAAAGTACAGCTTTAAACTAGATCTACTTTGTCTCCTCCCTTCTGCTTCCCACATCTGAAATATATATGCATACGGTATTATATATAATAAAGTATGTGTTTTTTTATGATGCACTTGGTTGGCCCAAATATTTGTTAGCAATCCAAATTTAACATAGAAAAGTATGCTAAAACACTGATCACCGGGACAAAAAAGTTTTATTAAAATACTAAGCTTTTGTGATCAAAGTGTAGGCTGACATTGGGGTGGCTTTGCCTTTATAGTTCCTTTAAGTGCTGGTAATTTAATCATTGACCACGTTATAGGTCCGTTCTTCCACTGCCCACCTCCAATTGGATGTATCACTCCTGATTTGATTATATTGGCCAACATCTGCCTTGTTCTCACCATTCTACCTCCCCCTGCCTGCTCCACCAGTTGAATATGTCTGTCATGCAACCCCCAGCTGTCCTGGTGATCAGTGTTTTAGCATACTTTTTAATAAACATATATATGCAAAATATGCCCTGGAATAAGTGTATGTTGTTGTACATCACTTGCATCAGCTTGTAATTCCTGTTAATCTTAAATATAGATGAAATGGTAGAGTTTACAAATAAAATAACCCAATAATAACCTTGATCCTTCCATTAATAGCACCAATGTTTTAGCGACAGTCCTGTCCTAGCTCTAAAAGCCCTCTTAACTGTGCTACAAAAACATACCTGGAATCTGGAACCTATCTTCCTGCCCAGTGGAAGGTCATTCCACTCAGGTCATCACTGAGATATGCTCAGGCCAAGTTGATTTTATGCCCCTATTCCAAAGGTGTGAGTTAGCAGCTGGCATTTTTTATAACTGACATAAATTCTGTTTATATCACAACTGAAGTTTAGATTTTGAGGATACTTACAGAATGATTCTGTGCTTTTTTCAAGTGAATCCATTTAAGCTAACCTCAAGATCTATTGTCTTATTATTTAGGTAACATTTCAAAACGTTGAATTATAAGAGCATTATGTAAATACATACTATTGTAAATACATTGTCAAAGATAATCATTCCATGTAAATCTTATATATTTATCATTGTTTCCTCCCTCCGTCTCTTCCACTAACTCTGGCTCTAGTGATCTCTCCAGAGAAGAAATATACAAAACCCCAAAGTTATTTTTTAAAGGATCTGAAAGTCAAACTAAGAATATATCCAATCATGCCTCTTCCTCTCAAAAGCTCAAAATATTCTAGAATTTCCTTCTAACCCAAGCTTTTGTTCCTAAACTTTCCTCTTATTGCTACTCCTATATTCAGAAATAGTGATTGGAGACATAAAGCAGCAAAAGAGTAGGAAAAAATGGATTGGGAAAATCCATCTATATATATACAGTACTTATCTAATTCAGGTCGGAACATTTTATCATTGTGGGTGAAAGCTGGAGAGAAGTAGCTGTAAACACATATGTCCAAATGCTCTTTAGAAATAAGTGGTCCAAGGTGTGTATGTGTGTACATGTGTAAAAAAAAAGTGAGGATGATTGCAGGTGACCTTCTACCATTCCAGATAAATAGATGTTCAGTCTCTTCTTGAAAACCTCTAGTAATGTAGCACCCACAATTTCTGGAGGTAAGCCGTTCCATTGATTAATTGTTCTCACTGTCAGGAAATGAGTTCTAGGTTGGCTCTCTCTTTAAAGATCTTCTACCTGTTATTTCTTGTCCTGTTCTCAGGTGCTTTGCAAAATAGGTTGACGCTGACCCCTTCTCTGTGACAGTCCCTCAAGCACTGGAAGAATGCTATCTTATCACCTCTAGTCCTTCTCTTTGTTAGACTAGTCATACCTAGTTCCTTCAGTCGTTCGTTATATAGTTTAGCAATGATACCCCTTATAACTTTTGTTGAGTCCTTGGCGGAAAGCAGACACGAGAAGCAGTTGAAGTTCTCAGTTTCCTTTATTCAGCGTTCAGCTTACAAGTAGATGGCTTCATCAGCTCCCAAAACTTCCCAGCTTCTTATATAGACGCTTCCCGGGTAAATGTGATACTTTTCCCGCGCCAGCACCCGCGCATGCGCACGGCGCTGGCGACAGCCTGTCTGGTCCCGGGCAGCTTTGCACCTGCCCGGGACTGCCTGCAAACGCCCGAGCCGTTTGCAAGGCTCGGGACACAACACCCCTTTCCCCCGGGCTAAAACTACTACCAATATATAATCATTTATTTTATGCAGTGTTCTGCTTCTCAGTGCTCCTATCGTTACCTGGCTTTTGTTTAGCCATCAATGTTATGTAATCCTCTAAGTATTTAGGAGACTTCTTTGCTCTCTGTGACCTTCTCAGCTCCGGGTTACTAGCATGAGTTCCCTGACTGGAGGGAGATGTGAGCCTGTTCTCCTTATTGTGCCTTGGTGCCTTCCAAGGACTGTGCCCCGATGCCTGGCCTGCTTGCTTGCCCACCGGGCTCGTCAGGCCAGGGTTTCTGTCACTTTGTGACTTGGTTGACCTGCCTAGCTGCAGACCCTCGGGCCCCTTGAAGTGATAGCCACTGCTGGGCGTCTCTGTAGAACCTCCTAGGTCAGTCCAAGACCTGTCAGGAGGCTGTCCATTCCCTGAACCCCGTTCTGTGTTCGGGCTTGTGTGGGTTTCTGTACTTTCCCAAAACTCAGGTGTTCCCTGATTTGTGCTAGAGGTGTTGTAGTCGGGACTTGGTTCCTCGACTATCTCTGTGTATGTTTGACCCCCTGTAGGATTTGGGGTAAGGTCAGGCCAACCTTGGGAATTGTGTGCCAGCTCTCTTGCGGGGAAAGATTTGTTGGGGTGCCCCCGGGTATCCTCCGTGACTGGAGTGCTGTGTGATGTGTGTGGAAAGTGAGTATGCCCCCGGGGTGACTCCCTGGCTGGAGTAGGCGTGGATGCCTGGTAGTTAGATAAGCTCATAGAATTCTTGTTCGGAGCTCTCGCAGAACTCTGGGATGGGCCGTTTGTGGCTCCATCAGTGGAGATGGGCAGCAGCTCGTGCCCTTCCCTTTGCTCCAAAGGGTCCCCCTCCCCCCCTGGAAAAGACCCAGGAGTCTCATCTGAAAAGTCCCACCTAGGGCGGACTTGGTCGATGTGCCGACGCAGGACACGACCGTTGTCCAGGGCAACCTCGTAGGAGAGAGGACCTGTGACCCTGGAAATAGAAGCGGGGACCCAGGTATGACCAGGCCCGTAATTGCGAGTCCAAACCAGGCACCCACAAGTAGTTGTCTAGGTGCCCTAGGATGTGAGGTAGATGAAGGCAGTCTGTCCGGATGCAACCGGTCAAGTTTAGTAGTAAGTTGAAGCCCACAGCGAAGTTCAGCTGGACTTTTCCCTGTAGAAGTGGACGGTGTGGTGCGATAAGAAAGGAGAAAGTCAGCCAACCTGTGATGCCAGTCCCCGTAGGTGAGTCTTTTCAAGGCGTCCTTTGTGATGCGCACCATACGTTCAGCCATACCGTTGGTGGACGGGTGGAAGGGTGAAGACGTGGCATGACGAATCATGTTAGCCTGTAAGAAAGCTTGGAATTCGGAGGAAGTGAATTGAGGGCCGTTGTCAGACACGATGACATCTGGAAGCCCGTGTGCAGCAAAAATCCCCCTCAGTACCTGAATAGTCTTTGCCGTGGTGGTGGAAGAGACAGGTACAACCTCAAGCCATTTTGAATGGCTGTCAACAAGGACCAAGAAGAACTGGCCCTGAAAGGGCCCAGCGTAGTCAATGTGCACCCTAGACCATGGGGACTGCGTTTCCTCCCATTTATGCACGGGAGCTTGGGGCATCTCTGGGCGAGATCGTTGGCACAGATGGCAAGCATGAACCTTAGCCTCAATATCCTTATCTAAAACAGGCCACCACAAGTGGCTGCGTGCAAGAGCCTTCATACGAACAATGCCAGGATGACCCTCGTGGAGGGATTCTAAGACCCTAGTCCTCATTGAGGTGGGAATGACAACTCTGTTTCCCCAAAGCAGACAACCCTGAGAAAGGGACAACTCGTTTCTTTTGGACCAGAAACTCTGAAACTCAGGACTAGGGCAGTGCTCAGGCCAACCGGACAAAACCCAGGAACGGACACGTGAAAGTGTGTGATCTGTACCTGTTTCAGCGGCAACATCCCTGGCACAAAGAGGGAGCTCGGGCAAGGCTTGGATTGATAGGATGTTGACAGCTGGCGCAGGGTCAGCTTCTACTACTGGCAGAGGCAATCTACTGAGGCCATCAGCATGGCCCATTTCTTTCCCAGGCTTGTGGAGTAACGAAAAATCATATGCAGACAGAAAAATAGACCACCTAAGCATTCTAGGGGAAATGATTTGGGGAGTCTGCTTACGTGTGGTGAACAGTCCCAGCAGAGGCTTATGGTCAGTAAAGACCGTGAAATGCCTGCCATATAGAAAATCGTGGAATTTTTTAATTCCAGCAACAACAGCCAGAGCCTCCCTGTCTATCTGAGCGTAGTTGCGCTCAGCAGAAGACAATGTTCTGGAGTAATATGCAACAGGAACCTGAGTTCCATCAGACCTGAGGTGGCTCAGGACAGCTCCTACCCCGTAAGGGGATGCATCACATGCGATGCACACAGGAAGAGATTCGTTGAAATGTGCAAGTACACTGTTAGAAGTGAGCAAGGCCTTGACTTCATTAAAGCAAGCCTCATGTGTTTGTGACCACTGCCACACTGCTTGTTTGTCTAGTAGCCTGTGAAGAGGCTCAGCTACACTAGCTTTATGAGGAAGAAAAGAATTGTAGAAATTCAGGAGGCCCAGGAAGGCCTGAAGTTCGGCCTTGGACTTTGGCCTAGGTGCTTCTAAAATAGCTGTTAGTTTGGATTCAGCAGGGTGAATCCCAGCAGCATCAATTTTGAACCCCAGAAATTCAGTAGAAGGCACCCCAATCTTGCATTTGTCTTTTTTGAGCTTGAGGCCTGACTTCCTGAATCTTAACAGAACAGCCCTTAGCCTTTCAGCTAGAATGTGTGTGGAGTCTCCTGCAATTAAGACATCATCAAAGTAGGGGCAAACCCCTGGTATACCCCGTAGTGTGTTTTCCATTACGCTTTGGAAAATCCCAGGAGCGACATTCACTCCAAACTGCAGCCTTTTTACCTTAAAGGCTCCCCTGTGGGTCACAATAGTCTGAGCTATAGCAGCAGCAGCATCAACAGGCAGCTGTTGATACGCTTGAGCTAGGTCAAGCTTTGCAAAAACGCGCCCCCCCTTGAGGGAGGCCAGAATATGACTGACCACAGGAACAGGATAGGCATGTTGCTGCAATGCCTTATTCAGAGTGCATTTGTAGTCAGCACAAATGCGAATGTCCCCATTTGCCTTTAGAGGCGTGACAATGGGGGTCTCCCAAGGACTGGAATCAACAGGTTCTAGGATTCCCTGTTGAATCAGTTTGTCTAACTCAGTGTCAATTTTACTCTTTAAAGCAAAAGGGACCCTTCTTGCTTTAATTCTAATGGGAGTGACAGTGGGGTCTAGCTTTAAGGACACAGGGGGTCCTTTGAATGTGCCCAGCTGGGGGCTGAAAACATCTGCAAATTCTTTGCAGACTTCTGTAGGTCGAGTGTTTGTAAACTGTTGAGTCCTGTGACGTGTATCCCCAGGGCCTCAAACCAATCGAGTCCTATGAGACTCGTTCGTTCACCCCCTACTACTAATAAGTCTAGTGGACCTTCAAAACTCTTGTATTGCACGTTAAGGGTGGCCTCCCCCTTAACACACACTCTTGAATTTTGAAAATCTGTTAACACAATGTCAGAAGGCCTTAACTTGGCCTGAGTTCCACTACCGGAACAAATCTTCCTAAATGTATGCAAGGAGATAATTGAAAAGGCAGACCCTGTGTCTAGTTCCATAGATAATGGAACCCCTTGTAGCTTCACCTTGAGTGACAGCTTTTTCTTAATGGGCTTGTGTGTGCCTGTTCTAAGGATGCTTCTTCGCGAAGCGCAAAAACCTACCCTATTCTGGCTGGGGAATCTGGTACCTTTCAGGCGCAGTTCTTCCTGAGGTTGTACCTTTCGTCGGCCCAGACACACAGCTGCAATGTGTCCTTGTTTGCCGCATGCCCGGCAGGTAGCGGAGCGGAACTTGCAGTCGGTTCTCCTGTGGTGACCTCCACAGCCGATGCACTTGAGCGGAGCTGAAGAGCTTCCCTTCTGTTTTTCTTCCGTCGTGGGGTGGAGACGGTCGACTTCCTCGTCCGGATCCTCCTCGGAGTTTCTTTGGGCGTCTTCCTGGTGCACGGATGCAACCTCTGGACTGTTTCTGATCGGCCGCATGTTCTTGACAGCGCCGCCTGCTGCTTCTTCTGCGGTGACTTCCCTTAAGGCATCTTGGTAGGACAATTCTTCTTTAGCGAAAAGTCTTTGTTGTAGATCTCGATGCCTTAACCCGCACACGAATCGGTCCCTCAGTCGTTCTTCGAGGTCTTTGAACTCGCAGTGCTTGGTGGCCTTCCGTAATGCGGCGATGAATTCTTTGGCCGACTCACCGGGCCGTTGATCCCTCTGCTCGAAGGTGTGGCGCCATGCGATGACGGACATCTTGGGGTGGAAGTGCTCCTTCAGTAACTTCTTCAGATCTGCGTAGCTGACAGACTCTACTGGAACAGGTGCTGCAAGGTTTTCTGCGATGTCGAAGGCGTCTTGACCGCAAACACAAAGCAGGGTGGCAGCCTTCAAGCTCTCTTCCCTCACTTGGTTTGCCTTGAAGTAGTTCTCCACCCTGGCTACGTATGACTCCCACCGCTCTGGATGTGAGACGTCGAATTCTGAAAGCCTTCCGATTTTCGCCATCTTCAGAAGACGGGTCTATCAGCCAGCCTACCCCCGAATGCGCACTGGATTGGCGGGTAGCTGCCGAGTCAACGCCGTTCCGCCGCTCAGGACTCACTTGGGTAAGCTTACACTTCTTCCTTTCCAGGCGCTGTAAGGCAATCCCACCTTCGTCGCCAGTGTTGAGTCCTTGGCGGAAAGCAGACACGAGAAGCAGTTGAAGTTCTCAGTTTCCTTTATTCAGCGTTCAGCTTACAAGTAGATGGCTTCATCAGCTCCCAAAACCTCCCAGCTTCTTATATAGACGCTTCCCGGGTAAATGTGATACTTTTCCCGCGCCAGCACCCGCGCATGCGCACGGCGCTGGCGACAGCCTGTCTGGTCCCGGGCAGCTTTGCACCTGCCCGGGACTGCCTGCAAACGCCCGAGCCGTTTGCAAGGCTCGGGACACAACACCTTTGTTATTCTTCTTTGCACTATTTCTAGGGTCTCAATGTCTTTTGGGTAATGTGGTGACCAGAACTGGATGCAGTATTCCAAGTCCGGTCTTAATAGTGCAGTATAAAACAGTACTATCTTCACATGATTAATACTCCACCTTGTTTTTATATGTGATACCCACCCCCACTTTAGTATAATCTCATCATTTACTTTCACTAAATATTAAGATATAAATTATAGCTGATGTCCAGAGATCAATGCACTTTTAAATAAACTCTATATCAGCTATAGCAGTTGTTATCATCTTAACCATTTCTGTGGTAAATTGAAAAACTATTTCTTCAACAATGTTTTACTCTTAAAGTTACATGTTTGAATGGAAGTAGTGAAGAAAATCTACTGTATTATTTGAAAGGCTCTTCTACACTTTGATATAAAATTGAATATGATTGTCATAACTTCCTGTGTGCAAATCTCATTCCTTTGATGCCATGTGATTAATGAGCCCACCATTATATGACCATAAGAATTCACTCTGTATTTCTTACCTGGAATCACAATCTTACCTGGAGGAAAACTCACTGCATTCAACTGACTTCACCCCTTAAGAAGACTATTTAGTATTGTAGGCCAAACTTACAATTTGTGATCAAGCTTCTGAATGTATTGGGGATGAGAAGGAATTGGTTTATTTTAAACTCAGTGTTTAGGAATGAGGTGAAGGGCATAAACTCTGTGATACTTTGCACTGAATATCTGCTTTGGAAAGTTGCCAACCTTGTGATCTTTTCCTGAGACCTGTCAAAATGCATTTCAGGATATCAGGAGATATCACAGGGCTAGCAGCTTCCCAGTTATACTCTTCAAGAGAAGACAGACTGTAAGGTGGTTTAACGTCTATCAAAAGAAATGACATCTCTTCTTCACAAGAGTTTTTTTTCTCACAAGAGAGAGATGGCCAGAAGGAAGCTATTCTTAGGCAGGCCTGAATTAAAGATAATTCTTGGTAAGTTATTATTATTTTAGTTTCCTACAAGCTACAGTTATCATTATTTTGGTTTAGTGGTTCCTTCTGGACACCTCACTTTAGGCAGGCTGCTTATTGTGGCTCCTGTGGTCCTTTATCTACAACTTTTCTTGTAAGCTGAGCTCATATTGAGTGGAAAAGGCTTGCTATTTTAGTTAGACAAAGGTTTTGATTTGCCTTTCAGCAGAAATTATCCTTCTCAAACTGTTTAGACCCAAAATAGACATATCTCTTTATTTTTTAAAAACAAATAAAATCAAATTACTAAAATATAATTTTAGCCATGGTGGTGCAGTGATTAGAATACAATATTGCAGACTAATTCAGCTCACTGCCAGGAATTTGATCCTGACCCACTCAAGGTTGAATCAACTTTCCATCCTTCTGAGATCGGTAAAATGAGGATCCAGATTGTTGAGAGTAATATGCTAACTCTGTAAACCACTTAGACCATGCTGTGAAGCATTATGAAGTGGTACGTATGTCTAAGTGCTTTTGCTTTTGCTATAATTTTCATGCCTATGGCCTGGTTCATACATAATCCTAAATTGTAATATAACTTGCTTGACTTTGGCTCAACATTGTTTTTGAATCCATCAATTATGATTTAAATCAGAGCTATGCATGGCAAACGGAATTGCTACCCTGGACTTAGAATGATCCAAATCCTTTCTCCAAAATAAATAAATACTGACAGAATAGGAAAGAAATATTTCCTTTTTCCTTTTTGTTGCTGAATTCATTTCCCCCTATCATCTTTATCCATTAATTCCAATATATCCTTAAACAACTTGACATTTCATCTTAATGTAATTGGTAGATAGAAGAAAGTTGGGAATGGTGGGGGGGAGAATACAGTATTCATAGAGAAACCCATAGCATTTCCTATAAGCTTCCTGATATAATTAAACACCAACACATTCATAATCTTTTCAGCACAATCAGTAACAATCAGCAACACCTTGCTGGATATATGTATATATTTATAAGCTTATGTCTCAGTTAAAAATAATCATGTAAAATGAGTCATAGATTTCAGCTACTGAATTGATAAGATGAAGAAGGGGGAGCTTGGTTCCATATCTGAATCAACATATAGCTTTGTAATCTACAGCAAAGGTTGTTCATGATATGCAAGACACTTTATGATAGTCTCTTTCAGCTTCTGATACTTAATTGCTGTGTTTGGTTTGCAGGGGAGGGGGTCAGAGAAACCCCAGCCTCCTTCCTTTTCTGGTGGTCCTTTTGGTTTTAGAGGGTTACAGGAGGAGCACGATGGGGCTGAGCTTGGGAAAAATCAGGCAGCAAGACCTCTGGAATCCATTAATCTTGTTCCTCACAAGCTTGACCACCCCTTAATGACAATGATATGATAAGAGTTCAGTTTTAAATACATCCTGAATTGCTCCTTGCGGAGAGAATGCCAAAAATAGTATTAGTTTTTATGGATAAAACTATACAAATGCAATCTTGCAAGGAGCAAAACTGAGCAATTGAGACTAAGACACGCTTTTCAGGAATGGTTACATGAATAATGTCTTCTAAAATGGTATCACATATTCCAATAGGTTTAGAAATGTTGTTATCTAAGAAAACCATAGCCAGGCATAGCAGCATCTACTGCAAACCACAATAATACTAAATGATGTATGATTATGTCATTGCATTAATGCTGCAATTTGTACAATTGTCCTGATGTCCGTGGCAAGTACATAAAATCTGGCATTGGAATCATATGTCATGGTGAATGTTCCATCAATGGCCATAGATTCTTTCTCTCTTTCTCTCTCTTGCACAGACATAACTGTGCTTCAATTTAAAGAAAGTGCCATCATAGCCAAAACTATGTTAGACTTATCATTAGGCATTAGTCTTAATGCCAAAGAACCTTTCTGGCTTGGCGGACCAGCAGGGGGGGAGAGGGGATGCACTCATAAGCACGATTGCCTCCTGCTTGTGCAAGAGGAGCTGCACACATGATAGCCCACTGCTTGCATGAATGGAGCTGCCCATGTGATCACCCACTACTTGTGCAGCCTGGTTTTGAATAGGCCACGTCCCGGGGGTTGTCTTAATGTGTTCCATTGATTTCACTAGATCTAATTTAAATATGACTAAACATGGCTTTAACTCAGTTGGCCTGTTACAACTACTTCTGTACTGAACTGTTCTGCAGGCCACTTTAGCTGACTGTGTTCAGCAGGTCAGTGGTTCAAATCTCACCGGCTCAAGGTTGACTCAGCCTTCCATCCTTCCGGGGTAGGTAAAATGAGGACCCAGATTGTTGGGGGCAATGTAAATATATATATACATTGCTTACTGGTGTACACCGCTTAGAGAGTGCTTGCACTTAAAGCGGTATATAAGTCTCATAAATAAATAAATAAATAAACTGCTTTGCAGAGATGCTGCATTTGTAATTATCACCAAGAGAAATGTCCTTGAGGAGGACAATATAAAGTGGTAGCAGTAGACTATGAATAAAGTTATGTCCATCCTTCTCTCAGAGGATTGATATCTATATTTTTTTCTTGAATGTTTTTGACATGTCTACCAGGATAGGGGTTCCCTAGAACCAATCATACAAAGGATAGTAGGATGCATTTGCAACGGCTCTTCTTTACTCTAGCCCCAGTTTAAAACCATCTGATTTGGCTGCTCTAGAATGTGCAGTAAGTCCTCTATACAAAGAAAATACATTGAGAATTAAAGAGCATAGAATTTGCTAAGCAACATTTCCTATTCTTAACTTCTAGGAACTTAATTAAAGGAATGATGCTTAATATATTGTAGCTAAAGCAATCATCAATCCCACATGAATCCTAGAAGTGAAGTAGAGGTCAAGGCTATCTAAATCATTAACCTTTGGTGAGAGAGACATAATTCACTCCGTACTCTAAAAAATACAGCATTTTAAAAAATAGTGAACAAATTAACAATTTAAATGAAAAAGACAATAAATTCACATTTGGGAAGCATGCATGCTATTTCATTTTTTTCTTGCATGTTTGCAATAATGTTGCAGCATATTAAATATTTTATTAGATTTGATTTTAAAGAACCACAGTGATAAGTTGCACAAGCACTGGCCTTCATTGGTTTGAATTATTCTATAGGATGTCTGCATTTCAAATAGGGGTAGTAAAAAAGTTAAGATGACACCACAATTTTGTAATTGAAGCCCTACCTTTTGTTTTACATGTGTTGTGTGTGATACACATAAAAAGAATCAGAGCTTCGACCACATAATCATGGCCAACAATTTGACTTTTTGATCTCCCCTACAAATACTCTTAAGTATAATTTGGAGATACTGCAGTGGAAAGGGTTGGTATGAATGATTATTTGTAATGAACTCTGGAAACTCTACATGTGAAGAAGACTTCTTGGCATGTGCATATAACCGAAGATTTTCCAGTGTTCTAGATCATGATCCATACTGCTCAAAACAAAGGGAGAAAAATGGAGATTCAGGATCTATTGGCTGTCGGGACAGAATAAATACAAAAATCTGGTTTCAATAGTATTTACTGTATTAAAATTACTGTTGAAGCAGGAATACAAACACCCATACCCTGTAATTTTCCTAGGTACATTATGCACAGTAACATTGTTCAATGTGACGAGTAACTCTTATGGAGGACCCATGCATGTTTTAGACTAGAGCTAATTATTCAAGAGGAAATCAGCTTCTGATCATTCATAGTCCCAATAGCACAATAGCTGCCTCAATGTGGCAGAAGCTCATGCTACATCTCACACCATACCACAACCAACACAGTGATAATTCACAAATGAAGACAAATATACATGTCCCAGGATAATGTTGCAGGATCTAATTTGAGTCAGTCACCGGAATCAGAGCTTTATTCTTCCAAGCTTTTGGACTCATGCTGGAGCCCATCCGCAGGGAACTTCTCTGTGTACTCTGGGTTGTTCTGTGTGTGATATTTATATGGTGGCTATTGTGTATAGCTTTTTTAGATGTAGATTGGGTGTTGATGGTTTGCGATTAAGTCATTGGCTGTTGTTTCCTTGTGCTGCCACAGTGATATTTCCATATGGAAAATATTTACAAGGGTTGCAACATTGTCCAGAAGGGTTATTATATTTGTATAAAAATATTTCAAGTTCCATCTTGATACTTATACATAGAACTGTTATTTATTCCAGATAATTAAATGATCCATATAGACATTATTCATTCCAAAGAAAAACAGACATTATCTGATTTATATAAAAAAGTGATGGCTGTTAATTGCAATCATGTTGCAATAATAATAATAAGCATGCAAGAAACGATAGTGCCATTTCTGCTTGGATTACCATTATTGTGTGGTTAGTGTTTATCAGTTTATCCATTGTGGTTTTTCATTTTTTTTCTGATCTCTTAGATTTTTCTGTAGAATACCCAGAATCATCTTGGCTGAGTTGGGCAGCTGTACAAATGTTTTCTGTATGTAATAACCAGAACACATGCTTTTGAAATACATGAACTTTGGTTTAATTTACAAATTAATATTTGAACATTACTGAAACTCATTTCCTTCCTTACTGAACCCTTATTAGGAGCACTGAACAAATATAATCCATAGCATATGTTGAACCCTGGACCAGGTAGTTCAGGGACCAAAGTCCAAGTGATCCTTTGCTGTTTTTGCAGGAATGCACATTAGAATTTCACAATGAAAACCCACGCATAAAATTCAAGCCATGTTTATAATGTGAGATGTATCTCCAGTATGTATGACTTAATGAGGCACAGGCTGTCATAAGGTGGCGGAAACGGTGCCATTTGAATGGCTTTGAAAAACTGCAGTTGGATTTGTTTCTCTAGGATTTAAATTGGTAAATTATTTGAATTTCTCCACCCCTAGGTGAATGATTTAGATGGCCTTGACCCTAGTCTGACTGCAGGGATTAATGTGGGATAATGATTGCTGAGGCTATCACTGCAGCCGGCATCATTAATTATCTTTATTGATTGTAGCTTTCAAAGATAAAGCATTATGCTGACTGGAAAATGCCCACTTCCTGCAAGGTCAAGGCGAAAATAGGGAAGCCAAATAATTACATGAACAAACATAGAAAATAAAAATCACCTCTTAGATAATTGTGTAATTAAGATCCAATTACAACATTTAAGCCTTGTTTACAAAATGACAGGGTTTTTCTTGTCAAGCCATTTTCCTGAAAACTGTTCCACTACGTGACAATTGCATTACAGCAGATAACTGGAAGAGCAAGCAGAAAGGGAGGTTGGGAGCAGCGTAGTGGATCTCTGCTAAGCTGCTCCTGCATTTTGATTTGCCCAACCACTAAAATGCAAGGAACACAGAGAATCTTGTTTAAAACTACTAATGACATACTACTGTAAATCAAATGAGTTACATGGAAAAAGAAACATTGGCCCTTACTCCTATTATACTTATCTGAGGTGGGGAGAAGAGGTTTTCAAGATAGCCCTATGATATTCCCATACAAAATTTCATTTACCTCCACCCTCAAATATCATTTTGTTGCAGGAAGCTCAAGTTTTTCATGATATTTGGCTGAAAATTCTGCTGTTAAAAGGAAAAACAGTTCAACCTGCAACTCCATTTATCATGGTTAAAAGAACAAGAAATCTTTAAATATACATATAGATGTTTTTAAATAAAAGGAGACACTGAAGAAAGCAAGAAAATCTATTCCAAGACTGCCTGATAATAAACAATGCTATAAATACTTATAAATAGCACTAAATGATTCTGGGAAAATTTATGTAGAAGCAATTACCATTTGAGTTCCCTTGGATATTTAAGTGAATATCCACATGTGCATTTTGGGGGGATGGGCTATATAAATACCATGCTGACTACTTCATTTTGGGATTTCTGATAAAATAAAGACCTCAAGTTTTAAGATATACTTATGTTTCATTTTGGAAAATTGTCTCATATGTTTATTACATATTTGTTCAAATATAACATTGGGTAAATAAGTGACAGGACTCTGTCATTCAAATAGAAACACTTTTTATATTCACTTAATTAGAATTATCCAAATCTTAACATTTGTTTCAAGAACCCCATAAGTCAAATAATTTGGGGTTCTTAATTTTTTTTCTTTCTGCTATAAAATATTTTAAATCTTGAAATAATTACCCAGAATGTAGATGTGACTAACAAAATGTAGCCAGTCATCTAGTCTACTGCTATTCTAGTCCATCAAAAATATGAAATGTATGTAAATAGTGGTCCCTACTGAAATATATTAATGTGAAGTTGCTTCTTTGGAATTTATTTACATAATTGGAAAATATAAACATTTGATGTAGACAAAATTACCTTGTACTATATGAGGATATGTAAGCTGATACTTTCTATTTTGACTGGGAGCAATTTATTCTGCAAACCTATCCTGGTTTTTTTTAAAAAATAAATTGATAGAACCCAATGAGATTAATTAACGATTGGGCTGTTAGGCAAAAATATTCATTATTAGCTATACTCTAGTAATTTTAATTGGAAATATTAGAGACTGAATATAATAATAGTAGTAAAGTTGGAAGGGACCTTGGAAGTCATCTAGTCCAACCCTCTGCTCAGGCAGGAAACCCTACACCATTTCGGACAAATGGCTGTCCAGTCTCTTCTTAAAAACTTCCAGTGTTGGAGCATTTACTGCTTCTGGAGGCAGGCTGTTCCACTGATTAATTGTTCTCACTGTCAGGAAGTTTCTCCTTAGTTCTAGGTTGCTTCTCTCCTTGATTAGTTTCCACCCGTTGCTTCTTGTCCTGCCTTCAGGTGCTTTGGAAAATAGCTTAATTCCCTCTTCTTTATGGCAGCCCCTGAGATATTGGAATACTGCTATCATGTCCCCCCTTGTCCTTCTCTTCGTTAAACTAGACATACCCAATTCTAGCAACCGTTTCTTATATGTTTTAGCCTCCAGTCTCCAGTCCCCTAATCATCTTTGTTGCTCTTCTCTGTACTCTTTCTATGGTTTTTTTGTTTGCAAAATATACGTGCCACTGATTATTCCAACCTGTTGTCCTCTTTCTAACCAAACCTTGTTACATCTACTCACACCTTCTTCTAAAATCCTTCCTTTTCACTTTCTCTCTGTTAGTTGCTAATATAATCCTTCCTAGCAGAATCTAGGATTTAAATCTTAAATCTTTAAGATCCTTAAATCTCCAACACTGCTTGGCTGAAGAAATGATTTGGATGGGGTTTAGGAAACTGAAGCTCATCCCTGGCAAGACAAAAAAATATTGCATGTAAGAAGAACCTCTATGCATATGTTCATATGGTAAAAGGTCTAATTTTGACATTCAAGAATAGAAGTCTTCCAAAGTACTGATACTGTAACCTCTCAACTATGGAATGTGCAGCCTAGAAAAGTTGATTGACTTTAATTGATGGATCAATGACATGGCATAAATAGATATCAACTCTTAATTACCAGATAGATAGCTTTTCTTCAAGATGATGCATCCAATCTGGTCTTTCAGGACTTCCAGCAGAGCACTGATGATTGGTGAAATTGAGTCCATCTCCCCTACTACTGGTTATCCTTTTTTCCTAGAATTATGCATTTCTTTATAATTATATTTATTATAGAATGATGTTAATACTTATTCATATTTGGTGAAAATCCAGCTGTTTAATGGTTATATTTTAATTTCATATCATTTATTAATCATCACAATCTCTGCTATGTCAATGTTTTATCCTGTAAAATGCTTTAAATCCTTGATTTATAGAATTGATGGATTTGTTTTAGTATTTTAATCTGTACTGCAAATATTATATTCCTCAAGCTTATGTTTTACAAGTGGTTTTCAGAAAATGTGTTTGAGTTGTACACATCATGAGTTCCCTTATTATGGGACAACTCAGGAATGCAATATAATTAAAATTAATAAAGAGGACATATATACATAATAATGAAAAATGTTAATAGGAAAATTACTATTGTATTTAGGACTGATTTAAATATAATAAAATTGAATAAGTCAAGCTGAAGGTATTTTATTATAGTTATGTCAAAAATAATAGAGTCAAATCTTAAAGAAAAAAAACCATAGAAAATCTAGACATTTTTTTAAAAAGGACTATGTAGGGTATTCTTTTTCTAAGACTGTAGTATTGATTTTGAAGTGCCCAAAGAAATAAGAGATGCTGTAGGGGGTATAGATAGTGCAATATGAGTTGGGTGACCCTCAAGTTAAAGTACTCTCTGAGATACAAATGTTCTAAATACAATGCATAACTGGACAAAGGAAGTTGAGAAGAGATATGATTTGATGTTATGCTGTTTT
Source organism: Crotalus tigris (assembly GCF_016545835.1). Taxonomy (NCBI): domain Eukaryota; kingdom Metazoa; phylum Chordata; class Lepidosauria; order Squamata; family Viperidae; genus Crotalus; species Crotalus tigris. Next base: position 1,693,906 of record NW_024100597.1, on the reverse strand, counting down.
GAAAGATGAATTCCAGATATTTTGATTTATTTCTGTTATAGAAACAGTTTCCACTGATGGAATAAAAAGTATGGACACTTTTTACAAAATAGGGCACTTCTATTTTTTCACCTACATATTTCAGATGGTTTCTTTATCAAGGAGAGCTATAAACAAATTACAAGGTAAAATAAAAAGTAAAACTACCCAATTGAACTTGATACTTATACTAGAATATTGATTGACATGTCTGTATCATTTTCTTGGCAGTTATATACAAATACACCCATAAAAATATTTGTAAAAATTTTGTAAAATTTGTAAAAAATTTAAATAGCACATTGTTTTTCAAATGCCACCATGTAAAATAGCAACCAAAGGTCTTGTTTTTATTTTATGCACTGATTGTTTTAAGACCATTTCCTTGGCTAGAAGATTTTCATGGGACCACTAAGTCATGATTGATGTACTATGGGGTATACCAATGGTAGATGATTATAGAACACACTATGAATAAATTTCTGAAATAGAAGAGTACCATCCTACAAATACAATATGACTACATTTGTTTTAAAAAGGAGAATAAAAATTATGAATTTCCTAACCATTTTGTTCCACTAAAGTAATAAAGGATTACTCTAAAGATAAGAATATCTCTTAATGAAATTTTCTCTCTCATATGGGTACCTACCTATCTTTCAGATTTGTTTAGCTGCACAAGAAATGCAGAGAGGAGAGCAAAAGGTTATTGAAAGAAATTATTATTAAAATTAAACTTCATTTTAAGAGAAGGCATAGAAACTGATACACATTTTTTCCTATGGAAAATAACATAATTTTTCTCCCTATTCTCTTTGAAAGTCTAAACCATCAAGGAGAAGAAACCCAGCAAAAATAAATAAATTAAAACAAAACAAAATAAAATAATACAGGTTTTGGCACATGATGGACTCTGATTCTCTTTGACACCTTGTACGTACAAGCCAGGTTGAATACAATTCTGCTAAATGATGGAGTGATCATGTGATTAAAAATTACTTGAAAGGCATCTAAGTGCTTCAATTTTTGGCAGAATGAAGGAAAATCAACTATTAAAAAGGAGTTTGGCAAGGAGGCCCTTCCAAGACTAGAAACACAGAAAGTTAACATTATTCACTTTGTGGAGAAGCAAAGCAGAGATAATACATAGCAAGAGGGGGTAAAAGCTTATACAATAGCACCCATAGCAACAATTTCTAAAGCTAACTTCCAGCCAAAGAGCTACTCCAGTCCTAATGTCCATCCCTTGATCTTAGTATCATAGAACACAATTCAATAAAGGAGGGAGAGAGAGGGCCTCCTGCAAGGACAAAGAGACCCCCCACTGATAGGAACCTATAATGGCAACTTATTGTTTACAGTACAATGTGAAAGGGAATATACGATACTGAAGCAAGGAAAGGTCGAGTGAACAAGTTATCCTATCACCCTATTCCTTTATTTATTGTGCAACATAGGCCATTAAATACGGTGTTGGGGAAAAAAGAGAGTTGAACATTTATGTCAGGAGATTCAAGAAGAAAAGTTCATGTCAAGCTATATGTGTCTCTTTTTTTCCTCTCTCAAAAGTTCAGAATCCAAAAGGCACATTTGAACTGTTGCCCCATGAACAGCAATAGTTTCCCATTTATGATTGGTAAAAATCACACCAGGCAAATCAGAAGAATGCATTTATGTTCTGTATGTGAAAAGAACTTTGATTTTTTTTGATATCTCACCAGCTCTTAAGTGCCACTGCAAAATGAATTAAACTTTCCACTCCTTATTCATTTATTCCAGTCATTTGATCTGATTCCCAACTGAATGGCAATATTTTGTAAAACAGAACATGTCTAAAATGAGGCGATTCTTTTCCAGCAGCTTTTGTGAACCCATTGCCCTCTGGACTAGAACTCCCATTATCCCCAGTTTGTATGGCCATCTGAAGAGTCTCTGGGATTCTTTATAGATACTGTTAACCCCAATCAAACCAAACCCCATATAGTGTTATTTCAGATGCAAGTGTCCTAAATTTTAAGAGAAAAGCAAGCAAGCAAATAATGGCTGATTCTCTGCTTTTGGAACTATAAAACATTTAAAGGGCATTTGGGAAAGACTACCTAAGCTTGAATAGTTGTTACTGGAAAAAAATCAATCCTTAGTTCAATGAGGCGTTACACTGTCTCATTCTCATGCCTCTGAGAAGAAAAAGAAAACAAATCCTCTTGCAACCTTGATTTTGGTAATTGCCCATATTGATTTAGTTTTTCGCCAAAATCACTTTAGGGCCTGCCAAAGTTCTAATTTCCTGCAAGAATAACTAGTATGGAAGATGGAGGATAGACCAGAAGGGATTCTGGAATGAATTCCTTGAAATTTGTGTCAAATCATCTGCAGGTATGCTTAGTGCTGTTGTGATAGGAAATTTGATTGATGAGGTTCTTGGATTCCATGCCTCCATCAAGAAAACATAGTCGTCAAACTGGGTTAAAATCATCACAGACTTACTAACGACTAAACCCCATTGGAAGAATTTTTATCTTCCAATATAAATAAACATATTTAAGATGATTCCCTAGACTGCTTATTTAGTTCTGCAACTCCAATGTCTTTTTTTCACATTGGAAAGTAATTGTATTAAAAAAATGCACAAAGTTGGCAAAGGAAAAATAAATTATTTTTCATTTTCATTGAGGAAATGCCACCAGGAGAGTTGATAACAAAGTTCTTGCTCTAACTAAAAAGAAGGAAAAAATACAGAATCTATGCAAACGAGAGCTGCGACTTTACAATAACCAGAATGGCACTCCAAGGACACTGATATTCTGTGGTACAAAATAAATGGACCACAAGTATTCTGCTGGGTACTAAAGTGATTTGACTATAAGTCTGGAAGGATTCCATAATTTCAAATATAAAAGAAGGCTATGCTGTCAGTACTGCATAAATTGCTAGCCTCTAAAAGCTTTATTTTTAGATGATAAAGATAAAATGGAATATTTTGATGAGATAAGGTCTTTCCCTCCTTCCACCCAAATTAATTGTACAATTTAATAAACTAACAGGTGGTTTCACTTCATGCACAGCAGATGTTAGGCTGAATGAATGGAGTCCCCTCTCGTGATCATCTTATCCCCAGGCTATTCCTTCCTTTATATTAGTCCTTTTCTTTTCTCTTTTCTCTACTTTTTCTGTTTGATTTATGAGCAGCTACAGTAGATGCTTTGTCTGAATTATATGAATATTGATGACAGGATAGTGTTGATTTTAATGGAACCAATAACTCTTGCGTCCTTCTTGAAAATGCTCTTTTCACTACAGAGTATAGCATTCTACCATGATCTCAAATGTTTGCAATGGGTGTATATGTGTTTATGTGTGTATGAGGGTGCATTGTGTGTATATGGGTGTGTATGCATGTATACCCACAGTTTGTCTTCATGTGTGTGTGATTTTGGGCATTGCAGGAGGAAAAGTAGAGCAGATGCAGATAAGCTGTGTCCATTCCCTCTGCCCAATATTTTGAGCAAATTTTCGCAGGTTTTTGATGAGCAATCCAGAAAAAGGAGGAGATAAATTTACTGTCTTATAGTTGAAAGTATCTGGGAATCTAAAATATCACTTTCGGATTGTAAGATTTCTAATGTGCCATCAACAATATGAACATCTCATTCAGAGGTTTTGACTGGTGTTTAACATTTCCAGGAAGGATTATGTGACCATGCCCAAATTCATTCCAAGCAATTATTTTTCATCTCTATCTGGGATACCGAAATATTTGCTTCAGAGTTATTAATTTCTTATCTTTTTTGCTGCCTAATTGTAACAGATATCAGAGGTGAACTTATGTGGTGGGTGATACACAACTATTAAAGCTGTGCCAGCTTATCCCAGTGAATAAAGAGGGTAGTCTTCTTCCTCTTACCCTTTTTCTTAATGCCATTGTGAGATTTTTAAAGCAAACTTTCTTGGAAAGTAATATGATAATTACTTTTTCATGGCATATTAATACAGATATAGGCATTTATGTGTCAATGGTATGTTACGTTTTAAAGCACGTATAGTTATTATATTATTCGTCTCAAGTGAAAATTTTAAAGATGCTGTCTGATCATAGAAAACAATAATTTGTACATTATTGTTGTTGTTAGTTGCGAAGTCATGTCCAGCCCATCGCGACCCCATGGACAACGTTCCTCCAGGCTTTCCTGTCCTCTACCATTTTTTGGAGTCCATTTAAGCTCCCCCCCACTGCTTCAGTGACTCATTCCAGCCACCTCCTTCTCTGTCATCCTTTTCTTCTATTGCCTTCCATCTTTCCCAGCATTAGGCCCTTCTCCAGTGAGTCCTTCCTTCTCATTAGGTGGCCATAGTTTCTTGAAAAGGAGAAGGCCAGCCAAAAGTCCTAGTGAAAATTTGTGAATGAAACCAAATATTTTATTACTTTCACCTAGTGTTTCCTGAACTTAAATTTAGAAACAGAATATACTACAATTCACTTGTTAAATAGTTTTGCTCACTTTTTGAAAATGTCTTTATATATATTAATAAAGATATAGGTATGAGTATTCTGGAGACAAGATGCAAATAAATACTGAGCAATCTCTCTCTCACACACACACTTCTTTTATCAGTCCTCATGCAATTTGATGAAAGTTTTCATTTTTCAAGTTTTTCTCAAAGGAGACATTTCTGACGCATCCTAGCAGTGGAATGTGGTGATTCTGCAACGATTTAGTTACAGACTGCATGTGAATATTCTGTCCTTCATTAGCAACAAACTTTGCAGCTTTCCTGGCCTCTTATGCCCCCCATTAAATCTCAAGAGACGACACCAGGAAGGATCTCCTTCCAGTGGAATTATTCAAAGGATGACATGGAGGCTGTTAAGGGACCTCTTTCTTCGATGGAAACAGCAGAGTCACAGAAAACACTGCTGCTAATAGTAGCATTATCTGTTGGTCCCCAGAAATAAATTAGACTCAACACCATGAGAAATTCTCATAGATCCTGAGGCAGAAAAACAGAAGTTTTTGAAAAAATTGTAAAAGCAAATGTTGGCACAGCATTATTAGTTGTAGCTACTGTATATTCTTTATGAAATTCTCTACTTTTAATTTTGAAGCCTTCTTTTTTGTAGCCATTATACCTTTTGTGTGCCTTGCTCAGGTATTCCTCCAATTATAGGGGGACTTGAAGTTTGGAACAGGCATGTACAAAAGCATTGTCTCACATGCTCCATATGCGAGGACTTCTTGGAAAAGTCTTTACTAGCATATTTGTCTGATCGGATTTGGAAACATTGGTGCAGCTATAAATTCTAAAATGGATGTCAACCAGATTTTTTTTCCATGAAGAAGGTGATTACAAGCCTAAAGTATATGATATTATTGTAATTTGTAACTTACATGCATGGCTAGAACCATACCGATTTATTTTCCTAATATGTGTGCCATTGGAGCTTGTTCACAAATTTGACATCTTCTGATATTTGACAGAGAAATGGTAATATATTCTAAATAAAAAAGGAAACCAAAATTAAAACTTCTTCATCTAGCTCAGGGTTTTCTACACTGAGTAGGAGAGGCTTTCTGAGTTTTTTGGTTTTCCCCAGCTCTGTCTACAGAAGCTACAGATTAAATCTGACTCCTTCTATATGTAAGAGAGTCTTTCATTATCCTGAAAGCCTTTCTCTTGGAAATATGCGAAGTCTGCAAGAAATGTCACAAAGATAGGGAAAAATGTATATACCTGGATGGGATTTAGAATTCCCTGTTGTCAGCTGCTTTTAAAAAGCAACTAATATACTTTTTGCATTGATCAAATTTTATATTACACCAATGCTTTTGGAATGTTATGTTCATGGAACAACAGATTTTGCACTAACAAACAACAGCAACAGCAGCAACAACAACAACAACAACAACAATAATAATACAGACCCAATCATTTCAGAAAATGTAAAATCTCTAGTAGTTCTGTTGGCTGGGTGTCTATTGTGAAACATGGGCCTGACCTTGAAAAACTGGTATTCTTGGTTTACTACTTTTTCAGTGAATAATTCTGAGATCTGGAAAATATTTTTCTACCATGTCTTCAGGGACTGAAATTCAATGAGGTCTAGATGAAGAAAAAGACTGGAGTTTTTTTATTAAAAAAATGAAATCTGAGGATTACAGTTTGAGAAGTAAGCTGTAAAAATTCTTGAATTCTGATTAACTTAGAAAACCTCTTCAGACTTTCTTGATGAACTTGTTACAGTGTCTCAGTAGGAACATAAATGATGGAGCATCTATCATATCCTGCTCCCTTTCCATTATAAGATTTTGTGGATAAGACTAAAGTTAGGCAAGAACTTAGTAAGTTTAGAACTACAATATATTTTTCATTTGTTTGGTTAACCAAAGGAAAAATAAATCTCCTAGCTTTTAAATCAATGTAGGACAATTATTGCTATAAAAGTAAATGTCGCCTTATACAGTGTGTACTGCAGGTATTATTAAGACTATATTTTTCTAGAAGAAATATTGGAGAAAAGAATTAGATTCTGAACTTTTGCATGACTTGGCACGTGAAATAATGCATCATATTGTCTTACAGTGTGGTACTCAGCACTTATTCCCATAGTGTAGTTTGGATCCATTGAAGTGATCCCACTGAAATCAATGAAATTTACATTAATTTCATTTGTTCTGGCCTGGGTATGGCTAATTTGAACTCAATGCAATATTCTTAAGATTATAGTATAAAATAAGAGCGCTTGTCCAACTTTTATTCACTATTATGACTTTTTAGATATATATTAACGTACATATTAATTGATTCATCCAGGCAATTTAAAACATTCCTATTTCACTTAGCTTTTGGCATTTACAAACTGTCTGATTGATATTGATTCTAATATATACTCACCAACAAATGGATAGTCAAACTGGTAAGCTCTGGGAGTTTTAGATTTCAACTCCCGTGAGCCCTAGCTTGCATGACAAATTGTACTGGATGAATAGTATTTAGGGCTCATAGTTCAAAATTTCTGACTGCACACTCAGGTAGTAAAGTGATTTGATATTTAATTGTTTAAGGTAATCTACACTGAGCAATATTTATTATATTTATAAACCAACTCACTGTAGCTCTCTTCTGTTGTATAAATCACTGTACAAAAAACAGTACACAGTACAATGCATTTTTTTTAGAAAAGGAAGTGGAAAGGAATTTATATAACAAATCTTAAGCTACAAGCCTTACAAAATCTGACACACAAGACTGCTTTTCATGATAAAATCAATATGAAGTTGGCCTTTCTAGGTGAATTTTGTGGAAATCTACTACGGATTTTTCAGTCATTAACATAGCTTGACTTTTATTTTGCTGTGTTTTTAATTCTCTGTTTAGACTGTTGTTTTTATTATTGTTGTATTATTGTTATACTACTTAAATTGTTTTATATTTGGATGCCACCCTGTGTCCTTTGGGATGGGGGCAACCAAAAATATTATAAACAATTATTTTCTTTTCCTTCCCTTAGTTCCTATGAATTTTCTCAATATTAACACAATAATTTTAAAGCACTTTTACATCAAAACCTATTCCCATTTATGTGGCAATAAGGATCATGGAATTCAATAAGAATGAGTAAATATATGTAGAGTAGAGAAATAGTAGGGTGTGGCAGTGGGTGATAGTATGTAATTTCATTAGCATTGCAGCTAAACTTAGGCTATATATACAAATCCGTGTGAATTCTCCATTTCCAAAACCATATTAAAAAAATCCTGTTATAATCTTAGACTAAGTTGACTTTGCCAAGACAGAACAGCCCTAAGGGCAATATTTTATTTTGTTTTAATCAGTGGCGTAGTTTTTAATATTTTAATTTATGATGGGAGAGTTTCTGATAAGCAATGAATACAGTATTTTTTATTTGTAAATACATGTCTTCAGAATCATGACATTGTCAGCTTGCATTTATTTTCTATAGAAACTTTCTCTAGCGGTTTGCTATAATGGATCATTATTTTTTAGCCAGACCAGATTTAAATTCAGCCCAAGTGCTATTCTTCAGCCACAGCTTTAAAGGATTAAAAACAATTTCACTGGCATTTGTCATCTTGCCTGATAGACAAGCTCATGTCAGTATTATCTCCCACACTACATCCAGTTTCATCTTTGAGGTGACAGAATAAACTGTTGACTAAATGGATTAACTATAATGTAATTCGTATTTTATTCAACAAGTTTTCTTTGAGTGCACATACTAAGATATAAGTAAGTAGTGCTTAGAAAAAAAGATACTTTTAAAAATTGCTTTGTTGAGAATATTACATTCGTTTTGTTTTGCACAGAGATAAACCTGTTTAGTAAAGGAAAACTTGACCCAAAATAAAGTCATAGTAGTATCATGAACTATTAAGAACAGTTTTCTGCTTCAAAAAGATTCAGATAATATAAATACAGATCAGTGGTTCTAAACCTGTGGGTTGCAACCCCATTTGGGGTCGAACGACCATTTCTTGGGGGTCGCCAAACAACGCAGTCTGCCATTTTTTTCCCATTTTCCTTAGCTATGCTACTCCCTTTTATTCTATTGGCTTTTGAAAGCCAATAGAATAGACTCTCTTGAATAGAGTCTAATTCTATTGGCTTTCAAAAGCCAATAGGAATTGTCCAGGCTGTCTCTGCCCTGCTGAGCCCGCCAAAAGTCCCATTCTGCAAACGGTGCTGCAAGTTGTCTGCAGCGAAGGCGAGCTGTCTGGAAGTTTCCCCCCCTCCCTGCTGAGCAACTCCTAAAAATGTAAGTACCGTATATGCCGGCATATTAGGCGACCCGGCGTATAAGACAACCCCCGTCTTTATCGCTGAGCCGCATTCCTAGAACGTCGTCTTATATGCCGGAAACTACCAGTATTTCCGGTGTATAAGACGACTTGGAGTATAAGACGACCCCCGTCTTTGGCGCCGAGTTTAGCACTTCCGGAAGTCGTCTTATACGCCGGCATATACGGTAAAAGAGGGCCAGGGGTGGGAAGTGGGAAGCTGGCGGTGCGTGGGGCCTGGCGGATGCCTTACCTCCCTTGGGCTGGGCCAGCTGGTGGCCCAGCCGGTGGTCGGCCTGCTCTGTCTCTGCTGCTTGCCAGCTACTCCTCAGCTGGCGCAGGGGGCGGCACCACACATGTGTGGCACTCCCAGCTGGGAAAGTCCTCTACTTATGACCAGTTGAGTAGTCCTCGACTTACGACTGGTTGGGGGGGTCGTGGCATTAAAAAGGTTGAGAACCGACTTCCATAAGGGACTTCCGGTGGATCTGCGCGCGTGATGGCGGCTACTTTGTAGCCGTCCTCCTGGGTAAGTGTAAGAATCGCTATGAACAGCGGACATCAGCTGTTCAGCGGTTCAAAACCCCCTCCCGGGCAAAGGAGGGGGTAGAGAGTTGTCTGAATAGTGGTAGAGCCTCTTATGCACCCCCCAAGTTTTTTTTGGGGGGGGTGAAAAGAGTGCTCCCACGGAGTTCAGACTGTCTCCGCTTCCCAGCTGCTTTTGTCCTTAGGGACAAAACGAGCCGCTGCAACCACCTCCGTGATTAAAGCGAACTGGTGAGTTTTTTTTTATAAACGGACAGAGCTGAGTAGAGGATTTAGTTTTTGCTTTCTTTGATTTATTTGGATTTTAAGTTTCAAGACTTGTTTTTACTTTTATACTCCCTCTTTTTATTTTTTTTCCTTTGTTGAAAGGGAAAGTAAAATGGCGATCGGCAAGCCTCTCGGTGTTTTTATTTTTTCCCGGAAGCTAGAATGCTGACTGGCAGGCCTTTTGGTGTCTCTTTTTTTCCCTTTCCTTTTTTCTTTTTTGTTTTTTTTTTTATGATTGGAATGGAGTGTTAGTATTATTATTTTTGTTTAATTTTCGTGTTTTGTTTTTTGTACTTTTTGGCACGTTTAAAAAATGGAACGGATTTTTTCTATCTAATTTTTTTTTCTTCTCCTCCTTTTTCTTTTTTTGAACTCCTTTCTTTTTATTATAATGATCCCCTCTTGAAGGATTTTTTTTTGAATTTATGGAGTTAATTTCTTTTTTTTTTTTTGCTTAATTCTTGAAATTTTTAAGAAGGAGTAAAATTTTTTTAAGATGGCTCCAAAGCGTCCAGTAATCTCTACAGCTTCCAAGGTGGCTTCTTCTTCGGTGTTATCATCAGGGCAACAACCTAAATTAATAGCTTCACCTTCTTCCTTGCCACAGTCAACAATGGTGAAGGACTTGCAAGATATGATGGGAGATGTTATACTTCAAATTAGGGGAGAAATGAAAGAGATTTTAGAGGAAAATAATAAGACTTTGAGGCAAGAGATAGTTTTGACTTTAAAAGGAGTTGCCTCTGTTCTTGAAAAGTTGGATTCTCGCATAGAAGAGGAAGTAGAAAAAATGGAATTGATGGAGGAAAAATTTGAAAGTATGGAAAAAGAGATGAAAAATTTTCAAGATGAGATTCTTATGCTTCAATATAAACAAATGGAATATGCCTTAAGAATCAGAGGTTTACATGAGTCTGTGCAAGGAGATTTGAGAGAGATGGTGGCAAAGGACTTTGCTGTGATTCTGAATAGAGAAGAAGAGGAAATACTTAGTGGAATTGATCAGACATTTAGAGTTAACTCTGAGGTGGCAGAGCAAAAGAATTTGCCAAGAGATGTGGTAATTTACTTTGGGAAAAGATCCCTGCGCAATGAAATTATACAAGCTTTTTATAAGAAGAGGTTTCAAATTACTTCACAAGATGTTATAATTTTAAAGGAGATCCCACCAAAAATTTTAAGAAGAAGAAAGGAGTTTGCTTTTTTAGCAGACGAACTTAAAAAGAGACAAATTTTGTTTAGATGGGATATTCTGACTGGAATGGTGGTGAGCTATCTGGGGATACGTTATATTCTTAATACTGTTTCTAAAGCAAAAGATTTTTATATTCGGTCCTGGGGGTATGCTCATCGTCACCTATTATGCTTAAAGCTTTGGAAGAAAAAAAGGCAGAACTGCAGTCTGAAGTGCTTAGAATTATGAAAATTGGGAAACTTCAGTTTGAGGGGCCTCAACAAGTAGAGATGGAGGAGCAGAAGACAACCTGTGCAACATATAATTGTAAAGAAAAGGATCAACAGAAGAAGTTTAAGGAAGTTCCACAAGTATTGGTTCCTGAACCTGCGGGAGAAGTAGGATTTATAAATTCTTTGGAGCAACCTTTAAGGCCAGAACTGCAGTCTGAAAAGCCTATATTAATTAAAAATGGGAGGCCTCAACAAGTAGAGATGGAGGAGCAGAAGATAACCTGTGCAACATATAATTGTAAAGAAAATGATCAACAGAAGAAGTTCAAGGAGGTTCCACAAGTATTGGCTTCTGAATTTGCGGGAGAAGTAGGATTTATAAACTCTTTGGAGCAACCTTTAAGGACAGAATTGCAGTCTGAAGAGCCTATATTAATTAAAAATGGGAAATTTCAGTTTGAGGGGCCTCAACAAGTCGAGATGAAAGACCAGAGGACAACTTGTGCAACATATAAACGTAAAGAAAAAGTAACATATAAACGTAAAGAGAAAGACCAACAGAAGAAGGAGGTTGAGGAAGCTTCACAGGTATTGGTTCCTGAGTTTGTGGGAGAACCAGGACTCACAAATTTTTTGGAGCGACCTTCAAGGGCAGATTTTAATGCATTTTTTTCGATGTTTATGGACAAGAGAGACTGATAAGGATTGTGTTTATAGTGGATGCAACTGGCTATTGGACAGAAGATTATGGAGACTGAATGAAAATTTTAGAATGGAAATACCTTTAAGAGGTGTATGGATAAGAGAAGGAATGTGTTTACTGTGGAGGAATTTGTTATTGATAAAGATTTAAACAGGTATAAGGGAATTTTAATGTCTTAAGTAATGTTTAAATATGTGTTTTGGGATAATAATATAAGTATCATATGAAAAGGCTTAGAGTATATTATAAAATGATGGATAATAATATAAATGATATGAAAAGGTTCTAGAGTATACTATAGTTTGTTTAAAGATTGGTTTCTTTTCTTTTTTTCTATTATTATTATTATTTTTAAGAGAAGTTAATTTGTTTAATTAAATTTTAGATAAGAAGTTTAAATATAAGTATTTAGTTTAACTAATTAAATGAGTATCCAGTCTTAATGGTATAATAAATGTTTATATGCTTATTTTTATGTTCTAGAGTAAAGAAAGAGGGAGATTAGATTAGATTTTATATTGTATGTATAGATATTTAAAGAAAGTAATGTTTAAATTTGTGTTTTGGCGATTCTTTATAGAATGATGGATAATAATATAAGTACAATATTAGAAAAGGTTTAGAGTATATTATAATATGTGTTTAAATTTAAGGTATTTAGATTTGTTTAGGATTTATATGTGTTTTAAGTTTTTTTTTATTTCTTATTTCTTTTGAAAAATTTTAATTAAGCCTGTACTCAGCTCTGGGAAGGTTGAGGGAGGGTATGGGAGGTTTGGGGAGAGGGGGGAGGTATGGGAGGGTGGGGGGTTTGGGGAAGGGATTTGTTTTGTAAAATTCAAAAACTTTCAATAAAAAAAAAAGGTTGAGAACCACTGATACAGATGAATCTAATCCACCAAGAACTGCAAACGTCTTCCCCTGTCCTCGCAATGTGCTTTTAAGGAATTGTTGCCTAAATCACTTGAAAACTACATGCAGGGTGCTGAACAAGTTTATTACTGTAATATTATTATTGGTGAGTATATTATATAATATATAGTTCTGGATAAAAAGTGGATTAACCAAAGATGAACTCTGTGCCACCAGCTGGTGACTCCTTTTCCACCATTACTTCAACTAATACCACTGCCATGTTAAGCAAGTGTAAAAAGAAATATAACATCGAAAGTCCATGGTTTAAATGTCAATTTGGATGGACCAACTGGATAATATTTCTTCAACGGAAGACTCTTAGCCAAATACCAGAAATTAATTCCCTTTATACTTGAAGTTTCAAGTCCCCCTGATTTGCTTCAGGTAGTTGGCATAGCCTTCAGAGCAGACCAGGGAGGAATCTGTGCACGTGTATTGTACGTAGATATGTATGGATTTTGTATACGTATCGATAGTATTATGTAGTTTGAAATGTATAACTACTCCTTTATGAGCAAATCTTGTTTTCTTAATGTGCATATACAGAAACAATGTTATGGTTTGTTTCATTTAGATTCCTGCTCATATGGCAAACAAGACTGGGGAATAACAGTATTTTCTTTATATGTGTGTGAATTGAAAAGGGTTTTTTTGTCACAATCCAATTCCTATTAATTTGCCTTTTCATGAGGCAACTGGACTTTCTTTTTTCTCTTTGAAGACTTTTCTCTTCTCATCCAAGAAGCTTCTTCAGCTCTGACTGGATGGTGGGGAATGGGAAGAATTATACTCCTGCAAACAGCTATTCATTTGCATTCTTTTAGTGAGTCATTAATGCTACCTGGAGGCTTATCTGTGTCTTCAGGGTTACTTACTTAGTGTAAATGGGTGCGGAGCCCTCTTGGAACTGTTGAAAGGACTGTGTTGTAGACTGAAGATAGATGATGTCGTATCCCTCCCCCTCTGTTGAGAGAAGGCTGTTCAGTTTTGACATAGATGGCCTCTTTGACCCCTCTTTCAAACCAGCGGGCCTCTCTGTCCAAAATGTGGACTTCGCTGTCTTTGAAAGAGTGGCCTTTGTCTTTTAAAGAGAAAAAAGAAAGACCAGTTGCTTTGTGGAAAAGCACCTTTGGGACTATTGAAAAATAGTGCAATCAAAGGATGTGTGTTGGACAAACCCAGGCTTTTTGATTAGTTCACAAAGCCATGGCACAGTGTCTTGTGTGCAAAAAATATTCTCCACAAATATGGATAATTTTCAAGCTCTCTACATAAGGAAGATCCTAGGAAAGGTGAAAGTTATAATTCTGTAACTGACAGTACTAGATTATATTCAAATTATAAATCTTTGAGGGAAGAATGAGTAAATAATATATAGACCCATGATGTCCTTTTGTAGTCTAGTCTGCAAGGAATGGAAATTTTAAAGAAACATAAAATCTGAAGGATCTAGATAGTAATAGTATTGCTTGCTGGCTTGCTTGCTTTGAAAACCCTAAAAGTATCCATCCCTTTTCTTGGCCTGTTTCTCTTTCTGTGACATTGTCTTCAATTCATTAGAACAAAAGAAGCTTCGTATTGTTTTTCATTCATCATTGGTCCCTAGCCAATGCATCTATCCTTCTGAAATCCTTTAGGCTTTTTCCTTTTGTAGATCTTTGAAACTGAATATTATCAGAGCTTCATTTGAGTCTTATAGCTATGTAAAGAATCTGAGTGAATAAATAACATCAAAGTTATCAAAAATGTGATGTGACAGTGTGAAAAAGGAATTTCTCTCCTAGTTAAGGAGTAACTAGGGCCAGTTGTGGTTTTTTTTTTTTTGTATGTTATAAGGTGAGTTGGACCAGCCAATCCTCATATTACACAATGTTTGCTTCCCTCATCACTGTGAAATTCTTACCAGAAAGATTCTAGAGATACATCATGCCCCTCCTGGAAAGAAATTTGGGGAGGGGGAGAAGGAAGAGGAGAAAGAGGAGGAGGAGGAGGAGGAGGAGATGTAACTAATGCCTAAAAATCTAAAAACACTATTTCTAAAGTTCTAGGGCCTCCCCCATTCTCCTTTAGAGATATAGTCTTGCAATGGTGAAATTTTGGGACAATCATAAACCGCTCCAGGATGGGCTTGCTGTCTAAAAGATTGCAAAGAGCATAAAATCATCCAGATAATCAGGAAGATCTCCAGAACAACATCCAGTGATCTTCAGGGCTTTCTCACATTGGCTAAAGTCAGTGTTCATGAATTTACTATTACAAAAGGGAAAAAAAGCAAAAAGCGGGAAAAAAACCCCACTGGGTAAAAATGTGATACAAAACATTCAGGCAAGTCCATAGCAGAATGACTGTTGAACATTCACTTGGACAATGCCTTGAGTCACTCTGTGAGGGAGATGGGTGATGTCTAAATGTAACAGTAAACAACTGAATGAATGAATGCATGCATGCATGAATGAATGCATGAATGCATGTATGTATGTATGTGTGTATGTATGTATGTATGTAAGTTCTGGAATAGCAAAGTCAATGTCCAGACCTAAATAAAACGATGTGGCAATGGCTGAAATGAATAGTTTATGATTAAGACTCTCAAATTTTATTAAGCTGAAGGAGGAACTGGCAACTATACAGCAACAGAACTATTAAAAACTGATCACCAGTTGTAGGACGTTCCATTGTAGTTTTACAGTTAAAGATGGCATAATCAGTTACCTTTTCACATTTCAAACTTACATATGCTGGACATCTTTGTTTATGAAATAAATGATTCAACCTGAATGTTCTTTGTTCATTCTACTACCCTTTATATATCAGTAGGACTCATATAAAGGTCCATACCATTCAGTACAAAAATTGAAAAGGGGCAAATAATTTTTCACAGACATGTATATCATTTTCACAGCAATTGCTAAAAAGTGTGTATGGGGCGGGGGAATGGGGGGGCGAAATAAACTGTTCAAAAATTGGAGGTTCTCTTTTCACAAAAATCACCATATCTGGTCTTCTGGAATCTTGCAGTTTATTAGCTCTTTTCTGTGCACCATTTTCAACAAACAATTGTCCAAATCAGAATACAGGATAAGAATGTCCTGACTCTCAAACATGTAAGTTTGTGCAACTTCTGTATTACTATTGATAGGTAATTGGTTATAATCCAGTTATGAAAACAACTGGACATTTTCTTTAAAAAAGCTGTTACGAGCAGCTATAAATCTCTGTATTGGGATCAGAGCCTTATTTTTGTCATCTGTGCATTTCTCCAATTTATACCAGTCTAATTTAGTTATAATGAGGCAACTCTGGTTACTTTAATAATAATGGAAACAAAATTGTCTCATTTTCTTCTCTTGGCCCTAGTGATGGAAAGAGATGCATGGAAGTATCTCAGTGTGAAGGTTGCAAAGGATCACTGATATAAGACTGATCTGTAATTTAGTATTATAATCAGAAAAAAGTGTACCTTTACTCAGAAAACACACACAAAAAAAACAATTTTGCATATATCTGCATTACATTTCCTTCATGTGGAAGCTGTAACTATTTAGAGTTATAGTTAATATTTAAACACATATGAATTTATTTAATTGCCATAGTATGCAAATGTTGATTGTGGATATCAAAGCTCTTCAAATTTTAATTCAAACATTTAAGCTTTGGGTTGAGTTTTCATAGATTTACCAACAGCTTCGTGCATAAACTACCATTAGAGACACTTTGACTACCAAAATAGATTACATTATACAACTGCAAGTAATGAATGGCCAAGATGGTTCACATCTGGGTGCTTACCAGAACTGTTTATTTAAAAAATGTTTCCAAGAATGGACATAAAACACAAATGATAGGTTGTTGTAACCCATATTTTGCTTAAAAATACAGTCACTTGGCTAGAAATAATGACCAACTACAACTGGGGGTAAATAGGGAGCATCCAGTATTACTAGAGGAGGTTGAAAAGATGTTCTAACTGGCTTCACTTCCAACAAATTAGCTTTTCAAGTAGTTACTGCTTCTGGTTAGCCATTTTGTTAAATGGCAAGTCTCTCCCTCCAATTGATGCAAGTTTGTAAGAATGATCATGATGTGCTCTCCTAATTCCAAACATGGCAACTGACGAGAAGACTGGAGACCTCTGTTCAATGATCTGCACTCTGCATTTAACAATGAGCTATGAGGACTAGTGGGATTGATGCTGCTAAGACAGGGGTGGCAAACTCACAACGTCACATGACATGTCGCGATGTATCGCAACTTTTTTGCCATTGCCGGCAATGAGGTGGGCATGGTTTCGCTATGATGCATCCGGCCTGCAGGCCAGCAGTTTGACATCCCTGTGCTAAGCAATGCAGTCATGTGACATCCCATTTTATGACCTCACTATTTAGTGATGGAAATTCCAATCCCAATTACTTTAAGCTAGGACTAATTATAATCACTTTCAGCAAGATTGCCATCTCCTTTCTGTGCTTCAAAATTTCTTTATTTTCCCAAACGCTGAAATAGAGATAAGGAAACAATTTTCCTAGATAAGTTCATAATCAGTTGGGGATGGGGGGGATGAGAGTGGAATAGCTGAAAATGTTAAAGTAATGAAAATCCCAAAAGGAAGCAACTATCACATCCTGAATGTTAGTCCCACTAAAACAGCACACTTAACTTGATGGATTATTAGACCAAGATAGTCTCCAATCACTACTAGCCATTGTTTCTACTTCCTTAGGTCAGACGCAGGTATCTTTTCCTTAATAGGGTTGGACAATAATTTTCCATGCTGCAGATGCTCTTTATCCAGAAATCCAGATTTACTATTCATGGGAAAGCTCTAGAACAGGGGTGTCAATCTCACAACGTCATGGGATGTGTTGCGACATATACGACTTTTTTTCCATTGACGGTAATGAGGTGGGCACAGTTTCGGCATGATGCATCTGGCCCGTGGGCCAGCAGTTTGACAGCCCTGCTCTAGAACCTGTTTGAAGGTTGATAGAAAAAAGAGCTGTTTTCAACAAGCTTGTTCTCGTCCCCTCCAATCTGGTTTTCTTCTGTTTCTGGGGCTGATTCTTACATTGTCCTTCCTCAAGTGTTTTCTGTATCCTATCCAGGAATTCTTTATCTTCCCTGATAAGCTGAAGGGTAAACAATTTTGTCTCTAGCCCCTTTATCTTCTTTTCCAAGAGGGCAATCAGTCTGCACTTACAGAACTGGGAGCAGTAACTTGAATAAAATTGTTTCCATATGGAATCATGGTTTTAAGAGTTGGGGCTTTTGCTCAGGGGGGGATCTATGATTATATGACAATAATCCATCTCAATGAGGACCAAATGGGTAGTTTATCCTTCGGAAGTATTGTTTGTGTTTTTGATATGTATTTACTATAAGTAAATATTAAGTAATTCAATTCAGCTGACAGGCATATTTAGACACACATCTTTGTTGCTCTATTCAAAGTCCAATCCTGGCATGAGCAAAATATATCAACATGGAAAGGCAGATTCATTCTGAAATTAAATCTGTTAAGCCTTGTTTTCAAGGAAGCACTTAAACAAAGGGCCGCTATGGTGGGGAACTCCCAGCCAAGATTGTGATATTTGTATCCCTGTAAAATCAAAATAAAGCAAAGGTTTTTCTAATTTTATAACTCAGGGTTTTTTCCATTATACTCTCCAGATTTTCTGGAAGAATACAGCTCCCAAAATTTCCAGTCTTGGGCAAATCTAACTAGTTCCCAACTTAAATTTACTTCAGAAGGTTGTGGTGAAGATCGGTGTCATTCAGATCTGTCTGGCAGAAGATATGCAATTCGTAACTGTATAAAAACCAACTTTTAAATATGGATGGGGATCTGGTCAGCTTGGTCTGGTAAAAAATTGTTACCTAAGCCCCCCCCCCAATTTTTTTTCTTTTTCTTTTCTTTTTTTTCTTTCTTTTCTTTCTGGAAAAGTTGACGTATCTGGGAAGACTGAGAAGGAAAGTCCAGAGCATATCTGAGATAAATCAGTCTTCACATGTACAAGTAAAACCAGAGGTTATATCATATTATGGGATCATATTATAGGTTTTCTTGATAGGCAGCTTACCCAGGGGCAGCAGGTAATATATGAGGTTATATCTTATGGAAAATAATATATTTTCTATTGATTTTTATTTTTGTACTAGAATTTGATGTGCATAATTGTGGTGTGTGGATAAAAGCATGTCCTTAATTTTTTGTAGGTATTTAACGGAGTAGGATTCTAGGCCTAAAATTGTTTTAGATCATCCCAGTTCCAAACTGAAAACTGACCCATGAATTTAGGATTGCAGTTTATGACTCAACTAGAAAAATCTTTAAAAATATTTAATCATCTAGTTCAGGCATGTCAAACTCACAATGTCACATGACGTTGCGCAACGTATCGGGACTTTTTCCCCATTGCCACCATGGGGTGGGCACGGTTTCGGCGTGATGCATATGGCCCAGGGGCTAGCAGTTAACATGCCTGATCTAGTTGTATAGAGCTAGTCCTCAACTTACATCCACAACTGAGCCCAATATTTCCATTCTAAGTAAGGCAGTTGTTAAGTGAGTTTTTCCCCAATTTATGACCTTTTGCCACAGTTAAGTGAAACACTGCAGTCATTAAGTGAATCCAGCTTCTTTCATTGTCTTTGTTGCTAGAAGCCAACCGACGAGGTTACAAATAATGATCACATGATCCTGGGATGATGAAACTGTCATAAATACATGCTAGTTGCCAAGTACCTGAATTTTGATCACATGACTATGGGGATTCTGCAATGGTTATAAGTGTGAAATATGGTCATAAGTCACTGTTTTCAATGCCACTGTAATTTTGAATGGTCACTAAACAAATGGTTATAAGTCGAGGACTACTTATACTGAATCAGCAAAATTAAAAAGAGAGAATGTTAAAGAAGGCAAATAAATATTTCTAAACAGCTATGTTTCACCATCCACATTCAAGAGACATGTACATTTATTTTGTTTTTAGTTCTTGGAAGAAAGCAACTAGGATCATTTTTTAAATCTTTTATTATCAAGAACTATCCTGCTCAAAGAGAATTCTTACCTGGAATATTTTTATCGGTATTTTCAATATTGGTCATACTAAGCTATGTATCTCAAAGGTTTCAATTTATGCTTAGTTGAACTGCAGTGTTTAGAGAATATATACTGAATTTGTGATAGTATGATGATGAAAAAGAATCATTTATTTGCAACTTTAGATGATTATGTCTTATTTTAATGGCATTGTGACTTGTTTCATTTTTGATACAATCTGATTAATTATTTTTATATTTCTCATTTTGGAGGCTAGTGAATTATTACTAATGATTTTTGAAATACATTGCTGCATAATTTATTATTTTTTCCATTTTACTGTTGTAAGTTGACAAGAGTAGCAGCACAGCAAGATGGGCTGCAAATAAATTTAATAAACAAACAGTTTAGAAAGCATCCCTGAGTTCTTGAGGACTAGCATAATGTTCAGACTGAGCTTCCCCATGCTCATCCTGGAAGACTCAGTTGATTCTCAGCTGATGCTCTAGATGAGAAGTTCCACTGCAGGAAACAAATATTATTGACCAACTCAGATTATATCTTATCTCTTATTTATAACTTTACCCTGTTATTTTGAAGCAAACTGAATGATCTAGAAGTAGGGAGATAATTCAGCTGTACAGATATTTTAGAACACAACTAATAATTTAATCTCTCAAAGGAGAGGGAAACCAACTCTTGAGAAAAAGAACCTGACATAGCTATATGTTGACAATTCTACACTGAACGACATGAGGAAAAGTCAAACTGAATTGCAAAGCCTGATGGCAGATATATATTTGGCAAGAAGATATAAAAGGGATGGTTTTTCCTTTGAAAAATAACAAGTTGTGTACCTCCATTAGGTATAGAACTGAAGGCATTACAGAGAGCGCTTTGAGAGAGCTTCTATGGTAATTATCTTGACACAACCTGTAGCTAAACTCATTTGTGCTGTTCAGTGTGTGCCACTGCATTTTCACATATGACTAACTTTACTAAAGCCGGCACTCCATGTGCTTTGTTTAGCTTTGAAATAAAAGTAGCAGGGATTTCTCTTTGGATCAACGGATTCTCAGTTTGACAGAACAGCGGGAGGAAAAGATTGCAGACTGTTGTAGTTCAGGCCTTTTAGAGTCATGATCCCAAAACATAGACAGATCTTTTCCTTTCCTCCCTTTCTTTTTAATCAAATGGAAAAAGATGTGTTTGTGCTGTGGAAACACCCCCTCCCAAAAAACAACAAAAATGCCAATTGAATCCCAGAAGGTCTGTTTATACATGGGAGATATCATCATCCTTTGGGGAATGATCAGAAAAACAGAAAACAAAGAATTTGATGATTTGACCATAAAGAAACAATACATGATAAAGTAGAAATGTTTGTCTTGCTCTAGTATGTGAATTCTAGAAGGTTTTAGTTGACCGTCATTGCTTGTTGTCCTGCCTTCAGGTGCTTTGGAGAATAGGTTGACTCCCTCTTCTTTGTGATGGCTCTCAAATATTGGAACACCACTATCATGTCACCCATTGTCCTTCATTCATTACACTAGACATACCCAATTCCTGCAACCATTTTTCATATGTTCTATCCTCCAGTCCACCTTTAATTACTCACTATACCAGCTGACTACTGAGCTTTGATTATTGTTCTGGTTAGAGCAGAAGACTGGCAAAATCTGAGATTAGGCCTATATTTGGCCATTGACCTGGTTTATCCAATAGTGTATGCTACTTCACAAAGTTGGAAGAATAAAATAGACAATGCTGAGGTCATTACAGTGAGTGTGCAAAATTATTTTGTCCACCATATTTATAAAAATGCAAAGCAAGTACTGTTTTTTTTTTTTCAATGAGATTTGGGATTTTCTCAGGTAGGAAATAAAATGCTAAGGAATATTTAACATTTCCAATCCTCCCTGTTAACATGTTATCAGTCACAGATCCTTTGCAACTTAGATTATAAAATTATTTTTGAGAAAGGGAATAAATATTAAATTAAATGCAAAGTCATTGTGTCGCATGACTAATATATTTTCTAGCCTGTTTTACCAATATTTGGCTGCTGGACAGAATATTAACAGAAGGAGGACTCTTCAGTGATGCATTATTAATATGATGCTGGATTAGGTGTGGCAAAATTTAATTTACTAGATATTTAACTCTATAGCTATGTTTTGATGGAAAGTTTTGGTCTTTACTTTAATGAGTATGAAGGAAAGAATGTTAATAGGTTGCCTTGAGACTTCCAGAAGCTTTCAAATACTTTTATATTTATATTTTGATATTGTATGTAGGAAGGCAGCTGATTTTTTTTAGAAGAGAAAGAACTCTTAAAAATTGAAGCATGATATATGGGGTATGGAAAAAAATAATAGGATTTCTATAAGTGAAGCAAATCAAAGTCAAGCAAACCTTCAGATATATACTTAGGAAACTCAGATGCAATGTTTTGACATAAAGCTTTGTTTTGTATTAATCTTTTGGATGCATTTAATTGAAACTATCCCATATCTAGATAAGAAATATTCTAATTTAAAGGAAAGAAATAAGGAAAAAAACCCAATGCATTCAGGTAAGTTGCAAATATGAAAATATTTATTTTCCAATATCTAAAGGTCTGCCACAAAGAAGAGGGGGTTAACCTATTCTCCAAAGGCACAACAAGAAGCAATGGATGTGTTAAAAGAAAAATCTTCATCAGGGTCCAGTCCAAGCTAGGAATAAACAAAATGGAGACTGCTTTAGAAAGAAGGTAGTAGTTTATTGAAGAGCAGAGCCAGACAGAAAGATGGCTCTGGAAAAGCTGATGACAGGTAGCTGGGAGTGGTGGGTTTTTATACCTTCTGGGGCTTTTGAGGTGTTTCCTGTTCCTGTTTGAGGCTTTGTATTTCCTGTGTCATGTACTTTGACCTGAGTCTGAGTGTGCCCTTTTGATATTGGTGGGTTAATCCTATTAAGTCCTCAAAGGTCATGTCTTTTAGAGTTTGGGTGGGGTATGTAGATTTTAGGGGTCTTTGTCTTCCTAATCTCTTCAGTTTATAGCTGGAAGGCTCCATTCTTTCTGAAAGGATTATTGAATTTGCATTTCTAAAAGCTGACCTCTGCTGAATTTTCTGCTTGGGAGAGAGCAGCTAGGGCTGGTTTCTGTCTTTTTAAAGATCTTTTCTATTATTCATTTGGAGAAATATATTCTGCCTTTTTAATATTCCCCAAAATATTTCTTTCTCTGGATTCTTCCCATAGATGGAAACTAATTAAGGTGATAACCAACCGAGAATTGAGGAGAAATTTCCTGACAATTAGAACAATTAATCAGTGGGTGCTCCAAAACTGGAGGTTTTAAAGAAGAGATCGGACAACCATTTGTCTGAAATGGTATAGAGCAGGAGTGTCAAACTCGCAACATCACATGATGTGTCGCGATGTATCGCAACTTTTTCTCCATTGTTGGCAATGGGATGGGCACGGTTTTGGCATGACGCATCCGGCCCGCGGGCCAGCAGTTTGACATCTCTGGTATAGGGTCTCTGCTTGAACAGGGAGTTGGGCTTGAAGACCTCCAAGGTCCCTTCTAATTCTGTTATTCTATTTTTATTTGATCAATTTATATAATCACCCGTATCACATGGATGACTCTGGATTATTTGCCCAGATAAAAATCAAAAGCTACATAAATGATCAAACAACAACAAAAGGCATTTAAATCATTAAAATCCTAAAAACATAATTTGTAGAAGTATGACATTCATCTTACAAACTGGGAAGCCATTTACAGGATCCATAGTGCCATTGGATCCCCAGGCACAACAGCAAATATCTTCAGGGACTTCCAAAAGGCCAACAGGATCAGGGCTAATCTAACCTCAGGAGGAATGCCTACTACTGAGACTCAGAATACTTTATTTATTATTAATTTTATTTTTCTCCTACCTCACAATTCAAGATGACTCTGACTGACTTGCAAAATCCACTATATTAAATACAATACAATCATATTTTAATTATTATGAACCAATATCCAAATATGGCAATGCACCAATTTTTCTCTCTCTTCTGGGCTGTCATATATTGAGAGGTGAGCCCATTTAAGGCTGGGACAGTTTCTGACTTTTCCAGAGAGAAATTCAGAATAGGCCAAAAACAAGCAAAGAAACATATTGATGGAAAGATAACAATAACAGAAAAAGAGGTTGCATTTTTCTCTTTTCATGTGCTACATAATTCTTCTCTGTGATTCTTTTCTTACTGCAATGAATCTCAAAGCTGTGATACAAAAGGAAATAGATATGTTTGGTTTAAATATGTGGTTTAACTAAAAATCTACGCTGAAAAAGAAATAGTTATAAATCTAAAAGGATGATTGATTTGATTGTGAAAAAAATTTACAGAATTAGTGACGGATACAAGAGACAACTTTATATCCTTCTCTATTTCCCCCTACAATGTTGAATGGAAGTTTGGTTGATCACCCAATAAATTTCTACCACTAAAGGACAGACCTGAAACTCACTTTGTCTAATCCTAGATCAACTTTTCCATTAATACCTCATTGGTTTTCCTACAGAAAGAGCAGAATTTTGTTCCTCCTTATGTTTTGGCAGATAAGGTATCTGTCTTTTTTTCTAGTACTCTAAACACTGAATTGTACATGACAATTGTCATTCATGTCTAATTATTTCATAGAAATCCTGCCTTATCTCATGGAGTTTACAGAATCTGTTCCAAGTGGGCCATTTCATCTAAGATTTGGAATCTGGCCCAATTCAGCTCATACCACTAATGGCTGGTTTTGCATGTTCAGCTGAGTGATTGACAGCACCCTATTCAGGAATTATGGCCTTAATTTTAGTCTTCTTCTGATAAGTTAATAAGTCTTTTTATCCATATGAAAAATAATTTTTAAGCCTGTCTCAGAAAATAACCTTATAAGCACCAAATAAATGTCGCAAAGCAGTGAATGGGACTAGCAGTGGCCTCATGTGCTAGAGAATGAAATACTGAAAAACTGTAGACAAATGTGTCCTACAGACTCTTCTAGAATAAGTAACCTGAAGGGCTTCCATGTATTAAGAATTATAATTCTCTCCTGATTTGGATAAATTTCCCTGCAGTCCATGTGAACCCTTCCCTCCCCAAATTCTGCTACGCTGCCTCATCAACAAATTGTAAACCACCCAGATTCACTGGGAGTCAGACAGCAAATACATTTAATAAATTATTATTAATATTTTATTTGGTCATAACTAATAACTAATTCTGTTCAAGCAAGTCTCATTTCATTAGGCCCAGCAGAAGGGGCATGTCTCTATTAACTATTATCATCTGATGTGAGTAGGAAGAGAGTTTTTCTGCTACAACAACTGCTCTTTGGAACCTCATTTATGTAATTATCTATTAATCTAATTAACCCAATTGTGCATCTGTGTTAAACTGTTTCAGTCAGCCATCCTGGGCTATATAATAGAATACAGGTAGTCCTTGGCTTACAACAGTTAACTTACCATTCAAAGTTATAATGGCACTGAAAAAAGTGACGTATGACCGTTTTTCACACAGCATCCCCGTGGTCACATGATGAAAATTCAGATGCTTGGCAACTGGTTCATATTTATGACACCTGCAGGGTCCCTGGGTCATGTGATCAACTTTTGACACCTTCTGACAAGGGCAAGCCAGATTCACTTAACAACCATGTTACCAACTTAACAACTACAATGATTCACTTAACATCTGTGGCAAGAAAGATCATAAAATGGGGCAGAACTCACTTAACATATGTTTCACTTAGCAACATAAATTTTGGGCTCAGTTGTGGTCATAAGTTGAGGACTATCTGAACCCTCAATCAAAATAATTCCATTTGCGAATATTACTAATTCCTATAATAATTATAGCATTGAATTAGTTTATTTGATAAGTTATTGTATTTTTCATACATTTGTTTTTGTTCAGGTAATATATTTTTGTCTTTCATTCAGGAACTCAAAGGGCTGTCTGTAGCACTTTTTCATTTCCTTCCATAGAAGTATCTCTGACCTACACAGCAGAGAGAGGGAGGGAAAAAAATGATCCAACATCAAGCAGTGGGGTTTCATGGCTGAGGATGAACTTGAAAGACATTATTGAAGGGTAGTTATCTACTTGTGCATATTTATTTTAAACCATATATGTCTATATTTTAATGGAGGCAAATATTGCACATGAAACTGCATTATACTGAAACAAACCATTGGTGCACCTAGTTCAGTTATGGGTTGCTTCCCATAACTGTCAACTGATAAATCTCAATATAGGTTTTTGCTAGCTCTATTACATAATTGTTCAATTGGATGCACTGGTCACTGATTGAATCCGGAACCTTGTACATGAAAGAAAATATTTTATATATGAGTGATGGGCTTTCTCAAATGCATGTTGATTTCGATTCCCACAAATAACTCTACAGACATATCTCATATCTTGATAGTTGCTTAACTGCTATAGCCATTCTGCAGATGACTGAGCAGAGCATTCTGGGAACTTCCCGGTCTATGAGCTGTATTCTAAAAGGCAGTTTTCTAAGGACAAGCAAATGATTTATGTTGCTGTATGACATTTTATATCTAATTCTTGTAAACTCTGTGATTATAGAAGGAGAAAGTGACAGTTAAGTAGGAGGTGGGTGGGATTTATTTTCATATTATGTATTTTACAGCACATTTGGTTCATAATAAATCCCACTAAACTGACCAGAATAGAGACATACAGGTGATGAACTACCAATGGAGCTAGATGAAACAGATTATGTAGACTGAGTAGTTTTTAAAACTGTTGCTCATCCCTCACATCTAGCCCTGAACATTTAATGAGATCAAAAGAATCCCATCCAACAAAATACTTCTTGCCAGTTCTTTCTTTTACCTTCCATCTCTAATATTCACAAATATTCATTAATGCCCCATAAATATATTGGATATAGAAATAGAGGATATAGGATAGCAGACATCTTAATGTTGCAACAGAACTACAACAAGCTTGTTGCCAGCTATTATCAATTAATATTCCATGTAATTTATTGTACAACTGAATTTGGGTAAGTAAAATGTCGATATATCTTATACTGACATATAATCATCGATTCCCCCACTGAGCAAAAGGCCCAACTCTTAAAACCATGGTTCCATATGGAAACAATTTTATTCAAGATACTGCTCCCAGTTCTCACACAGGTGTGAGTAGAACCAAGCTGAATTCATCACCCTGTGGTCTGGCCCTGCTAACTTTGATAGATTAATTCTACTGCTTGGAAACAAAAAGTGCAGCAGAAAATGCTGCAGTATGGGCTTTCACCAAGATTGCTAAGGGGAATGGGATATGTCTGACCTAGAGATATGCTGAATAGAGCTATTGAGATAACAATCTTTTAAGAACACAAGGATGCAGTCTGTGTTGTATAATAGCTGGGAGTTGATTGTCTGTTTCTCTAGGCAGTCAGATATCTTGAATTGCTTTTTCCGTCGAAGTATTGTACTTTTAACATCTTTCCTTCACTAATCCTTGAGGGCAGATATGAAAACACAACGATGTAGCCCATATGGAGCTGGAGTTTAGAAACACTGTCCATGTCCTACTTTACCATCTTCTTTATAAAGACAATAACAGAATCTTGATAGTCTCCAATACAAAATTTGCATGAACGTTATTCACCTACAAACACAGATTCTAATATTTCACAGTAGCAGCAAAATTGTGTTTGGGAGCATGTTGAGTATGACAGATACAAGGAAGAGCACAAAATAAAGTAAGGTAAGGATTATGAGAATTTATATTGTTTTATGCAATTTTAAATTGGCCTGTAATTGTAATAAAGTGACTGATCATATGACTGATAACCAGGTTTATATCTTAAATATTCTAATATTTTTATCTTATGAATTCAGTATTTTTATAACATTTTAATTAAAATTTTAATTACACCAATAAAAGATCATTCAAATTTAAAGAAAAGAAAAATGGAAAGAGAGAATAAAAGATACAAGAATGCAAAACGGAATGAAAAATAGAAAGAGAAAAAGAAAATAGCTTCCTAGACTCATGATAAGTATGAAAAATTTTACTATCTCTTACTATTTTTACTACCACTTCATAGTAACAAATATTTTATAAAAACCCCTCTTCATTCCATAACTCAATTCTTAATCATGGGCAAGTCCAATAAACAACATCTTTTCCAATCTAGGATCAGTAGAAAATCCAAATGGAGCTCTAAAATAACTCATTAAGAAATTTAAAACTCATCATTCCATATCTTGACTCATAACTATCAGCAAAACCAGTACACAGTGTCTTTTCAATTCAGATGTCAGCAAGTCTAGAAAGAACCCCCCCCCAAAAAAAACACAACATATCCCATTTTATCCCTGATCTAATAATCCAACTTTATGTTCCTTCTTTTTACAGAAAACAGTCTTGCTCTTTAATCCATTCAAATAATCATTATCACTTGTTTCAAATTTGTTCAGAACTTTAACAAAGCTATTTTGTAATTTCAACCCTGAGCTATATATATTCTCCTTTACTGGTACCTCTTTTGTAAGTCCGGCAGGAAATTATTCCAGTTACTCTCTTGAACTGACATTTTATTACCTTCTTAAGTTTTAGAGCCTCATCCAATTTTTTAATGCATATCCAGTGATAAATTCTTGTTGTTCTCCATAATCGCGTCAAACAGATTTTGTTCCAAATTGTTTTCTGTAACAACAGCTTCTGGTGTAACAGCTTCTTCTAGGAACAGGATATTCATAAAAACACACGACATAACTGATATGGTTGATTCAAAGTCCCATTGCCATTCCTCCACAATATCTCTGAATGCCATTATAAGTTACTTATTTTGTTATGTCTCCGATATCAAAAATATTTTTTCTTTCCCTGAAAATGCACTTATTCTTAAAAATTAGTTTCAAAATCTTAATATTCAAAATCAAATTTTCTGAGCCCTTAAACAGATTAAAACTTTCTATAGCCAAAATCCTTGTCTTACTTTTTGCTCTTTTGAGTTCTTAAAACTGGTAAGGGCACAGCTTCATTTTCTTATATTAAGAACTGAAGACATTCAGCTGGTATTTTTCTTTTGTAGGTGTCTAACTTTAAAGCAGCTTATAGGCAATTTCTCAAGGAGATTAGCAAAGAAAGTATAAACTGTGTGTCCATTAAAGGCTCTAATAATGGCTGAAGCAAAAATGGCAAACATTATTTTTACAACTTTGTCAGTGAGCCCCTGAATTAAGGACTTCCACCCTCAATATATTCACTCCACAAACTTTTTTCTACTAAGTAAAATAGTATATTGCTATTTTAAAAATGTTTCATTTTTTTAACATTGAAATGGAGGATTTCCCCAACGAAACATCAGAATGAGTAGCCATCCTCTTGACTGTTGCCTTCTTCAATATTGTGGTTGGTGTGTGTGTGCTTGTCAACAATAAAATAACAGAATGTATAAAGGGTTCTGTCAGCCACACATGTTCAGCTGGCTAGAGTCATTTTGTGGTTGAGATGGGCAGCAAATACATTTAATAAATAAATAAAATCCCATCCACAGGAAAGTCAAGAAGACAAAATGATAGAGATGAACAACAAATGAAGCAAGAAAATTGTCCATCAATGTTCTAGGGATTGCCAGCAGTCTGGACTGAAGCCTTTAATGTTATTGGCAAATCCTTTTAGTTAAGGCAGGTTTTTCTAAAATCGGTTTAAGCTTAAGTTGGTATAGACACACAGGACAGGAGCAACGTAAGCATGAACTGCAGATACAGTCAAAGGGAGGAACAAAGAAGTGCCTTGTTTGTTATCACTACTCCTAGTACTATTGATGGTCAAGATGATAAAAGTCAAAGAAGATGCTTCTAGAACTGCAATTCCAGACTTTACTCAAGGGTAGGGCAACTAGGAGTTCATGGAGTTTGTTTCCTCAGAGGAACACCTTTTAGGGTTCCTGAAGCAATTTAAAAATGTTTTGTTGCCATGATATTATACAAATATAATGTTCAAAAAAGTATATTTATTTTTCTGGGAATATAGCTCAACAGACATTAAGGTTCATCAAATATCAACCAAATAAAATGTAGTCATTACCTTCCTACTCCAAATAGTCTTATAACTCTATGAATTTAGGCCCAACACAAAAGTACCAGTTTGGGGAAGAATACTTTATTTGCCCAAAATAAATTATTTATGAAATATTTTGCTGTTCCTTCAGATTTTTTCTCAATGGATGCCTACACATTTCAGATCTTGTATGGCCATTCCATGGTAATTTATCTTCTGCTTTCCCTCTTATGTGAGATGGCAAATCTCTTTCTCATCCAGGTCCTAAATCCTTGAAAATACTGTCTTGTGGGTTCCTTGGTAGAGGTTTCATAGCCTAATAAGGTCCAGGCTAGTCATAAATCAAATCTACTTACCATCATGGTTGCTTGTGAAGTCATAAATCAGACTATAATATCTGAGTAGTGAAGAGTCAGGCAATTATAGTGTCTAAGACAATTTGAGATCAAACTCCAACAAGCAGTCTAATGAAGTCAGAAAATTTTCATAAGTAAGCCTCTTATAATTGCTAGGTTCAGTCTAGGGATCTGCAAAGGCAGGTACCAACCAGATCAGAACAGGATATGCCAGTCAGTCCAGGTCTGAACTGATTACCAATCTGAATTGACATTGATGGGAAAATGTAAAATTGGCTGCCAAGGACTTTGTATGATTAGGTTGAGGATCATGTGTATTCCTAGAACAATTCGCTCATGCTCTAAATATATTTTGTATATTTCAGCTCACACGCATCCCACTGAATATGCATTTACATATAGCTTCTTGAAAAGCTATAGATTTCTGAAGACCTTTTTGGAAGCTATACATTACTGAACATTTGAACCTTTTATACAGGATCTACTAGGGTTTTGTAATCTATTGGGAAAGATGCTTTGCCTGGCCTCTTTTCATGAGATTTGTGCTGCAACCACACTCCCCCCCCCCACAGTAGCTCAGCATGGTTTCTCCAAGCTTTCTGTAATTCATTATCTGTAGGAGAGTATGTTCATGAAAGTATATATCACATAGTTCCAGAGAAAGCATTGTCTGGGCATACACATTTATGTGCAGACAGGTGGGAATAGTCTTTAACAAAGGCACATGAACTTCCAAATACTATGGAGAGGTGCTTCTCTTGTGCCAATGAACTTTGTAAAACATGTCTTTTGAATGCTTTCTGTAGTGCTGAAATCTATAGTTAAATAAATATTTCTATGATGATTTTTATACAGATTTAATGTTGGCATTTTCCATTTAATTTTTGAATCAAAAATACAGTTAATATGTCATTATGTATTTTTTTCTACAGCAGTTGTGAATTTCTGTAGCTGTAAAGTAAACTATTTCAAGTTATGCTGTTATAACGTATACTCTTTTATATAGCTTGGCCTTGAATCAACAGTTAAGATCTCTAAAGTATGACAAAGACATGCAAACCTAAAATACCTAAAATGGTTGTTACACTGAAAATGTCTAATTGATTGTTCACCTCAAAAACTGGTATTTAATGCTTTTTGTGAAGCTTGTTTCTCTTTCTCAGGCCTTGTTAAATCCTTATCCCATCTCAATCCAGAAGAAGAAAATGGCTGATATTCTGTATCTCTGGATGCTGATTTGTCGTATACCATTTTGGGCATGAAATGAACTTGAGATGTCCCACTGGTTTGCCTCTGTCCCATGACAGACTTGTAAACTTATTGGAACCACCGAGTCAATGATATTCATGTTTGTGCGATTCAGCATGTCTTAACAATGTCAGGAATTAAATACAGATAATAGAAATGTAGCATTTTGGAGTTCTGTGATGTGAATTAGTTTATCGTGGTCTACTAATGAACTAAAATTAAATATATATGTAGTGAGGAAGAAATGTTTCTAATGCTTATGTAAAGTGAATTGAATGAAAATGATAATATTCCATTATTGCAAATGTAATACAATATTCTTTTTTCCCTGTAGGTAAAGAAAAACAAGGTTTGATATCTTTTTTCAGTGATAGAAGTAATCTCATTTGTTTTCAGACAGGAGGACTTTCCCTCTAGAAAATTTATGAAAAGATAAAATTAAATGGTAATAAAGATTGTCATTCCTTAAGTACATTTTTATCAGACTCATTCTTTTTTTAAAAAAATGAGTGTCTTGATGCAACAACATTAAAATAAACACTTGCCAGTTTATGATAATTCCATACATTTTTGTAATTCTCCTATCAGATATAAAAAGCCTCTTTCAATCTAAATGCATTCGATGTTGGTGCTTTTATAAAATAGAATTTAGTTTGGATTTGATAAGTCTTTTTTAAACCATTCCCAGACTCTTATCACACACATTTACTAGACACACAGAGGCAAAATAAGTGTGTATGTGCATGTCTATTTATGTATGTATGTATACGTCCTAACATAATACACTCACGCAGAGAGAGAGAAAAAGAGAGAGAGAGTGTGTGCACCGAGGGCTCATTTAATTAATGTGTCTAATTAACCACAGGAAAATTAATGTTATTTTGTAGCTGCTCTATTGGTTAACAATAGCAGAAGGAAATGTCAGCTGCATTACATATGAGCTATGACTATTGCTTTTCCAGAACAGAAGGTTATCTCAATCTTGCTTTAGTGGTACATGAAATTTGATGTCTCTGTCAATTTTGGGCCAGCAATCTATGTGATTCTATAATTACTTTTGCCACTTTGCTTTGGTGTAATCATTCATTATGAGGCCATGCTTATCTTGTCATACCTTTGTGTCATTAGCAATGCTCTAATGCATTAGTGACCAAACACAGGTTTCCCAGGCAAGTGATTAGAGCCGCTGCACTGCCAGCTCAGTGAGTGATGCTTGAAATATCAGAATTGTTCTACTAATTTCCATCAAAATAATAACAGTGAGATGTCAGCGTGAAAAACTGGCACAGATCAAGCAAAGTACAATGTCTGGAAATGGTGTTGATCTTGACATTGTAATGTCTCCCTTCTGGTACAGCTTAAATGAGTTAAGAGCTCATTGCCTATTTCCTTCCACATATAACCTCACACCTTCATTTAAAAATATAGTAGTGCTACGTTGTTGTGGGCAATATCTAAAATACATAATTACATTATAGTTTCCTGGGGTCAGGAGGAATTTACCAAATTGTTATATGCATCATGCACACACACAAACACTTACACAATCATTATCAAATGTTTTTATTATGCTGTTATCACTATGCTGCCCATGCATTTAGCCCCCAAAATGGCACTGGAGTAACAGATGGCATAACACTGATGAAGCTGAGCAAGTATAGTCTCAGAATGCCTCCAGCTGGATGGCTGCCAATAAAATTATTTGTCTTTCCTTTCTTCTTTTCCTTCTTAATGAATTTTGTGCAGTAGGGAAAAAGAAAAAATGAAATGATAGGAAAAATCAGGAAGATTGTAGGTGGAATATCATAACATAATAAAAGCTGGTTCTGGAGATACCAATAATGCACATTTGTGTTGACACTATTCTGAGCTGGGATAGATTTTACCAATATCTAGAAGAGATGTTCCATTATTGCATCTTGATGAAGAAAAAACTGTGCATATGGTCAGTTGTTGTCATAATTTAGTCATGGCTAATGGTTAAAAAAGGTTTTATGTGTAAGTGGAATTAACAATAATTAACCTTTTCCTTCATTTTATTTACTATCTGCTCTGTTGCTTTGGCATTAAGCATCCTCCCTTATACCCAATTTTACTTCTCTATCCTATGCCCAGTAGGAACTGTGGTAAGTGCCGGATGACCGTGAAGGAGAGGATGGACCAGAATGGCCAGTTGAATTTGAACAATATGGAGTTACCATCCTCTGGTTTCTTGGACATTCATGTCATATTTTTGGATAGGGTTGTACTTGTAGGAGAAGAACAGGCTGAACTGGATGGTGGGGTTAAATGTGTCATCAGTTTGGAAAGATTACATTGCTACACAAGACCTAAGTGCACCCCCTGTGAATTCCATTGACCTTTATCTAGTGCCAATTTAGCATTGACATTTAGTTGACTAGATTCTTCTATATAGGTAGCATAGCAATAATAAACTTTTATGTACTGTGAACTCAATGAATACTCCTGGTTATGTGCACCCAACAATACTCCGCTGAAAGAATATTTTATTAGGGACTCATGGTCGTAGTGCACTATTTCTGTAATATTTGTAATGCTTTTGATCATGGTAAACGTCAAAAGATCAAAAGATCCAGGCAGTTCAAACGGGTATAAAAATGTATTGCAACTTAAGCTCTTTACAAGAATCTAAACTACGAATAGTCAAAGCAATTTGGAATTCAAGGTGGGCTGGACTTAGTTCTCTTGTGGGCACAAAGGGACTCATGATTGATGATGTGTTTGACCCGTCCTTTGGGCTCAGCTAGGTCATCTACTACAGTAAATTGATGTTGTGAACTAATCTGGATATTAAAATTAATTTAAAAGCATTCATCTGCATAGCAAGATCTCCACTGACATAACTTAACTATGACACAATATCCTTAATTTCCCATGCCTGCAAAATAATGCTTAGGATCACCCAATGCAGGTTAGAGCTATATATTTAAAGGAAATTGCAAAAGTTCAAACTGATTTTGGAAAAGATTATAGAACAAGAGGCATTATTGCTGATGAATACTGAATAATTAAGAAAGCCAAAGAAGGAAGTCAATATATGCTTCACTGACATTAGAAAGGCCTTCAGTTGAGTCAACCATGTCCGCATTTAGAATGCAGAGTTCCAAAAATGGAAAACTCTAAAACATCTAAAAATTGTCCCCTTGTGAAACCTATATATAGGTTTGGAAACCTCTGGAGGGAACATAGCAAAACAGTCTGGGTCCAGGTAACACAAAGTAATGATGCAAGGTTGTACTTTCTCTCCTTATTTATTCAGTCTGTATGCTGAATGTTTATTCAGAGAAGCTGAATTGGAAAAAGAATGGTTATGTTCAGTTTTAGTTTTCTTTACTCCAGAAGAGTGGAGATTACATAGAGTTTCCAGCTAATCACCATTTCTCAACAGGTCTTCCCCATTTTATGCCATAAATTCATGAATTTCTAACATTGTTGATTTCCATCCTGCATCTCTTCACTGTGAAGAGAAATAATACTGTCTGTTTAAGCAAATTTCACACAAGATCTTCTTTCAGTGCCGAAATCCTGATATGAGTCCTTTTGCTACTATACTAACAATCTTCATCCAGTCCTGCCTGTTTATTTCCTGAAACCACAAAAAAATGTCTTTTAATTCTTATGTACTGACCAGCATTACAAAAATGAAAAGCAAAACAAAACAAAACAAATAGAACCATTTTAAAATGCCATTTATCCAATATGCATTTTCAACCTCCTATACAAAAATGAAGAAAGAATAACTCAGAAATGTATAAACTTAAATTGAAAACACACCAAGTTGCATAATTAAATAAATAAGATGTGCATAATTTATGCACTAGATAAATTTTGCTGAATTGCAATATTTTCCCCCTTAATGCATTTCCCTTATTGTTATAATAGGAATTCAGTTGATGCAGTACAATATATGGATGCATAATTATGTTGCATAAGATTATTTTATGGGGTTGTATTTTCATTGGTAAGCAATATATACAAAACACAGCCAAATCCATTTACCATTATCTATATTTCAACAATGCTCGCCCCATACCTGCACTTTCTTCCAAGGCTCACTTTTTTAGCAGCATGATTATCTCATACTTTCTCCAGCCCATCCTTTTAGTACATGGTACATAACCCTTAAAATCTTTTGTTAAAGAAGTGAATGTCAGTGAGATTATTCTAGTTCTCTTATTCTGTTCTGCTCTCAGGTAAGTGTAGGTATCTGCTTTTACAACTGTCTTTCTTACTACAGCTTGCAATATAATATCCCCCAAATTCCTAGACTCCTGCTTACCTTCCTTCCTTGTCCTTCACACCATCCATGTTTGGTTCTGTTTTACCATTTTCCCTAAATAGACTTCCCCTCGTCTTCTTATTGTGGGCCAAACTGTGAGACCAGGGAAATAAGAGAACATCAAAAGAGGACTTCTTCATTTTTAAAAGGCTATGGAAAGAAACATAGCTACATCCTGCAATATCTTATAAACAAAATTATAAGAGAGAAAGAGTAGCTAGTTTTGTACAGTTATACTATAGTGTGAATACTGTAAACCCAAATTATTTGAGTTTATACATTGGGATAACACTAGAAGTTTTGCTTGTAAACCAAGTTGTGCTCTGTTGCCTACTGTTGCCCTTCCTTCCTTCCTTCCTTCCTTCCTTCCTTCCTTCCTTCCTTCCTTCCTTCCTTCCTTCCTTCCATATGACAACTATTCACCATGCAATTCTGGTGGCAAAACAATTTTAAGTAACAATATAACAAAAAAGCAATTAAAACATATCAGATACAGCTCATATAATCGTAACCATAACTGCTGAAAACTAACAATATATTTTTCTGCCATTTTGAGATGGAGATAGATGAAAATTGTAGCTTGACTCTTATAATAAGTATGACAGCCCTCCATCTCACCAAAATATACTCTACCCATGTATGATGTGGCCCCACTCTTCTGTAGTTCTTCTAAAGTTATATATGATTGTTCATGACCAAAAGACTGCTCATGCTTTCCATGTGCCATGACCTGAAACTATATAATGGCTGTGTTGCTACAAGATGCTAACTCAATCTCCAGCCCCCACTCTTACACACTCTATATTATATTTAATGCAAAGTCTTTGGGGGATGCCTGCAATGTAAAAGCTTTGGGAGATACGGACATTTCTAAACTACAATTTATTTCTTTTTCCCAAATGATTAAATAAATTTCTCTTAACAGTGCAGAGCAATTCAGAATTATTCCAACAAGTGATTTTAAAATCTTAACCATTCTCTGTTCAGGTAATGATTATTGATGATGGAATCCACCCGTAGCAATCCAGTGTTTTTTGTTTTCAAATCAAAGTAAGATTCAGGTTTATAAGTTGGTGATCAACTGGGCACCAGAACTATTTTCACCATCGTTGTGCATAACTAGTTCTTTGGCTGCAGTGGTGGGATTCAGCCAGTTTGCACCAGTTCGGTAGAACTGGTAGCTAATTTTTTGTTGCCCAGGCCCAGAATGGACTTCCGGAAGCGGCATCCACACAGAAAACCAGTTGTTCAAATATTTGAATCCCACCATTGTTTGGCTGTTTATTGAAAAATGTATATATTTTCTTTCTGCCTGAATACCAAACCTCAGCCATTTATCAAACAAACATTAAAGACATGGAACAGTGAAGATCATATACATGTTGTCCTCAATTTACAACAGTTCGTTTAGTGACCGTTCAACTGAAAAAAGTGACACATGACCATTTTTCACTCTTATGACCATTGCAGCATCCCCCTAGTTATGTGATCAAAATTCAGACTCTTGGCAATTGACTCATATTTATGACGGTTACAGTGTCCCATGTCATGTGATCACCTTTTGCAAACTTCTGGCAAGCAAATCAATGGGGAAGCCAAATTTATTTAACAACCATGTTGCTAAGTTAACATCTGCAGTGATTCACTTAACAACCATGGTAAGAAAGGATATCAAATGGGGCAAAATTTACTTAACAACTGTCTCGCTTAGGAACATACGTTTTGGGGTCAATTGTGGTTATAAGTTGAGGACTAGCTGTATATATGTAAGAATGTGTGTGTGTATAATGGAAGAGCAGAAATGTAGCCATAAGGCAAGTCACTTGTAATAATCATTTTTACTTGACACCACACAAAAAGGATGGCTAGCAGCTGAATAGCTATGCTGAATATGGAGTTCCATAGCCAAGCAACCAGAACAAGACAGCCGGATATTCATAACTTCAAGTGATTATTGCAAAGTAGCATTATCTTCCTTAATGGCTAAACCTGACTGGTAGGTTCAAATGGCAGAAGTTTGTCTAAAGTATCAAGATTATCAGGATTCCAAATAACCCACAATATGACTAATGTAAAAAACTGACATTAAAAGGAACATGTTATAGTCCTTAAATTAAATAGCCATTATGGAGAAATAGTAACAGCAACAATCCAACTTACCATAAATTTCATTTTATTTATTTATTAAATAACTATAGAGCAGACACAGGTCACTTCATTCAATACCTTGATAAATATTCAGTTCATTTCATGAAATGAAAATAATGCCTCTTCATTTTATTTTTAATGACTGATCTTCTGTCCACTAAAGAGCATCTTTGTTTGTTTGGTCTATTCACTGAACAAAGATTCAATAGCTTCATAAATGGTATAAAATGACTAAGTTTTGCAAGTAACAAACAATTTCCTTTAAAGATTACAATATAAAAGCACAAATGGAGAGAAAGAGATAGAGAGAGAGATCTAATTTAGCCACTGTCCATAATCTACCTCTTGAAGCAGCTTCCCAGGACAAACTCAGGGCAATGTCACAACAGTCGTCTCTTTTTGGAAGTGGGTCCTTGTGGGCAATTGGTACACTTCCAGATTTTAACAAGAATGTAAATATGGAATGAATAAAGTTTTTCTAATTTTCTTTTGCAGCCCTTTTATAAAGAACAGATTTTCCATAGAGAAAATTTAAGAATATATAATACTGAGAAACTAGACACAGAGATAGCTTTTTCCCTCATGCTGAACATCTAATTCCCACAGTACTGTCTTATGTGTATTTACTCATATAGTATGGCTGTATTATTATTATCCTTCTCATCTTCTCTATTACCTTCTGTTATTGGTATCATTATTATGATTATTGTTTCTCTGTTGTTTTGCACATTAACTGAGTGCTTCTGCACTGGAGACAAATTCCTTGTATATCTAATCACACTTGGCCAAATAAAGTATTCTATTATTCTGCTAATGTAGCAGTTTTTACTATGAATAACTGGTATTTTTGCCATAATCAGATGGCCCTGTTATGCAATGCAACTTTTTTTCAATTAGTTCTAGTTTGCTTTGAGAAACAATTATCACAGAGCCCTAAAATAACTTTTCCCCAAAGAGATGTGTATCATTATGATGAAAATCTTTTATGTCGGTTCCTGAAATTGTACTTCCTTGTAAAAAAATGGCTAAGCATTGATTTAATAAATACACTTGATTTGTGTATATTGTTTAAATTAGAAAAAGGCACAGCATAACTTTGGTTTCCTGTAGGGACACTGTAAAATTGTGGATTTTTGTTTTTGTTTCATTTGCAGTCAGAATGATCTTTCACAAAACAGAATGGGAGGAGGTACATTAGCATTTGGTTCACATTTCTTTTTTTGGATGGCATTCTTTTGAGTGATTTCTAAAATAATGTTTCTTCTCATGGCATCTGTAAACATCTAAAAAAATGATATTTGATTAAGACCAACTGCAATAGCTGGCTTAAAAAAAAAAAGAATCCCAAAACTTTAGGCAAAATGGTTGCTGCATTGCCATCCAAATGTAAACCACATGGAAAGCAGATGTTGTAAATATGCATTGAGACAAACATCCATTGACATTTCCTCCAGTTAATGGGCTTTTTCTACATTACATGCATTCAGATGTTCTTTCCCGTTTGTAATGTTGACACTGAGTATTTGTACAGATCCTTTCCTTTTTTGCCCTGATACCAGAAGCAGAACCTTTTTATGATTAGTCTCTCTGCTGAATTTTCTAACACCAGATGAGTGGGGATTTATCGTAATAGCATGTGTTTTGTTTCCTTTATTTCTCCTTCAGGAGAAGTACTTGTCAGGAATACTTGTCCCATTTCTGAGCCTGAAGCCATGCAGAGAAGGGATATCGTGTTTGCCTTGTTCTGAAGGAAGCTTTTCCTGCCAACGGCAGTGATCACATAGATACCTGCAGGCCAGGACCTCTGAGTCATCAGTGGGTGACCTCACTGACAATCCACAACCACAAAATGCAGTTTATGAAGTTCCCACTAAAGCAGTCAGACCAGATTGAAGCAGTGCAATGTCAATAAACAAAAATGGACACGGTCCAAGCTGAACATTTCCAGAAGAGCATGTAACTAATTTCAAAGAATAATGGTGGTATAAAGCTCCTTGAGGAATGTTCAGAACACCATTACCTGAAGCACTTTTCAATAAAATCCAAGGTACTTAATGGAATTTTCTCTTCAAGGCTCTTTCATCTTTTAATCTGTAATAATAATGGCTAGGAACAATGTAAAATTTAACAAGCAAATGCATTTTGTACTTTTTCATTGACAGCTGATATCCCAAGAGATGTTTTGAATATGTTCTTCTGTGTTTCTAAACAAAACCCAGAAAAGCAAGAAACTGAGCATTATTTTCTAGAGCTTCTTAAAAAACAATTCTAAATCTCCCTCAATGCTTTTCTTTTTAAAGATAAGTGCATACTAGCAGGCATTTCTCTTATTTACATGATATTTAAAATAGTACAAAAAGAATATTCAAGTATACTAACATGTATATTTCTGCAATAGCCAGAATTTTTTTTTTTGAGCCAGGCAAGAAGTTATACTGTCTTTAAAAGAATATCAGGTTTTGCTAAAATCTGGAAATAGATCAGAATTGCATTTTATTTTATTATTTCATATTTTTAAAAGGAAATGTGGACATTATTTGCTTATACCATTTTCCCAGCCATGCTAATTACCTAGTATTCTAATGCAATCTTAACTGAATATATTGGGACACAGATATTATTACTATTTTGTATTGCTTTGATCTCAATATACCAAAAGATACAGCAAAAGAGGCATTTAGAAGACACTCTATATAGCATCTTGGCCTAAATAATTTAGTTCCTTCTGCCACTAAGCTCTCCTTTTTTAACCTGATACCTTCCAAATGTATTAGGATTACAAATCCCAGAGCTTCCCTAAATTATAATTCAAAACTAGAAATTGACAGCTTTAGGTGCAACTAATCCTGAGAATACCAGATAAGTGATGGACGCACTGAGCTGCTTATTTTTAACCTAGCAACATTGAGGTTATTGAGAAAATATAATTATTGACAGCCTGAACCCTGGAAAATGAAATTTACTTTATTACAGAAATTAGCCATTGAGCACACAGCCAGCCATGAGATGGATCATTGGATTTTCATTGTCTCTTCAAATTTTTAATAGGACTCATTTTCCATGTGACATCAAATTGAGTAATAAACTCTTAATGTGACAGAGAAAACTTCAAATTAAAATTGAGGGAAGGTTGCTGTTTAAACATTTTAAGAAATAGCATGGTAAGAAAGTTCATATAATTCAATCTTTTTTGTGCTAGAATTTTTTTTTACCCCAATAAGTGTCAAAACAACGATAGAAGTGGTTTGCCATTTCCTTTTTCTATAATGTCTATAGAGATTCTCAGTCATCCAGGTCATGGTTGTCCCAAAGATGCTTTTTCAAAAGGCAACTGGACTTCGTTTTTCCTTGAAGATATTTCACTTCTCATCCAAGAAACTTCTTCAGTTCTAATTGAATGGTGGAGGATGGAAGGATATATACTGCTCAAAAAAATAAAAGGAACACAAACGTATAGGATCCTATACGTTTGTGTTCCCTTTATTTTTTGAGCAGTATATATTCCTTGCAGTCATCTGATCATTAGCATTCGTTCAAAGAGTCATTGAGGCCACCTGGAGGCTTATCTGTGCCCTCAGAATAGCGCAAATAGGCATAGAACCTTCTTGGTGAATGTTTTTTATAACATTATTTTTAACTTCTGAATATAAGTAATTTGGTGGTCTTCCAAAAAAAAGTATCACATTTTCTGTTTCAGATGACATCTCCAAGCCAAAAAAACAAAGCAAAAACCCAAGGTTACAATATGCATTGATTTAATCAATAGATTTGGTTTGTGCCCTGACCTAGGGCAACAGCTATTGTAAAATTTTGCTCTCTGCAAAGAGATTTAGCTTAAAGGACATCTTTGCAGTATAGTATATCCTATATTTTTTTTACTACATCTTGTACTACTAAGAGGAATTACATGATGGCTAACACATAATCCACGTCATTGCAGGTTGCAATTCAAAATGCTGAGTATGTATTTTTCTTTCTCTAATACAAAACAAAACAAAAAAAAAAACAGTGTGTCATAGTTTAATGATTGTAATGATTGAATATTTGCTGCTTTTGGGCTCAGTGAAAAAGCAGACTCATAAGTGCAATGATAATCAGCCCTTAACATGTCCTAATGAACATCCTTGGCATTGAAAAATAAAACACACAGAGGTTTAAAACTAATTATATGCAAGCTATGGTAACAGATTTATGTTACAAGCACTGAACTATGATCCTCATTTATAATAACATGCTTAAGGGAGGGGGGGACATCTTAACAAGACAGTTAGCCCAGGACTATGAGAGGAAAAACAAGCTTTTGTTTTGAAATGCTGTTAACTGTTTAGTTATTTATAAATAGCTTGAACAAGAAGAGAAGGTCTGGAATTAAAGATTGATTGGAACATCATATGAAAACCTCCATCCTCATTTAAGTTCTTTTGTTGAGATACATCTTAAACAGGAAATTAGAAGCTATTTTAGGACATAATTGTATATTGCTAGAATTTTATGGAGTTGTTCTCTTTATTGCTTATAATAATCCCACTAATTTAAGCACCTATTCATTCATATAGAAACAAATCATTTTTCTGGAGCATCTTCTTGATCTGTGACATCTAAATAACTCCAATTCTGGGAAGTATTCTCAAAACATATATAGAACACCAGGCTGGACAAGGATGGTTTAGCATATTAGTACATGAACCCTGACAGCCACAAAATAGTCTTCACTGTCTCTTCTCTGCACAGCTGCTTCGTATCCCTAGTCTACAAGCAAATCTTCATTGTTGAGTTCTACAGAGATATAGAAATCACTTGTAGGAATTAATAAATATTACTTTGATTTTCCTATAGGTAAGAATGGACTCTCTTATACACTCTGAAGATGTGTGAAAGATGTTACTCACAATAGGTAACGGTAAACATTCTAGCATTTCTAATGCTTTTTGTACTCTTAAGACTATATCAGCAGAAAGGTTGGTGCAAGTCCACAAGGAGCTAAAGATGAGATCAAGCATTTTGTACTACAAAGCTACATAGACATCATATCCACAGAGATGTGGGACACCAGATTTTGTTGGAAGACAACTGCTTCATCCCTAGCCATAGGCTACACTGCTGGTTGCTGATAGAAATTAAAGTCCAACAATACGAAAAGATCTGAAGGTCCAAATGAACTCTATTTTTTCTGTTTCTGTCATGCTATATTTTTGAATTCTGAATTTCTTTTTCCTAGTTTCTCAGCCCCATCATTTCTCCTGTTCTTTTTCTACATCTCAGATCATTTGCTAAGATGTCTTTAGGGAGCTAACCATATGGCTTGGCTTCATCTCATATTTAGATTACTCAACCTATGGGGATGGTCATGAGATAGCTCACTGCATATTTAATATATATAGAAGCACAGCTAAGAGAGAGCTGCAATTTGTGAGATCCTCCAGTGTTCAGAAAAGGAAGCTACAGGGAAGAAAAACAGTTTTCTGACAGCCTTTTGCACACAGTTAAGTAAATTAAATTAACTAATTAAGTATCCTTTGGGAACAATCCAGTTAATGTATGCTTGGCTTAATAATTATTTCTGAATACAGTTAGGCCAGGCACAAAAGTAAACAAAATGTGATTCTGTCTCCTTGTTAATCTAATGAGTGATTTACTAAGCATGTCTGTTAAAATATCACTGAAATTATATATTTTTTGTATTGGTGATAAAACCATTCAATATGTTTTCTGACAGATGGACTCTGGATGTTAATATCAGAATATGGCAGCTGAGGAGAAATGGATGAAGTTGTGAATCAAGGCCAAAGCAGCAGTGTTCCATGAGCTCCTTATAAATTCACTGATGCTGGTTTGACTTCTCTTCCTCAGATATGTTTTGGATCAGCAATATTTGCAGCAAGACACACCCATACAAAAATGATAATATGTGGACAATGACATCATGATACACTTACATTTTGATGTCTGACACAAGTACTCGTTGCCCTCTGCACAGATGTCCAACCATAGGTGCTTTGGTCTGGATGGTGAAAACTGGTAAAATATTTATTATCCTTTAAAACAAGTTTTTTTTTTTAAAAAAAAAAAACAGTGACAAAAGCAATGGGCAGAATTACTATTTGCTAAACCCATTTGGCTCATAATAATTAAGCTAGAAAGTATAGTAACAGAGAAATTGAATGGAGCCAGGGGTGTGAGCAGTAAACTGAGATTTTTTTTACAATGAACACATATTGTGATGCCACAATAATTCCTTCCCTTTAGGTATTGGAATGCAGGTACAAAGGGAGGGGGAGATGAATTGTAGTATCATAATGTACATTTCAATATTTGCCTGCTGTGTTCGTCCTCCCTAGCAGATGCATAGGGCAGGGCTAATTTTTTTATCTTTTGGAAACCAGACGGCAGGGATTCTCTGAGCCTATATCAACTCATGACATCTGTCAATGGGCACCATAAGATTGACTGAAATAAACATTTATTTATTTATTTATTTATTTATCCTACTTATGTCTATGTTAGTTCAAGCAGTTGAACCTAAATGGCTATTGGCTCAACAAATTCTTCATCATACTCTTACAACAATAATAACAATAAAATCTTAACACCATAGTACTGCTCATTCACCTCAGGGTAAGTAAACATGTAGTGTTGGAGTTCTCCTCTTCTCTTCGGTCCCCAAAGGCTGCATGAAACAACCTGGTCATTACTAATTTATGGAATATTGAAAGAGAGGGAGCTGCTCTCAACTCGGGAGACCCGATATTCCACAAGGGAGAAGACCAATCAGAAACTGCTCACTTCTGAATTCCATCCTCTGCACCTCATTGAGGATGGAGAATGAGCATCCATGCTTTGCATGAAAATCTTGCATGCGCCTCTTCTACTTGGGCTAGGCAAGCTCAAAGAAAAGAGCCATATGCCAACACTACAAAAGTTGAAAAGAGGAGAATAGAAAAGAGCTAGAAGGGACTTTGGAGACCTTCTAGTCAAGCCCCCTGCTCAA
This sequence comes from Crotalus tigris, assembly GCF_016545835.1. NCBI lineage: Eukaryota > Metazoa > Chordata > Lepidosauria > Squamata > Viperidae > Crotalus > Crotalus tigris. Next base: position 1,649,081 of record NW_024100597.1, on the reverse strand, counting down.
GCAGGAGAACCTATACCTTCTCAGACAAGTTGTCGGGCCGTAGCATTTGTATTTGTATATAAATTAGTATTTATATCGTGGGGTATTGGTGTACCTTGACGATATTTTGATATATTCTAGAACCATGGGGGAGCATATAAAGATGGTTAGGGAGGTATTGCACAAACTCCTCAAGGCCCAATTATTCGTAAAACTCTCGAAATGTGAGTTTCATAAAACTCATATCGATTATTTGGGATATAGAATATCGGCCTCAGGTATAGAGATGGATCCGTCAAAGGTAAAAGCGGTAATTGAGTGGCAGGCACCTAGGACGAGACGCCAGCTGCAGAGTTTCCTGGGGTTCGCGAACTTTTACTGGCAGTTCGTTCCTGATTTCGCACAGGTGGCTCTGCCACTTACGGAATTATTAAAGATGCGAAAGAACCCCGTAAAACCCCGACCTGGCCAGTCGTTGGTGTGGACTAAGGAAAGCCAATTAGCATTTGAACACCTAAAGTCTTTGTTTGCAAAGGAGCCCATTTTACTACATCCAGACCCTGATAGACAGTATATTGTACAAGCGAATGCGAGTGATGTGGCAGTAGGAGCTGTATTATTGCAGCGAAATAACATCGGTAATTTACAGCCTTGCGCATATACCTTGCGTAAGTTAACAGAGACAGAGAGGAGATGGGCAATATGGGAAAAGGAGGCTTTTGCCATTAAATGGGCCTTGGTCACGTGGCGACATCTCTTGGAAGGGGCTAAGCAAGAAGTAGAAATTTGGACAGATCATAAGAATCTGGCAGTGTTGCAGTCGCCCCGATGTTTAGCACTGAAACATGTGAGATGGGTGCAATACTTTAAATGGTTTAATTTTCAACTTAAATATGTCCCTGGGGGTCGTAACTTCTTGGCGTTATCTAGATTGCCCCAATATGAGAGCCAGAAAGAGGAAATGGTACAAGCCATACTACCTCCGTATACGCAGGGAATAGGTAGGGTAGATTCCCGTCCTAATACCCGGAATATCGAATCGGAATTGAGGGCAGCAATACCACAGGACCCTTGGTTCCGGGAACATCGTAACCTGTTCACCCAAAGAAACGGGTTGGCATGGTACGGAGTAAAGTTGTATGTACCACTCGTCTTAAGGGCTAGGGTCCTTCAAAGGTGTCATGATGTAAAACTGGCGGGACATTTTGGATTTGTGAAAACATTGCACCTGACTAGACGCCAGTTTTGGTGGCCCACATTATGGAGGGATGTAGAGAGATACGTAAAAGCATGTTCTATATATGCTATGTGCAAAACCCATCCGGGAAAACCAATAGGGTGTTTACAGCCAGTAGCTGATCCGGAATATCCATGGCAGGATATTGCCATGGATTTCATTGTGGAACTTCCAATGAGTAAGGGACATACAGTAATATGGACGGTAATCGATCTATTTTCAAAACAAGCCCATTTCGTCCCGTGCAGGAAGTTGCCGACCGCTCAGAAATTGGCTCACATGTTCCTCACGCACATATACCGTATCCATGGGGCTCCCCGGCAAATAATATCTGATCGGGGGGTTCAATTTACGGCACGATTTTGGAAAGGGTTCACCACCTTGCTCGGGTTGTCGCAGGGACTTAGCACTATGTACCATCCCGCTACCAATGGAGCGGCTGAACGAGCTAATGCAGCGGTGGAAAGGTATTTGAGAAGTTATGTGTCGTACCAACAAACTAACTGGGCAAATCTGCTTGTATTCACAGAAGTTGCGTATAATAATGCTGTACACGGCAGTACAGGGTATGCACCGTTTAAAGTAGTATCTGGAAAAGACTTTGTTCCCATACCGGAATGCCAGCAATTTGATGCACAGCCATGTCTCCCACAAGAATGGACACAAAGGATTTGTGGGGCATGGGCTGCTGTGAAGACAGCATTGGTAGAATATAGGCGAAAAATGAAAGAGCAGGCGGACAAAAAACGACAACCCTGTAAGCTGTTTGTTGTAGGACAACTAGTCTATTTGTCCACTAAGTATATAAGACTGAAGGTACCATGTAGAAAGTTGGGACCTAAATACATTGGACCGTTCAAAATCGTTAAAATTGTTAATCCGGTTACTGTGAAATTACAACTACCCCGGCTGCTAGGGAAAATACATCTGGTGTTTCATTGCAGTTTACTGAAACCAGTAGGTGTGTACCAGAAAAGAACCGAACCAGGTCCTGTTACTAATGACGAGTATGAGGTGCAGGAGATACTTGATTCATGTATTAAACAACGTGAATTGTATTATCTGATTAGATGGAAAGGTTACCCTCTATCGGAGGCTACGTGGGTATGGGCTGATAATGTACAAGCCCTTCGTCTAGTTAAAAGATTCCATGTACAAAACCCCAGAAAACCAGGAACCATTCGCACAGTGGGGGTCGGGGAGGTGGGCGTGCGTGAACTGAAGTAACATGTTTTGTTTTTCCTCCAGGGGGAACCCTGGTAAGGGGGGGCAGTATGTCGGGCCATAGCAGAGGCTGCACCGGCTACAGAAAGAGATGTTGACAATCCAACCTGCTCCGACGGCACTCAGGCTCTCCAGGCGCGCATCCCCGACGGCCCGACATGCAGCTGGCTGGCGGCCATGCGCAGAAGACGATCCGACAGCCAGCTGGCCTCGCACATGCGCAGACGACAGGCAGGACACTATAGCACATGCGCAGATGGTCGGAAGGGCTAGAGCTGCCCAGCGCCCATGCGCGAATGCCGAAATGAACCTAACAATACTAACTGGAGAATTAAAAGCTGCCGAAGCGTCGGGAAGCTGCCGAAGCATCGGGAAGCGTCGGGAGGCAGCAGCTGGAAGCTAGCACAATCGGGATGGGTGACCATATATGGGTAAATAGGGTGGTTCGGAAGTGGGTGGTGGTGCACGGGCGTTAGCGTGGGTGTGGGCTAGGCGGGGTTTCTTTGAATTGTATAAAAGAACCATGACTGTAATGGTTGTTAGTGCTGACTTTAGATCACTTTATGCTGTAATAAAGTTGATGTTCTTTGTTCCTGACGTGGTGGATCTGTGTCTGTTGTTTGCGGAGTCAAGACGAGGCAACACAAATGACTGTCTAGCCTCTTTTTTAAAATCTCCAGTGAAGGAGCACCCACAATTTCTGGGGGCAAGCTATTCCACTAGTTAATTGTCCTCACTGACAGGAAGTTTCTCCTTAATTCCAGGTTGCTTCTCTCTTTGATCAGTTTCCCACCATTGTTTCTTGTCCGGCCCTCTGGTGCTTTGGTGAATAACGTGACCTGCTCTTCTTTGTGGCAGCTCCTCAAATACTGGAATACTGCTATCATGTCTCCCCTATTTCTTCTTTTCTTTAGATTAGCCAAACCCAAGTCCTGCAGCCGTTTTCGTATGTTTTAGTCTTCAGGCCTTTGGTCATCTTAGTTGCTCTTCTCTGGATTTTTTCCAAACACTCAACATACTTTTTGTGACCAAAATTGGCTGCAGTATTCCAGGTGTGGTCTTACTAGGGTTTTATAAAGTGGTACTAATACCTCACATGATCTTGATTCTATGCCCCTGTTTATACAACCCAGGATTGTATTAGCTGTTTTGGCTGCTGCTGCACACTGCTGGCTCATGTGATCATCCACTAGGACTCCAAGGTACCTTTAAGCCAGGTCTTACCCAATCTGTACTTGCACCTTTGATTTTTCCTATTCTCCACATTGAAACTCATTTTGGATAGGGCCCATTGGATAGGGCCCATTGTTCAAGTTTGTCAAGATCTTTTTGGATCCTGAATTTGTCTTCTGGGATGTTAGTTACTCCTGCCAGTTTGGTGTCATCTGCAAATTTGATGAGTTCCCCTTCAATCCCCTTATCTAAGTCATTGATGAAGATATTGAAGAGTACTGGGCCTAGGACGGAACCTTGTGGTACCCCACTGCTTACTTCTCTCCATGTGGATGTAGTGCTGTGGTCCTCTTTTACTTGGGCTAGGCAAGGTCAAAGAAAAGAGCCATATACCAAAACTACAAAAGTTGCAAATAGGAGAGATTACTACTGTTTGTAACATTTAAAAATATAACATGTTTTCATATGGAGCACATGCTGGAGGTGAAGATTAGTGATAGATCCCATGTCCTCCCTGCTCATCGTACTCCCTCTCTCTCCATCTTTTAATTATAGCTGACAATTTCTTTTTATAGTATTTTAATTTTTTTAGGCATGTTTCTACATTGTTTTATTCTTTTTTATCATTGTAGTCTGCCCAGAGTCACTTATTGGTTAGAGAGTGAGGCAAACAAATTTAATAAAAAAATATCCTGAGATGTAATTTGTAGTTCAAGTGTCAAAGTACATACTAGAGAAAAAATATAGACATGGTCCCTAATTAGAAGAAAATCATTTTTTTTTCAAATTTATATGCCATTTTATCTTTTCCAATGAAATTCTCCAGTTTTTCCTCAGTGACTGTACATTTTGTGACCAACCTCTCTTGATCCTGCTTCTTCATTGTGCATTACTTATATAAAGCATTGGTGAAGCGTAAGTAGAGTTAAGAGAAAAAAAAGGTGAAAATGCAATCCATCTAGTTAGTAGAACAGAGGCAGCAATTAGGCAATCGAGGAAACGTACTCCCACACTCAGAAACTCTTATGTGGGACCACACAATCTCCTTAATCACTAATTTCCCATCCATCTTTAAATTATATTTAAGGCACAAAATGTTAGTTTTCTTTTCCTTATCATCCCTGGGTGGTTGTGGCACAATAGCTGGCAAATGAAAATGAGCCCTGAATCCATAAGAAGATAGCCTTGTGGTTAGATGAGTAAGATTCCCATAAATATTTGAGGCAGGGTCTTAATCCCTTTTACTTTTGTAAAGGCGAGCATAAGGTTGTAAGGGGTTCTCATGACACTACATTTCAACCTTTTGTTGAAGAGTATTAGTTCAGGTTCTGCTTAATTCATCCAATTGTTTCTTGCCATATATATATATGTATATATATATGTATAAAATTAAATTTGAATTATTGATTAAAGGATAAAAAAATCATAGAAGGCCAGTAGCGTGAGTGGAATTAAACTGTCCTCGGATACACTTGGGAGTAAAATGTGGCAACCCCTTTTTTTACTTCAAAAGAGGGGGGGAGAGAACAGACAAGGGATCCTGGGTAACCTTGAATTATTTCAAACCTCAGTCAATCATTTCCAGTTCTCTGTGCAATGGGGAAATTATTAAAAAAAAATCAATTAGGAAACTCTCCCCAAATGCTAAAATTAAGTCTTTATCCAATTTCAAAATTTATTCCATACAAAGTATGGAATAAAGAAACAGAGAATGGGTGGAGTTGTGCTTTTATGAGATGGATTTTGAATTAAACATTGTCTCATGTTCGAGAGTTTGAGTTGTTTAAATTCATTTACCCTCCCCAACCCACTGCTTTTTGCTTCCTTAGCTCCTATCCAGCACCAGAACCCAGACTATAATTATCATGCAAAACAGCATCTCCCAGGCTCATTAATGCATTTCAGACTTTAAGTTCCTTGAAGTTCTGACGATTTTAAAATATTGATACTCATTCATAGCATGACTTCCTAGGACATAATGATATTTATGGACTTGAACATGGTTGAAACAGCTAAAAAAAGAAGGACCATGTCATAAGTGTTTACTCTTGTGAAAAACTATACCATGTTAATATATGCCAATTTCTTAAATTCTGTTAGCAGTTGTAAGGCAGTCAGATACCACCCATGGGATTGTGTGCCCTCATGAAACACAATTACAATGAGAATATCTCATTATCTCATTGGCTTTAGCTTACTGTTCTGTTACCATGGTTTCAAATACACTGAGGAGTCTGAAACTAAGAGTGCTGCTAACAAAGAACATATCCTTGTACAATGACATCAGATCATGTTAGACAGAATAGACTTAATTAAATACCCCCTGATGTAGCCCAAAATATAGAAGTTGTGTATACCTTTTTTTCCCCAATAAGAAACATGTTATTAAAAGCAGCTGGGAAATACACACACATATACACACAGAGAAAGACCCACACAAATACATACAAAAAGAAAACTCTTGTGGTTATTGAAAATTAAATATATTACAACCATTTACTGCAAGAAATCTATCACAAGCAAGAAAATAGAAACATAATGGATGGATCAGATAAAGTGAATGATGTATATTTCCTTGGTGAATATAACTTGCTGTAGATGAAACGTGCACCATTTTTATTCTGGTAATTTAGACACTGGCATTCAACATGGAAGTATAGGGACATGTCTGATTCATTATAATATAGCCGAATTTAAGAAGACACACTTCTTAGACTATAAGTAAAAAGTGTATATAACCTTTTTCAGGAAGAGTGTAGTCCTTTGTCTTTACATTCATCTGTTACAACAAAAGACTGCTTTTTCTTTTAAGTTTCTAACTATGCACTTTTTAAAAACTCATTGAAACTGGCAATACATAAGCACGTGTACCAAAGTACTTGATTGTGGCCATTACTGTTTTTTTTCTTAAATTAGAAGAAAAGAGGCCAATTATGGATGAATGTGTACCCTTCCATATGATTCATGCTAAATGTCAGCTTTCCTGTCTTGTGACCCACAAGATATACTTGGTATGCTGGCTTGGAATTCTAGTAGCTCTTATTGGTTCATATCCCTAAAAGGGGCAGTGCTCTGATTTATCTGTCTAATCCAGTGAGCTACCCCTGCATTGTTTTAAGTAAGGCCCATAATATTATTTAAAAATTAGACTGTGCAACTCTGCAAAAAAATGGGGGTGCTTTAATATTTCAAAAAGAGGTGCTTTGGAAAGAGGTCTATATCTTTTTTCAAAGGACTTGCATTAGCTTTGATAAAATTATTATTTTTGTGGGGGATGAGGTCTTTTCTGGAGGCAGAACAACACATGGATATTTATTTCTTGCACAGATTAGATTGTCTCAAGACTAAAACAGGGCTAGGTTGCCCAGAATCTGTTGTACATCATCACCATCAGGAAACACCCACAGAGAGAATGCAACATGCATAATTTAGCCAAATTTCCCATGTTTTTGTTTCAGAGTCATGGCATTAAAAATTCCACAAATCATTTATTTACCCTGGAGGATATCATGTGACATAATGTGACAATAATGACTTCCCTTGTGGTGTTAATTGATTTTGTCCTGGTAGAGAAGGCAATTTGGCATCCATAGCAGTTTCTAGATCATGGACTTACTGATAGTCTGTCTAGGTAGTATTACTGTTAATGAAGAGAAAACACACTTTCCCTTTTAAACACAGTATGCTAATTAAGACCGACCATAGTGAGCCAGAGGTCATTTATTATTTTTAAAGAGAGAGTTAATTATAAATGGGCACAGAAATACAAAATGATTGTAAATTAGTAAGTGTGATTCTGAACTCATAAAATCCAGTGTCATATTCTAACCATCTTAACATTTTAACATGTGAATAATTAACAGTCTGAAGTTGAACAATTGCCAGCTTGTAAAAGGTCTGATTGAAAGCAGCATTTATCATCTGCCAAATGAACACAGCTCATTAGGTCAACAATTTTTAATTAATGGCTTTCTGGTAATCTAACATATTTTTAGCATCATGGCTTTAAAAGCTTGTAGTTGTTGGTTTTATATTTAATCTGCACAATAATTAAAAATTGTACCTAAGCTTAAAGGATTTTCATAGCATTTAAATAACTGTTAAAAAGGATTTCATTTTGGTACATTTAGAAATTTTGTCCCAACCATGGCAGTGAACATGCGGTGGGTGGGGGAGACTTATTTAAATGGTCCTTCCCATGTTAAAAGCTTCCCTCCTATCGAAAAGCAGACAAAAACATTCTAGTCTAGTTTTCTGATTGCACACTCATCCTATTTGGTATTATTATTATTATTATTATTCAGGAAAATTGAAGATTGTTGAACATGAGTGCCAGCTCTATGAGGTAGACCATGCAGAAAACATGACCAGATAAGCTAATGCTACTTGATTGTAAAGTTAGGGTTAGGGTTAAACAGAATCTTGCAAGTCTGAAAGTATATTTTTTCTCCCCATCTCCATCCCCAGTCTTCTTTTCAGCCCAAGAAAGTAAAGAGGGTCTCTTTTTACTGGCCCATTGCTGCTGCAGGCTAAGCTGCTTTTTTCCTGACTGTTCCCTTTTTGCCCTGTCTCCCAAGGTCATCCTCAAATACTATTATGTTCAGAAAATGCCTCATCAGGCTACCTGAATACTTTAGATGGGGGGGGGAGTTCCATTTAGATCTTTGTGAATTCTGGAACTGGAGCTTCAGTACAACTGGGGGACTTTAGAAAAACATTAAAAACAAGGCAGGTAAAACATATAATATCCCAAAAAAATATTAATACATTCATATCAAGAATTGATCAAAATCCTGACTGATAAAAAGAATCTTTACCAAAGTTAGTAAGTGTAAAAAAACATTATTATACATATTTTTATGGAATCTGTTGTGGGGGGTAGGAGTGGACTTCTGATGTCCTTCAGGCTTGTCTTCCAGCAATAACCTTCTGGATTATAGTCATACTATAATCTGTTGCAAAATTTATTATAGTAAGAATCCAACTAAAGCAACCCCATACAGAAATAATTGCAACAGATCATGAGGAAAGTCTTCAATAAAAAATAAATGGATGATTGGTGTGTAAATCATCACAGATCTGGTTGGTAGCAGAAAACTACACAGAGAATGCTAGACTTCTTATACCAAAATCAGAACTAATGTTCTCCAAAGGAATAATTTTTAATGGTTTCCTTCTTTCTAGATTTATAATCTGTGATGTTATAACTATTATATTGGCCCAATGAGCCAATACTGAGCTGGACTGGGATTTTGATGCTTAAGTATAGCTTTGCTGCAGACAGAATGAGGCATATACACCCATGCAGCTTTTGCCGTGGTGGTGTGTGTGTGATACAGGTGTGGAGGTGGAGCTAAGCTTTAATGATACGGATTCATAATTTATCAATAGAGTGTGTAAGTGATCATTTGCAATTTTAGGTGCAGAGTTTCCTTTTGAAGCTCCCACATTAATGTTAATAGGAACAGTGCTTACATTAAAAGGAACCATCCCCCTTAGGTGTTTAACAACTGATTTATCGAGGCTTAAACTGCATTGTGAATATGACTTCTTTCACTTACCAAGATGACTTTTTTATGCTTATGTTATTTCAGCTGCAGAGCAAAAAGAAAAAATGAAAGCAGAGAAGCAAATTCTTAATAATCTGAGAAGACACCATGATTTAAATCTAGCTTTGTATTAAAACTAAAAATAGTTTAACCAAACTATATAGAGCCATATAGCCACAGAAGGAGCAACTGCTCAGTTCACTGTTTTTCCTTCTTTAGCTTTGAAATCTGCCTCCTCCCCATATTATGTTGAAATGAATTTTGAATCTCTTCTCAGTTCCATATTTTCAGTCAAATACATTTTTAAATAACTGTCTGAGAAAAACAAATTTCCTGACTCTTGATTGGAATTCGTCAATTTAACTTCATTTGCAACATTAAATATGGCCTTCAGTATTGCAATAGCATATATGGAACAGAAGGGGGCGCTGCCCTCCACTCCTGCCCAAGAGTTATTTTATATAGCAATTCAAGTTGCAAAATCCAGTAGGCAAAGTAGTTTTTTGTAATAACACTATTAAAAGAGGGTGTGATGGCTCAGTAGTTAAAGATGGTGAGCTTGTCAGCTGACAGCCAGGTTCAAGGCCCAAGCACAGCGCAACAGGTTTAGCTCCTGCTACCTCCCCCAGCTCCTGCCCCTGTAGCAGTTTGAAAGCATGCAAATGTGAGTAGATGAATAAGTACCACTTTGGTGGAAAGGTAACAGTGTTCCGTGCACCTTGGTGTATAGTCATGCTGGCCACATGACCATGGAAATGTCTTCTGACAATGCTGACTCACTCAGCTAAGATGAGCACTGCCCCTAAAGTCAGACACAACTGACAGGAGAAATCTTCACCTTTACCTTAATAGCACTATTAGATCCAACCAAGGTTAAGGTTTTCAAGAAGACTGCACAAATAAGACCTAGATCAGTGTTTCTCAACCTTGACAATTTTAAGGCATGTGGACTTCAACTCCCAGAATTCCACAGCCAGCATTGTACTTGTGCATTTGGTTTTTCTTGCCTAAATGTAGAACCTTGCTTTTTTCACCATTGAATTTCATTTTGTTAGTTAGTGCCCAGTGTTCAAGTCTGTCCAGATCCTTCTATATCTTAAGCCTGTCTTCTGGAGTGTTGGCTATTCCTGCCAGCTTGGTGTCATCTGCAAATTTGATGAGTTCCCCATCTATCCCTTCATCCAAATCGTTGATGAAGATGTTGAAGAGCACTGGGCCCAGAACAGAGCCCTGGGGCACCCCACTACACACTTCCCTCCATATAGATGCATTTCCATTGAGGACCACTAGCTGAGTAGGGCCAGTCAGCCAGCTACCGATCCATCTGGTGGTGATTCTGTCTACCCCACATTTTCCTAAAGTAGTTGTGATCTACTTTATCAAATGCCTTACTGAAGTCCAAGTAAATTATGTCCACAGCATTCCTCTGATCCACTAATTTTGTCACTTGGTCAAAGAATGCAATAAGATTTGTCTGGCATGATCTATTTTTGACGAACCCATGTTGGCTTTTAGTAATGACTTTGTTTGCCTCTAGGTGTTCATTGATTCGTTATTTGATTATCTTTTCCAGGATCTTCAGGTATTGAGGTCAGGCTGATAGGTCTGTAATTTTCTGGATCCATTTTTTTTCCTTTTTTGAGGATGGGAACTACATCAGCTCTTTTCCAGTCCTCTGGTAGTTCCCCTGTGTTCCAGGATCTTTGAAAAATATAGTTCAGTGGTTCCATTATCACATCTGCCAGTTCCTTCAGAACCTTGGGGTGTAATCCATCTGGTTCTGGCAATTTGAACTCATCTAGGCTGGGCAGGTGTTCACTTACCATTTTCTTGCCTATCTTAACTTGTGTTTCTATTTTGTTTTTTATGGCACTATTTTTGATAGGTTGGTCTGTTTTTTCCCTTTGTGTAAAGACAGATGCAAAAAACGAGTTAAATAGTTCTGTTTTCTCCCTGTTGCTTGTCACCTTCTTGCCACTTCCACCCACTAATGAACCAATCATTTCCTTCACTTTTTTCTTGTTTTTTACATGTTGAAAGTCCAGGATAAGTCCGGGACACAAAGATGCGGAGAGGAATAGTCAGTGGTGTTGGTATAAACTAGATTGACCCTTATTTCCTTTACTTTTTCTTATCTCCTGCCTTTAATTTCATTGTCTTACTATTTCTTACTCCTTTTCAATGTTTTGCATAACATAGTTTCTCCCAAAAGAGAATTCATGATGGGTACTTTAAACTGAATTTGGAAACAGATGAATTGTCATATTACGAGGAGCAATATTAAAGTCCCAATTAATAACCTGTCATCCAGTTTCAAACTACTTGCAGTTTCTGGGACATTTTCAAAGGCAAGGTCTTATATCCCACACTCTAGTAATCCACAGCTGCATGCAACCTAGGGTGTTAAGTATTATTATTGATTTTTAAAAAATGCTCCAAGTGCACATCAATGATTTGTTCAGTTGCAAGCTAAATCTTTACCCCCAGAGAATGTTGAAGAAGATCGAGTTTAATATTCAGTGAAAAACCCTTCACAAAACTGCATCTATTTTTTTTTGTCCAAAATGTATACCGGAGAAGCAAAAGTAGCTAAATTAATATTAACCCAATATAACTTTGCAATATATGCTCTTATACTGAATATATGCTCTTATACTCAATTAGGGAATTATATATTCAAAGCTCTGGACAATGTCTTGTCATTACAGAATGTCACTAGTTTAGTGGATCCTTCTTCCTCTTTTTATTTATTTTATTTTTATTTATTATTTTATTTATCAAACTGGTATGTTGCCCATATCTCCAAGGCGACTCTTTTCCTCTAACAAAGAAAATAACCAGTGCATTTGAAAATATCTTCTCTTACTTGAAGTTTACATGATCTATTATGTACCAGTTTCTATAATTTTTACTTGCTAAACACAAGATATAAAGTATTACCTACTCTTGTTCATGTATACTAAAGACAGAAATATATGCAGTGTGACTGTGATAAATATAAGATAGTGGCCTGACCCAGGCACATTCAATCTCACAATCACAATATTGCCTTAATGATAAAGTTTGGAAGCAGCAGAGGTGGCTGGGTGTTGGAAAATAGGCTTCAAAAAAAGCTGAGTAATTTCCTACAACACATTGGAGCATTTGGCATTCATCTCTGTAAGTTTCTGTGCTAGTTCCTACATTCCTAGCAAAAGAGAAATGTATTCTTTCCATTTAATCATGCAAGAGGCAGAGTGGTCAGAATGCGCTGTACAATGAATTATGCATTTCAGCCCACCTGGGAGTCGATATTTACCATATCATACTGAAATCCATTATGTAGAACAAACATTCTATTTATACAACAAGTTGCAGAACTATTCATTTGACTAGCTCCAGGTTGGAAGACAAGGCAATGGCACATCCCATTGCCTGCAAAGAAATTTTATATTGCAGCATCATTTTCTCAGAGCACAAGACAATGTAGTTATTTCAAACAACAAATGGACATGTTCTAATTACAGATAGTGACTGACAGGACACTGTTGTCCTAAGAAAGTGCATATTAGGCTAGGAGTGCTTTTCATAGCTGGTAGAAAGGCTGGGAATAAATCTGACAAACAAATGAGTGATGGTAGAAAGAAGCTAGGAGAAGACTACAATGCAACGATTGTGTTGCCAAAGTTTTTTCAGTACCATAGCATTACATTGTTGTAATAATCACAATTTCCATTTTTCTTATTAATGGAATAACATCAACATGAAAAAATAATTGCCATTTATAAAGCTAACAGGCAGCAGAAGCAAGGTGGAGAACAGAAATCTGAAATCCCATTAGCTCCTGGTTTATTGCTGTCAATAAGTCTAGAATTTAATTAATTGTGAAGTGTTAATACCACTTTATAATGCCTTGGTAAGGCCATACTTGGAATACTGCATCCAATTTTGGTCACCATGATGTAAAAAAGATGTTGAGACTCTAGAAGAGTACAGAGAAGAGCAACAAAGATGATTAGGGGACTGGAGGCTAAAACATAAGGAATGGTTGCTAGAATTGGGTATGTCTTGTTTAATGAAGAGAAGGATGAGGGGTGACATGATAGCAGTGTTCCAATATCTCAGGGTTTGCCACAAAGAAGAGGGAGTCAAGTTATTCTCCAAAGCACCTGAAGGCAAGACAAGAAGCAATGGATGGAAATTAATCAAAGAGAGACGCAACCTAGGAGAAATTTCCTGATAGTTAGAATAATTAATCAGTGGAACAACCTGCCTCCAGAAGCTGTGAATGCTCCAACACTGGAAGTTTTTAAGAAGAAACTGGACAGTCATTTGTCTGAAATGGTATAGGGTTTCCTGCCTGAGCAGGAGGTTGGACTAGAAGACCTTCCAACTTTATTATTATTATTATTATTATTATTATTATTAATCTGTTAATCATTAAATAATTTGAAAATGTCATAGTTTTGGGAGCACATGAAGAAATATATATACTTGGCTGTTTCAGAAGGAAATATCATTATGTCTGAGATTTTCAATTTCTATCATTGACAGATGCTTTCATTATTTTTGGGAGGTGAGGGAGGGGGGAAATCAGAAAATGGTAGGGATTGTTTGTTACCACCCAAAAGTATTCACAAAATGATTTATTGCCTTTTAAGGATTTGGAGGTTTCTTCATTTTCTCTTAAAGTTTATTGGTAATAGAAAGCAAACCAAACAAGTCATGTTCAAAGGTATAGAAGAATCAAATTCACAATAAAAATTACAACATAAACTAGGATGAGTAGAAGCCTAGTTTAATGTACAATAGGATTGGTTAATGTTAATTCTCAGTATGAAAAATAATCTTGAATTTATTTAAAATTTTATAGTACAGATTTGTCCAAAGAAAATAAAATGTTCTTTGAGCCCTGGAGGAAGAGGATAGCTATGCACATCTATACCCCATTGTTGATTTGCCTTAGACAATGGCAGTCTTTACCCAATGAAAGTGTTCAGTAGGGTAGAGTGGATCAACTAGGTATTTCCCACTTGTCTTCACTCATTTTGTATGTTATTGCTCATGCAGATCCTTTATTGTTTTCATTAATAAAATGCATGATACTTTCAGCCATCCATGTCACCTTTCCAGTATGTGGATAATAAATTGTAACAGAATGTCAAATCCCTGTTCTGTGTAGATAGATAGATAGATAGATAGATAGATAGATAGATAGATAGATAGATAGATAGATAGATAGATAGATAGATAGATAGATAGATAGATGGATGGATGGATGGATTCAATAAGGGAATAAAAATGCCAACTCCAGTCTAAACATCTAGATGACTATGCAAACAATAACAATAACAATGAGGAGGAGGAGGAGGAGGAGGAGGAGAAGGAGAAGGAGGAGGAGGAGGAGGAGGAGGAGGAGGAGGAGGAGGAGGAGGAGGAGAAGAAGAAGAAGAAGAAGAAGAAGAAGAAGAAGAAGAAGAAGAAGAAGAAGAAGAAGAAGAAGAAGAAGAAGAAGAAGAATAAGAAGAATAAGAAGAAGAAGAAGAAGAAGAAGAAGAAGAAGAAGAAGAAGAAGAAGAAGAAGAAGAAGAAGAAGAAGAAGAAGAAGAAGAAGAAGAAGAAGAAGAAGAAGAAGAAGAAGAAGAAGAAGAAGAAGAAGAAGAAGAGAAAAAAAATCTGGATAATGGACATGGCAGTATCTGGAGATAGCAAAAAAAGATAGCAAGAAGAGAAAGAACTGGAGTAGCAAAATACAAAGACTAGCAAAATAGAAATAGAACAATTGTGGCAATAGAAAGCAAAAGTAGTACCAATGATAATAGTCTCCGTGGGTGCAATCCACAAACAACAGAGCATTGTTTGAATTCTATCAGCATTGACAAAATCACCATCAATCAATTGTAAAAGGCAGTTTTACTTGGAACACTTTATATCAGTGATTCTCAACCTTTCTAATGCCGTGACCCCATAATACAGTTCCCCATGTTGTGGTGACCCCCAAGTGGGTGTGGCCACCAATAAGAGGGAGTAGGACAGCTAGGGAAAAGGGAAAAAAATGGCGGACAGCATGGTTTGGTGACCCCCGTGAAATGGTCATTCGACCCCAAATGGGGTCCCGACCCACAGGTTGAGAACCACTGCTTTATATCCTGTGACAATACCTTTAACGCCATCAAACATCAACATCTCTTTACCCAGGGCCTTGGGAAGGATTTGATAGGTGGATAAAAAAGCCAAATCCAGTCTGAACATCTGGCTGACTATGTGATGAACCAAAACTCAGACCCTACCTCAATATCAGATGTTGCCTTAATAATCTTAGATCCTTGGTTCCAATTTGAATTATTAAGCTTCTATCAGGCTATGAATTTAATTATAGATTATCAGTAACAACAACAACAACAATCCAATAGCAGCCACAGACTAATTTCATGAAGTGTAAAATAAATCAACAAGGCAATCAAGTGATAGACAAGTGGATAATACGGATTTAATAAATATGATCTCTGCCCTCTATAAATGCCTATTAAAGTTGATTTGGTTCAGCTAGCTTCAAGCAGGTGCATTCATGATGAAGAGTGACAGCCAAGGCAAAATGGATGGAAGCTTTTGGAAAACAAATGCTATTCTTGGCATATTCACAAAACACTAATTGGTTAACAAGCTGGAGCTCATGCAATGCCAGTCACAGGGCTTTATTTTCCAGGAGTAGTGTGCTTGGTACATATAAGTCCCAACAGCAATAATAAGCTGAGAAATTCACTCACCTATGACAGTACTCTTCCAAATGCTCATGTCCTTTTTCTAGTTAATATTTGACAAGATTATGAACAAAAATGCATTCCATTCATACTTTATAGTAGTCTTTCACTTGGCTGATAATTTAAATTTTCTCTCAAATAACATTCTCTCTCTCTTTCTCTGTATGCATATGTGTGTGTGGGTTTAACTCAAGAGAGATATTTAAGTGCAAATTCCTAATTTATATTCCCATTAACAGAAATTGTTCAATCTTCAAAATATACAAGCGCTTTGGGAATTATGTTCGCAATGTAATTTTTGCTAAAACAGACATGCCGACTCGCCCTCAGTCAAACAGCAATTCCCAACTCAATTTTCAGATAGTTCTTGTTATAAAAGAGAGAACATACTGAGTAATGTGTATCAGCTGTACACCTAATGAACATGCTACAGATGAAATTTAGCTCTTTCAGGCTTGTGTAACTCTAGCAGGTAATTAGTGCAGGTAATCCTCAACTTACAACTACAATTGGGACCAGAATTTCTGTTGCTAAGCAAGGTGCTCAATTTTACAACCTTTTGCCATGGTTGTTAAGTAAATGCTGCAGTTAATAATAATAATAATAGTAAAGTTGGAAGGGACCTTGGAGGTCATCTAGTCCAACCCACTGCTCAAGCGGGAAACCCTATACCATTTCAGACAAATGGCTGTCCAGTCTCTTCTTAAAAACTTCCAGTGTTGGAGCATTCACCACTTCTGGAGGCAGGTTGTTCCACTGGTTAATTGTTCTTACTGTCAGGAAGTTTCTACTTAGTTCTAGGTTGCTTCTCTCCTTGATTAGTTTCCACCCATTGCTTCTTGTCCTGCCTTCAGGTGCCTTAGAAAATAGCTTGATTCTCTCTTCTTTGTGGCAACCCCTCAGATATTGGAATACTGCTATCATGTCCCCCCTCATCCTTCTCTTCATTAAACTAGACATACCCAATTCCAGCAACCATTCCTTAAGTGGTTGTTAAGCGAATCCCTCCATTGCCTTCACTTGTTGGAAGATGGCTGGGAAGGCCACAAATGGTGATCCCAGGAGACTGAAACCATCATAATTATATGCCAGTTACCAAGCACCCAAATTTTTGATCACATGACCAAGTAAATGCTGCAACAGTCATCAATGCAATGACTGGTTTAATACTTTCAGTGGGATTGTAACTTCAAACGGTCACTAAATGAATGATGGTCTGTCAGGGACTACTTGTACTTAAAGAGAATTTCTGCTATGTAATCCTGCGATACCAGGAGAAAATATACAGACTATTATAGATGCATGCCAACGTCAATACAAAGTGATATTTAATATATTATATTCAAGCCAAATCTTGAAAGCAAAATTTTAGGAAATGAACCCTATAAAGTTTGGGTGCTTTCTAACTCAATGAAGTGAAGGTTTATCATGTTACAGTGACTTTGTGGACATTATCCAACTCATAGAACATAATCTTGTGAATTTTGTTTCTTCTTTATGAGCACAGAAGAATTTTATTTTCAGACATGGAGAAAGCTGCTAAAATCCCTCTTCTCCAACATGTTTTTTTAAAGAAAAGCTGTAGGGCAGGCATGTCAAACCCGCAACATCACGTGACATCACATGACATATCGCGACTATTTCTCCATTGCCGACAATGGGGTGGGTGCGGTTTCAGTATGACGCATCTGGCCTACAGGCAGGCAGTTTGACATGCCTGCTGTAGGGTAAGCAATGGGCATGCTTGATTTATGTGTATTTAGCCAATCGTTAACTTTCCTACTGGCTATGTGAGTAAGCTACAAAGATGGCTTAGGTTATATATATACATTGACACTTCTATAATTCATATTTTTATGCCATATTTTGTGTCTCTCTTTTTCAAACTTCCTTCCTTTATAAAAACTTACTGGGAAAAGAAGCAATTACTCTTGCTAGAGGTCTAAATGACTTCTCGCAGAAGACTTTGAAAGTAGGCCAAAAGTGGATGAATTTGGGTTAGGACCTCAGGTTACAATCCCTGATGTCGAGCAAATGAGTTTCCTAGAAAGGTGGTCTTCCTAATCTGACTGCAAATCCATTGTATTGATCCAGGTTTCTTCCTTTCTTCACGTTATTTAAGTTTCCTGGACCACCTTACAAAGTCTTCATATTAGTTTCAGAATGCAAGAATTATAAAATGAGAATTTTTACAGCAAACAGTTCTGTTGAAAGATACTGTATATATAACATCACAGGCATGTTAGTGTTGTGTGCACTACAAATGTTTTTGAAAAGTTTTTCTCTTTCTTTTAGAATTTGTACCAATTAGACGTCATCTATAGGGTATTTAACTATGGCTGTTAATATGGAATTACATTAAATGTCACCAAAAGAAGAGAATATTTGTAGCTCAGGGTTGAATTGTGGAATTCTTGGTGGTTTTCTTGCAGATGTTTCATTACCCAGCTAGGTAACATAATCAATGCTCACACATGAAATGTATTTATGAACAGAATAAAAACATTTTGGAAGTTCATTAAAATATTTTTAAATTGGTTGTTCATCCATCGATTTCGATGAAGACCTTGACATCTTGTGGGTTATGGGCCATCAACGATGTGTCCGTAGGTGGCTAATAAGACCGATGTTAGCAAGGAATGTTCTGCCACATACTGAACAAAGAAATGTAGACACTGTTACTTCAGCATTTACAGCTCTGGCTTTGCGGAGTGCTCGCTTCTCTTGTGCCAAGATTGTCCTTCTGTGTTCATATGTTTGGCAACCCTGGTACACCAAGGTGCACCATGTCAGTCGATCATGTGCCAGAAGTTCCCAAGAGATGGTGTTAATATCCAGGGACTTGAGAGAGGCTTTCAACGTGTCTTTGTATCATTTCTTTTGTCCCCTGTGCGATCGTTTTCCTTGAGACAGCTCACCATAGAAGAGCTGTTTAGGGATGCGATGATCTGGCATCCTTACAACATGGCCTGCCCAGCGCATCTGGGCTTTCATTAACAGAGTGTAAATTGATGATAGGCCTGCTCTGGAGAGGACATCTATGTCTGGTATCTTATCCTGCCACCGGATCCTCAGAATTCTACGAAGGCAAGTCATGTGGAAGTAGTTCAGTTGCCTAACATGCCTTCTGTACACTGTCCAGGTCTCACTAGCATACATCAGGGTAGTTAGCACTACTGCCTGGTAAACTTTAAGCTTGGTAGCAAGACTTATTCCACGGCGGTTCCACATGTTAGTCTGCAATCTGCCAAATGCAGAACTTGCCTTGGCAATTCTATAGTTGAACTCGATGTCAATTGTCACTGCACGGGAGAGGGTACTACCAAGATACATAAATTGGTCCACTGCTTGGAGCTTTTGTCCCTTTACTGTGATGGTAGGCTCTTGATATTGGGCTTTTGGAACTGGCTGGTACATCACTTCAGTTTTCTTTGTGTTGATGAAGAGGCCAAAGTTGTCACAAGTGGCTGTGAATTTGTCCATGCTGGCTTGCATTTCCTGCTCCGATCCTGCATTAAGGGCACAGTCATCAGCAAAGAGGAGATCTCGTAGCACAGTCTCCTTTACCTTGGTGACAGCCTGAAGTCTTCGCAGGTTGAACAGTTTCCCATCAGTTCTGTACCTCAGATTAACTCCCACTGAGCTGTTCTGAAAGGCGTCCAGAGGCTTTCTAATAAACTTCATACAGACTATGTCATATGTAAAAAACAAAGGAAAACAAAACTGAAAAGAGTTTTTCTTTTTACACTATACTTGCCAAACTGAATGGTTTGTTCAAAAGGATTACAAATCAGTCATACTTTCCTATTTAGGGTACTTTTAGCAAGCTAAAATTAAGTGCAAGGAGATCAGCTGATGAAATGCTTTTCATTTCAAATGAACTGTAAAATGTTTACATATACTAAAAAAATGTTTAGAAATCCCTGGTCATACTTGGACTTGAGATCTCGCAGGATTTGAACTTATCTTGTTTTCACTGTGTAGTGTACAACATGTAGAGGTACAGGCTTAGCCAAAGACTAAAAAGTGAAAAATATCCTCTTTCCTACCATTATAAAAAGACCCAAATTACAATAAAAATAGATAGAAATAGATATTTACATTATTTAAAGTTGATACAATCACAAATGAAAAACTACATTTATCTAAATTCTGCCCTGAAAAATTGCCATTACAAAATTGTACAGATAATATAGATTTCATTATCTGAACTGTTTTGATCTCTAGCAAAGCAAGCTAATTTTACAAGCAATATTAACTGCTTTGATTTGTTATTACAGTTGACTATCAAAAAACTCTTTCATTTGAACAGGACTTTTCCACACATGATGTACCTCTTATGTTGGAGAAATGAATGGGAGATTCATCTTCCTAATCAGGTGATGCCCCATAATTTTATTCATACAATCTAATGATGATCAATAGTTTAGTGTGATATCAAATTTCTTTCACTTCTTCACTTACATCCCAAACAGAAAAACTCTTCAAGGAACATAAAGAAGAAGGAACAACTGTTAAAAAGCCACTCTCTAAATCTTCGTGCTTTACTTTACTAATATCATATGATCCCTCTTTCTCTTTTTTTTTTCCTTCCCTAAAGCAGACATTTTTCATAATAGGAACGGGCTCCAATGCTTTGTTTTATATGATATTTAAAAGGTCTCTGTAAGAAATAGCAGCCTTATGAGCGATTCCTTGTTGCAAATATCTTTCTAGGTCTTATAGCTGATTCCTATCATTACACTTGTCTCCAAGCTAGGAAGCATTAACAAAGTTATTCTCTTTCTTTCTTTATTTCACTGAAGTGCTGGTAAATGGAAGTGGCACATGGCATGTGTGAATACTGACTTAGTATAAAATTTAAGTAAATGTCAGGTCGATTCAGACTAAAAAAAAAATCTCTTGGGCTACAAATTAGTGATGAACTAGAATAAAAGCTGCCCCAGATGCTTAGAACTGTTGATGTCATTGAATTTCTCAGTGTATTAAAAGTTCAGCAGAAATTTTGGGTTGGATGGAACATAGCTGAACTTTTCAGTTATCCCCTTAACATGTTAGAGATAATTAAAGAAGAGAGCAATACATATTTTTTATTTTTTTTTTATTTTTTTATTTTTAACCAACAAGACAAAACAGAACAAAACAAAACATAACACACATACACACAATATATATATATATCCTCCTCCTTTTTTTACAGCAATTACATAACGGTAATCTAATATTTACATTTCCCCCTTATTCTTCTTTAAAATATTTGTCCTTATAGCCCCGTTATTTTTTATTTACATTTTTCTTCCTTCATGTTCTACTTCTTACTAAGAATAATTCATATTATTATTATGCATTATTATACACATATTTTCACTTTTGACCTTTCCATATTTATTCTCCTCTATTAATTCTAGTCTCCAACCAGACATACAACTTGTTCCATACTATATAATACTCTGTGTCTTCCTTTTCTTTTATCTCTTTTGTTAATTTGTCCATCTCAGCACAGTCCAGGATTTTCCTTATCACTTCTTCCTCTGATGGTATATTCTCATTTTTCCAGCACTGTGCATATGCTATTCTTGCCGCCGTTATTATATGTAAAATTAAGTACCATATTTCTTTACTATATATTCTATTTAAAATATCCAACAAAAAGATCTCTGGTTTCCAGTCTACGGGTTGGTCTATTATTTCTTGGATCCATTTTCTTATTGTAGACCAGTATTTTTTTGCAACTGGGCATGTCCACCATAGATGATAATATGTTCCATATGCTTTTTTACATTTCCAGCATGTTGGCAAATTATTCTGGAACATCTTGGCGAGCTTTGTTGGTGGAAGATGCCATCGAGCAAAACATGTTTAAAGATGTTAATGTGACTGTATCAAGCTTGGGAAAAGAAATGCTCTAGTCCACGGGTGTCAAACTCGATCACATCATGTGACATATTGCGACATTTTTGCCTTTGTAGAGCTGGGATGGGCGTGGCCCGTGTATGACGTATCTGGCCTGCGGGCTGCCAGTTTGACACCTGCTTTAATCAGTGTAGCACTCAATGGAAAAAAATCCTAATACACAGAAATGGCCTTACATCTGCGGTATCAGGGCTCAACCTCTCATGCCTCCTGAAGCTGTCAGGAAAGGTAATCCTTCAGTTTCAGGTTAGATATCATTAATATGTGGATGATAGCTAGTTGTACATCTTGATCCCATTCTGACCACTGTTGCTGAAGTTTTGTCACAGCATCTGGAGTCTGTGATGATCTGTATGGGGAGGAGCAAGCTCAAGTTCACTCCTGATAAGGCAAGAAACTGTGGAGTTTTTGGACAACCTGGGTCTGGTTCCATCTTCAATGGGGTGCATTTCCCACTTAGGAGTGATGTGCATTTTGGAGGTCTTCCTAGAAGCCCAGTTTCTTCTGTGGTAGCTATGGCCAATGAGATCCCTACACAAATTCATCTACTGTACCAATTGTCTCCCTGTCTAGACAAAGATGTCCTTGAGACAGATGCAACTTACAAAGTACCCACCCACACTCCCCAATGTCCACCTGTGACACTCCCCCATGCCTCCATACTCTTTACCTAGGACTCCCACCTTTTGCCACTTAACTCTTCTAACTGCAATTAGAACTGAAGAAGCTTCTTGGATGCGAAGTGAAACATTTTCAAAGAAAAAAACCCCAAAAAGTCCAGTTACCTTTTGGAAAAAGCACCTTTGGTATAAGCAGGAAAAATTGCTGTTGTTCAATTGCCTGAAAGTTTTGTCTTCTCATTTGCTCCCAAATGTTTCTTTTCTTCTTGAGGATTGTCACACTCAGCAAGAAATCTTATTCTTCTTGGTTGCATTGCTCAAGGGATGTCATGATGGATATTTACTTGGATTATCCAGATGAAATTATGGTTTCTATTTTTTTATTTTATTGTATTGCCTTTCCTCACTACCTTTTGAGACAATTCTTTGCTTGCATTTGTTTTTAGTCACAGCTTCTTACCTATAGGTTGGTCTGTCATCAGGAAGTATGGTATCTATAGAGGCTTTATTGCTTTTGATGGATTAATTTTGATTTGTCTATGAACTTGTCAGTCATTTCCAGGAGCTTGTGTAACTGTTCCTATTATTTTCTTATCTCTCCGAGTTATTCTCCACTAACCTTTCTGTTTCTGGTTTTTGTCATCCTTACTCTGGCCTTGTTTCAGTTTATTTCAGACTTTTCACTCATTGTTTCTCTTACGCACTAAATTAGAACTATTAGGTAGTCCTCAACTTAGAACAGTGCATTAAGTGACAGTTCAAAGTTACAATGGCATTAAAAAATGTGACTTGTGACCATTTTTCACACTTATGAGCGCTGCAGCATCCTGGTGGTCAAAATTCAGCCACTTGGCAACTGACTCCATTTAAGTCCCAGGGTCATGTGATCACCCTTTGCAATCTTCTGACAAGCAAAGTCACTAACTTAACAACAGTTGTGATTCACTTAAGAACTGTGACAAGAAAGGTCATAAAATGGGGCAAAACGCAGTTAGCAACAGAAACTTTGGGCTCAATTGTGGTCATAAGTCGAGGTCTACCTGTAGCTTAATCTAAATTTCCATATTATACAATTAAATGCAACATATGCTACTCCAATATACTATGCAGGATAGGTTAAAAACACAACTGTGCACCACCTTCAATACAGTTTGTCCCTATATGTGAGTTATCTAGTTAATTAATTACAAACCCTTGAGTTATAAAAATGACAATAAAGGTTATCTTATCTTATCTTATCTTATCTTATCTTATCTTATCTAATCTTATCTTATCTTATCTTAAGAACAGCCACTGGTTGGTAAACTTCAACAAATGTTTTGCCAACTTGACCTATCTCTGCATCTCTTCCAAGGGCATTCTGACCTGACCCTTCTACTTCAGCCACCTTGCCAAGCACAATGATTGCTTGAAATCAGACATTGTCCTCTGGGTAACCTGGGAATCTCATGAAGCAACACCCCAGATGTTAGCCCTCTACATGCTAGCAGAACTGAAAGATCTAAAGACTTCTAATGCATCTGAAACAGAAAATCTGCATCTCCTGTGTCCTAGAATGACATAATCTCAGATGCTAATATTGTATTTGAGACATGAAGAGGAACAATACATATATCCGAACAGAACATTTCACACTTCAGTGCCTTTAACACCATGAGGATGTTATCAGAACATAATAAATATGGGGCTAAGATACTACTGTATTAACAGCCATATAAACTTGATGAAGATGTGCATTGCAAAGATAAAATCTGTATACGATTAAAACTCTTTTATCTGTTTGTTTGCATCTTCAATTGGACAAAATTGGAACATATAGGGAAGCAATAATTGAACCAAGATAACTCAAATGGGCTAGTTTATAGTATGCCAGGCCCAATGACATCTATGGGAATGAAATTTGGGGAAGCTGTGGCTGTTTTAGTATCACCACACTTTCCAATTACACTTCCCAGAAACCCATAGATTGCATGATGCAAGGGAATATGGGAGGGGTGTATCTCCACTCATTTCTTCCCCTCCCCCCCCGCATTCTTTCCCACATCCCTCTGACCACTGCACCCAATTGGTTAGTACTAAGGCCTAGTGATTGAATGGCTATTGGATGCTTTGAAACTAAGGGTGAAATTTGAAATCTCTTAACAGTGGTGACTGGTGAGGGAAGGATGAGGGAATGACTGGAATGCCTATTGGTGAGGTGGGGCTGGCCAGGGGGCATCAGAAATCCACAGCTGAGCCTTCTTTCTTCTTTTTCCTGGAGAAAGGGGGCCTTTGGGGACATACTGAAATGGGGAGTGAGCGTACAATTTTCCTTGCAGTCTGGGGGTCCCTTTGTTTCTCCTCCCCCAATAAAGTGGCAGGCAGTTCCACAGGGCAGCAGAGGAGGAGGAGGCTTCATTGCAGCTCTCCTGAGAGTCATAAATGGAAGGGAAATGGTACAAGTTTATATTATATGTAAAAAGAAGAAGGACTCAACTGATCATGAGTTCTTTAGTAAATAATAATACGGAAAAATGTTTAGATTATTCATGTTTGATCATTCCCTTTCTTTGTAGTAATAAAAAGAGATTTGTTATGACCTTTTACTAAAAGATTGCACTGAGTTCTCCTGTAGTTAAAATTTCCTTGTGCCTTATTTCCCCTTAAGGTCGGTCTATGTTTTTATTTTAAAGTCTTTTTACTTGGAATGACGTGCTTTCAAAAGTAGGAAAAAAAGGAGCAAAACTTGCTATTTGGATCTGTTCATCATTCAGCGACATTACTTATCAAACACATTAACCTATTTAGTACTTTTTTGATTGATCCTGTAATTACGAAAATTTGTTTAAAGTTGTTATACTACCTCCTTATTTGACACAATATGGCACAATTTTGTTAAAATATTGAAAACCAAATAAGACAACTGCAGCTGGTAACGTTTCAAAGAGATATCCCCTTTAAGATGAAATCAATCCTGTTTCAAGTTTATTCCCCTGCTTTATGATGGAGGCTCTAGGGGTATATTTTGCTGAAAAAATGTCTTTTTGATTTTTGAGAAAGTCTTTCGATTAATATGCAGCTGTCATGGCCAGGCAAATCTAGATCTCCTTTCATGTGGCTCCTCTTTCCTGAGGCTGCAGCCACTGTCTACCTCTGCTGGAGAAGCACCCGTTCATTTGCAACCGGAGCCCTTCCGAACAGGTCATCACGAAAGGATTCATCAACTCATATTCATTTGAAATGTGCCACCCAAGCCCTATTTACCTTAACTGCATCTACTGCATTTGCTTACAAGGTTCAACATTAATTCTTTAGCAGGGACTTCAGCTCATTTTAAATGCAATGTTATGCCTGGGCGGGAAACCAAATGCAAAGTATATTTTATCCCTTTTATCCTTTGTATTATTGTTAGTTCAAACATATCTTTTGAAAACAGATTTAACTTGCAGACCATATACAGTTTTCTTTCTAGGGGCATACCACTGAATAAATAAGCACTGATGGCTGTATGTGGTGTTTACATTTAAATACTCTACCGATATTTCCTATAACTTGGAAACACACACAGAATACACCCAGGCTGAGGAAAATGGTAAGTTCCCCATATAGTGAGAATAAGGGCAAAACAATCAGGGTTTCTCTTCTTTGGGAGAAGAAGGCATCAAATATGCTCTGTTTTGACCATTCTGTAATATTTATTTCCTAGGTTCAGTATAGTAGTACAGTTTGGCAATTTCAAAAACTTAACAGTAGGTTATTTTATTTGTTATATGAAGTCATACATCAACCCTTTTGGACTTAAGACCCCTGCTCTTCTTCCACTGAGTGAGTTTCAGGAAGGGTATTTAGGAAGTGGTCGGGATATTATTAAAGATTATTTTATTTGCGAGCGGGAGAGGGGTGGGCACTTTGATGTATTGATTAATGCATCAGGCTAGAAACCTAGGGACTATGAGTTCCGGTCTCGCCTTAGACAGAAAACCAGCTGCATGACTTTGGGCCAGTCATTTTCTCTGTGCCCTAGGAAGCAAGGGCAAACCACTTGTGAAAAACCTTGCCAAGAAAACTGCAGGGATTAGTCCAGGTAGCCACTAGGAATCAACACTGACCTGAAGACATGTACATGTGGGCACACAGACGTATCTATGTATAAAAAATATATTTGTATGGAAATGTCTTTGTATACATATACATACATACACACACACAAAACCACACATCTATATATACTGTATACATACATATACTTTACATAAATATAATGTGTATATATATATATATATATATATATATATATATATATATATATATATATGTTTTCTGAGGTTTTCGCGGGTGTTTGTATGTAGGTCTTTGGTTGTTCGGGTTTTCTCCCACGTAAAATTGGAAGTGTCAATGGCTCCCTAGGACACACCATCTACCAGAAGAAAACACACACAAACCGCTATCTGCACGCTCTCTCACACCACCACCCAGCACAGATCAACTCTGTAGCCAAGACACTCATCTCCAGAACAAAACGCTTAGCTGACGAACAACACCTAAAACCGAACTACACACTCTCACCAATGTACTAACATCCAATGGATTCCAAAGAAATAAGATTACAAACCTAATCCAAAAAGAAACCCCCACTAAAATCCAAGACGAAAGAACAAGAAAACGGCAAAGCCCTCCTCCCATACATAAAAGGCACCACAGACAGAATCAGTAAGATCCTCCATAAACACAACATCAAAACAGCATTCTGCACAAACAGAAAAATATCCACCATCCTTAGAAACCCCAAAGATAAAATTGAATTAGAAAATCAAGGAGTATACGAAATCCCATGCACCACTTGTCCCACCACATACATCGGACAAACCAACAGAAGAATAAGTGCACGCATTGAAGAACATAAGAACTCAGTCAAAAAAGAGGAACCAACATCTTCCCTGGTCCAACACCTTAAAGCCACAGGACATGAAATTGACTTTAAAAATACCAGAACCATTGCCAAAAGTGAACATTTTAATAACAGAATAATCAGAGAAGCCATCGAGATAGAAAAACGCCCACACAGCATGAACAAGCGAGATGATACCTCCCGCCTACCAGCCATTTGGAAACCCGCCCTTATTGACAAACGACTCCCTAACACAAAAAATGATACCAGACCCACACTCACAAAAACCACACAGGATGTCACCACCACACATCCACGCAAAAAGCAAACCCAAAGCCACACCGATGATGAGGCACGACCACAAACCAGAAGCCAGACCAGAGCTGCATCATTAGCCACTTTAAAGCCCTCCAATCCATACACGAAGCAAACTGACACCCTCCATGAAAATGAGGCACGACCACAAACGCGAAGCCAAAAAATAGCAAGGCAGCCCAAAATCTTAAACCCCTCTGCAACTCAGACTAACCTGAGCACAACCAAACATAACACTCCCCCAGCCAATCAGAGCACAGCCAACCCCCCAGCCAATCAGAGCACAGCCAACCCCCCAGCCAATCAGAGCACAGCCACGCCCCTAACCAATCAGAACACACCTCCACCCAATCAGAACACAGCCAAGCTCCCACCCAATCAGTTCATACCCCCACTGGCAGTTAAAAGGAAGAAACAGCTAAGACCACACATTGCTGCTCGAAGCACGAAGCTGAAAACACCAGCCTGAAGATGACGAATGGGACTTCGTCGAAACGTCGCCAAGACACTTCCAATTTTACGCGGGAGAAAACCCGAACAACCAAAGACCTACATATATATATATATATATATATATATATATATATATATATATATTTTTCTGAGGTTTTCGCGGGTTTTGTATGTAGGTCTTTGGTTGTTTGGGTTTTCTCCCGCGTAAAATTGGAAGTGTCTTGGCGACGTTTCGACGAAGTCCCATTCGTCATCTTCAGGCTGGTGTTTTCAGCTTCGTGCTTCGAGCAGCACAAAGCTGAAAACACCAGCCTGAAGATGACGAATGGGACTTCGTCGAAACGTCGCCAAGACACTTCCAATTTTACGCAGGAGAAAACCCGAACAACCAAAGACCTACATACAAACACCCGCGAAAACCTCAGAATATATATATATATATATATATATATATATATATATATATATGCATACACACACACACAATCACACACATATAGTATCTATACATGCAAACATATATGTATGTAAATATATGTGTGTTCAGAACAGCTTAGGCAGAACAATATAAAAAAATACACTCAAACTGACTCAGTGACCTAACACTCTTTCTTCTTTAATACTTCTAGTAATTTCCAGCAATAAGGATTATTCTTTTAACCAATGTACTTTGGTACTAACTTAGGTCTAAGTTAGGAACATGTAATTTTCCAGCAATACTCCCAATTCATCAGGCTTACTATTGGTGAAGATTCTAGGAATTGTAGTCTAGCACCACCTGGAGAACACAGGTTTCCTCATTTCAATTAAAAGCATGGGATTCAAATGAAATGGGAAATAACGGGACAACCCCCCCCCATTTTTCAGGAGTATACAAGAATTTGTAGGTTTACTTTGATGATCAAATGTATGCAGATGTTGGTTGTCATTCGTAGCATATGCAGTGCTTTCTTCCCCTAATATATAGCAGAATGATACAATCTCTTCATAAAATTCAAGACCATAATTGAATTACTACTAGTTAATATGTAATTCTTTTTATATTTCTTATCAAGGGAACTGTCCTTTTTTTGTAAAATGACTTTGAACTGGTCTCTGAAATGCTTATTTAACACTGCATTTTTTAAAATGTTTTATTGATTTTTAAGAATTATAATCTTTAGTGCTTAGTAAACAATGTGTTGTTTGGGTTCACATATTTAACATTAACTTCTTCAATATAAATCTGTTCAGTACTGCACAATCCAGTATTTTTTCCCTGATCCTCCTTTCTTCCCCATATTTTTTCCACTTTCCCCTCATTACACAGTTACACTTCTTGCTGATATTAATGTATACAAAGTTAGATATAAACATTCTTATCATATTTTACTAATATTATACAAATAAAAACAATATCAATTCATAAATATCCTGTTTTTCATGCTCTTGTTAAGGTTTGACTTCCCATCAATATTTGAAATATCTTTGTCAGTTTTAATTTTCTTAATATTAATTACATTTATATAGCTAAAAGTTTTATTCATGCCAGCCAGCCTCTTATTTTCATATTTCCCATATCAAAAAAGAAAAAAAGAATGCTATTTTAATTCTAAATCATATCTTTCATTATAAAAGTCTAATTATATCTAAGGGTCTTCCATTCTTTTAATTATATTCAAACAAATTTTTAAACTTATAATGCCCCCTCTAATCAGTCAAAACTTCTGTTTTTTAAATCTAACTTTCGCTTTCTTTCTTTACCAAGTAGCTTTCCAAGCCAAGGCAATTAAGTCGCCCAGGAATTTTCTTTTTATTTTTGTAAAAGTTGCTTAGCATGGGGAAGACAGTTGACAGCTCTATATTCTGTTTTTTAAAATCTTCTTCAGGTATATTTTGCAGACCTAAGGGGTAAAGCATCTTTTCTATTTTTGTTGTTATAGCTAAGTCTTGCAGTATTTTATTTATATATGGTAGTTTATATTTCCCTTCTTTTATCTCTTCCATCTCTAGGTCTATTTCCTCTGGTTCATCTTCTGATTTCTGGTTTATTTGTTCATACTTTGCAGTCGTCTGGGAATTTTCTAGTTGTAGACTTAATTTGGAGATTTGCTCATTTATATTATCTAAATTATTTTTAGTCTCATTATGGTTTCTTTTTGTGTCCTCTTTGTGTGCAACAATTGTTTGGTGAATTAGTTGTAGCATAAGGTATATTTCCTTCTGAAAGGTGTTTATTTTTTCTTGAGACATCATTCCTGGAAATTCTCTAGTATCACCAATCTTAATAAGAATAGAACAAAGTTTCATCTAATTTTCTGGTCTTTATGTGTAGCCTTTATAATCCAATAGATTCTAAAATATAGGTCCAGTCTTCAAAGCAATATTTTATAGTGATCTTTTGTCTCAGATATTCAAGAATTGTCGGTCAGGCAAGGTTGTAATCCATAATGTTCAAAATGTTCAACCACCCTGAAAACAGCTCAAAAGTCTTTCCCAGCCAGACGTAATCAAAAGTCAATTTTTTCTTTCTCACCCAATAGTTCTTGAGATTAAAAGTCCAAGCTCAGTAAGTATTTATAGTCCAAGAAGGTCAGGGTGATAAGTATGCGGCATGCCAAAATATTTTCCTTTATTACCAACTGTTCTCCATTAAGGAGTCACCAAGCAGCCAGGAAGCTAGTTGTAGTGCTATACTAAAATCCACCACTAGATGTCATTCAAAATCCATTTTCCACTCTTAAGACAAAGGATTGATATCTTATATTTCACCTCAATGTTTTTTTTTCCCAAAGAGAAAATCTTAATAGTTATCTCAGTTCTCAAATTTATCAAAACTATAGCTTTATGTTACTTCCACTTCAGTATTATATATTTCTATCCTCCATAAAAGAAATTAAAATGCCACTTCTGTTCACTTTCAGAGGTTTTTTTGCTTCTTGGGAGCCTTTCCCAGGAAATTCAGTTGTAAAATAATAAAGAAAGGATCAATATTCTCACCCAGTTCCAAACATGCTGTTTACGATCTGCTAATTAGTGCTTTTCTTCTTCGGTTGTCAGCAGCTAATGGCCAGTCTTTCCCCTGTCGGTTTGGAGGGCTTTCCTCCGATCAAACGGAAAGACCATGCATCTTTTGACTTATTGTATATATTTAAAGCATATATTTTAGGGGCATATTTTAAAGTAGCTATTTATGGTACCATTTGCTGAAAAAATATTTCCTCTGTTGGTAAATAGCATATACCTCATTACTATAGGCAGAAAGAGCTGGGACTGTACGCAGATTCCATTCTGCATAAAGATTTAAACCATGGCCTTTACTATTACTTTGGTCTCATTCTTTGCTCTTTTTCTGATATGGGGAATATCCCTGAAAACAAATAAGGAGAATTTCTTTAAATATATTAACATAATATATAATAATAGAAAGGGGAAGTATTTATTGTTACTGCCAATAATTGTATTTATTTGTATAGCTACCCATCTTTCCCAAGTGATTCAATGAACCAATGGATTTGGCTCAGCCCAGCTAATGACCTAAAAATCATAATTTGTCATCTATTTGTCCATGTTGTATATACTGTATTAACAGTAATATAGTTAGCATTACCATTTATGAATGTTATCCTTGGCTATGGTTTAGGGCTGTCAGTTTTTTGTAATGTAATGTGTTAATTTTGATCTCTGACCTGTGGCTGGATGAAGTCCTAATCACATGCAAGTAATGTTTATAATGTTGTGCATTAATACACATTATGAGTTGTCGTGTTGCTTATCAAGACAGAAGGAATTATAGTACTTTGCTGTTAACAAGGAGTTAAAGATATTCCTGAGGGTTTCAAAGAGCATGTTCCAGCAATATCAAGCACATTGTTTTCCAATATTGCTTTGAAATGATTGCACTTCCTAATAGCTCTAAACAATGTACAATGTAAAAGGATTCTCATTTATTTCATACAATAGATAACTGTGTCATTTAATTAATTTTAACTAAAGAGGAAGGATCAGCATTCACTAACCACCTTTCCTTTGGGGATGGGCACATGAAAAATCCTTGTTTTATTCAATACAGCAGAGAAAGAAAAAGACTTAGTAAGATATCACTTGCCCTGGGAGAAAAATATTTCAGTTTGCATAAGTTGTTAGTGTGCCACAGTACTTAAAGATATGAAGGAGGAAGAAGTTCAAAGCCAAAGTAGCATAGTAATTAGAGTGTTGAACTAAAATTACAAGAAAGCAATGTGCTCATTGCTAAGAATTCTGGAAGCTGAAGTCCAGAAATCTGGACAGTGCTCTGGGGAAAATCCATTAGAGAATCTGGATTCCAATTTCTTTAGATAACCTTTAGCCAGGGTCCAATTTTCATTCTAACTTAGCATTCTAACTTGTACCATTTGTACAAGATTTCAGCCATTTTTTAACTTTTCAATGTTTCTAAAGGATGTCTTGAATCTTATCTGTGCTCTAGCAGCTGTACATTTTATGGAACTTGTGTTAGGTTTCAGTATTATGTAAAAAGAGCATATATGGAAGGACAGACAGTTTCCAGGTTAAGAATAAGTTCTGTTTCTAAGTCTCTCTTTACACAGTGTTCACAAACCAGGATGTATTATTAAAAATGGGGGACAATGTTCTCCTTGCTTGGATCAATGAACTGCTGAAGCTGTGTAATGTTTTCATAAACCACTAAAAAGTGGCTGTATAAAAAGTGAGTGGCTTTAGCACTTCATTGGCCCAGGTGGCATAGTGGTTAGAATGCAGTTTTGTGGACAAACTCTGCCCACAACCTGAAGTTCAGTCCTAACAGGGCTCCAGGTTGATTTAGCCTTCCATCCTTCCAAAATTGCTAAAATGAGGACTCAAACTGTTGGGGGCAATTTGCTGACATTGTAAACCACCCAGATAGTGCTGTACAGTCCTATAAGGTGGTATATATAGTAAGTCTAAGTGCTGTTGCTGTTGCTACTGAGGAAGGAGAATGCTGTCCACCATTTTTAGCAATAGACAGAATGAAATATTCATAATTTGAACATTCTTTTTTTTTATTGAACATTTTTATAAATTTTTACAAAAAAGACAAAAAGACATAAAAACAGAAAAAAAATACAACAATTCAAAAACAAAAAATACAAAATACACAAAAAACTAAACATAACATCCCCTTCCCCACCCCACCCCCCCAAAACACCCCCCCTTTCCCCCCCTGAGCTTCCCAGAGCAGAATATAGGCTTAGTTAAAAAGGAATTAGAAAATATATATGTAAAAAAGAAAAAAAAGTTTAAAACTAAGAAATATATATATATATATATATATAAATAAAAATTATAAAAAGGCAACATGGTATTTTTTTGTATCCAATTTAAATTGTATAAATTCTATCCATTTATCCCAAACAGCAAGAAATTTCTCTTGCGTTTGATCCTTTAAAAAAGCCGAAATCTTTGCCATTTCCGCCAAATAAGACACTTTGGAAAACCATTCCTGCAATGTAGGCAAGGATTCCTTCTTCCAATATTGTCCTACTAACAGCCTTGCGGCTGTGATCAAATTTAACATCAATATAGTCTCCTTTGTATCACAATCAATAGTTATACCCAACAAAAATAACTGCGGAGTGAATTTTACCCTCCTTCTAAAAATTCTCTGGATATTCCACCATATCTTAATCCAAAATGCTTTTATCTCTTTACACGACCACCAAATATGATAATAAGTGGCATCCAAACAGTCACATCTCCAACATTTAGGCTGTAGGTCAGGGTACATGAAAGACATTTTTTGTGGGTCAAGGTGCCATCTATAAAACATTTTGTAAAAATTCTCCCTTAGATTCTGTGCCTGCGTAAACTTGACATTTCTTACCCATATGATTTCCCATGTGTCCAATGGGACTGGTTCACCAAAGTTTTGGGCCCATTTAATCATACAATCTTTAATTAATTCCGTTTCCGAATCCAGTTCGACTAGCACCCCATAAATTCTCTTAATATGGGCTTATCTTTGATCCTTCACTTGCTTAATAAGATTTTCATCTTCTCTAAGAAACCCCACCTTACAATCCACCTTCCATCTATCTGCTAGTTGCCTATATTGGAACCAAGAATAAACGATATTTTCTTGTGCTAAATCCTCCCGTAGTTTTAATTGCCAATTTTGCCCATCCCATCTGAGTAATTGTCTATAAGACACCATGTCCATTTTGACACCTCTTTTTATTCCCTCTATCGCATGCCAGGGTATAGCCCATAATGGTACTTTAAAATCATTTTTGTAGTACTTTCTCCAAACCCTAAGTAAGGAAATTCTTATAATATGAGATTTAAAAACCCAATCCACTTTTTTGTTAAATATTAAATAGGCATGCCACCCATAGAGTAAATCCCATCCCTCTAGATAAAGTATCTCGAGATTTGTCAAGTTTACCCAGTCACTAATTATTGTTAAAACCTCAGCATCATAATATAATTTCAAATTCGGTACCTTGAGTCCACCTCTCTCACGGAAATCTTGCATAATTTTAAACTTGACCCTTGGCTTTTTCCCTGCCCAAATAAATTTATTAACACCCTTCTGCCATTCACTTAAATTAATCTCATTCTTCAAGATCGGTAACATTTGGAACAGGAAAAGAAACTTGGGTAAAATATTCATTTTTATCACTGCAATTCTTCCCATGAGAGATAGTTGCAACTTCTCCCAATTCTTCAAGTCTTTCTGTACACTAACCCACAACCTATCATAATTATTTTTAAATAATTTTGCATTAGAGACAGATAGCATCACCCCCAAATATTTTACCTTATTAACAATTTCAAAACCCGTCAAGTTAACCAAAGTCTGCTTCTCCTGAATAGTCATATTTTTAGGTAAGATTTTAGTCTTGTTGACATTAATCCTAAAACCCGAAACCAAACCATATTGATGAGTTAACTGCAATAACTTTACTACAGAACTAATAGGTTGCGACAAAGTAACCACCAAGTCATCTGCAAAGGCTCTTAACTTGTATTCTTTTTTATTAACTTCTACTCCTTTAATTTCCTGCGAATCTCGAATTTTGATCAACAATATTTCCAATGTTAAAACAAACAGCAACGGTGATAGTGGACATCCCTGCCTGGTACCTTTTTCTATTGTAAATACCTCTGACAAACCTCCATTAACAATAAGTTGTGCCGTTTGTTTTTGATAAATTACCTTGAGAGCTTGTAATATCTTTTCACCAAAGTTCATCTTTTCAATTACTCTTAACATAAAATGCCAATTCAGTTGATAAAAGGCTTTTTCAGCATCTAAAAAAATCAACCCTGCAGGGACTTGGTTGTTCTTGTCTAAATATTCTAATAAATTAATAATTTGTCTAACATTATTTTTCATATATCTACCAGTTATAAACCCAGATTGATCTTTATGCACAAGATGATGCACAACCCTCATGAACCTATTTACTAAAATTTTTACAAATATCTTGTAATCCACATTTAAAAGAGATATGGGTCTATAATTCTTTGGTAAAGTGAGATCTTGCTCCTCTTTTGGAATCAAAGAAATAAAAGCACTACGCCATGAAGGAGGAATATCTGAGCCCTATAGAATATCATTAAAAAGATCACCTAATGGTTGGATCATCTCCTCCATTAAAACTTTGTAATAAACCGCCGTCAAACCATCTGTACCCGGTGCTTTCCCTAGTTTCAGTTGCTTAATTGCTATCACAATTTCCTCTTTAGTAATTAAACCATTAATTTCCTGTTTTTGATCCTCTGTCAATTGGGGAAAACTAACCTCACTTAAATATTTATTTATATCTAATATTTGCACATTAGTAGATTTATATAATTTTTGATAATAATCTTAAAAAGATTTCTTAATCAGTTCCTTCTGGAAGACTATTTTACCCTTATAATTTATTTTATCTATTATCCTCTGTCTCTGCTTCTTTCTTAATTGATAAGCCAACCATCTCCCTGGTTTATTGGCGTTACAAAATGTGTTTTGTTTCATAAACAATAAGTTAGTTGCAGCTTGATCCGCCAGGAGCATGTTAAATTGTGCTCTTAACAACTTTACCGATTCTTTAATATTTTCATCAGCGGGATTTAAAATCAAAGACTTTTCTTTTAACTTAATTTCATCCTCTAGTTCTTTACGTTTTTGAGTCTGGCTTCGCTTATAAAAATTATTCATTTTTATCAAAATCCCACGCATAAATGCTTTACCTGCATCCCATACCATTGACATTGAAGTCCCCTTATGCATATTTCTATAAGCTGCGCGGGTCATTCTCTGATCTTTAACCTCCATTTGACGTTGCCACTCAGCTTGCGGCATCCCAGCAGAAAACAAACCTGATGCTTCAAATTGCTCCAACTCTTTGCCACTCAGAGGTTTCTGAGCAGGTGGAACTGAGCCTGCACCCAGGACCGTGTTGTAAAACTCCTTGGCTTTTTCAACCGTATTCAACCTATAACGCATCCCCGCATGACTCAGAACAATACCTGTTGAAATCTCCCATCTAAATGACATCAATCTAGCTTTAAGCTCATTAGTTAAAAAAGCAAAATCTTTCCTGCTTCTTAAAATTTTTGATGGGATTTCCTTTAAAATGATAATATCTTGGGCAGCAATCTGGAATCTCTTATTATAAAAACCTTGTATAATTTCATTACGCAGAGACTTCTTTGTAAAATAAATCACCACATCTCTAGGCAAGTTCTTCTGCTTGGCAATCCAAGAGTTAACTCTATAGATTTTTTCCACTTCTCTGCGTAGTTCTCCTTTATCCATATTCAAAGCAATAGCCAAATCAGTAAGCACTACCTCCATCAAGTCTTGATTCATATCTTCCTTAAGGCCTCTAATCCTCAAAGCATACTCCATCTGCCTATACTGGAACATAAGGATGTCATCTTGTGAGGTCTCCATCTTCCTTTCCATATCTTGGAATTTCTCCTCAAAAAAATCAACTTTGTCTGCCACTTCCTCCACTCTCGAATCCAGCTTCACCACCACCGTAGCCAAGCCTGATACAGCTGCAATTATGTCTTCCCGCAGAATAATATTGTTATCTTCCATTGAGACCTTCATCCCACTTATCTCTTCCTTAATTTCAGATTTAATCTGTATGGCAAGTTGCTTCATTTCATCTCTGATTTGAGGTACAACATCTCCCATTATGCCTTTAATCTCTTGTACTGACGGGCCTGGCAAAGGAGGAGAGGGTGGTGGCTGGGTCGGTGGTACATGTTTGTTGTTGTGGTTGTACAGTTGAAGCTATAGGGGAGGAGACCACCTTAGGTATTGTAGAAGGTGGCTGTCTCTTTGAAGCCATTTTATATAACACAGTTCTCTCTTCCCTTCTTCCGCCCCCAAAAAAAGGGGAGGAGGGAAATAGAATTTTAAAAAGAAAGAAAAAAAAAAGACAAAAACACTATAATCCTTAAGAATCCAAAGAAAAAAGGAGAAAAAATCCAAAACCAGAAGCAAAAAAATCAAATGCAGTCATTTTAGTCCAGAACTTTAAAAGCAAAAGAACAAAAGAGAAAGGAAAAAACAAAAAAAACTCCGGCACTTTTAAAACGCCATCTTTTTTCCTCTCTCCATACCAACAAGAGAAAGAACAAAGGAGAGATAATCAAAACTAGCTAATAAAAAGAAATAAAAGACTAAAATATATATAAGGAAAAATCCTTTAAACCACTCTGTCCGCTTCAAAGTTTACTCACCAAGACGCTATAGACGCGGAGATAGAGGCGGCGGTTTCTTTTGCTTCAAAAGGAAGCAAAAACAGCTGGGAGGCGGAGATCAACAGGAGCTCCGAGGGAACACTCCTTCCACCCCCTCTAGGAATAAATCCAGAGGGGGTTCAGGGGTTCTACCTCTACTCCTGGATTCTCTAGCCCTTCCCTTTGCCCGGGAAGGGAATTTCGAACCGCGGGCCAGCTGATACGCGCTGTGCTCCGCGATTCTGACACCTTCCCAGCTGGACGGCTACTAAGTAGCCGCCATCGCCGTCGCCCCGTACCGGAAGCTCCCATAATTTGAACATTCTTAACCTGGGCATTGCCCACAATTGAATGAAAAAATTTCTAAATACTGAAGATATTATTTACTTGGTATAGATGTGGATGTAGCGATATAGATATCTGTTTCCATGTAGCTATCAAGAGATTTTATGTTCCCTTTATCCTACTAGTACTGAACAGATCCTATTTCCCATCTGCATTTCAATAGGTAAAAAAAATTCAAATGAGAAATTCCTGAGTATATACTTTTTTTTCTGAATGCATCTTTCAGTTTGAAAATTTATTGCAAAAATTATATTTAAGTGAAAAACTATGGAGAACTTTGTATTATAACAAAACATATACAGTTTCACTGAAACATTATTTCCTCCTATTTTACAAGCAACCCAATGTATTGCAATGTTTATACATAAATAAATCCATATTACACTGAATTATAAACTAGCCTAACATGCTTGAGTTTCTGTCATCTGTTAAAATATAAAACAATGACAATGAAAATTAGCACTTATCAAATTAGATAAATAAAGATATTTACCTGACTAGATTCAATGTGTGTGTGTGTGAGCCCAATTCCCAATGAAGAGGATCCCACTTCCTCTGGGGTAACTGGTTACACTGAAAAAACATCTTCACTTAAGATTTTCTCTCCAAACATTCAGTCACCATCTTCTTTTCAGTAACTTTAAGGCATTATTCTATATCCTGCACACAGGAATGAAAGAGAGCAGAATCTGATCTTCTACTTGTGATGTTTACTCAGGTTTTTAAAGAGTGCTCTGATATCCCCCTGAATCTTCTCATCAGAAGACTAAACATGCCCAGCATCTTCAATCTTTCTTCATGGGACTTAATTTCTAGGGCTTTGATCAAAGACTTCTTAGTGGTTCCTCTCTGAATTCTTTTTAACTGTGGTACTCAGAACTGAGCTCACCATAGGCCAGTGGTGGCGAACCTATGGCACAGATGCCAGAGGCAGCACTCAGAGCCCTCTCTGTGGGCACGCGCGCCATCGCCCCAGTCCTAGGCCTTCAGCTGGGTTTTATAAAATCTTTTCGCTTTAGGCCTCCACTGCCATGTGTAAAAGAAAAAAAAAGATTCAATCAGTCAATTTCAACTTCTTGCGGGAAAAAAAGATCTTGCAAAGTTGGAATTGATTGATTGAACTTTTTAGTCCCACCCAGTCTGCCGTTACCACTTGAGCCACACCCACCCAATGGGCCACACCCACCCAGCACAAGACAATGCATAAGTGGGTTTTGGGTTGCAGTTTGGGCACTCAGTCTCTAAACGGTTCGCCATCACTGCCATAGGCTTTGACCAATGAAAATTAATGTCAATCTAATAGTTCTGTGATTTGGAATTTATATTTCTGTCATGCAACCTATAATTTGATTTGTGTTTTTATAGCCACACTAAACTGCTGACTCACCTTCAGTTTGCAATCAGCTACTATTCCAAGATAATTTTTACAAGTGCAATTGCCAAAGCAAGTGTCCCCCAACCTATACCCACGCATTTAATTTTTGTTTTCTAAATGCCTAACTTAGCATTTATATCAATTAAATTATATTGCATTATTTTTAACCTGTTCATACAGCAACTTATAATTTTGTCTTCTAGAATGTTAGAAGATAGATGTTCCTCACTTTCATCTTACCTATACTACTTTGAATATCAATTTCTTCTAATAGCTAATAAATAGCAAACATTTTGCTTATTAGAAAACTGCAAAGTGTAGCAAAGAAAAACAAGAAAGTCCAGTTGCCTCATGAAAAAGCATCTTTGGGATAACTATGACCTGGATGACTGAGAATCTCCATAGACATTCTAACTTGGTTTGTTTTAACAGCGTTTGAGTTTTGATGAAAGTTATATGGTATTCTCAAAAGGTTTGACACACAAATACTTCCTCTTCTTTTTATGCAAATTTATTAGCATAACAGCAATATATTCATTTTATCCACTTGATTATATTTTCTTAGCTAAGAGAAAGTTTTGACCTTCTTTCCAAGATGGCTGCCACCTCTTCAAAAGGATTTTCTGTATATTTTGTAGTTCTTTTGGGTCATATCTGCAAATGAGATATTTGGTAACTTTGCCAAGACCATTAGGGCATCTTCCTATATCCATTACATTTCTCCTATTTAGACATCCAATAATATTACCAATACATAAATGCTATTATTAATTTTTCATCATGAGGAATTATTCATCCCTGATAATAAAAAATATCAAATAATGTAGAATGTTAGTCCTAATAGAGCATTCTGATAAATTAGAGCAGCCAAAACATTGAAAGAAACAATCTTTGTAGGTTAAACAGTGTTAGCATAACAGTGGCAACAAAGGGAAGGTAGGAGTAGACTTGCCCTGAACCTTACATTGTAGAAAGTCCACCCTGAGGAATAGTGACAATTGATGTCTTTTATTAGAAATCCAGTTTTCCCATGTGCATCTTCTTGAATCCAGGTGTCTTCTGATGATTCCCTTGGAGTTAAGATGGGTTATGACCAAGATAAATCTTTCAACAAAGGTCTTGCATTGCTAACTTTGCTATCCTTTTCATATTCTCAGCCTTTTACTCACTGTCAGTACAAGAAATGTTTTTATCTCATTCATGCTGGCTTTATGAGATTTTAACATACATCCTTGTTAAAATGAATTCTTTTAAATAAATTGTTAACCATTCAGTTTTTGGCCCCAGTTCTCAGGCATGAGAATAATAATATATAATGTCTAGAAATACATAAGACAAAGATAGGCATTAGGAACTTAATTCTGTCTATATAAAATCCGAGATTTTTCTCACATTAAATCTTGAAATAATGCTCTAATGTCTGTTGTCGTGTGTGTCTAATGAGTATATTATATGTAAACTTCATAGCTGTCTTCCAGCGTGCAACTCTATTCTCTGATAAAAATGTCCAATTTTATAGCTGAAGTTTTATATAAAGACTGTGTTGTAATAAAGGTTGTGTTTATTTTTCCTCCGTTTTAAGAAAACCCTCTTTTGAAAAAAAGACAATGCTTAGAAATGTTTACAGCACACATAGCAACCTAATACCCCGCAGCCTGGAGGAATCTGTAGCCTTGGCTTATTCATCCCAGTAGAATCCATTTTTATATTATGGAAATTTCTGTAGACCTTAGGCTATGAGTATTGAACAACTTTCACCTTCTGTGACTTCTCACTGACCTATGGAGCAATATAGGGGATTGTGAACATAAAAGAATAATTGACAACCATTATATTATTCCATGAGATTGCTTACCCATGTGGTAAGGAAAAAAAAACATTCAAATTTACAATTAATTAGTAGTATGTTATTGAAGATAAACCTTTGGTGCATTAGAGAGAGTCAGAAAAATAAATATACTTTCTCTGTCAATTCTTATTTTGATCTTTCTCAACAAAAGATGTTTTGGTTTCGCATTAATACCACAATCTCATTTGCAATGTTTTTGTCTACCACAAAGTTATTTTTATGGTCAGGCCAACTATTTCTGTAGGCAAGCTTACATTATAGATAAGATTGTATATGGATGATATATTTTCTACTTGAGCCCAAAATATAAGCTTTCCAAAGCGTCTTTACGTGGCCTTTCACTTATTAATGGAAGATGGTATTCTTAGAATAGTAATTATTTTTCTTCATTTTTTATATTATTAAATCTGTTATGTGAACTATGAATTCAGGCCAGCCTAAGGAAGTTCATAGAACTGAATTTATTTATTTATTCATTAAATTTATTGGCTGCCCATCTTATCACAGGGAAATGCTTATTTGATAATATTGTATTTGATATTAATATCTTATTTTAATTATTTGATACATCGTATGTTATTAATGGATTATTGTTGTTCCAAAACTCCAAAACTCATAGATATTTCATATATCAACAAGTATGCTGTAAGTAACAGTACAGCTTTAATGAAAAAATGGGATCACAGTAGGAGCAATGAAATTCAACAAATACCTAGATTGGGATTAAAATTCTGTAAAGAAGTGAGGGTGCAAAATTGAGTTAGAATGCCAACTTTATTATTTTTTACTTAAAATATCTCCAGCGATCTAGCTCTAGTCTAGATAGTTCCTCTGGCCCTATTAACTGAACGCATTTGCAGGATCTCTCTCTCTCTCTCTCTCTCTCTGTGTATGTGTGTGTGTGTGTGTGTGTTTGTGTGTGGACTGTTTGGGAAAACTGAAGGCACCTATGCTTCTTCCTTACCTTCTCATTTGAGACTTTTCCTCAGTGTCAGCACAACAGAGTTGCCAATAAAACAGCAACCTTGACGTAGGTGTGAGAGGAGAAGGAATGAGGGAAGAGAAGGTGTATGTTTTTGAAGCTCTGCAGGGACCAGATAACAGAGCAGTGCAGCAGCAAAATGACAGAAGGTGTATGTTATTTTTTTTCTTTCAGAGGGAGTGGACTGTACAAAGGAAACAAAAGTATAGAGGCCAAGCAAGAAAAAAACACAACTTGGAAAGGTACAAGAACTCTGCCCTCTGGTTGTAAAAATTGACAACCGAGAAGAAAAAGTAGAAGAAATCCGGGGGGGGGGGGAGGAGGCAGAACAGGCTATGTAAGAAGAAAACAGTGATCTATGGTAGATAGCAATACCAGTAGACAACAACATTGTAGAGTATGACTATATTGCAGAGATAATTATAATTGTAACAGAATAAAAAAATAGTAATAAAATCTAAAATAGGGGTAATAGGAAGCACTCATATTATGTATGTATGTATGTATGTATGTATGTATGTATGTATGCATGCATGTATGGCTTATAGTTCCCTTCGTTTTAAAAAATCAAAAGTTTATCCTTTATAGGGAGATATAAAAGAAACTACCTGGTCCAGGGCCCGGTGCTTGTGTGTCTTTTTTGAGTCTGGGTCAATCTAATTTGGTATATGTTCAAAAAGAGCCCATTTTGTGTTGAGGGCAATAATGGACGCAATGATTCTATATGGTTCCACATATTGGTTTTTATTTTAATAAATCCATACCCTCTTTCCTCTGACAGGCTTTTAAGTACTGAAAGACTATTCTTTTTTTAATATAGATTTTATTAGTTTTTATAGGGTTAGGAATAAGGTGGGGTTGGGGTTGGGATTTGGGTTAGGGTTAGGATTAGGATTAGGGTTGGGGTTTTTCCAAACAACATTCTCAATATTTAGCAAACAGCATAATGTCTGGGTTCATGTGTTTAACAAACAATAATAGATAATAATTAATTATCATAAATAATATGTTAATTAATCAATAGACTCCTTCTTGCTAATATATATTCAAAATTACATATCAATTCCCTTCTTTCTAGCTTGTTTTTCTAGCCATTGATAGAAATTTTCCCATGTTCTAAATATACTGAGTCTTCTTTCTCTTTTATCTTTAAAGTCAATCTATCCATTTCTGCACACTCTAGAATTTTCTTAATTAGTACTTCTTCAGCTGGTAAGTTTTCATTTTTCCAATGTTGGGCAAATACAATTCTTGCTGCTATTAGTACATGTAGTATTAAATATCTGCAATCTTTCTCAGAATTTGCTCCTATTATTCCTAACAAAAATAATTCTGGTTTAAAGTTTATTTGTTTTTTAGTCATTTTCTCCAACTATAAATATATTTTAACCCAAAATTTTTTGCTTTAGGGCATGTCCACCAGATTTGATAATAAGTACCTGGTCTTTGTCTGCATTTCCAACAGTTGTTTGTTTGAAATATCTTTAAACATTTTGCTAATCTCACTGGTGTCATATGCCATTTGTAAAACATTTATTATAAGTTTTCTTTATGTGCCACTGCTTTAGTTAATTTAATATTTCTTTCCCATAACTTTTGCCAATCTTCTAATTCTATATTATATCCAAAGTTCTTTTCCCATGTTATCATTGTTTCTTTTACTTGTTCTTCCTTCATCTTTAAGTTTAACAGAAATCTATAGAGTTTCTTAATCAACTTTTCATCTGTTTTGGCAGTATCTGATCAAATTCTGTCTGTTCTTTATAAAATCCCATTGTTTTAACATCTTTTTCATATCTCATTTGAATTTGCACCATGCTAGATCAATACCTTGTTCTTGTAAATCTTGTCTGTCTTTCAATTTTCCTTCATTGACCAAAGTATCTTTATTAGTCACAACTTTATAGTAGTTAATTAAATTTGG
Source organism: Crotalus tigris (assembly GCF_016545835.1). Taxonomy (NCBI): domain Eukaryota; kingdom Metazoa; phylum Chordata; class Lepidosauria; order Squamata; family Viperidae; genus Crotalus; species Crotalus tigris. Next base: position 1,604,831 of record NW_024100597.1, on the reverse strand, counting down.
GTAAGCAAAAGCTTCCATTGTTGAAAGCCATTCAGGTATCTTAATATAATTTTTTTCTTTTTTATTTTTTCTCATTCTAAAAGAAATGCATTCCTCATAAAATGGTTTTGAAAATATCTATGTATTTTATTCTTCCCATACCACAGAAAGGCATGCCAATCAATTTGTAGGTCATGCCCCTATGGGTACAATAGTCTTTTATCTCTAAGCATTATGCATTATTTAAGCCATGTTAAAATAGTTGCTTGGTAGTATAACCTCCAGTCCGGCAGTCCAAATCCTCCACTTTCTTTCGCTTCTTGTAGCATTTTCACTTTAATTGTAGCTTTTTTTCTCTGCCAGATAAATTTCAATATTATTGTATCCAGTTCATCAAAAAAGGCTTTTCCCAGCCTTACAGGAATCGTTTGAAATAAAAAGAGTATTTTTGGTAAGATATTCATTTTCACTGTTGCTATTCTCCCCAACATTGAAAGTTGGAAGTTTTTCCACTTTTCCAAATCCAATTTTATTTCTTTTAGCAGTCTTACATAATTAGCTTCTTTTATCATTATACATGTTGCTGTTAGATAAATTCCCAAATATTTAACTTTTTTAACTATTTGAAGATTTGTTTTTTTTTGTTAGCTGTTTTTTTATTGTTTTTCTGTTAGATTCTTTGTTAGCACTTTAGTCTTTTCTCTGTTTTTTTTTTATTGAAATTTTTCAAAAATTTTACAAATAAACATCCCCCCCCTCCCAAACCACCCCACCCTCCCCCCCCCGACTTCCCAGAACTGAATATAGGATTATTTAACAAATTTTAAAAAATAACGTTTACAATTTATAAGATAATTAATAAAAATAATAAAGGTCATAATAATAATATATATAATAATATATATAATAATAATATGCATAACATAAGCTTTAAAATGAATAATATATACTAAAAAAGAAAGAAAAAAAAGGGAAAAGAAAAGAGAGAGAGAAAGAAAAAAGAAAAAAGTAGACGAAAAATAAAACATATATATAAAAAATATATATATAAGTAATAATACGTAAAGAAAAAAGGAAAAAAGAAAGAAGGAAAAAACAATCATTACAAGTTATAAAAAAGCTAAATGGTATTTTTCCATATCCAAATTATATTGTATGAAATTTATCCATTTTTCCCATACTGCAAAAAATTTCTCTTGAGATTGCTCCTTTAAAAAAGCCGAAATCTTTCCCATTTCTGCCAGATACGAAACTTTGTGAAACCACTCTTGCAAAGTAGGCAAGGATTCCTTCTTCCAATATTGCCCTATTAACAGCCTAGCGGCTGTAATCAAATTTAACATCAATATAACCTCCTTAGCATCACAATCAGTAACAATACCTAGTAAAAATAATTGCGGAGTAAATTTTACCCTCCGTTTAAAAATTCTTTGGATATTCCACCATATCTTAATCCAAAAAGCTTTTATATGCTTACACGTCCACCAAGTATGATAATAAGTAGCATCCAAATGTCCACATCTCCAGCATTTCGGCTGCAGATTAGGGTACATAATAGACATTTTCTTTGGATCAAGGTGCCATCTATAAAACATCTTATAAAAATTCTCTCTTAAATTTTGCGCTTGTGTGAATTTAACATTTCTTATCCAAATAAGTTCCCAGGTATCCATTGAAATCGTTTCACCAATATTCTGTGCCCATTTAATCATACAATCTTTAACTAATTCAGGTTCTGAGTCCAATTCCACTAAAACCCCATAAACTCTCTTAATATGGGTTGGCCTTTGATCTCTTACTTGTTTTAAAAGAGCTTCATCTTCTCTAAGCCAGCCCATTTTACAATCCATCTTCCATCTGTCCACTATTTGTCTGTATTGGAACCATGAATAAGTTAAATTTTCATGCGTTAATTCTTCCAAAGATTTTAACTGCCAATCTTGGCCATCCCATCTAAGTAACTGTGCATAAGAGACCATATCCATATTAACCCCTTTCCTTATGCCTTCTATGGCATGCCGAGGTATAGCCCATAATGGTATTTTGAAGTCACTTTTATAATACTTTCTCCACACTCTAAGCAAAGAGATTCTTATAATATGAGACTTAAAAACCCAATCCACTTTTTTATTAAATATTAAATAGGCATGCCATCCAAAAAGTAAGTCCCAACCTTCCAAATGAAGTATTTCTATATTTGTTAAATTCACCCAGTCGCTGATCAATGTTAATACTACAGCATCATAATACAATTTCATATTTGGTACCTTGAGTCCTCCTCTCTCACGAAAATCTTGCATTATTTTAAGTTTCACCCTTGGTTTTTTCCCTGCCCAAACAAATTTATTAATACCTTTTTGCCATTCATCTAAATTACGTTCATTCTTTAAAATAGGTAACATTTGAAACAAAAAAATAAACTTTGGCAGGACATTCATTTTGATAACTGCAATTCTACCCATAAGGGATAACTGTAGATTGTTCCAGTTTTTTAAATCCTTCTGTACTTCCATCCACAGCTTTTCATAATTATTTTTATACAGTTTTGCATTAGAAGCAGATAATGTGACCCCCAAATATTTTACCTTATCAACAATTTCAAAATCTGTTAAGTTAACTAAAACCTGTTTATCACCATTAGTCATATTTTTAGCTAATATTTTGGTCTTATTATTATTAATTTTAAAACCAGAAACACATCCATATTGTTGAATCAATTGTAATAATTTTACCACCGAACAGGTAGGTTGAGACAGAGTAACAACCAAGTCATCTGCAAAGGCTCTTAATTTATATTCTTTTTTATTAATTTCTATTCCTTTTATTTCTTGAGACTCCCGAATTTTAATCAACAAAATTTCCAATGTTAAAACAAACAATAACGGAGATAACGGGCATCCCTGTCTTGTTCCTTTTTCTATTACAAAAGCCTCTGACAAACCCCCATTTACAATAAGTTGAGCAGTCTGTTTTTGATATATATTAGATAATACTTGTAATATATTTTGTCCAAAATTCATCTCCTTAATTAAACATAACATAAACTGCCAATTCACTTGGTCAAAGGCTTTTTCAGCATCCAAAAATATCAGGCCTGCAGAGACTTGGTTATTCTTTTCTAGATACTCTAATAAGTTAATAATTTGTCTAACATTATTTTTCATATACCTTCCAGTTATAAAACCCAATTGATCCTTATGTATAAACTGCTGCAAGATCCCCATAAACCTATTAGCTAAAATTTTTGCAAAGATTTTATAATCCACGTTTAAAAGAGATATAGGCCTGTAATTTTTAGGCAATGTAAGATCTTGATTATCTTTTGGAATCAATGATATAAATGCATTACGCCAAGATGGAGGGATCTCTAAACCCTGTAATAAGTTATTAAACAATTCACACAATGGTTGAGTCATCTCTTCTACTAAAGTTTTGTAATAGATAGATGTCAACCCATCCGTACCCGGCGCTTTGCCCAATTTCAATTGTTTAATAGCTGTAACAATTTCTTCTTTAGTAATTAAGCCATTAATCTCTTTTTCCTGATCTTCTGTTAATTTAGGAAAGTTAACTTTACCTAAATAATTGTTTATATCTGTAGTTTGAATATTGGCACTCTTATATAATTTTTGATAGTATTCTAAAAAGGATTTCTTAATCAATTCTTTCTGATAAACCAATTTACCATTATAATTTATTTTATCTATATTCCTCTGTTTCTGTTTCTTTCTTAACTGATAAGCCAGCCATCTCCCTGGTTTATTAGCATTACAAAATATATTTTGTTTCATAAATAATAAATTGGTTGCAGCTTGATCAGCCATCAACATGTTAAATTGTGTTTTTAACAGTTTTAAAGCTCCTTTCACCTTTTCGTCTAAAGGATTTGAAATCAAAAGTTTCTCTTTTAATTTAATCTCCTCTTCTAAATCTTTACGTTTCTGAGTCTGTTTCTGTCTATGCAAGTTATTCATTTTTATCAAAATACCGCGCATAAAAGCTTTACTTGCATCCCACACCATTGACATTGATGTTCCCTTATTCATATTTAAAGCAAAATATTCCTTTAAACATTCCTTTAATTTATGAACATTTTTTTCTTGTTTGAATAAATTCTCATTCACCCTCCAGGATCTCCTGTCTTCTTTCTCAGCAAACAGTTCCATCCATACTGGACTATGGTCAGACAATGTCCTAGGAAAAATTTTTACATTCTTCACCCTGTTGTATAAGTCTGTTGTAATCAAAAAGAAATCAATTCTTGAAAGAGATTGGTGTCTATCTGAGAAGAAGGTAAAGTCCCTTTCTTCTTGATTACGTTCACGCCAATAGTCCCTCAATTCCCAATCTTCTTTCATGTCAAAGAAGGCTTTAGGTAGTTTAGCCTGTTTAACAAAGGTAGAAGAGCCTTTTTTGTCCTTTTGTATGTCTAAGACACCATTCCAGTCTCCCATTAAAATCACAGATCTATAATCCAACAAAGTTATTTTCTGATGTAGCAACCTATAGAATTGCTCCTGTTGCTGGTTTGGTGCATACAACCCCACAATAAGAATTTTCTTGCCATATAAACCAAGTTCAAGCATAACATATCTTCCATGAGGATCTGATTCTAACAGGGTAGCAGATAAGTTCTGTTTAACATAAATTACCACACCCCCTTTTTTCCCAGGGGCGGGAGATACAAAATGAGATCCCAAACGAGGATTGTTTAAGTATTTTTGGTCTTTAGATATGAGTTTCTTGCAAACAAATAACATCATTGTTGTGTTGTTTCAAATAATGGTAATTTTTTTTTCTCTTTTGAGGAATATTTAATCCATTAACATTCCAGGTCAGGAGCTTTGCCATCTCCCTTGGCCTTAAGCCTGGAGAAGATCCCCTCAAATTCTGCTACTGAAGAATATGTTGCAGAGCTTTTGGGTCTTGCTCCTCCCACCGGCACTGAAACAATTTGCTGAGTAGATTCTTTAATTTCTTTTTCTTTTTTCTGTTGTTCTTTTTCTTTACGTTTGTGTGCTGCACGGGTCATTCTCTGTTCTTTAACCTCTGCTTGAGACATCCATACCACCTGTCCAGCAGTCATCGCACCTGAATCTTCAGATTTCTGTTCCATCTCTTTATCACTCAGGACTTTGTGCATCATGGGCAAAGGTGAGCCTGCACCCAGGACCGTTTTATAAAATTCCTTAGCTTTAGCAACTGTATTAAGTCTATAACGTGTCCCCGCATGGCTCAAAACAATGCCCATCGGAATCTCCCATCTAAATGGCATTTGTCTTGCTTTAAGTTCATTTGCTAAAAAAGCAAAATCTTTTCTGCTTCTTAAAATTTTAGGTGGAATTTCCTTTAAAATAATAATATCTTGAGCAGCAATCTGGAATCTTTTATTGTAAAAAGTTTGCAGAATCTGATTTCGCAAGGACTTCTTAGCAAAATATATCACCACATCTCTAGGCAGATTCCTCTGTTTTGCAATCCAAGAATTAACTCTATAAATTCTTTCCACTTCCCCACGTAACTCATCTTTGTCTATATTCAAAATAACAGCCAAGTCATTAATCACCATTTCCATCAGATCTTGAGTTTTATCTTCTTTCAGGCCCCTTATTCTCAAAGCATATTCCATCTGTCTATACTGGAACATAAGAATATCATCTTGTGAAGTTTCCACTTTTTTCTCCATATCTTGGAATTTATAGTCCAAAAGTTCTACTGTTTCTTCAATTTCCTCCACTCTAGAGTCCAGCTTCACAACCACTGAGGCCACTCCAGATAAAGCTAGAAGTATATCATCCCTCAATATAGTATTATTCTGTTCTAAAAGCTCCTTCATCTCTTTCTTCATTTCTTCCTTGCTTTCAGATTTATTCTGTTCCAAAAGTTGCTTCATTTCCTCCCTAAACTGTGACACAGCACTTACCATTATTTCTTTAATGTCTTGTGCTGATGTGCCAGATGGGGGAGGTGAGGGTGGAGTAGTTTTAGGTTGCTGCACTGAGGGTATTATTTTAAGTTGTTGTTGCACAGTAGAGGTAGCAGGAGAAGAAGTTACCTTAGGAGCTGTAGTAGCTGGTTATCGTTTTGAAGCCATTATCTTTCTTTCTTCATAAAAATACCAATAAAAAATAAATAGTCCAAAAGTTAAAAATAAGGTAAAATAGGATAAAATGGAATCAATTTAAAAGCTCCCAAAAGATAAAGAAAAACTTAAAAAGGAAAGCAGTATTAAACAACAGTTCAGCCAGTCCGTCTTTCAAAAGAAAAAAAAACTTTCAAAACGCCATTTTACTTTCACTCTCACTTTTCCGCCCGGGAAAAAAAAAAAAAAAGGGAAAGCTCAAAAAATAAGAAAAAATCAACACATGCTAAATAAACTAAATAAACTAAAAAAAAATAAAATAAAACTAAACTATAAATAAAATCCTTTAAACAGTTCTGTCCGGTTTAAGATTACTCACGGTTACTTTAAATACGGAGATGGTAGCGGCGTTTCGCTTTGTTTCCAAAGAAACAAAGACAGCTGAGAGGCGGAGAAGGCAATGAACTCTGAGGGAGCACTCTTTCTACCCCCCTAAAATAAAAATCCAGGGAGGGTTAAGAGGTTCTACCTCTATTCATGCGATCTCTACCCCTTCCCTTCGCCCGGGAAGGGGATTGCGAGCCGCGGGCCAGCTGATGAACGCTGTGCTCCGCGGATCTGACACCATCTCAGGAGGACGGCTACAAAGTAGCCGCCATTTCCACCGCTTTAACCACCGGAAGACAATATTGTCTTTTCTCTGTTTATTGTTAACCCTGCCACTTCTCTCTCCATTTATTCACTTTCTATTCAACTCTTTTGGGAGATTTATCTGCAATATTGTTTCATACAGGATATGTCTTATTTATTTATTTATTTATTTATTCATTCATTCATTCATTTATGCATAATGGCATTCAAGGCTGAGGAGTTACAATGTTATGCACATAGTAGTAATCCTGACAGCTGATAGTCACTAGTTCACCGGTGTTGTACTAATACAAGATGGAGAACTAGCTTAACACTGGCTGGTTTGCAGCATTCTCAGAGGAAATCACCTCATCTGGGATTTTCCTCCACGCTCCTCCTCCAATCGTGTCTGGGCAGATTCAGCACTGGTTCCAGCTGTCTGTGCAAAATGCAGCCAGCAGTTTCCCATTACCAAAATGGCAGTACCTATCTATCTACTTGCAAACAATGTATTTGAACTGCTAGGTGGGCAGGAGCTAGGAACAAGAGACAGGAGCTCACCCTGTCCTGCAGAACTGGACTCGAACCACCAAAGTGATGGTAATTGCTCAGCACATCCAGAATCATTAAGCCTCTGCACCACCACCTTATTTCCCCCATAGACTCAAATCTACTACCATTCATTTATTCTTTCCATAGCTTTGCTTTAAAAAAAAGTTTGGTCATGTCTATGCAAAGAGACTCACTGAGTCACTCAGTGTCACTCTTTCTCAGGCACACTATGGATGCTATTTTGAGCTCCCAAATGAAAGGCAGGATATAAATCTAAGAAAGAACAAAAGGAAGTCTTAGAAAGCATTCCTTTTTTTCTAAGCTGATATTCATCAAATATTTGCCATTCTCATTCATTTTTGTATCTCCAAACTGCCCAATCATTCTTTTTTGCAACTTTTTACTTTAATCCAACCATTCTAATTTCTTTTATTATTTTCCTTTTACACCATGTCCCTTTATCTAAAGCCCAAAATTTGTAACTACTAAAACCTCATTCATCCCATATTCAGAACTTCTCATCTTACCAACTACATGTAAAAGACACATATAATATATTCACTTACTCAGGACATGCCTCAAATTAAGGCAATTATTTCAGCATTCTTACTCTAACATTACTTTGATACTGCAAGCTTCATAAATGATGCAGACCAGAGATTTGTATGCAAAACCAGTAAACTTTATGAATTTATGACATGTCTTTCAGTATCAAACTCTAGAAGAGTATGCAATTTAAAACAATAATTCAGTGAATGCAGTGAGCTTATAAGATGGAGTATACATCTAAATAAATACATGCAAATAAATAAATAAAATGAATACAACCAATGTATTAAAATGCATAACAACAGAACTCATTTTTCTTTTTAAGAGGTGTCTACTGCTACTGAAAGCTATTGTTAGTGTTGGTGAGCTTCTTTTGCTTTCTCTCTATATGGCGTCTATTACTAAAAACGGGCTAGCACAATATTTTGCATACAGATAGTCCTCAACTTACAACAGTTCATTTAGTGACTGTTCAGACTTACAAAGGCACTGAAAAAAGTGACTTATGGTAGTTTTTCATACTTACATCCATTGCATCCCTATGATCATGTGATTAAAATTCAGACACTTGGCAACTGACTCATATTTATGATGGTTGCGGCATCCCAGCATCATCTTTGGAGTCAATGGGAAGCCAGATTCACTTAACAACTATGTTACTAACTGAATATCTGCAGTGATTCACTTAATAACTGTGGCAAAAAAGGGTTGTAATATGGCCAAACTTTGCCTATCTTTTCATAATTATCAATAGTGAATAAAATAAGGGAGAAAAGACAAGGAATAGAAAGTTAGAAAGTGAATTAAGGGGAAACTGAGCACTAGATAATTTAGAAATGAGAAAAAAACACTATGCTCATACAACTTACCAAGATTTCTTTGTAATCTTCGAAAACCACACATAAATTTAATGACATGGATCCACACCGAGTTATAACGGCTAAATAGGGATTTTTTTTTTTAATCACTACATCCTATATTTGCTACAGTAGAAGCAAAGAAACATGGATGGGATCATAGTCAAACAAAAAATTCACCAATAAACCTTGGATAACATATAACATTCCCATTCTAAGATTTTTTTATTCTTTTAATTCTTACATTTATTTATCTTCTGATAGTCTATTGTGAAAAGTAAACTAAAATTAATTCTAGATAAGAATATTGAATATTATATTTATTTGTTTGTTTGTTTGTCTTAGAAAGTGCTTTTTATTGCTGATTGCAATCTCTGTGTTGTGTTCTAAGAGCAAATTGCATGTTCTGATATGGTTTAGTTGCCCTAGACTATGTGTAATTAATAGTAATATTTATATTTTAAAGAATCTGTTCTTGACCTCAACATACAATATAAGCTATTACTACTTCACTAAATATGAAATGAACTATAATATATTTGAGAGACAAACCACTTATATCGAACGCAGTTAATACAGATGATATTTTATTATATCAAATGAAAGCAGTGTGGTTCCATTTAAATACTACAAATAAATGAAAGGTATATTGAAAGATTTTTCCATCTTTAATTTACTGAAAGCACTGAGGAGGTTAATCAGTGCCCTCAGTGTGCATTATCCTTTCTGAAGAAGTAAAGCAAATGTTTATGATTGAAGCTCCTATGCAACTGAACTAAGAATAAAAATAGTATATTAATGTAGTCCAATTACAGCGTGTGTATGTGTGTGTGTGCATTATAGTACATATAAGAAAATATAAACTATAGTGCAGAATAAAGGGAGCTATATTTCATTTTTAAGATGCTACCTCATAAATCTTTATTACAGGCTTTAGAAACATTAATAGTGAGCCCACAGAATATCCAAAACCACCATTTTCCTCAAGGCTACAAGATAACGTTTTGACTTGCAAAATTTTTCCCATATGTACTAACATAAAGCATGTGTTCTTTTATTGACTAGACAAGAAATACTTATCAAAAGATTTCATTAGTTAAAAAATTAAAGTAAACCAGTAAAAATTGGAATTATGTTCAGCTGATAAATTAGTTCCTACTGCATGCACAAAGACCACTGTACATGGTAGGCCAACACGTAGGTAGGCCTCTACAACTGTACATTGCAGATCTTCTTTGACTATTTATACTTTTCACCAATATACGGAGTGATTTTTGAAAAGGAGAGATTATTCTGTATCATTATAATGTACTCATTGGTTTTCATTATTCTATTGCAATTGTAATTCCATTACTTCTATTGGCTCCACTGTGTTCAAAATCAACATTTTTTGAATGAGGTGGTTTAAGCCAGCAAGGGCAATTTCAAGCATAGTCTGTAGAAAAACAGACAGAAATTAACTCAGAATCATATGAATGTTCCTGAATAGTTGAAAAATGATTTACAGCCCATTCCTAATATCAAGCAAATGTTTGAATCTGAACACATTCCACATGATATGAGAACAAGAGAAGAAACTAGAGATCATTACCTTCGCCATTTGGTCTTGCTTCTGAGACAAGGCTTCCTTCTGTCACAGAGCTATTATGCAAGAATAAAGAAGCACATACTATTAAAAAGTGAAATGAGGATTTATGGATTGAAAAACATGAGAATTTAATAAAGGATTGAAAGGATTTCTGGAAGATATAATAGGGAGGGTGACAATGGCTTTGTCAATATCTGTTGATGAGAAGGTCAAAAGCAATTATTTTTCTTAGCTTTAGTTTTTTCCCCCTATATCTTTTTATTTTATTTTTTCTTTCTTCTCTATCTTTTATTTTAGAGTTGTCTTTTACTTAATGAAAAATGTTCAATAAATATATATAAATAAAGAAGCAGGTACCACTAAATCACCAGTATGATTAACAAGGAAAAAAAAGGCTTCCTTTTTTGGGAATGGAAATCTTGCCAATAAAAGAAATAAAATTGAATACATGTTTTACAAAATAATTGCAAGCAGATAATAATATATAAAAAAATCCCTACGAAGAGCTGACTATTAATATTAATAAAACAAAAGCCCACCATTATTTGAATGCCTTAGGAGTAAAAAAAAACCAGCTAAACTGTGTAGGGTTTCAGATGCTAAGGCAAAAAGGGGCATTGGAAGACCTAGATTTTTTCCTTATTATTATGCATCTGCCAAGCAAAACAAGAAATAGTCTGCTTGGTTTGCAGTCTCTATTATGTATGTGCCAATGAAATTTTGCCCTTGAGTCTCCTGGGTGCACAGCCCTACTAAGGAGGGAATGGTAAGGTTGGATGATAATAAATAGAAAGCACTTCTGGTGCAGAATTGCAAAAGCATTGATGATGCTTTTCAAAGGAGTGGAGAGGCATTGCAGCTAAAAACATCTATTGGAAAAAGGATTTTGGATAGCGGAATCTCCTTAGATCAAAAGGAGATCATGAGATAAACCACATGCATTCTGGATGTTTCTTGCTAGTAAGCTGCAAAAATGGAAAGGTGGCCTGGGTGTTGAGCAGCTCAGAGTCCCAGGATTCCATCTATTCTTACAACTGCAGTGTAGCCTATAAGGTTAAAATCTGCCTTCCTCATGTCTTAATTACTTTTGGAAATATTTTATCTAGGAGCTCAGAGAGATTTCTTTAGCAGTAAAGATAAAATTCCTTGCAGTCAATTTTTGGGGAATTACAGAGCAAAAAGCTTAATAAAGAGATTTGTGAAAGTTTTAAACAGTTATTTCTTTACTCTTTATTTCTATTATTTTTACTTTTAATGAAAGTGTTTTGGTATAATTTGTACTGAATCAATTAAAGGGACCAGACCTTCATTGGAAAACTTTTTGTTTATTGTTAAAGATTGCATCTAACTGGCAAACTCTACATAAAAAAAGATATAGTAATGAACTAGACTATAATGTTTTGTTGCCATAGAGACATGACATGTGTTGTGGTTTGAAGTTAAGGAGAGCTATTAAACTGAAAGTATTAGAGTACAGAAAGATAAAAAGGATTTTAAAAGATGCTTGCCTGTACCTTTTGCCAGCTTGAGTTATTTTCACGTTTGGATTATAATATACAATGGCAAGTATGAAAAAAATGGCAAGAGGGCTAGAAGACGTCACTAGAGCAACAGGCAGAAACAATAGTTACAACAGACTTGCTTCAGAAATTATTTGAACAAATGGGAAATAAATGGGAAAAAATTAATGGGAAAAAAGAATGGATGAAAGACTTGTAAAGATGAGAGAGTGAAAGAAGATACTAAAAAGATGGAAAGTTCTATTAAGCAAATATCTGGAGACGTAAAACACAACAGTGAGAAAGTGGAAAATTTAGAGAATAAGGTAGAAGTTATGAACAGAGAATTGGGAAAAGAATTAGATGAAGTAACCTTATAGATACTGAGAGAAAAAGAATTTTGAAATTCAGAACTGTTCCAGATGTTTCAAACAACAATATTAAACAAAGGCTTATTAAAGTGTTGGCAAATTTTCTGGATTGGAAGATATGGAGACAGAAATTGATAATGTCTGTATGATAAATTCTAGATTTGCAAGAACAAGAAATGTCCCAAGGGATATTTTGGTACTGTTTGTTGCAAAACCACAAGGGATCAAACTCTGCAGCAGCATTTAATGAAAGATTAAAAATGGATAATAGAGATATAACTGTTTCGAAAGAGAACCTGATCAAAATTTTATATAAAAGAACATTATTTTGTAGCTGAAAAATGAAAACAGATTCCATTTCAATGGAATAAATTTGAAAGTGTGATTTTTATTATTTTTAAGCAGCAGAGCTTTAGACTGAATTCTGTTCAGAAGGCAAGAGAATTCTTAGATTCAAAGAAGAAATGTAGAAGATATAAACAGAAGGCTCAGAGGAAATAACAGAAAAAAATCACGATGGCTACAACAGGAACTAGAAAAAGATGATACTAAATTAGGTGCTAAAGGTGTTTTTATCTTACCTGTGTATTTGTGATTTCTGTGGACCAGGATAGCACAGAAGTAAAATTAGAACTTGTAACTGATTGATGAACATGGCAGAGAGTTGATACCAATGGATTGTGAGGCATATATTAAATAATAGATACGATCTAATTAGATATTAGATATATGGCAGAGGATTGAAAGGGTGACATTCAAATTTTGCTTTGTTTGTTTGTTTGTATTTTAAAAAGACGAATTCAAGAAGATCCAGAAATTTGTAAACTGATGTACTAACATCTGTTCTGAGTAAACTGGTAGAAAATGTTAGGGTAAAATTATGCAACAGTACAAAAGGTTACTTAAAAAGTTAACAGATCTTCTGCGAAGATAGCATCTTTCATTTTTAAAAAAGGTTCAGAAGATCAATTTGAAAGTTCGCTTACATTTTCAAAAAGGGCTTTGGCAATTCCATTCATGGAAGACTCCTGAGAAATTATAGCATAAAACACCAATACTGTAGATATTATCAAGAACTGGATCCACATCTATAGATTCTATCTAAAAAGTCATGAGCCATATCTTTAATGATTGTGTATTCAGCAATAATATAAATGAAGTTCTATAAGGATACAGCTAGGCATCAAAGGGTTTTTTGTTGTCTCTGGCTTCCAGTTGGAATGGAGGAGCTGCTTAATTGTCAAATGGGTGGCTGAGAAACAATTAATAGGCTCAGTACAGCAGGAGTAATAGATGATGTGAGACTAGGAGTAGCACACAGCTCCACTCCTTTCTTTGGTTTTCTTCCTTCCTTCCTTTCTTAATGCCATGGATAACCAGATTATCTTGATTAACACAGGACAATCACTCAAGGCCAGTTTAAAGATAGAAACCCTTGAGAAAGAATCTTGCCCAGTAGTAATATTCAGGACCTGGACAGCAGACTTGGCAGGACCACACTTCAGTTTGCCTACTTAATAATTCTCTATACAGATTTCATGAGAATCCATGATCTTTCTAGTAAAGTATTAACTGGACATTCTTTCTAACAAATGAGGCAGCAATGAACCTCTCTGAATTTCTGGGGTCTTTCTATCCTTTATTTTTGTGTGTGCCATCCAGGAATATGTGGATAGTTGTCTTGGGCATATATGTAAATTCCTGACCAAGTCTCCTCTGTATGTATTCGTGTTTACATGTCAATAATAATTAAACAGGAACATATTCATCTACAGCACAAGAAGAGAAGTGCTCCAAATTTCCAGTAAACAGTTGAGTAGCTTTCTTCTCATAGAAACTAGCCTAAGAAAAGCCCTGAAGTGGGGCAGGGCTGTCCATTCTTCTCCAAGTTCTGAAGTAGCAGATAAACAGTCCAAATTGGAAATAGTATCATCTTAAGCCAGCATATTATGCCTCAGACAAAAATACTTAGGGTGGGGGAAGTAGGGAAAAAGAATGTTAAGTTGCAAGAGAATCAGTTTGGCTTTCAAAAAATAAGTGTAACCCCAAGTGAAAAAACTGACATAAATTCAGCAAGATAGCAAAATAAACAATGCCTGCTATTCTGAAGTTTCAGAGGGTATTCATCATTGTCAAGACTTTCTGTACAGTATAACCATTACAGCACTTCAGAAAAGTGGCAGGTCATCTCAGTTTTTCTATATTTCTATATCTTCAGGATATTCTTTTCAGACTTGGGGGAAGGGACCAACAGTACACAGAGAGAAAGCTAAAGCATTTATTCCCCTCTTTGGAAAGCAACTTCCCCTCCCTTAAATCTGATGTCTTAAAATAAGAAAATATTGATACTTACAGGACAGCAGGAAGGAGGTAATGTCAATCATAGCAACATCAAAATGGGAAAGTGTATCTTTTTGCCCCCAAAATACTAGCCCTTCGTCCTCATTAAAGGATCAGAGTTACCTGATAAGTTTCAGCTCTTTTCCAAGGTAACATAATAAAACAGCCATGGTTTGAGTAAGGAAATTGCTGCGGAGTGGTCAAATTAATCTCTTGCTGCTGAAAATGCAATGCAAATATATATTGTTAATAAGTAAAATACAGAGCTCCAACAGTGAGTGAATACTCATATTCGCCAGAATTAACAAGAACTATAAATCTTGAGAGAGATGCCTCAAGTAAAATCACTTTAATTTCACTTTTGATGGGATGGGGAATTCCAGAGTGGATTTAAATATTTTTGGAGAAATGCCAAGAGCAGCCAACGGGGAGGAACAGACTAAAATTCCTTGGAGAGAGAGACAGAGACAGAGACAGAGATTGATTGATTTCCAAAGTCTTGGTATTACTGTTCAATAAAACCCCATCTTAGCTAATCCCCACCTAATATTTTATATTGTGAGAGGATATGAAACAGAATTTCTAAGGGAGAACTTCAACCAAAGGTAAGTTGATATGGAAACAGACAATTCTTAGTAACTTGAAACCACACAATTTAAAAGGACCTTTCTCAAACTAGTGCTAGACCAATATATGGGACTTCATCTCCAATAAACTCATGTCAACACAGTCAACATCCAAGGTTCATGGGATTTGAAATTCCTTATATATAAAGGGTACCAATTTACCAAGTCATCTTTCAACATCACCTTCCTTGCTTGGTTGGTTCTGGGGTGATAAAATTGGAGAAGACAATTCTATATATATATATATTGTCTTCAACTGCTAGAAGAAAAGCAAATGGGTTTAAACAAAATTTAATTTAATTTAATATTTCTGGTATGGATAAAGCTACTTAGAGTTTACCTGTATGTTTTTGCTCTTCTGAATAACAGCATCTGCTGAAAGACAACCTAAGTCCTTCCCTTTTCTAAAGTGGCATTAATGAAGTGGCATTGCAATTCATTCTTGATTGTATCACCAGTGAGCTCCAGGTTATTGGAAACTGTGCAATTGAGCGAGGATGGAAAGATCATTATTCCCTTCCGTATATTAATATTGATAATGGAATTCTCTTGTTATTTGGGTTATCGCTCCCATGCTATTTTCCCTGCTGCATAAATACTTTGCACCAATTAACTTGAAATATGTTTTCTCTCTCTATAGCTGCTGATACAGTTCTATAAAAAGCAAGTATCAATATTAGAGCAGTTGCACCACCAAACTCTTGCATTGAGAAAAGCACCTGTAACAAGATGAATGCATACATCCATAGATGAATAAAGAAATATATCTATGTCTCCTCTATCCAAATACTTGCAATATTTTACGTCTGGACACAATTGTACAAGAGTCAATATACTGCATCATCAGTTCTTACCGGTATATCAAAACATTTTAATTTAATTAGGGAAAACACACCCTGATTGTGCATAATATGTAGCTTTTCTTTCATCAAACTGAATTACCATAATTATTTCTGATCCCTGGAAATCATCCACCTCCTTTTTATCCGAAGTATCTCTTTTCTCTTTGATTCACTAAAAATCTCCAATTTTTCCAATTGCGAATTGCTGTAGCTCAGTGTTTTTCAAAACTTTCAAGACAAGTGAACTCCAGCATGTTTGAAGTCTACACAAGTTAAAGTTGTCAAGTTTGAAAAGCACTGTCCTAATTCAGCTTTAACAGCTTTTCATTCATGGAAGGGCAATTGACATCTTGCACTAGAATGTTATGTGAGATAAATTAAACTCAGAAATCTCTTGTTCAATTTTTTTTGTACATGGGATGACTGAGACTTGCTTCAAAAGTTAACCACTATGTAATTCTATGTGAAAGTTCTTTTTCAAGTTATTGCAGAATATAGAAGCTAGTTATTATTGTTTATTACATATTTATGCTGCCCATCTATAAAATTTACAGGGTGGAAGCATATTGTGACTGCAGCTCCCAGAATTCCTAGCCACGACTCCAAACACAGAATTCTGATAATTTCCAAAATCTGTGAAGCATCCCAGGCTGAGGATGATCATTGTAAGCTGTTATAAATAATATTTATAGTGCAAATCTGTCTACCTTATCAGGTTTACAAATACCTGTAAAATAAATCTAATTGTGGCACCACTAGTCCCATAAATTATATTATTCAAACATTAATCACATGTCATAACACATATAACTCTTTCTGGTGTTTGATCCCAGTTATTAGAAATACAAACAGCATATTATATGGCCATCTTTCCATTCAAATGACTTATTCATTGACACACTAAAACTCAATCTCATTTTAAACTAATAGTTTGAAAGCTAAGCCATCAGTGTCAATTAAATTCTCAGTCACTGAATAATTACACTGCAATTGATAAGGGTTAATTACTACTATTGTAAATGAAATGCTCTGCGCAGGTCTGAGATGTGCTTGAATTGTTTGGTAAGGTGAGTTCTGAAGTTATGGCTCTTTTTCACATATTTGGAATAGTCTATAAATTCTGACAGTCCATCATTTCTGTGGAGACAAGATATTTCTATTTTAATTACCATTTCCTTCCTTCTAGTAACCAAGAAACAACAAGAACAGCAACACAACAGTAGTACTATCCATTTTTAAACCACTTAACCCCACTCCCCCATATGACCCAAATGAAGACTTTTCTTGCTTGAATACATTATCTTTATTACCCAAAATAAAACCGCAACAATATGTTCAAATGTTAGGAGCAACATTCAATCACTTAGGTATGAGTGAAAATAAGATTAGGGTTTAAAACATTTGACAAATGTTTTCCAGGCAAATCCAAATAGCTCTGCTGCACTACACATCCTATGACAAATCATCTGTTGTTTTGGTAAGGTTGCTATAGAAATTAATTATTGCATTCTTTGGCAGCTGGCATTTCTCAATATACAGGAACCAGGTGATGCTCTGGAAGGAGATATTTTCAGCCTCAAAACTTACTCCTAGAGGTCTCTTTCTGAATGTGACCACACTTCCATTTTGCTGGGTTTTTTCCCTTCAAAGTGAAGTACCGTGTTTCCCCAAAAATAAGACCTGGTATTCTTTTTTTTTTTTGCCTCCAAAAGAGGGGGTGTCTTTTCTACATTCTCACCTTGCAGTGGTAGCACTGACAGTCCCACCCCACCGGCCCACTTTTTCTGTGGCTGTTTACCGCCACTTGTACGTGTCGCCCCCAGCCTCCATTTTGCTGTCAGAGGCCTTCAGGAAATGCTTCTGCAGCTGAGAATGGAGCTCTGGATTGACATGTACAGTGCCCCCAAGTCTGCATTTCAAATTTTGAATCTGTAGCTCAGTTCTCAGCTGCAGAAGCCTTTCTGGAAGGCCTCTGATGGCAAAATGTGGCTGCAGAAGAAGTGGGCCGGCGAGGCAAGGCTGGTGTCAATTCATGGAGTCCTGGCTGCAATGGTAAGTGGGTGCTGGATGCATGGGGCAACTTCATACACCCCACCCCCACCCTAGCTTGATTTTTAGGCTTGCACCTCACCCACAAACTAAGGCTTATTTTGAGGGTAGGGCTTATATTAGGCCCACCTCCCAAAAAATCAAGCTAGGGCTTATTTTCAGGGTAAGCCTTATTTTCAGGGAAACACGGTAGGTATGTAAAGTCATGTGTGCAAACAGACAAGGTGTCAGGCACAAGATATAGGGAGTCAAGGCTAAGTCAAAAATGAGTACGAGTTTATTGCATGCTACCTCTAAACAAGAATCTGAACTACTAACAGTCAAGGGCACAGGTCAGCAACCTGCGGCTCCGGAGCCGCATGCGGCTCTTTGAGCCTTCCCCTGTGGCTCCCAGCCTCCTCTGCCTTTGCAGAGAGAGACAGAGACAGAGAGAGGCAATTGCGCTTCCCTGCTTTCTCTCTCTCTCTCTCTCTCTCTCTCTCTCTCTCTCTCTCTCTCTCTCTCTCTCTCTCTCTGTGTGTGTGTGTGTGTGTATATGTGTAAAAGAGAGTGCACTCACATTGTTCTCCGAGGAGCTGAAAAGCTTTCTGGGCGGAGCTCCTCCCTTTGCTGCGTCTCTGAAGGAAGCAGGAAGCAGGAAGGGCAGGAGAGAGCTAGCTAGCCCAGCTAGGCTGACTCAGGAATTCTGGGAGTTGAAGTCCATGAGTCATAAAAGAGACGAGGTTGCCTACCCCTGAGATTATTGGAGAACAACTTGAAGCTTGCCAGGTGAGCAGCAGATGGGGGGGGAGAGAGAGAGAAAGAGAGAGAGAGAGGGAGGGGGAGAGAGAGAGAGGAAAGAGAGAGAAAGAAAGAGAGTGGGGGAAGAGGAGTGGCAGACCAAGGGCAGAGAGGGAGGGAGGGAGAGAGACAGAGAGAGACCCTTTTGACATCTAAAATGAAGATAACACTGCATATATCCTTTTTTTACCTGTGTGTGTATGTAATTTTATTCTCTTAAAGCATTCTCTCGGTGATCATTGTTTTATTAGTATGGATATTCCCAAGAGTCATATTTTTACTTTTATTTTTAATGTGTGTGTGTGTGTGTGTGTATACACACACACACACAAACTCTCTCTCTCTCTCTCTCTCTCACACACACACACACACACACACACACACACACCTATAATAAAGATAAAAAAGGATATATGCAGTATTATCTTCATTTTAGATATCAAAAGGGTTTTGCGGCTCCCGGTGTTTTGTTTTTGGTGGGAAACGGGTTCAAGTGGCTCTTTGAGTGTTTTGGGTTGCCTACCCCTGGTCAAGGGCAATTGGTACTAGATAAGAGTCAACATAATTCAAGGAGGGCTGAATTTAGATCTCTTGTGGGCATGAAATGACTCCAAACTGATTATGTCCTTGCCTCCTCCCTCAGGCTCAGCCCAGTCATCTCCGAAAGAAGGCTAGTTTCTGAAGCAGCCAATGGAAGTCCTACAAAAACCACAGCTGCTCTAACAAGGAAATCCTTCATTGGTATTTGTCCAGCTCAACTGAATGGTTATACCTTCTTCTGTTTTCTTAAGACTTTGGCAATCTTCACAGATTTGGCCCAAGGATTAGAAGTTTTCAGTGTTTATTCTTGGATATAATCCAGTTGTTTCTTCCCTTTCCCAGTCAATGAGAAAGGCTGAGTGTGAAGATGTGGTAAAATGACATCACAAAGTATATAGGCATAGTGAGTTGCAGCTTATGTAACTGATAACTTGCTGCATTCCACAGGATTAGGCACTTGATCTCAGGTTTTCTAAATATTGATGATCCTAATCTTTTTTTGCAGGGGGGGAGGGCATCACAAACCAAAACAATAACATCATTTGGTGTGTAAAAGAGGCTAAACAATTTGAAAAAAAATCACTGAAAGCTTTAAAACAAACTGCAACAATATCCATGTCATTAAAAAACCCTTCTAAAATAAGTAAATTTGTCAATTTGAGCTTCTTTCGCGGCACAAATTACCATTCATAAGTATAATTTGTCTGATTTCCACATAAAGGTTTTTTTTAATTTTCAAAAAGTTTACAGTTCAATTTAAAAGTATTAATGTGAACATTTATTCAAATACACACATTTTTATCATATTTATTTAAAAGATTTATATGGCTGTCCATCTTAAACACTTATTCTTGCCTAGTGCATTTGTGGTTTTGACATTTTTAAAAACGCAACGAACATTTGTATATTCTTTTCAAGGATCTCAGGGAGTTTTGCGCTGATAATTTTCTTCATTTTTTTTAATACAAAAAACTCCTTTGTAAAATTCAGAAAATTGTGCTCTCAATATAACTAGGTTTCTAATTTGGGCCAGAATTCAAAAATAACTTTAGGCTTGAACGCAAACTAGATTTTTCTCCCTCCTCCTATGCTTTCTAAATAAATTCCTAATGAGAATGAAGTGCTCTCTAGAAGTTGAATAGGGTGGTTATCTCTTTTGGGGGGATATTGCCTAAGATGTAAATGGATTTTCTTTCTGAAGCTACCTTTTGCCCACAATAGCAACAAAGATTATATTTCAGAGAAGGGGTGGAGAACATACAACAGAGGCCAATGCAATAGCTTTTGGTGGAGGTCATGTCAAGGGTGATGCTCATCTTTTCCATAACCTGTTCACTGCATACTAGACAATTCATTATGGTGATGTGATTGGTTTCATTTAACCATTAAGGAGGATCTGGGAGACTTTGTTAACAAAAATGTGCTGAACATCTTGGACAAAAATAAGACCAACTGACAAACAGTCAGCATCTTTCCATGTGTGTGGCATGGTGTAGCTGACACACTCTTCTCAACAGAACAAGAGAAATATATCTCTTTTATTAATGTAGTGGAGGATTTATAGGCAGAATTGCTTTTCACATGACTAAATAGCTTGAATCTCTTCATAGGCTGATCTGCCATTTCAGAATCACAAGTGCTCCATCTAGTGGTTCACCATTTTCTTTACCCACCTTTCAATCTGCTGTTTCTTGGTAATATTTTACAATGATTCTCCATTAACCACTGAAGGTGTTGTTTGTTTAAAAAAACACAAAGTTGATTTTACATTTTTAAAGAGCTTCAGGAAAAATATAGTTTAGCCCTTCATCTTTCATATTATCATTAAAATGTCTTGTGTTTCCTAGTTCACTTGCTTTATTTGACCAATAGGAATTATATTTAAGACCTCACAAAACAGCCTAAAACATTACTTATACAATTATGGAAGGTTAATATTCACCTGTATGGCAGATTACAACAAATAGGATCCAAACTATTCAAGTGTGAACAAAGTGTTATGTCCCTCTAAGGCAGTGGTTCTCAATTTTTTAATGCCGCGACCCCCAACCGGTCGTAAGTCGAGGACTACTCAACCGGTCGTAAGTCAAGGACTACTCAACTGGTGCAGCACCATTTGCAGAATGGGACTTTTGGCGGGCTCAGCAGGGCAGAGACAGCCTGGACAATTCCTAGTGGCTTTTGAAAGCCAAAAGAATTAGACTCTATTCAAGAGAGTCTATTCTATTGGCTTTCAAAAGCCAATAGAATAAAAGGGAGTAGCACAGCTAAGGAAAAGGGGGAAAAAATGGCGGACTGCTTTGTTTGGCGACCCCCGTGAAATGGTCGTTCGACCTCAAATGGGGTCCCGACCCACAGGTTGAGAACCACTGCTCTAAGGAGCTTCTGCCTAATTTCCAGTCTATTTTTATAAAAGTGGATTCTAATTTTAGTTTACCTCTTCTTTTCATTCTTAATTAAAATACTTTTTTTCCTGCACCCAATCGAGACAAATTCTGGATGGGAAATTAGGCTCCAATCCTTTTAAATCCCTAATGTTTGTAGTAAGAACACTATCTTGTTCACCAAGGAACAAGGTTGCAAAGGAAAAACATTCTGTCAACATCTATTAGTTCTAAGAATGTACACATCTAGTATTATGTAATTTCATAATTGATGGTAGACATGAAAAATAACTATCCAGAAGGAAGTGTCATAAGCCAGAGATTAATCTCCAAAGTGCAAAACTAAAAGTGAGATTAATTTTCTAGATAAAATAAGATTAGTGTAAATGGAACATACGCAAAATAAGCCATGTTTTAAATATCAGCTAAAGAAAGAGAGGAAAATATTGAAACACAAAAAGGACAATATGCTTAAAACATCAGTCCAAAATTTGATCCAATAATTCTTCCAGTCATATTTGAAATGGCATTGGAAAATAAAAATGATTTAAAAGATTATGGCCTTTTTATAGGATTGCTCAGTACACTCATCTCTTTACTCAAATGATGCAAAACGTCAGCTGGTATTCATTGTAATCAATTTGTTTCCATAGGATTTAGCTAGGACTAGCTTCTCCATACAAGGGCTGGAAGTTATTCTCCTATACCTCAAAAAGGAGACATTCTTAAACAGCAATCAGTTTTACCAAGAAAGACGAATGTTAAGACGGCATCACATATTCATCTATTTTAATTGTCAGGGCAAAAACAAAAGTATCAGGGAGAGGAAGCTATTTTATTTATTTAGATGCTGTCTATTTCTCCTAGAGGCAACTCTACCTGGCTTAAGCTATCGCTCAGGTCCATGGTTATTTCTCCCTTCATCTTTCTTTAAAATTGTAATTCATTTTTCTCAGCCTCAATTAGTGCTTATTTCTCCTTTGCAAAGTAATCTCAGCCAACCAGCAGTGAATAAAAAGACTTTGTGGCATTTGACTGTTGGTCAGATTTGTCTGTGTAATGATGTCAAGGGAGGACAAATGAAGTCAACTGAGATCAAAGGACTGACCTCATGATCTCAGCTGCTTAGATGGTGTCACTCAATTCCTCAAGTTTATCAAAAGCTGGATTGCTTCTTCCTACGGTTAGAAATAGTTAGGAAGATGTTTTATCTTAGTTCTCTATTCCCACAGAAACCACTGGCAGATGAATAGACTACAAAATGTCTTGATGAATGCGGCTTACAAAAACATAGTCTACTATTGAAAATTTCAGATTGCAGCAATCCTTTCCAGCTAATCTACCTTCAGACTAGGTAGGGCTAAAATAGGAAAAAGAATATTACTGGCTTTGAGAGAATTAACAAGAATATTAACAAATGCTATTTCAAATAATTTTTTCCTTCTTACAAATGTATTAAGGTATTTTACTTTTTGGTTGTCAAAATTTATCGGTATTAAGAAAAGTTTGTGATCTTCCAGAAATATTCTCAGACAAAAATTCTACTCAATAGCTTATGTATCTTATATTCAAAACAAAATTCTTTCATATAAAATGGAAGAAATGCCTATTTATGCAGCAGGAGCTGCAGTGTTTAAAAACACAAAAAAGCTGTTGACAATATGACTGTAACAAGAAATTTATGTCATTTCTTTAAATATATAAAATATTAATTTCTTATTATCTGTAATGCTTAATGCTATATTTTAATGTACATGTCACATAGTGAAATCCGTGTGATAATCCAGCTGATTTACCAGCATATTGTCTCTTAATATAACTGTGACAAATATATAGTAACTCGCTGTTGCAATTCAGAACATCTCATTCAATATTCACATTTGTTTTTAAAGGGGGAGGATTTGATGACCTAAATTGTGGCCTGCCACAAAGTTGCATAATACATTTGATGACAGAAAACCCTAAGTAAAAAAGTATCGCACAACCTTAATTGGTTTTGGTAGAAAAGATCTGCCAATGTGTAATTCGTGTTAAAAAGTCTGGTAAATAAATGAATGTGCAGTTATTGTAACTACCTTATCAAATGCAGTCCTAGGAGTGGAACTGAAGAGAAAGAAGCTTCACCAGTTACACTGATAAGCTTCCTAAGTGAATGAACAATGAAATTTTGAGCAGGAGACAGCTTACACGGATTTAGTCCAATTAAGTTCAGTAGGATTAGAGCCATCTAAGGTGTCTGAGAATTACCCTAGAGATCTCCCTGGGCTAACTTGAAAGTGTCAAGTAATGCAAGCTGTTTTAAAGACATTATCAAAACAGACATTTCCATTTCTGAAAAGTTCATCTTCCCCCAGTTTCAAAAAGTCTGCCTTAGCAATGCACAGAAATCTTTTCAATATGTCAGAGGCCAAGATCTGCTGATGAGACGAAAAAAACCTTACATTTTTTCTACTTTAGATGATGATTTTTGCCTTTCAGAAATCAAATGGAATGTTGAGAACTTGAAAAATATTGATTTACTGACATTTGTTGAAAAGAGCAGCCAGGGTTGGAAAGGCTTTGTTTATTTCCATTATTATTGGATGAACTGTTTTTATTTGTCTTTCATGAATTACTGAAAATTCAGACAACAATCTTCAAGCATTTGATTGTGCATTTGCTGTTTTATTTCTTGCTAGTACAGTGCTGAGGGCCAAAGTCTGAATTATCTCATCATATGTTTATATCCAGTTTGAAATGTTTGCAAGGAAAAATAAACTGATGTCTTCAGATAGGGTGGAAAATAATCCCTGCCCTTCTACCATCTGATTCTGCCTTGCAAATCCTTTCTCCTTACTTCTGCATTCTGAATGTTACCACCTGTGAGCCACATAAATCCCATGAACTTACCCATGACCAGTCTGTACCCCGCAGGACCACTCCCCAAATCATGCAGCATGTAGTGTCAGTCCATTTTTGTTTGTTTGTTTCCAAAAGATGCTGAAAAGCAATAATAAAAGCCCAGAGGCATCCATTTGTAAGGCACCCGTTCTTTCCTTTAAAAATGCCCCCCAATAACTAGTTTCCAGATTTGGAGTCAGCCACTCCAATGATGTCATAATGTTGCTGGTGCCACTTCCTAATAGCCTTCAGAATCCTTAAAAAAGGGGGGAAGGGTTCCAGTTATAAGAACATGTTGTATCATTGTGTAGAAATGCTGCCCAAGCACAATTTCACCGAGAACTTATAAAAACATTCAATTTTAAGATTGTTGCACTATTTACCTGAGGATAAGTACAACTGAACACATTAGGGGCTTATTCCTAAATAAACACACCTTGGATTGTTATTCTACAAAATGCTTCTTATATTGGGAAGTATTGATGGATGCATTCCTCTTGGTTTCTTTTTCCTCTACTAATTTTCTCCTGCCCTGGAATTCTATTTTATTGTATAGACACCTTTCCCAATATTTATTACATTTACTACAAGGAGTTTATAGATGGGAATATTGTATGGTTTTATTTCCCTACCCTCAGACCTGCAGACAGAACCCTTGGAAACCTTGCTGAAACGTATGGGTGTTTCTGTAGTCATGTTGTTTGCCCATATTGCAGTATTTTATGAAACTGACATTTTTGCAATTGCATTGCAATTTATACTCATTAACAATTGTGCTTGCATTAAATTTGCTTTTTGTTGAACTGGATTGCCTGCACACAAACACACAACAAAAAATAACCATATAATTTTAAAAAGTGGACCTATACTTCTTTTCCTTTCCTGCTTGATTGGTCTGTCCCAACAAAAATCCTAATCTTAATCTCATCTATCTCCTTGCCATCAAAGCATTCAATTGCTTTCTCTAGCATCTTGTCTTCTGGGTTTAATGTGTTTACCCTGACCCAACCCCCAAAAAACAAAAATTCTACTAAATATATGGAACTATTTAGGCTAGGGGTGTTAAACTGCCGGCCCGCGGGCCAGATGCATCATAGTGAAACCACACCCACCCCATTGCCAGCAATGGCAAAAAAGTCACGATTCATCACGATACATCACAACACATCACGTGACATTGTAAGTTTGATACCCCTGACATAGACACTCCTGACAAACTGAAAGTTTCAGTGAATTCCTAAATGAACAGAAGCTCACAACTGTCCATACAATATGACAACTGCAAATCTGCAAGTATATTTACTAATTACAGATTCATAAGAAAATGAGACAAGAATACATTATTTTTCTATGTGGACCAGATTTAATGATAAGCTTTATTGAGTAAATGCCATACAGGTATTTATTCATAAGCAAAGCTTTAGATTCATGTCTTATGAGATGACAATGGAATGTATGAATGCAAACATTTATTTAAAGTTGGTTTAGATATATATAAGTAAGTGAACAGGGGAGAAATTATGAAATATTTCAAATATGTATGAAGGTTGATTGGCAACTGATAGCAGTACAAGTTTACATGAGTTTAATGAAATGCTTGGCGTAATGGTTCAATACATCCCTGGAGAACATGTAGTGCCCCCTTGTGGTGTCAGAAAAGATCACTCGGTTGAGATGTGAATGCATCCCAACCAATCTGCACATTTGTTTCCTGTCAATCCAAATGATCTGCAGCAAGTACTGGATGAATGACACAATAAAGAGACTGCATCTAAATACCGTTTATCAGAGACTAAACCTCTGCGTTAGTGGAGATAGAGGATACAATCCACCATTTGCATT
This sequence comes from Crotalus tigris, assembly GCF_016545835.1. Lineage (NCBI taxonomy): Eukaryota > Metazoa > Chordata > Lepidosauria > Squamata > Viperidae > Crotalus > Crotalus tigris. The sequence goes on along the minus strand of NW_024100597.1, from coordinate 1,578,441 downwards.
CAAATAACCAGTAAATGTTTCTTTAACACAGAGAACTTTCAGAACACTTTTTCTCTCCTCCCTTTTCTAAAGCTCTCCCTTTACTTACATATCCATGTTCTGTATGATTGCTAGCAGTTCTGGGCTACAAGAATCTAGATCAGGTTTTGCATTTCTTGGCTGCCATCTACTGGTCCTCCAGAATGAAGATGTATATGATAGTTCTAGCTTCTACATAAGTTTTCAGAAAACTCCCACTGGACTGCAGTAGACACAGAATATACATCCTCCCCAAAACAGATGACAGCAAATTGTCCTTCTCTACCATACCTCCTTCCCTTTCCACTGCCTGCCTTCCTTTTAGGGAAGAATGCAAGAGCAGTTGCTAGCTAAGGCAGTGAGAAAATGACATGTACAGAAAGAGACTTTTCTGGAGTCCAATGATGCCACGTGGACCCAGTGTAAGGAACTCAGCTTAGTCAGATGTTCATTCTTTGCTCATTATCAGTATTAGTTTACTCTCAGAAACTGGGAAGATTGGAGACCAGGCAATGGATACTTAATGCTTTTGGATCTAGCAAGTCTCTCTTAAGATGCACCATGATCTCCTTTAAGGCCATGGGCAATGTCCCCTTCTACAGCAAGGCATTAGCAATCTCCCAGATCCAGGAACTAACCATCTTCCCAGCTGCACAAAGGTCCCAGGAAGAACGAAGATCCAGCCCACTGATGAGAAAGGACGTCTTAGAGAGCACCCTCTCCACCATCAGAGTAGGCCAAAATGCATCCCAGAGGACATCACAAAACAAGGCATTAGCCTAGGCTTTACTCATGTGAAGTCAAAACTCAAATGAATCTGCATGATTGTATTAGTAAAAAAACTGATCAGTGGCCATGTAGGAATGAGAAGTTAGGCACCATAAACACAGCTGCTGACCAATAACCACTGATATTTAAGAAAGTTTTTTTATGGAGTAGGTCTGAATCTTGGCCTGAAACTATGCTGACATCAGATTTGAGTTATTTTTTACTTTTTCCAGTGATGCTTCAAACATCGCTTGTGCTACTGCACCTCCCAGAGCCTTCAGTAAACCAAGAAATCATTTAGAATCTGAAGCCTTGGACATGGATGGGACAGTATAGAACAGGTTCTTCGGAAAAGGAAGAGTTTGGTGCAGTTTAAGGAACTATTTTTGCAAGCTGTTGTGAAGTATTTCCTTTTCTGGAACTTTCTTGTCCTTATAATCATGTACTCAGCCATTTTGACAATATGTCATACACATTTGGCAAATAATTAAATCATCTCCCATTTCCAATTGACTATATTTATTAAAGAACCAAGGAGGAGAAGTCAGATGCTTTAAGATTAAACAAAGACATACATGTATTTAAATCAAACTTACCAGGAATTTGAAACCTAAAGCAGGTTTCAGAGATGCCCTGGGAATTCACAGCCTTTTTTTCTCTACCCTGCTATCCTACAGACTCTACTCTTCAAGTATGTATTTGTGCTTAGTTTAATGTATTAAATTAAAATTCAATATTAGTCAAAAGAAACAATGTTTTTATACACAAATGCACACAGAAACGTAAAATTTGGCCGCATCATTCCATGCTGCTCAATATTTAATTCTTTTTAAAAAGTTGACTCAAACATCCCTCTGTACTTAATTCCAGCCTAAGCAGCAATACATAATAAAACCTAAGAGTCTCATTAGGATTAGAAGCAAGGCAACCATCCAAAGGAACCAGCTGCAGAAAACCACAGTTCAAACTTGCTAAGTTCAGTACTTGCTAAGCTTTTATGGTAACTGATAACAGCTAGCATATTTTGAAATTAAAACTCAAAAGAAAGAGTATAGTTTTTCAACACAATGCTGGGATAACTCCAAAGCACATTGTAGTTCTTTTAGTGGGACTTTAAAACAAACACTTGTGGAATTAAAATTGATATTTGCACTCAAAAACTATGCATTCAAGCTGCAAGTCTCATTTTAAAATACTGAGCACAGCATCTTTATTCCCATTGTTCAGATATTGGCAGGAGGAACCACAAATGTTAGGAATAAGTACTGACAGAGATGGAGCACATGGAGTTCTTCAGCCCTGCTGCCTGCCAGCATGTTGCTTCCAAAACATTCTCCATGGATGGATGTTGCCGTAAGCCTCAACAGAAAGATTTTCTATTCCTGCAGTAAACTGTTCTTACTTTCATGTGAGACTGGGACTTTCAGTGCACTATTACTGTGAAATGTGGTTATCCATCTAAAAATCATTATGAAATGCTAACTTCAAAGGAGTTATCATGACGGTTTCTTTCCCTTCTTCCTATGTTTGGTTCTTCAACAAAACAAGGAAAAAAATACAGTACCGGAAGCTTTTTAGTAAATGATATTGCATTGGCCACGGTTAGCATGCATTACATTGTATAAATTGTCAAGAACTATATATGCAACTGTAAATTTATTTAACAATTAACACCAATAAAAAAGGGAAATAACAATAACTGGTATCCAATGTTCCAAAAATTGGGTAATATCTAAGAGTTACAATTCTTAAAATCCAAGCAATGTAGTTGCCCTGGAACTTTTAGTTTTGGCTTCATTACTTGTTGCAATAATTTAAGATTAATCATAAATCAGCTTTAAGACTAATGTTAATAATATGGCAATCACTTAAGAACCTAATTAGCACCATTCCCTGCTTACAAAGTTATCAAGACTTCAGAATGAATATACTGGCAGGGATCCAGAATTGATCTATGCAAATCAACAATCTACTTAACTAGAGTTCCAAGTTACTCTAAAAGAATGCGACACCAAAGAAATGTGCACATTAAGAATCTTCATTTATCAGCAAGGGTTCCACCTCCAAGGCCATTGAACCAAGTCTCTTGTTTTGTTGTCTGTATATAATGAATTGTGCAGTTATCTGGATGTAAAGTTAAGAGAAATGTTATTGAGGTGAAAAAAAACCAACTTGAAAATGAAAATGGCATAATTTAAGAAAAATCAAAAATTACTCTTACGACTCATATACAAAAACAAGGAAATATACAAAAACAAATTCATATATTCACTGCTTATCCCTTCTCTGGAGCTGGACAAGAAAATGTTCCTTGCTTCCAAAGCTGCAATAGGTAACTGCACGAGGATAAGAGAGAAACATACAAACACACACACATGGGGGGGGGAGAGAGATTTTCATTTCTGCTTTGAAATAAAAATATTGGGAAATATACATCACTGGGAAATATACAGGTCCTTGACTTATGACCACAATTGGGCCCAAAATTTTTGTTGCTAAGTGAGACAGTTCTTAAGTGAGTTCTGCCCCATTTCACGATCTTTCTTGCCACAGCTGTTAAGTGAATCGCTGCAGTTGTTAAGTTAGTAACACAGTTGTTAAGAGACTCTGGTTTCCCCATTAACTTTGCTTGGCAGAAGGTCGCAAAAGGGAATCACGTGACTGCAGGGATGCTGCAACGGTCGTGTGAAAAATGATCCTAAATCACTTTTTTCAGTGCCGTTGTAACTTCAAAAGGTCACCAAATAAACTGTTGTAAATTGAGCACTACCTGTATAGCTTTTTCTCTTTTTGACATTTCTAATTCAAACATAAAGCCACTTAACTTCTATATCAACAGTTTTCAAAATAGCCTAGAGGAGGGAAGGGTATGATACCCAGATAATTACTTCTTTCTGCTAAGTGGGCTTGTGTGTAAAATCAACCAAAGAACAGACTCTTTTTATTGCTTTGCTATGAGAAAGAAACTATTGCAACAAGAACACTGAACTCAACAAAATTACCTGCTACCAGCTGTTAGAATATAATAATTACAGTGTGGACAATAAGAAAAATGTATTGAGTTATACATTAAATATAACTTATCAGTAAGCACTGATAGTTATTTTATGAAGGATTAAGACAATGGGAAAGGAAAAACAGTTTGAATATTAAATTATATTTGAAACATTTTATTATAATTACAAGCCAGAGATTCAGCACTGAAGACATTGATTTTTTGTATTATGCTAGATTTGTGTAATAAGAAAGTTAAAAAATGAGGATACAAATGTTAGAATAAAGCTAATTTGCAGAAACACACTATATTATTAAATTTTCATTCAGAAATTGTTCAAATATGGTCTACCAAGTAAATGCAGGACTATTTGTAGATAAGTCCTAAATAATTAGCAGATTCAAGCTATATATATAAACACGTTTTCATCTTAACTAAAATGTCTACATATATATTCTGTTCTGTAATAACAATAAACTTATGCCAACTGATCAAAAATCTGATGAAGAAAACTAGCAGTCCTTATCACATGTAAAACCCTAAAAATATTTCAGATAAATAGCTATTACTTTATCATTTGTCAACAAAGTCCTATTAATTTAATTAAGAATTAATAAGATTATCAATTTTCATTAGAAAAGGATACAAAAATATCTAGTAACAATACTCCAAAGCTCCCAATAAACCAAGGGAGATGATGCCAGAAATAAAGACTTATAAGATATTGTGTTGCAGGTAACTTTAAGACAAGACTCAGGCCATATGTGCCATTTCCTATCATGGCTAATGCAAACAAAAGATAAGATGTCCCATCTGTCGATCTTCTTTGGAACTAAAAGATAATATAGCAAAGCAGTGTTATAAGTAATTTATCATGTATTTGAAATAACTGTTTCATGACCATTGTAATCTTTTGAATTCACGTTGTCCACAGTTCCTATTCAACACAAAAATAGGAACACAGAAAGCTACATTAATCAAATATAGTGAAATTGGACATACATGAAATTGGAGTCTAGTATGTCCTTCCTTAAATCTTCCAAAATTAGAAAAAAAAAAAGAAACCACCAATTGGAATCATTCTTATTTATTATTCAATATTTAGCAAAAATAAATTAGTGGTCATTAAAAGAATGGAAAATTGGGGTAGTATTGAAAAGATGACTTAGAAACTTGAATCCTGAAGAAAAGCACTCAACATTATAATGTTTCCTTGAAAGGCTTCATTTGTAAAAAAATATTCAATATTAATCTCAAATGCAGATCTAGAGCCTTGCCATCTTTAATCTCAGGAAATTTTTAATGACTCAGCACAAATAATGAGCTCTATTAAAACTATCAGTTTTTGATGGATATTGAAGAAATTGTTATAATTATTCCAATCCTGTTTCTTTTTAATCAGTGAAATCTAGCATTGCTCTCAATAAACTAAATCTAAATGAAATGGAATTCCCCTGTTAAAACCAGTAAGCATTTAGCAAATTCAGCTTATTTCAAACATAGCTCAACCGATATTTCCATGGTAATTGCTGTTTACTGATCATTTGCATAATTTTTAAGATTTTTATCTTTAAATTGCAAATGGATGATTTGTAATTTTGGATATGCAAATAATATGTGTGACATGGTCTACAGTGATTTTAGAAGTGAGATTGTAATTGATCATTCACTTTATCTATCAATGTTATAGGTAGCCACATTATCTTCAGAACCAATAAACTTACATTTTTATAGAGCTGAGGAATTCTAGATCCCAAGTAAAACACACACGATAAATAGCCACAAATGAAGCCTGATGTTTCAACAATGCCATGAGACTTCTGAAGAGTTAACAAATAGAAAAATATTAAAATTTGCAGGAGGCAATTCTAAAATAACTTGTGAATAGCATGCTAGATATTAAAACAGTGAATATGGAAATGCTTGTCAAAACTGAAAACTGAGTATTCTAAACCTTGGGGCTATTAGATATTTTCTATATAATTTGAGTTTGATACAATCTTTACAAATACTTTATAGTTCAGACATCCAGTTTTGTGCCGTAATGCATGGCCGAGGGATTGTGGAGCTCCACACCCCATGGCTAGTTTCACCTTGCCAGGAGACCCTAAATGGGTCTAAAGTTGCCCCGGAGATGTGACAAAGAAAGAGGGGCACCCCAATCATCGTGGAACAATGGTGGTCATCCTGCTCGATCCAGGGGAAGCCCTCTAACCCGAAAGGAGAAAGGTTGGCCACACCTCAGTGACCAGCTCAAGCTACTTGCAGCCAAAGTCCAAAGGCACCAACCAGAATAACAGTGAACAGCGTGCTTGAAACTGGGTGAGGAATTCGATCTTCTCCCTCCTATTTTGTATCTAATTTACTGGAAAATATACCCAAGAAGCAAAAATCCTCCCAAAGTGAGAAGGGAAGGAACTACACCCCCACCCTCCCATAGACGGAAGCGGCAAATTAAACTCTTATGGAGAACAAAAATATATTGAAATGAGGTCAAAAATACTACAGTCTGGACAAATTTGAAAAGTAAGAAAACTGTTAAAGCTCCATACCTGAAAAAGTATTGATGAAATTATATATATATAAATAATAATAACTCTTTGCTTCAAAAGTTGGGAAATGGACAGCTACTGACACCTAGTGGAAGATTAGAGAAAACTATAGCTACATTGATTCAATATTTGGCAAGATGCCCAAAAATAGCAAAAAAAAAAAAAAAAAAAAAACCCAGCTGGGAACAAAGCATTGGGCTATTTGATACAGAGTGAAACTATATATGTTTAGAAATTGCTGACCTTCTGGGATTATAATCACACTGAGATGCATTTTTAAGTTTAAGAACTGTTTGCAGAGAAAGAAAAACTTTGGCCTTTGGCTAATCTTCTACAGGGAAAGTTACTGGAAAGCTTTCACGTGGTTAAATACTTTGGACAGAAATCTTGGCTGGCTGATAATCATAAAACCCCTTAAAAGAAGAACTGTTACAAAATACTGTTTTCAGTGATGCTTTGATAGCTGAAAATGTATTGGATTACAAAAACTATATATAAAGATAAGAACTACACAAGATTGATTGGTTGATTGGATTCTAAGATGGGCTGGTTTGATAAAGCTAATTAAAGAGACTATGGCACTGGTGAAAGACTACTTAGAGGAGGGAGAAAAAATGGAGGTTGTATATTTATCTAAAAGTGACAGAAAACCACGCCTAACACCTCCTCCTGAAGACCCCAGCATGGAACATCAGAGACCTGCAGGAATAATGACTGAAGACAAAGCAAATACATTCAAAGAGAAAATATATGCAATGCTGCGATAGATTCAAATGATAATTGTCTTAAATCATGATGACATTAAAAACAACTTTGATAACATAAATGAACATATTTCTAACCTAAACTCACAATTAAACAACACTCAAAAAATAACAATAAAGAATGAACAAATAAATCAGATAATAGAATACAAATCAGAGGAAAATGACTTAAATATGAGCTACAAATGAAGAGAACTACAACTTAATACAAACAAAAGAAAATCCGCAAAATTTTGCTACAACAAAGGAAATAAAAAAGATGCTTTATCTTCCAGGACTTCAAAACAAACTTGAGGACAAGTTTAAAGAGCTGTCAGGAGAATCATTAAAACGTGGGAGACAAAAAGCGAATATTCTACTTAATTTGTCTTTTTTATCTCCAACAATATCTACAAAAATATAACTTGGCAAGCTAAACCTACTGATTTAGAAAGTGACCTGGCAAAAGAAGAAGATTAGAACTAGATTTAAGAGATGTGATTCAACTTACCAGATGGAATACTAAATGACTAAACACCTGTTTGAATATGGTTAAAAAATAAAGTTTAGATATAAAGAGGCCCTATAGTAAGATTGCTAGATGGCGTATTATATGATTAAATACTTGTTTGAACATGGTCAAAAGAATAGACAAAGCTTGGACATAAAGGGGCCCTATAGTAAGAGGGATAAAATATATAAGTTGTATAATATTTTTATAATATATGAAATGTAAAAATATTGAGACAGTGTATTTGAATGAAAAGTTTGGATATTCAAAGGTAATGAATTTTGAAAAAATTATGACTGATAAGAGTGGTTTCAGTACTGAGGGGAAATTAAGCTTAAATAAGAATCTTGAAAACAGGACATATAATGAATTAATAAGATGAGTTCTATAAATACAATTGAAACATAAAATGATTAGAAAAGATGTTATATGTTGATGTTATTGTTATATTTATAAATACTAGAAAAATGTTTATACCCAACTCTATATGTATTGAAAGTATTAGGAATTATATTTCTTTAACGTAAACAAAAGGAAAATATTGCTGGAAGAAGAGAGGACCAAGGAAATATATTATCAACTAACATATTGATCAATTATAGAAATTAATTATTATTGTTTTTAAATATATGAACCCAGAAACACATTGTTCACTAAGCAGTAAAGATTGTTATTGTAAACAATTAATAAAATATATTAAAAAAACAAATACTTTATAGTTCATAAATATTAAGATAAGTATTCCCTCAGGTACAGTTCATCTTCTGAGGACTATAGTGATATGTCTACAGAGTTTTCTTTGCAAAATATGGAAAGGGTTTGCTGCTGTCTTCTTCCAGAATGTTTTTTTTTTTCAACTTCCATTATAGCCTACAATCATGGGATTTCCCATCCAAGTACTAACTAGCTCCATTTCTGTGTAGGGTTTTGTTTTTGTTTTGGGAGATCAGTCAAAGTTAGCTTGCCTAATGTATCTACATGGCAAATTTGACAGTAATTTAAAACAAGGATTTACCTTATTGGATCCCAAAATAGTATTCTGGACTTTATTTCTCATTAATAGCTGAGTAGGTAAGAGTAAACAGAGTAGTAAGCATATCATGACCCAGGCTATACAAGAATACTTCATTCCGCCTTGAAAGACAAATGAAAAATAGGGCAAACAAAGTATTTGATTGCTTTAAAAACTGTTTGCAATATAAATGGTAGTATTATAATATACTTGAGCAGCATAGGGTTTTTATATTGACTCAAATGTTTTATCATCATTGATCTTGCAGGAGACATTTTGCAATAACCCTATGTAGCAGCAGTAATGTTTATTTGTTCAATGTCTCGTAAATTTTTAAAATATACAACACAAAAGTAAAATCAAAGGGATGAAAAAAAATACCAACATAACAAGGAGGTTGAAAAGATGTAAGATAACCTATTATAATTACATGTTAATTAACTGGGCAGATGTAAATCTAAAATACTGCAATATATAGAATAAAAACACACATCACCTAAAACATAGTAAACTGAAGTGATAAATAATATAAAAGTGGTTATTCGATAAATAATATAAAATGGTTATTCCAGGGACCAGATTTCTTATTTTCATTGCGCAACTCAACATTTGGTTACTGACCAAGTAATAAAGGATTTTGAATCTTCCAGATGATTCACATACAAATTATCTGACCTTCCTTGGAATTTAAATATTAGGGGAAGAACATAAGGAGACCTGAAATCCTTATAGAATTTATAGTGCAACAATATATGAAAAATAGGTTTGAATTCCTTGTAATCAAACAGGCAGGTATGCTTGGTTAATGGGGTTTTGAAATATCTGCCTCGCACCAATGCAGATGGTAAAATATTATGCCTTGGCTTGGAAAAATGCTATCCTCAGCCTGGGGAAAGTCAAGATTTTGTAAGTATTTTGCTTCTCCTTCTTTGTTGTATCCAATTTCTGTTATATTGGGGCAACCTATTACTTTAGCTTCCTCATACCCTTTATCCTTTACTTGGTCATATCTTAAAGAAATTAGGAATACTCTGTAAAACCTGTACAATGCCAGCTTCTGCTCAACAGCCTATTTCCAGGATGAAGGAAAATTATTAGTTAAAAGTAGGGGGGGGTCAGCCCAGCTTGAAAGAATCGGATTTTCAGCAATTAATTCAACCACTTCCTTCAACCCCTTAATCTGGATTATGGCATTCCTATCTTAAGCCTTAACTGGGTATTTGCTGTTCCACTGGGAGCAGCAAGGACTGATTTCAAGAATTTTGTTTGCACCGATTCCAGTACATCCTCCTTTGCATAAATGACCACTTGTGCATTGTAAAAGATTTAGGCCAATGAACTGACCTCAAAAAATGTTGCAGGACTAATTGGTCTCTCTTTATCTAGAAAAAGCATCTAAGGGTTAGCTACGTTACTTAATTCTGGTGCTCATTCCAGGTTCCTTTAGAATGGAAAACCACTGCAAAGTATTTAAACGAAATATGCTCTACTATGTTTATGATAGTTGGATGTCTCTTGCAAAGACCAGAATTTTAGATTTCTCAAAATTTACAACCAGTTGATTTTGTCTGCAGTACCATAATATTGCTGTCATTGTTCTTTTCAACCCTACATAGGGCTTGTAGGAATTTTGCACCTTGATAGTTTAAAAGTCTGGGTTATGAAAACGGTCTACCACTGAATTGACGTATATGTTCAAAAAAGAGGGGATTAAAAATACACCCCTAATACATAGAACAATATGTCACAGAGGGACCTTTGGGGATTACATCTCACTCTTATATCCTTATGGGAGACAGGAACTGCCCTAATGCTGTTGAAATGAAGTAAGATCACAAATGATGTTAAATGTATGGCACTAATGGAATGTGATGTATACTTCCTTTTTGTGGACTAATACATACAGCTGTTACTGTGGACAAATTCATGCTGTAATTTGCCAAGTACAACAAAATATCCTTCAGCAACCAGGCTAGTGATGAGTTATTCAGGCTTTTATCTTCATCTTGATCTTGTCAACATGTTTTTCTGCTGATGTTTCATGTACACTATTCTAAGGTTACAGAATTCTAAATGCAACAATCTTGCTCTGTAACTCCATCATGCCATTTAAATTTGCATAGTTTGGGCAGTTTGAAATGTCACATATAAATATTGAACAAATTACACACTACTGCAAAGATCTCAATTGAAAACACTTACATTTTGTTATCTTCTGATTTTTTAACTTATAGTAGAAAAACTGAGATATCACAATTATGTCCATGTTAATATAAAAAATTGCAGTTACAGTCTGGAAAAAAGTAAAAAGAATCAAGCATAATTTCTTATATCAATTGATAGAATATATAATAATATACATATCAAAAGTTTTACTCAGTCTTGTTCTTTTCTTTTTAGAGAAGATTCAATAAAAAGAACATTCAAAAGTGCATATTTATGTGTATTAACCTTGTCAGGTGTAATACAGCTAAATTTACCTGTATTGGAAGTTGATTTGTCAAATAGCACCCAATAAAATTGGTGAGGTCTCCTGCAAGCCAACACAGCAGAAAACCCAAAGAGAGTGCTTGCTCCACTTTTCCATTCTGGTAGGCTACATAGAGCTGACTGGGGAAAAAAACAAAACAACTGAGCTGTCCAGCAATTCAGAGTTCATAAAATGCATGTCAGTCAACTCAGATAAAAACAAAGATAAGGGTAGTATAGAGACGAAAAGAGCCCTCTGAAATAGAACTGAATAGAACCATATAATATTGACAGTAATTATTTTCAGAGTACAAGAAATACCTTCTCTTGCAAGTTATTAATTAATTTGTGACTTATGACCATTCATTTAACAACTGTTTGAACGTAGAGCATTGAAAAAAAGTGATATGACTGCTCTTTCCACTTCTGACCATTGCAACATTATCAAAATTTGGGTGCTTGACAGCTGATTTAACAAACACAGTGATTTGCTTAATAACTGTGGCAAAAAAGGTTGTAGAATCAGATGCTATAATGACTGTATTGCTTAATGACAGACTTCCAGTTCCAACTGCGATTGTGTATCGAGGACTACCTGTATTCATAGTGTACAAGCAAGGAATGAATTTGTTCTTCTTGTCCTGTTTTATGGCAAAGTCCACTTGTTTTGCACTGCACTCACCTCCTTCAAACAGCAAAAGTATCAATATATTCTCCTATTTAGGTCTGAGAGATAGTGACTTGCTCCAAGTTGGCTTCCATGTCCAAGGAAGGGCTAAAACTTGGGTCTCTCCATTTTTAGTTCAGCCCCTTAACTACTACACCATAATGGCTTTCTATGAGCAAAGCATGGAAGTTAAGGGATTATTCATTAGGATTTCATGACTGAGAAAATATTGAGCTATTAATTATTCGGCCTCATCCCATTGTGGAGATTTTTCCCTCAAAACACACATAATCATAACGTGGAACTGAGTCCAGAAAGAGCCCAGTGAATACAGAGCAATGCATCCCACATATGCCAAGAATGGTTATTTCTTGATTTTCAAAAAATAGTTGTGTATCCATTTTTCCTCCAAAATAAAGCAGGAGGAAACATTGTGTCCACTGCTCTTGTAGGAAGAAGTTTCAGATAACATAGATTGGTGTTTTCAAGACACAACCGCAATAGAATAATTCATCAACCATCACAGTACCTTAAACAGAAGAAACATGCTGCTCTGGCTAATCTATTTATAATATGTAGAAAGAAACAAAAATCCATCAAAGAATAAACCAAACTGGCAATTTCTGAATAAAGCCTCAGGCAAGATTGCTCATGTATAAAGCTGAAAAATACTGAAAGATTTCAACTCACGGCAGTGCAGCAAACAGAAAGCAGGCAATGGAGATCAGTCCCAGCAGAATGCTCCAATACTCCCATGCATTCCTGACACATTCTCCAAGAAGATGCCAAATCCAGGGTGTTCCATTAAAACACAATTTCTTAGCCTCTACTGGAGAGATATTTAAAGCAGGGGGATGAAGCTGAAGAGCCATCTATTCAGGTTCAGGGATATTACTTCAAATTTGGCTCTGCTTTCAATCCCATACAAATCCTTTTATCAATTTTGAATATGTTCTTTCCCTTGTCCAAGCTCCCACACAGAGAGGGATAATTTGCTTCCAACCTCACAGATGGGTCTGCAATTCAAACAAAATAACACACCCAGCATGAATACATCAATTTAAAAAGACAGATCCAAATTATTCTATTTGGACACATATGAAAGGCAAACTCAAAGCAAGGAAAATATTGTAGACATTAACCCACAGCGCTTAAACATTTTTAAAGATTGAAATTCGACATTTTTGTATAGTTATTGTTCATTTTTAAGTCCAACACCAAAGTTTAAAAGGAGTTTAAAGCTCTTAAGTATTCAATCTGGAAAAAAATAAAAACCTGTGGTCTCATAATTAATAAAATTATACATACATACATACATACATACATACATACATACATACATACATATATGGAAGCCAATCAAACAGACTTCGTGGTTGTAAACAAGAACCAGAAGACAGCAGTGGTGAAAAGCTGGGGAAGTACCAGGGCCTGAAGGATGAACTAGAGAGGATGTGGAAAGTAAAGGCCAAGAAGATGACGGTAGGACCATTTGAGCTGTGACACCAAAACTGGAAAAGTGGTTCCAACAGATCCCATGAAAAACATCACAGCTCTCTGTCCAGAAGAGTGCAGTGCTAGGAACAGCCAAAATAACTGAGTAGAACTCTCAAACTCCTAGGCCTCAGGTAGAAATCCGAGACTGAGGAAGACATATAGGTGGGCATAGAATTTGTTTTGGAAAAGAGGAATATTAGCAAATAGACATAACAGAAGAAAGCAAAAACAATTATCACATTTATTTTTTATAATAATTTGCCATTTTCACATTATAAGAATGGATGCCTATTACTAAAACATTTAAATATATGGAATCGAACAACTGAGCTTTTTAAAGAGATTTGCCACAGTTCTCCCGAGTTTAATTTACTCTATTTGTTCTGTATGCGTATCATGTCGCATCCTTTTGACCATTATCCAAATGTTAATGGCATTGGAAGCGGGGGGGGGGGGAGTGGAAAGAGGAAACTGCTATTTTCCTGACAGAAAGAGTTTGTTACTTCTTACTTCTTCCAATTCTTCTTTCCATCTAAGATCTTCCAATATAAAACAGCACACGGCTCAACAGAGCAAAGCAGTTTCCAGCATAAATGCAATGTTCTTTCTTGTACAACCCTGGTTTATTTCATTCAAATCTTTTTCACAGAGTTATACTCTTTGTAAATATTGTATTTGGATGGAATATTTTATATTTTAATTATTATCATTTATAGAATGGCATTTGTAAAGTTGTTTTGGAATAATTTCCAGATAGATAGCTTACTATATAAAACATACTTTGAAATAAATAAATAACTCTAAAAATAATTTTGTTTAGCTCATTTTTTTCTTTAAGATGCTATAAAGCTCTTTATACTATTTATATAACTTAATTTTTTAATACAAAAGAACTGATTCTTGATATAGAAAAATGTTTAACTCAAGGAAAAATAACTCAGAAATATTTAGGAACAAATATGCATTAGAATGAAAGATAACATTTTAACCCTTTAAGATATGTTTATATTTTGTGTTTTAAAAATATGGAATCATTATAGGTATAGGTTATATAGTTACAATGATTAATATGAATATCCTGTTTTGTTGTCATATATTTTACCTAAAATATAAATAACAGTAGCTAAGGGATTTTAAAAGTAATTCTCCATATTATGTGAATACACATTCTGTGTAACTAATTTTTCTTGAAAATTAAAGGACTGAATGTAACTTCCTAAAAGTGAAACATTAACGAAATATGAAGGCAATATATCAATGTATTCAGTATTATGAAATCAGAGAAAAGATTAAAATAACGACCTAACTTTGACCTGACCCTCTTCCCCAATCTAAGGGGATGTGTAGAAATGATAGGAGCAGGACGGTCCCTCAAATATCATGACTCCATGTCATGTAGGGATTTGTAGGTAATAACCAAGACCCTGAATTACATGTGGAGACAAACTAGAAGCCAGTGCAGCTTGCAGAGCAAAGGTATAACACGGGCAAAGAAGGTACACCCTTAATTTTCCATACCCGTCCCCAGGCTAGAGACTTTCCAATTTCCAGTCACCCAAAAGCCTACTTACCTGCCCCATCAAGGAGTACCTACTCAGAATGGCTTCTGCCTACAGCACTCAACAGACCTCCTGGCCTAGCCACACACTCATATCTACCCAACTCTCCTGTTCTCACCAGGCGCTCATCCAAACATATCTAAGGGTGATCAGAGGCAAGGGTTATGCTTTCACACATCTGCTCTCTTCTAAATACTTGCCTAGTGCTAATTAACAAAGTAGATATCCCAAATATGTATATAAGGTACTGTACATTTAAGAAACAGTGAGATGGACTGATTGCAGAAAAACTGGAATCTTTCACATCTGCAATTTTAGATAGTACCTGTTATGTATAAAAGATAGGACTTTCAGGTGTTAAATAGTAGACTTAGGATGTTACTTCATTTTATCCTCACAATACCACCTCTGTGAGACAACTTGCCTTGAAAAAGAATGACTGGCCCCAAATCACTGAGTGACTTTATACAGCTGAGGCCACACATGACACAGGTCTCCCAATCTCCCTTCAATACCTCAATATAATGTGATTTACTGAAGATGAGATTTTGTTTTTGGAATATATTTGTTTTTACTAGAATGTAAAGATTATCAGATGTGAATCAATTAATCACCTTCAAATGCCTTCAGCTTGTATCCCATATTACAACAGATATTGCAAAATACTGCTTATACAGATATGACATTAAATTTTATTTTAGTTTTGGAAATTTAAATAACAGACAAAACTTTTTTCTTTAAAAGTATTTATTTTTTTCTTTTAAAAATCTATAGAAACTCAGAGAATTTCACATCTGTATATTGCTCATTGATGTTACAGTTTATTGGCAATTTATTATACTAATAGAAAGAGATTACTTTTTCCCTTATGTTGAAAAAGAGAATTTGAAAGCCATACTAATGTACTGTACATTTTATTGTTTGCTATTTAACTAAATATATCTAAGTCTCTTTATTATTCAAAGTCGTATTATTAATTTAATTGATTTGTCTTACACTGCAATCTTCACATACAAATTCAGACGGCCTTTTGAGTTTAGTGGGGATCTTACTCTTAGAGAAGTGACTACAGTGTTAGAAAATTAGTACTTTTCCTTAAGTTCATTGTCTTAGTTCTAACATCTCAAAAACTCTAACATTTTTTTTAAAAAAGACTATATTTTATCACCATTTTTTTACAGTTTGAAATGGAGACAAAGAATGTGAAATCAGAAAAAAAAATCAAACAGCTGTAAAACTAAAACAGTAATACAGTGGGAGGGAAATCAATGCAATGTATTATTAAAGTAGAATACACTTCATTACCTCAGGGTCTGCATGTTCTTGAAAGGCCTCTGAGAAAACTCTAACAACATCAAACTGGTAGTGAATATTGGTAAAAATTAACGTCTTGTATCCTTTAATAAAAACAAAACAATTTGGTTTAGTCAAACAAATTATGATATCATATCTTTCTTCATTCCCTTCTAGGAGGATGCCCAAATTTATTCAGCGATATTTACACCCTAAACTTAACTGGACATCTATAAAGCTTAGCTAAAGAAGTATTAGAGAAAGCAAGCAATATTATTTATATAGGTAAGCCTACAATTCTTATGAGGCTGAAGGTCTGAGCTTTGGCTTTCTGCCTTTACAATATCTCCTTAGATTCCTGTTATTCTGCTGTATGTTGCTAGTTAATGTTTAGTCCATACCAGCAATGATCTTACTACAATAATCTTACTATAGCAAATAAAGCAATGATCTTACTATAGCAAATTTTCATAGAAAACCTGTCAGGTATGCTCATAGCCAAGGTTGGCATATGCTTTTAACCCAGTTCTACACCTTAACCTTTGGAGCTTAACTGTTAAAAACAATGGTTTATATTTCAGGCAAGAAGATTCAAAAATAATCTCCAAAGTAAACAATTCCCAACAATGTAATTAGCAGAAAAGAACTAGCCATCTCCTACTAGATATACATATGCAAAGAGAATGATCTGGTTCAGACACTGTTTTACACCATAAATTGGGTTTACAAATCACAGTGAATAATGTATATAAAACATTATGCCAAACCCTCATAAGCCACATTATGATGCAATGCCATGTGTGAAGATACCTCACAATCACACTTTGCTAACAGGGAGACTGAACAGGAGCTAATATCATACAGTAATCACAGATTAATAGAGAGACTAGCCCTTCAGCATCCTTCCACCACTTCTTCATTTTCTTGTCATTGTAAAGAGATAATTAATCTTAAGCAATGCTACAGTTGCCAAAAAAAGGTAAGTCCCCTCAGTTCCAGGGCAGCCTTTTTCAAATATCCATGGAAAGCAAGAAAGAATGGGTGGAAGGGGGGAAATGCCTGTTATCTCAAATTTGGAGCTTCACATAAAGATTTGATCTTTGAAATTGTGCCTATGAGTTTAGGAACAGGATTAATGCCTGGATAGATGAAATTCTGCATATTCACTAGCTATCTGACACTGACAAATTATTCTGAATATATCAAAGGAAGAACTTTCACCTACAACTAAATTCTCCTCTCCTTCCTCAGCTTGGTGCCCTTCAGAAGTGTCGGGTTCCCATCAGTGGTGGGATTCAAATATGTGAACAACCAGTTCTCTGTGTGGATGCTGCTTCTGGAAGTCCATTCTGGGTCTGGGCAACAAAAAATTAGCTACCGGTTCTGCCGAACTGGTGTGAACTGGCTGAATCCCACCATTGGTTCCCATCATTCTCTTAAGAGCAATAATAAAAAAATGCCAAATTTCATGTTTCTATTTCACGTTCTCTTTCTCTCCTCCCACCCCTCTACCAGGTGCCTTCCAGCTATGCTGGCCTTCAATTCTCATAACTGTTACCCTAGCCTACCCTTCATCCTTAATGGATGGGAACTGCGGGAACTGAAGTTCAAAATATCCGAAAGCCACCAGGTTGAAGAATGGTCGCTTTAAAACCTTAAACCAACGTAGGCTGATGAAGCGCTAGGAAGAACCAGGCAGATGTTTGGCTCAAGGCTTTGGGCTCAGTGTTTGGAGAGGTCAGGGATGGTTCTTATCTGACCCGGGAGAAGCCTCCTAAAGGCTGGCTCCACTATCCCTGGTTTTCCAAATCGGTCTTCACTTCGGTCCCGCTGGCTGCTTTCTTTTACCGTCTGCCCGCTTCCCCCCGCGGTTCAAACCTCCTCTCTCCTTCGACCCGGCCAACAAAAGCAGCAGGACGGCGAAGTGCATCCCAGCGGCACCAAGTACGAGCGGCCGTTTCCTTCCTTCGGCCGCAGTGGAGGAAGAGAGAAAGGAGGCTGAGGATTGGCAGCTCCCTCTGCTGCCCGCCAGGCGCCTTTTCGCAGGCGATCCTCCAGGAGGGGAGAATAGTTTCTCGTGTATCTGTGTCTGTGAGTGTTTCGGGGGGGGGTGTTGGGGGGGTATCTTGGGGGCCGGAAGTTCCAGACATCCCAGTCAACGTTTGCATCGTCCCGGCGCTGCTCTGTTGGGTAGGGACATCCTGGAAAAAAAGTCTCCAGGTTATTATTTTATCCCGCGTCTCAATTTAAACCAGAATTTGCTTTAAAACGTGGATCTTACACACACCCTTGAGTATTCTAGAAATAAAAAAAGATGAGGTATAAATCAAAGAAATTTCTTGGCAATTCATTATGGTTTCAGTGCCTGTTTCCATCCTGCTCATATACTTTTCCTCACGATAAAAGGCGTTGCATAAAACGGCTGCTCGTGACCAAGGAAATGAGATACTGCTTTGCCTTTGTTTTGTTTTTTTAGAACATAACGCATCCCTATCAGTTACCTTGTGTGGTAGCCTAAGCACATACAGGTTCCCCCCCCCCAGGATAATATGAGATTCAGTGTGTATTAAATTCAGTACACAAAAAAAGTAATGAAATGGAAAAAAATAAGGCATTGCTCCAAAATGTTAGGTCTCTATTGGGAATTATCTTCCACCAATAAGACCAAACAAATATATATCTGGATTTTTGAGAGTACCAAATAAACATTGTGGAATTGTAGAAAAAACAAGAAGGCCTGCAGGGAGTGATCAAGATGGCAGTTACAAGCATGTGATCAAAACCCTGCCTCATGATGTAAGCAAAAAATGGCAGGACTTCAACCACATGGAGGTGGCCACCACCATTACCTTATTACTTTGTTTATTGCTTTATTTATTTTTGTGTTTGTTTATTTCTCAAATTTATTTAGTTGACCATCTCACCAAAGGTGACTGTGGATAGCATATAATAAATAAAAATTGTTACTATTAGTATTTTAATAAATTATTACTTTTTAGTTACTATTTTTCTTTCCCTGATTAACTGAACTTTCAACCAATTTCTGGTGTTACTTTTACTTGTAACTTCATAAGACTAATGGTACTAATTGTTAAGTGTGCACTTGTAGTATGTTCTCCATTGGTCTACCAGTGACACTGACCACTTGCTTAGATCGATAATTAAAATGACTTTAAAATTCATGGAACAATGGATCTAGCAGTGATAATCAGTTAAGGTATTAAATGACACATTCATGCTGAGATACACTTCCATATTGGTACAGAATATAAGGGATGGTAAAAGTTTCATAGATTTTGGCTGCTTATAGATTATTGCAAGCAGTATTTTCTATGGTGTAATAAAGCAATTATTACTATACATGCTTCAAAATAATTTGGAAAATACTTCACATCCTGAATGAACTAGCAAATCTTGCTGATATTCATTAAAACTTTATTTTCCACATAAACTTGAAAAAAAAATCAAGATCATTATATATAATTGAATCTGGTTTCATTTATCATAACTGCATGAATAAATGCTCATAACCTTGAAACATCCAATCTTTGGATGTTTCAGTCCAAAAGCAGAAAGATGCTTCCGAGTAGGCATGAGCACACATGCTGTATCTTCCTTCCTTAAAGATTTTTTCTTTCTGAAATATTAAAGAATTTTCCCTTTCACATGTTTTTTCTTTAAAGAAGCCTCATCTTTTCTTAAAATGGCATATTGTACATCATTTTTTTAAATAAACATGACCCTGTTGTGTATATCGGTAAGCTTGCTCCTTAGTTCTTACTAAGGAAGTTTGCTTATGAATAAAGCATGTGTTTATCTGCTCCTAATCTTTTAACAGTCTAAATCTGATCAATGTAGGGTTTTCAATCAATACATCATTTCCAAATTTTCTGCTGAAAAAAATCCTAACAATCTAGTGATGCCTGTGATAATAGCAACTTGTTATATTTACCACACTTATAGCCATATTTAGGGGTTTTATAATAATCCATTCTCAATATGATTTTTATATAAACTTTGAACAACTCTAAAGTAGCTGCCCACCCACCCCCCTTAAATAGAACCCTTTACCAAACTTCAGTTTTACTTAGGCCTAGAATTCCAGGAACTCATAGCCAGAGCTTCCTGGGAATTCTTGTGGCAAAAACATTCACATCTCTTCCCGTCAGCAGCTTTAAGATGCACTACCAGTCTTTAGAATTAGAGTGATAGCTGCACCAAGCTAAAGTGAGGAGTGAAGAATGGGAAAGGTACAGAATGGGAAAGGAGCAGTCAGACTGGTGGTGCAGTCAGAATGCAGAATTCGATCCTGACCAGCTCAGGGTTGATTCAGCTGTCCATCCTTCCAAGGTCGGTAAAATGAGGACCCAGATTGTTGGGAGCAAAATGCTGACATTTGTAAACCTCTCAGAAAATGCTGTGGAGTGGTATATAAGTCTAAACTTTATTGCTATTGCTTCAGCCAACACAAACCATAAAAATATCTGGCATTTTTAAAAACAAAAACAAGGGTCTGAATCTTGTTTAGTGTGGCACTTCTTATTAGAATAAAATGATTCTTTCACAATGATCTGGCCCCTTTTTAATGAGTATGGTTAAAATTCATGTTCTGAAGCTTCATATGCATTTTTAACAAATACAGTACATGCAGAGAGCTAGATTGTGAGTGCCACCTTGTGAGTGAAAATGTGTGGGAAAGAGAAAGAGGATATGCAAAAAGGCTTGTATCTGCTCTGAATTGTGTGGCACGTTTCTCAAAATATCTGGAGGCTATTTTTCACATTAATGTTAATCAAAGTAAGACACCTAGTATTGATAAGATTGTTCTTAACATTAATTCTAGGAAATATTTTTAATGCCCCAAGAAAAATTACTGCTGTAAGAAGAAAAAAAATCTTATTTGTTTTATTCTCTGAAATAGATAAAACAGACTTTCAATAGAATAAGGAGTCATTATTGCCTTCTCATGGAGAGATACATAGATACATCAAGAGGAAAGTTGATATGTTAGCCCAGAACACTAACTTTATTATTAAATGTTAGGTGCAAATCAAATTAAGTGACCAAGTTAGATAAAACAATCACATGAGTCTGGAAAGAAAAATGAATTGTACATATATAGCTAATACAGGCAATTATTTCCTCTCTTAAAAATATTGTAAATATTTTAACAACTGTAAAGCTATCTGCAGTTGTGATTGGAATATTAAATAAGTAAGGACACAATATTATCTCTATAACCATTTTTATGCTGAAGAAAAGGACAGGCAAACTCAATTCACTGTATTAGATCTTTAAAGAATTCCTTCTCACATATGTATGAAATGTTCATTAAAAAATAAGTTTCAAAGTTCTCTTGGTTGTATGTACCATTATTTTTAAAATGCATCTGATTTTATTTTATCTTGTGCACAGAAGAGCAGCTCGACCATTGCTCAGTCTAGCTCAAGGGTCTCCAATTCCCGGTCCGTGGACCAGTATTGGGCCACAGCATGCCAGCAACCAGTCCGCACAAATAAGGAAAGCCCCATCTGCAGGATGCTGGCACCACACAAAACCACACCCTCTCCGGTCTGCGGAAAAACCTCTCTCCATGGAACCGATCGCTGGTGCCCAAAAGGTTGGGGACCTCTGGTCTAGCTCACTCAGCATACTGCAGTTGCTAACCAGATTCCTTTGCAAAGCACATCAATAAGGCAGAAAGTAAATAGCCCTAGCAAGAAATATTCCAAAGCATATTCTTTTTGAATCTGGAAGTGTGGTTTACAAAAGAATCATAATAGCAAGTGCAATAGATAAACATTTCCATCAGGTAATCATCTAAGCTCCCTCAAAACACCCTAAGTGAGACATGTCAAACTCGTGATGTCATGTGACGTCACGCAACATATCAGAAGTTTTTTGCAATTGCCGGCAATGGGGTGGGCGAGGTTTCCCGCGGGCCGGCAATTTGACACCCCTGCCCTAAGTGATTATCAGTAGAAGTCATCTCAAAAGTGAAAAGTAGTAAAAGTGGGGGAGAAGTAGCTAACAGAAAACAAAAGGAGTAAGAAGGAACTTTACTTTGGTTTCCATTGGACTGGATTTTCACTTCCGTTTCTCAGATCAAGAGAACTAATCGTCCACACAGTTTGCTATGGAAGTGGGTGGAGACGTTATTAACGTCATTGAAAAATGATTATGAAGGTCCCGTGATGAATTTCAGAGTGCAGTATCATGTGTTTGATGTACAGTAAAAGCTTTTGATGAGTTTGCACATTTCTAAAGTAAAATTAAATTTGGCTGAAATACCATTTATCTTTTAAAGTGTTAATCTGATTTATCTCTGTTTTGTGATCTTTCTCCCTAATGTACTTGACAGCAAAATTCAATCGCTTTTACTACTGAGCTGGGCCTGAAAGGCCAATGCTCAATTTTCTGTTTCTCAGTTTTTATGCAATGTGTAAACTTGGGCACTTGATAAATTCAAACCTCAGGGACAATGCTAGAAAGTTATATTGTGAATATGAGGAACCATTTCTTTGGTTTATGTAATAGAGATTATTGGTTTATTTTTTAAAATTTTATGAGAAAAATTGATCTCTACAATATAGTGGAAATTTAGACTGCTTTATTTCTGTTCAAGAAGTTTTGAATCATTTTAAAATAATGGCAACTTCAGAGAATAATAGTGAACTAACAATGTTTTTATGAAATAGGAAAGTAATGAGATAGGGTTAAGATGGTAAGGGACAACTTTAAGACAGCAAGGGATAAATATGGCTAAGATCTAAAGATCTGCAGTAACTATTGCTTATTGGGCAGCTTATTTCTTAGATAGACTTGTTCTACAGGAGTAAATGATTTTAAGCAGATGTTTTTTCTTCTCCCCAGTGATGGCGAACCTTTTAGAGACTGAGTGCCCAAAAACTGCCCCTTCCCCCCATTTTGCCTCTACTCGCTCCGCCCCCCCGCCCTGCCTGCCCCTGCTCCATCCCCTGCCCTGTCTTGCTCTGCCCGCCCACAGGGCTACCCACTGCCCGCCCACAGGGCCACCCCCCCACCCTGCATGCCCCTGCTCCATCCCCTGCCCCATCTTGCTCTGCCCACCCACAGGGCCACCCACTGCCTCCATGGCCTGCCGCAGATCACCCAGGCAGCCCTGCAGCACCATGGTGGCCATGCCCTCTGCCCGCACCCCGCAGCATCATATGGAGCATGAGGGCAGAGTCTTGTCCCTGCTGCCTGGCTGCCATGTGCTTGGCTGTGCTGCTCCGTGCGGGCCGCGCCTGGGGGCAACTCTCCTCTGGGGGGCTGCTGGTGAGGGGGCTGCGGGGGGAGGCGGGGCTGGGGTAATAGCGCATGTGCCCACAGAGAGAGCTCTGAGTGCCGCCTCTGGCATGCATGCCATAGGTTCGCCACCACAGCTCTACCCATTACTTTAAGATACTTTCTACAATGTCAGATTGTCTGTCAATCTAGTTTAACACTATGTGTTCCAAATGACAGTATTTCATTTGCCATCTGAACCTTTTAACCATGATGTTAAGGTTTGAACTAGGATTACATACATTGTCCAACTACATATTGTCCAAAGTTTCCATTGCTAAGTGAGACAGTTAAGTGAGTTTTGCCCCATTTTATGAACTGCCTTGCTGCAGTTGTTAAGTGAATCACTGCAACTGTTAAGTTACAGGGTTTTAAAGTGAATCTGGCTTCCCCACTAACTTTGCAAAAGGTAATCATATGACCCTGGGACACTGCAACCGTCATAAATATGAGTCAATTGCCAAATGTCTGGATTTTGATCACGTGACCATAGGGACGCTACAATGATTGTAAGTGTGAAAAACACTCATAACTCACTTTTTTTAGCACTGTTGTAACTTTGAACGGTCACTAAACAAACTGTTGCAAGTCAAAGATTACCTGTATAAGCATGCAAAAAATACAATCTATCCACGAGTTACAGATTGTCAACCTAAACTGCTTGTTAATGGTTGGTTACCCATTTGAGATATTGTACAAACAATATCTTACAAAATTTTAGATCCCCTGTAGAAACTCTACAGAATATTCTGAAGTGGCAATATTAAGTGTCATTAACATACCTGTATTAGCAGTCACCTCTCTTTCTTGTATCTCCTTTTATTTCTCTACTTCTGAGCTGCATGCAGGGTGGGGAACATTTCAATTCCATACGAAGACGTGGCATATGCATAGAAAATGTGTGTGTGTATTAAATATAATAATATAATATATTATAATATATAATATAATATAATAATATAATATAATATAATAAATTAAAAGACACTTGCTCCTGGGGAGGAAAGCTATGGCAAATCTAGACAGCATACTAAAAAACAGAGATATCATCCTGCCAAAGAAAGTACATATAGTCAAGGCCATGGTTGCAATGTATGTTGCAATGTATGGCTGTGAAAGTTGGACCATAAGAAAGGTTGAGCGCAAAAGAATTGAGGTCTTTGAACTATGGTGCTGGAGAAGACTCCTGCGAGTCCCGTGGACTGCAAGATGATCAAACCGGCCAATCCTAGAGAAAATCAACCCTGACTGCTCTTTAGAAAGCCAGATCCTGAAGTTGAAACTCAAGTACTTTGGCCACCTAATGAGAAGGAAGGACTCACTGGAGAAGAGCCTAATGCTGGGAAAGATTGAGGGCAATAGAAGAACGGGATGACAGAGAATGAGGTGGCTGGATGGAGTCACTGAAGCAGTAGGCGTGATCTTAAATGGACTCCAGAAGATGGTAGAGGACAGGAAGGCCTGGAGGAACATTGTCTATGGGGTCGCGATGGGTCGGACATGACTTCGCAACTAACAACAACAATATGATTTTATTTCAAAATATTCATATTTATTCCAGCAATTTTTTTTCTTTCCAACATTCAGTAAAATTCATCAGTTTTCCTAAGTGATTTTTTTTATTATCAATCTTCTTGAATTAAAAAGGAATCTCAAATTCTTGATGACACTATTAGCTACTAGAATTTGAATTCATATCATCCAAAAGGTGTTAATGTTATTCAATTTAGGCATTTTAGCAAAGCATATGCTTTGGGTTTTTTTTCAATGTCACCTTTAACATATTTGTCTTAAGCATTAAATCTGAGGATATGCTTTTTTTAACACTGTATTCCTCAACTTCAATTTTTAAACCACAAAAATGTAAGAAATAAGTCTGTCAGATCAAGCTGTTTATTTGTCTAGCATAGTATTATTTTTTCCAAAAGTTTTTGCTTGCTCCTTTAACTGGGGATGCTGAGGACTGAACTCATTAAAAAGAGTTTGAAGACTTCATTAGCTATCTAAATCAGTGGTTCTCAGCCTGTGGTCCATGGGGGGCTGCAATGTCATCACAGAGGGTCCACGAAGGTTTGAAGAAATGTTATCATTTAAGTCCTGAGTTAAGTCTTAGTGGTCCATGGCCATGGTCTGTGGCCACAAAAGGTATTTAAAGGGGGTTGGTGATGAAGAAAAGGTTGAGAACCATTGAACTAGATAACCTACCCCACAAATCAATACATCAGTTGTACAGCAGAAATAGCATTCTCTTAATACTCAGGTAAATTTCACTACTAACCTTAAGAGTACTTGTGAATGTTTGTTCGAAGCAGGTAGTCATAATGTAATTCCTGAAGTCTTTTTTACAACTATTAAGAAAAGGAAGCAACATTTTCATTTGTGAAGAATGCAGTAGAACTAGTCAAACATTCTGGTACTAAAGCATATATCTCAAATGACACAAAAGTTCAGCCTCTCCTCACGCCCAGTTCCTCCTAAGCAGCACCTAAGAATTCAGCAATCAAAATTTCAGTTTGGCTCAGTTAGCACAAGAGTGCTCAAAATATCAAGTATGCAGTTCAATTAACAAAACTCTCTGGACTGGTAACACAAGCAAGATCAAGGGTGTTTCTCTTGGCAGCTTTCTGTGCAGGTAGATAATTTCAGTATGTAACTTGATCTTCCAACCAGAAGACAGCCGACTAGCCATGCTTTCAGTCTATGTGTTAGCAGCATTTGTAATACTATGCTTATACTTTTAATTGTTTAATATAATTTGATGTTACATGCACACTGAAAATTAATGCTGTTTCGCCCCATATTCCTGGCTAATTCAGAACTGGATCTACAATTTCCATGGAGTCATCTGATAGACTTCTGATTTCAGATTGCAGGTGGGAACAATATTTTACAATTATAGGGGCATGTTATGTATTTTATTTATGGTTTATTATAAATGCATGTTATTTCCTGCCTGAAGTTCTGTTAGGTAAAGAGAGAAACTAAGGAATAACCAGTCAATAAACACTTTTTTAAAAATCTGGGAAACAATGTTGCTAATCTTAGATTACTGTGTCCAGGGAGCCTTTTTTAAATTTATTTTTAAATTATAAGCACCTTCTGAAATATTATCAGTGAAAATATTGGCCCTATTATTGGGTTTGTCACTTTTACCTGGAAACCTTCTATTCAAAACCTGAGGTTTAAATTTAAAATACTAAAGGCTTATAGATTAATAATATATAAAATTAACATGGGCATTATCTGCCAACAAGGTCTTATTTATAAGCTTTACTTTAGCTTGCATTTTTAATGTACTTAAAGTAATTGCTACTGAATTGTCTGCAACATTTTTTTCCAAGTAAATCAAGATTATACTGAAAAACTCTTTTTCCCTATCAGAACAAATGCTGATACGATTGTACATGTAATCTCATTGATAAATTGTAAAGATGCTTTATAATAAACTAAATAATTGGTCTATCTCGTTCAGAAAATTGGCAAATGTTCCTCAGCATTTCTACAAGCTTCTTTCAAAGATGTAAGTCATAGAATCCGGTATCATCCATCCATAGAATGTGAATTTTAATACTCTGCTTTAGCTCTTCCTGTCCCATTATTCAACCAACTTGGATAGTCTGGTTAAGAATTAATATATAGTTGAACACACAGCTTAGCCTATAGAAATCTTGGTAATTTGCCTGCTAAGAAGCACAGTATTTTATTATCTAGAAATTAAAAGCAAATAATCAACAAATGGTGCTAAGAGATTATTTCCACATTTAGGATATGGATACCAATCACCCTTGGGAAATTAACAATTTTAATATGTCCACCTTACAAAAATTATTTCTCCTCTCAAGTATTTTTTTAAAAATAATTTATGTGTTAACCAATTAATTTTAATTTTGGAAAGAAATCTGTTCCCACTGTCTTTGGAGTCACTAGCTTCCCTTCCCAACCAAAAAAATACATAAAAATGCATCATTCTTACCCAATACTAAACATTTTTTTTTAAAGAAAACTGGGTAAATTTAAGTTTGAATGTTATGTTCATACTAAGTTTAAATTTTATGTTCTTGTACAGTGTGTTGACATACTCAATAGGGTGGAACAAGAATAAGTCATGCTTTTTCCCCCTCTTTCATTCAATCATGCTCAATTTGCAGAGACTGCCTGAACAAGTTTTCTTGGCCAATTTTTTTCAGAAGTGGTTTGCTTTTACCTTCCTAGTGCTGAGAGAAAGTGATTCGCCCAAGGTCACCCTTTGTGCCTAAAGCAGTGCTAGAACTCACAGTCTCTCGATTTCTAGCCTGATGCTTTAACCACTACCCAAACTGGGTAGTCATGATTTAGTCCCCCTGAAATCACTTAGATTTAAATTGATAATGATAGCTTGTGGTCCAGTGATTTTATAAAGTTTAGGTTAATTTAGCTATACTTTATGATGAAATGCATTCTTTGGTCACACAGTAAGTATATAAACTTACTGTGTGGGCCAAGATAATATAAAGCAGTAAAACAGCATTTTAGAAAGCCCATACAATTATTTGAGAGTATGATTGTGTCAGGCACATATGGGCATCTTCAAAGAAATAGTCCCTACTTTATTGTGCTTCTAATATTCTATGTGAATTTTCTCAGGATGTCTTTGACCTATTGAGTTTCTCAAGATTATTTTGGAGTCTGGGCCATTGTGACAATAGACTTCATCATGTTTATCAAGTATGTAAGATTTCTAGACCTATTTTTATTTTGAAATGCAAATTTGGCACAATTTCAAATACTAGTTTTGTGGGCTCTGTAGCTTTCTTTTCTTTTAACCCCACATATTTGTATTAGCTATTTTTAACTTGTTTTGCTATTCCTAATAACAAACTTCTGTGACTTATATTAACCTCTAAATGATCTTTGTTATGGTTAAAGTTTATTCATTAACTGAATTGAGAACCTCTCATTTCCTTTCAGAAGGGGAAAAATAACTCCAAACAGTATCCCTACACTATTGTAACCACATTAATTCATACTTGCAAATCACCTTTGCTACTTGATTCATTTCAGTTACAAGTTTAGCAATCTGGTTTTTAAATAGAGGGGTTAGGGAGAAATGTGGGAGAAGGTATTTATTTGCTTGATTCCACATGACAACGCCAGAATAATTGAATAGACTGTATGGTTAGTTTGACGGCAGAATGTGGAATCAGCAGCGTCACATACCAGAGGAAGGAAGTAGGCCCGGAATCTCTGACAGTTGTAATGGATTTTATCAGAATTTCTCCAAAGGCTGACCATTTTGTCTTGAATTATTAAACTTTCCCTCCCCCTTTTCTGTGAGGTAATGAACAACTGTAAACCAACATGCATTTATATTAGCTTTTTAAAGAATGAATAATTAATTGTGTGCATGACACAGGAGATGGTTGGCTTCAAATGGCTGCATGTCAAAACACATAAGATGATCTCTGAGGCAGCAGAAAATCTAACAGGAGCAATGAAGGCTTGAGAGTTTTCAGAAGATGGGTATGCTATGGATATGTGAACTTGCTGTATCAAGGATGCTATTATGTTTTTATAGGTGGTGTCTGTAAGCAGTAAATTTTTGAAACACTATTAGAAGATGAAGTAGGTTCTATTTCATTTTAAGTAGAGATAAATTGTGCTGAATTTTCTTTCCAGGCTTCAGGGTACTATATTTATCTTTCACCACTTTCCTGTCCAAAGTACTGAAACATGAGAGCTTTAATACAGGGATAACTTTGATTTAGGAAAACAAAAAGAGTATTGTCTTATAATGAAATTTCTTTAGTAGAAGCCCAGCTGATTATAGACAAAAGAACAGAGATGCTGCTATGAAACTGAACTCAAAGTAAACTTCGATGGATAAAGTCATCTGTTGAACTCTTTTAAGTCAAATTCTCAAAATCTTCACTTTTTAAGCTTTTCTGGAATGCAAAGTTGTCTACAGATCTAGATCATCCTCTCAGTTCCTAATGAGCAAACATAAATTATAAGAGGTAGTATTATCATATCTATTCTATTATTCTGGTCATAAGATTGAAGAATTTCATCACTAACCTCTATGAGGTTCGCCAGATATAATCCCAAAGATCTGTGCTCTGCATGAAGGTAAATTGTTAGGACTGCAACATGTGGTGCAACATCCCATTTTTTATTAGAAGAATGATTATTGGATGATATGCAACATGCAAAAGTATCACAAAATTTAACATTTGTGATTATTCTGTCTCATACGTATACTTGTTATTTAGTTGTCAAACTGCTCTTAAAGAACTACAATAGAACTTTAATTTTTTCATTTTTATTTAAGTCCAGACACTTGATATTAAGTTGATTCACATTTTGATGTTAGTGTCTTAAGTAGAGTAACTGCATGAAAAAAAAACAGGAGTACGGCACTTTTAATAGGTAAGCTGTAAGTGCTGCAATGATCTGATTTACGTAGATAAGAAAGATGCAAGGACCAAGTTCAGTGACCCCATGGATTTAGTCAGACAATTTAAACTAGAAGTAGTAATATTTTTGTTTTTTAGGACATACTTTTGTTTTATCAGCAACAATAGCATTAAGTCTTATTGCATTCTTTGCATTCTTAGTGGATCAGAAAAATGCTGTAGATATAATTTATTTGGAGTTCAGTAAGGCATTGGAAAAGTAGACCACAACCTACTACTTAATAAGATGGGATAGACAGCATCACCACAACTTCTCCATTGATCTATCTATATATTTTAACCAAAATTCTTAGACCATTTTATCATATGCTCTTTAACTTGTTCTTCTTTCATTTCAAATTTCCATTAAAGCTTATACATTTTAGCAATTACTAAAATACCAAGCAATCTGCATTCCACAAAGGTATGCATTACTTATTTATTTCTAAAGCACTTTAACAAAAACATTTCATCCTTTAATCCATTCAAAAACTTTCTTACGTTAAATTCTGGTCCAGCTTTTTGCCATTAAATTAAATTAATTAAATTTAAATAAATTAAATTGTTATTTTACTCTTCTTTTTAATCCACAATGAAGCATCTTTCATTGGTGATTTATTATTCTTTTGTAGAATTTTAAGACAGCTTAGGCCAACATTTAAATAAGAGGGGAGGTTGCGACTAGGATTCAGTGATAAATCACAGATTTCTAAGATTTTACAAGGTTTGCTCCTCAGCTAGACCTACAGAAGATTCACAGACATGTCTGTCCTAGATGAGAATCTATATAATAATAATAATAATAGTAAAGTTGGAAGGGACCTTGGAGGTCATCTAGTCCAACCCCCTGCTCGGGCAGGAAACCCTACACCATTTCGGACAAATGGCTGTCCAGTCTCTTCTTAAAAACTTCCAGTGTTGGAGCATTTACTGCTTCTGGAGGCAAGCTGTTCCACTGATTAATTGTTCTCACTGTCAGGAAGTTTCTCCTTAGTTCTAGGTTGCTTCTCTCCTTGATTAGTTTCCACCCGTTGCTTCTTGTCCTGCCTTCAGGTGCTTTGGAAAATAGCTTAATTCCCTCTTCTTTATGGCAGCCCCTGAGATATTGGAACACTGCTATCATGTCCCCCCTTGTCCTTCTCTTCGTTAAACTAGACATACCCAATTCTAGCAACCGTTCCTTATATGTTTTAGCCTCCAGTCCCCTAATCATCTTTGTTGCTCTTCTCTGTACTCTTTCTAGAGTCTCAACATCTTTTTTACATCGTGGTGACCAAAACTGGATGCAGTATTCCAAGTGTGGCCTTACCAAGGCATTGAAGAGTGGTATTAATACTTCACGTGATCTTGATTCTATCCCTCTGTTAATGCAGCCTAGCACTGTGTTGGCCTTTTTGGCAGCTGCAGCACACTGCTGGCTCATATTTAAGTGATTGTCTACTAGGACTCCGAGGTCCCTCTCACAGTTACTACTATTGAGCATGGTGCCACCTATGCTGTACTTGTGCATTTGGTTTTTCTTGCCTAAATGTAGAACCTTGCTTTTTTCACCATTGAATTTCATTTTGTTAGTTAGTGCCCAGTGTTCAAGTCTGTCCAGATCCTTCTGTATCTGAAGCCTGTCTTCTGGAGTGTTGGCTATTCCTGCCAGCTTGGTGTCGTCTGCAAATTTGATGAGTTCCCCATCTATCCCTTCATCCAAATCGTTGATGAAGATGTTGAAGAGTACTGGGCCCAGAACAGAGCCCTGGGGCACCCCACTACACACTTCCCTCCATATAGATGCAGTTCCATTGAGGACCACTCGCTGAGTACGGCCGGTCAGCCAGCTACGGATCCATCTGGTGGTGGTTCTGTCTACCCCACATTTTTCTATCTTGTCAAGTAGTAGGTTGTGATCTACTTTATCAAATGCCTTACTGAAGTCCAAGTAAATTATGTCCACAGCATTCCTCTGATCCACTAATTTTGTCACTTGGTCAAAGAATGCAATAAGATTTGTCTGGCATGATCTATTTTTGACAAACCCATGTTGGCTTTTAGTAATGACTTTGTTTGCCTCTAGGTGTTCGTTGATTCGTTGTTTGATTATCTTTTCCAGGATCTTCCCAGGTATTGAGGTCAGGCTGATAGGTCTGTAATTTCCTGGATCCATTTTTTTTCCTTTTTTGAGGATGGGAACTACATCAGCTCTTTTCCAGTCCTCTGGTAGTTCCCCTGTGTTCCAGGATCTTTGAAAAATATAGTTCAGTGGCTCCGATATCACATCTGCCAGTTCCTTGAGAACTCTGGGGTGTAATCCATCTGGTCCTGGCGATTTGAACTCATCTAGGCTGGACAGGTGCTCCCTAACCATTTTCTTGCCTATCTTAACTTGTGTTTCTGTTTTGTTTTTTATGGCACTATTTTTGATAGGTTGGTCTGTTTTTTCCCTTTGTGTAAAGACAGATGCAAAACACGAGTTAAATAGTTCTGCTTTCTCCCTGTTGCTTGTCACCTTCTTGCCACTTCCACCCACTAATGGACCAATCGTTTCCTTCACTTTTTTCTTGTTTTTTACATGTTGAAAGAAGCTTTTTTTGTTATTTTTGACTTTGGTCGCAAGCCTTAGTTCATTTTGAGCCTTGGCTTTCTTCACTTCATCTTTGCAAGCTCGGGCTATTTGCTGATATTCTGACTTAGTTATGTTCCCCTCTTTCCACTTTCTATACTTGTCCTTTTTATCTTTCAATTTGTCGGAGAGTTCTTTATGCAGCCATGCTGGTTTCTTTTGAGAGCTGTTGTTTTTCCTCTTTGTTGGTATTGTGCTAGACTGTGCTTTTATTATCTCATTTTTCAAAATTTCCCAAGCTTCTTGAGTTGTTTTCCCCTTGAGGATTCTCATCCATGGAATCCTTCCCAAGCCCTCTCTAAGTTTATTGAAATTGTGGACAAGAATGAAGTCCTACATGATAGTTGATTGCCATCTATTAATGAGAAGGTTGCATGAGTTTTATTGCCTTTACTTGGGGATTCTTGATTCTATCTTACAAATAACCAGATATTATGCCTTGTGTCCTTGAAGTCAAGAATTTGTATGTTTACATAATGATTGCCTCCAGCATGAGAATTCTTGGTTACCATTTTAGTCTTCACATGATAGCAAGTATATTATCTTCTAAATGGCACTCATAATGGGCATAAGGAAATCAATCAGGGAGTGTCTTCTTACAAGCAGCCTGGCAGTGTTTTTTTATGAGTTAGGTAGAACATAAATTCTGACAACATGATGCTCTCAGAAAATATATAAAATTGTATGTTTGACATCCATGTCTTGAGTAACATGAGGTATTCTCCAATCCATGAATTATAATTTTAGCAGAGAGAAGTCAAGAATTACTGTAATTTGGGAAGCCTAAGTAAAATTGGATACTTAGACTGCAGTGCTATATATTGAACACCAGGCAATATACTGAATGCTGGAAGAAGGAATAAGATAGCAAGAATGAGGGAGAGTTCATCATTCCTTACTGTGATTTGGAACCTTAATTCTGACTGCCACAGTGGTTAGGAAACCATTCCATTCTCTGATACAGCTTTACATGAAGTTGCCCCATGCATATATCTAGAACAAAAGCTTCCTTCAAGACCTAAGACAGAATAAAGTGAATATGTTCTCGTTAAGGCAAAGAAAATTTCAGACCAGAAAAGATAAAAATGCATTTTTTGAAAAAATGCTCATGATGTCATACAGGCAGATAAAATTCTTGTTCAGTTAATAAGAGGACTTATTTTTGTTGTGAAGATAGTTGTAAGTTAAGTATTGGGAGAAGTTTGAATAAACCACATTTGGCAACACATTGTAATTCTGGAATGTTCACCTCTGACTTCTCTCCCTATGAAACTGCCTAGTACACTAATTACTAAGACACAGCATAAGACACGGCAAAAATATTTTTTTCCTGCCCTATTACTTGGCAAAACTTTTCTGGGAGAAAGAAGCTGGTATATGAAATAATGTTTTCTGTGCTCTGTAGTTATAACAGACGGATAAACAAAATAAAAATAAAACAAATAATTAAAATTTAGAATGTAGATTTGCATGTAAAGGATTTTCTCTTTTTAACAGCCTGAAGTGTATCATGATGGCCATGACAGATCATTTTTACTTTATCAGTTTCCTTTTTCTAGTTCTTCTAAGTGAGTGCCATATAGTTACAGGGGAATTAACCTGAAAAAAAATAAAACACAATAGATCACATCTAGCATCACTAGTTATAAAAAGAAACAAAATCTAGGTTTTGCTTTTGAATGCCCTCCCTCTTGTGTTTTAGGTTCCTGCTTCTTATCCAACTGATAATCCCATCATAATGGGTCTGTTTGCAATAATTCATTTTGACTTGATAGAACACAAAAAGCATACATATACAGAAATGTATACTTATCTAAAAATGGATAAAATGATTTCACAATGTACAAAACATTTATTATTAATGTCATTAATTTGAAGATCTTATTTATAAATGTTTATAAGGGAAGGTATGAGTAACTATAGGCATGCTTTCTATTCCTAGCAAATTTATTCTTTAGAGAAAGTGGTCTTCTCCACAACAGTGCCATTCATTTAGTTTCTTTAAAAGAACAATAAAAACTCATTGAGGTGTCTCCCTAGGAGAGGATAATTTTTCACTAACAGAGAATACTCTTTCATCCACATAAAAACAAAATGCTCAAGTTGGAGGCCTTTTATAAAATTTTGTTTCAGGAACAAAAGCGTTCATTCAGATATAAGGCTTCTCTGCTTTTAGTTCTTTCTGGTCACTTGATCAAGCTCTTGGTAACTTTTAGACTACTTTAGTCTGCATTCCTCAAATTCTTTATACTTGGCCCTGTAATTAAGAGCTTCAGGTTCACTGCTTAAAACATAGATTCTATAACTTTCCACTTGTGCCCTCAAATGCAAGATTAATGCAACAGTCAAAGCTGCACTCCACTCCGAGTCTCAAAACAAACCTCTTGTAGCTACAAGAAAAACAAAAAAGTCTTCATGTGAACGCTGTGGAGTCATAATCAGGTAAAACAGAGGCTTGCAATTTGTATATATTTGCACAAGATTATTTTCTAAAGGATGGTTGGCAATATATACAAAACATTTCTATTTTGAATGTGATATTTTTTCTACCACATAAATCGTACGGCTATCATTTCTGATTTTGGTGACCGTTAAACTAATCTATTAATATGTGCCATGTTTATTATAAAATTGTGCTTGTTCCAAGCTAGTTGTATAATCGTTTGTAGATGACTATTTGGTATAAAAGTGGGGATAAGGATGGCAGGTGCTCAATTATGGCATAGTAAATGATAACTTGTTGATAAAGCATTTCTGGTCACTATAATCATTAGTATGGAGCATGGTGCTTAGTATTGTTTTAAAATATTTTTGTACCAACAGCAAGTGAAACTAATGAAAACTAATTTTCGCACTTTTGCAGTCAAACTTCAAACTGATATCTCAGGTGAAATATAGTTTGGAGATTTGTAATGGGATCAACAGAAAAAGGTTCTTGATGTGACATCTGGAAGCCAAGGATTACTTACTGTGAGTTTATGGAATTGATGGGGAATATGTGGTGGAATCTTTTTACACAGCATGTCTACCAAATAGGCATATATTTTTCTTAAAGTAATGGTAGACTATGAACACTATCAGTTTTGTACACAAAAAGGAAGATACAAAGAGGGGATAGAATTTTCAAAAGTTAAATTTATTCTTAGATAAACGTTCTTGAGGAGCTTGAAAAAGAAGTATAGAAGCTAAGTCATTATAGTTATTCTTGCCCCGTGGTAGCACTGTGGTGTGGTAAGAGCACATTTCAGAAATTACAAAGCTTTTACCCACTTGAGAGTAGGCAAACATGTTAATTAGCAATGGAATACATAATACAATATAGTTTATTGCATCTCTCAGTTCCTAAGTGGGCACAAGTCAAATGTAAAATATGAGATAATGCAATTCTAGGGCACAAGTAGAACTGGAGAGCTGATCCCTTTATAATACTCAGTCCTATGGCACATATGCCACAACCCAGTTCACAGAATACCTCTAAAGTTTTATGTTTCATTCAACTCATTGCATTCTCCTATCTCATCCATGCTATCTCATCCATGACTGAAAATATGCCAGCCCAGTTGAGGGGACTGCTGTTATTTTAGACTACAATATAGGCTACTTTATGGACAAAGGCTAGAATAACAGAAACTTGCAAGCTAATAGTGTTTCCCTTTCTCGCTGTCTTATACCAGAGAGAATCAAGGCAGGGCAAACTTAAGTTTATTTCTTATGCTTTCTTGTTTTCCTGGACTAAGACCATGTTTTCTTAAAGGTCTCCATGTAACTTCTCTAAAGCCATCTCTATGTTCATCCACAGAATGTTTGTGTGTGTGTTTGTGTGTGTGTGTGTGTCTATCTTAGGGTAATATTGCATACTTCTGATGAAGTGAATTTTTAGTCTCAGTAAAATAGGCCATAATAAGGTGATTTAAACCTTCAACTGTTTTTGCTGTAATTGAGAAGACTTCTTTACTTTCCCAAGAAGAACTTTGAAATTGTTCTGATTTTATGTTATCCTATGAAACCTGAATGCATTAGATCAGGGGTCTTCAAACTTGGCTCTTTTATGACTTGTGGACTTCAACTCCCAGGATTCCTCAGCCAGGCATGCTGGCTGAGGAATTCTGGGAGTTGAAGTCCACAAGTCATAAAAGGGCCACACTTGAAGACCCCTGCATTAGGTTGTTATCGTTAGTGAGGGTTACTTTGCTACACATCACAGATATAAGCCATTGGAGTTTACATGCCTTCATTTACTCTCAAAACATGTGGAACTTCTTAGCTACTTCTGGGCTATGCTCACTATTGTGCAAATCAGCTCTGCCACTAAGCTAACCTCTGTTATTCAGATGTGGATATTTCTCTTATTCAGGTGTGAATATTTCAGATATGAAGTAAAGTGAAGGTGGTTTATTTATAGGTTTGCTCCAAAACTTTACTATAAGTACCCTTTCAAAAGTTATAGTTTGTATAGCTAAGCATGTCTTCAAATGAGTTTGACAATGGAATATTAAAATGTAAAATACATGATTAGCATATTGTGCCATATAACTCCTTTTTTTAAAAAAAAAGGTAGCACAGATAGTCCTCAACTTCTGAAATCAGAATTTTTAACTAAGTAAGTTGCTAAGTAAAGTGGTTGTTAATGAGCCATATCTGATTTTATGATATTTTGGACCATGGTTGTTAAGTGAATTATTGCAGTTAAGTGAATCACATAGTCATTAAGTGAATCTAGCATCCCCCTTCCAATTTGCTTATTGGAAACCAGCTGGGAAGGTCACAAATAGTGATCCTATGGCCCCAGGATGCTGCTACTGTCATAAATACAAGTAGGTTGCCAAGTGCCATATTTTGATCACAGGACCATGGGGATGCTGTAACAGTCATAAGTGTGAGAAGTGGTCATAAGGAGCGGTCCTAAGTCACTTTTTTCTGCTGTAACTTTGAATAGTTGCTAAATGAATGGTTTTACTTTCATTTACAAGTCAGTACATCAACATGTATTTTTAATGAGGTCCTTTGTTTTCCTCAGCTCATGGCCCAAAAGGTCTGGAGATCTGAAGAAACATTTATAGAAAAGGAATACCTGGTACATTATAGATTTATATGTCAACTAACCTTAATTGAAAGAAGTGCCATCTACCTGATTTAATCTCATTGGCAGAATCAGCTATGCATCATCTCCTAAGACTTGTTTTGGAGCAGAAAGACCTGTCACGTGCTGGGGAACTCTTTTCTCTGGACGATTGTGAAATAGAAGGATGCCTATCCGAAGCTCTTGAGCAAATCAAACTAATTAGTTCATCTCCTGTAAGTAGACCCTTTCGTGCTCTTTGCAAAGCAGAATGTGGGTTAGAAAATGAAACTTAGCTGCAGAAGCTCAAGAAAAAAGATTACAAATTGCACCCTCAGTAACGTGGGAGCAGTTACAATTACTCTTCAGAATGATTGGGAAGGTAGCATATCAAGACCTCAGTTCCTGAAACTCAAGGCCAGCAGGAAGCAAAATTATTTGAAAATGTTTTCTGTTTGTTTAAATCAGAGTCGCCTCCAACCGTTAGAAAAGCAGCAAATGAATTTGATAAATAATAAATAAATATAATAATTATAATCATTGCTATAATTATTCTTTAAAACATTTTTATTAAAAACATGAATGTAATAATAATTCCCTGGTTTTAGGCAATGAGTGAAAAGAAAAAAAATATCGAGTGATTGCAAGGATAGCAGAATGTGGCAATAAAATTTAGAAATCAGGAATTATACAAAACATTTTAATGTTTAGGAAAAAATATTTTTTCATACAAAGTACACTTGGTATCTGACCTTTAAACTTAAATATTAAATATGTTTTAGTGTTTCTTGTGATAAAGGTATATGTTTCTGCTAGATGACATAAATCTGATGAATTACACCAGTCATCAAATTTATGCATCTTAGAATTTACTATTATTGAGAAATTTGGCAGTCTAGCCAAAAGGGTCATCGGCTTATTATCGAATATGAATCATTTGAACCCACGATTTGTATCTTTGACTGGATGGCTTACAACCTGACTTGAAACAATACATTTGGAATAGAATAAAACAATGAATTCTATATTCCTTGGCCAGTGTTAAAGACTATTAAAATGATGCCCATGATGAGCATTATTGATTTTCTCAAGAGGCTTAAAGGAGAATGTATGTTCCAAGAATAGTTACTTATCAAGCATCTCTTTGTTCTACACGCACACACACACAATCCCTTTCAAATTTCAGCAGGAAACCTGTGGTAACTTTGAAATATATGCATGGAATAATGAATCCACCTAAGTCACTGCCATAGTTCATTGATACCACTGTTGAATTCAGTATTATAGAACATCGGACAATGTGGAGAGAACATTTGCTATTAGTTTCCACTAGAGGGCAGCAATAATGCATAATTGACCTAAAAGAACTTTTAAAAATGATTTAAATGTTCAGAATGTGAAGAAGATAGGTCATTTTCCATAACTGAGAATAGAATGCAAACATAATAGCAAATCTGTGCATTCTTCAATATCTCACAACTGAGAAACATTTTTTAAAGAATAGCATTCATACTGCTGTCATAGAATAGAACAAACACAGCAATGGGTATTAAGGCTCACTCTTTCCAATAAGAATGTGTGGTTTAGGAAGAAGGAAGGAGTGCAACTGGGACATTCTTTTAAGACAAGTGAGGAAAAAATAGGAAAACTTGGAGAGTGAGCTTTGGGAACAGGAGCAATGTCAGTAGTAAGAGGGAAAGGAAAGAGGGATTTGTGAAAAAGTAAAACTGTAAATAAGCAAGTGTAAATAAGCAAGTGTTGTTGATATTCCTCCAACAAAAAACAACTTGTACTAGTTAATCTTACTATATTGAGTTAAATAGAGGTATTCCTTGACTTACTATAATAATTGAGCCTGGAATTATGGTCGTAAATTGTTGCAGTTGTAAGTCACCCATTCACTGGGAATTTTCTGGCCTTTTTCATGGCAGTTGTTAAGCAAATGCTGCTGCCCCATTAAGAAAATGCAGAGGCCATTAAGGAAATGACATGATCATTGAGTGAACTGTTCATGTGATTGGTTGTTTGTTTGGTGGAAACAGAAAAAATGCTGGAAACATGACAAAAATCACAAATTGCAAGGACATGACTGTGGAATGCCATGACAGTTTGTAAAGCTGATCCACCCAACATGTGGTCACATGACCGTGAAGGGATTGACACAACCACTTACGACAGGTGGGGATGCTTTACTGACCATAAAGCACCCATTACATGACTGTCATAACTTTGAGCAATCATAAAATGACCAGTCCCTAAGCGAGGGCTACCTGTAAAGTTTTAATTGTTTATAATCAATGAATAAAAAAAGAAATCATACACACCCCTGAAATTCCAAAATACTATGCAAAGACCTTATTAAGAGAGAAGATAAAATCAGTAGTGAGATTTTAAATTATATCTACATACCCCGATAGCAAATTGGAATAGATTTATGCCATTTCCAGCTTAACAAATTTAGTTTCCTCATGGGCATGATCAGTTATGTTCATTGATGAATCAGTTATGATGCAGATAAATATCAAACATGATGTTCAGCCAAAGACAGGGGGATTCCTTCCTCCCTCCCCTCCCAAAAAGCAACTAAAGGAAATATCTTTTTCTATAACAAAATTATACAATTCATTACTTCAAGATGCTGACTTAGATGGTTCTAAAAATGATTTGATTAGGTAACGCTTCCAGTTGTGACCCACTTTTCAGGAATTGATGCACTATTGCTGAGGTTTGGGAATAGGGACATACTTGGGCAGAGGCAAAACAAATCCAATAAGCAGCTTTCTTTCATTTTTTTTATTACTGGACATTTTACAAATTCAGCACTTGTCCAACGAAAATTTATTTATTTATTTATTTATGAGACTTATATACCGCTTTAAGTGCAAGCACTCTCTAAGCGGTGTACACCAGTAAGCAATGTATATATATATTTACATTGCCCCCAACAATCTGGGTCCTCATTTTACCTACCCCGGAAGGATGGAAGGCTGAGTCAACCTTGAGCCGGTGAGATTTGAACCGCTGACCTGCTGAACACAGTCAGCTAAAGTGGCCTGCAGTACTGCACCCTAACTGCTGCGCCACCTCGGCTCCAGTCTTGTTTGTAGTTAGATAATTTTTCTAAGCTTTAAAGTCTTTAAAAGCATACCAGCAATCTAATTACTCTTGTACAATTACATTTTTTTTCATTTGAAGATCTTATTGTATTTCTTCAGCAATCCCCTATACCTTAGACCAGGGGTAGTCAACCTTGGCTCTTTTATGACTCGTGGACTTCAATTCCCAGAATTCCTGAGCCAGCTTAGGAAGTCCACGAGTCATAAAAGAGCCAAGGTTGACTACCCCTGCCTTAGACTAAGGTTCATATCTCACAGTATGAAATTTATGCTGCTTTTTCCAGCTAAACTCCCCCAAAGTCACTTGCAGCCATGCAGAAGATAGAATGTGTGGTCTGGTGCTTGGGCCTGCTGCTGGATTGGATGTTGGAGAATCTAGTAGATCCCTTCCTGTTGATACAGCTCTGGACTGGATGTTATTTCTAGAAGCCTACTTCTTGAGGCTGCTATTTTTCTGGATTGCCAACACTCCAGATTTAATTTCTGGGGAGACTGTCATTGTTCTGGGCTTCTTCTAGTTTTTGAGGTGTGCCTACTGTTGTGATACCATTCTCCATTCCTCATTGCTTATATACCCCTCAGGTAGCTTTGGGGATTCAGTTATCCCTCACTTCTTCCTTTGCTATCTTGTTTCATTTGTCTTCTTTCACAGATCCTCACCTCTTCTGCAGCCTGGCCCTTTTCTTTATAAAGGACTAGTTTGTCTGATAGTCCAAGGATAGAATCCTTTAAATTGAAACAGATAGAAGGGTACAGCTAATTCTACTGTAATTCATTTTTTTAGATATCCAGATATTTTAATTTTAAAAAGTCATTTAAGCACAAATTAGGTTAATAAATACAATTTTCACAAGTAATCATAATGTCCCTTTGGTAAGAATCTGGCTGTTTTTGGAAACTGAATATTGGATCGGACTGTCCCTTTCATTCTGATTTAGCAATATGATTTAGATAGGGTTATCATAAATGACATGTGATAAATTATATTTGAATGCAGCAATAGAAAATTTTAATTTGAACTGAATTCATTTTTTTTATAAAAACAAGTAATTATAAAAGTACAAGCTCAGAAAGGAAGGACAAGGGAATAAATATTTACTTGGTTCATTATTTTCAGTTTCAGTTGTCTAACATAGAATTTAGAACTGGAAGGGTCCTCCGAGATAACCTAATCCACACTCCTCATCCATGCAGGATCCACTTGAATATCTTTGATATCCAACATCTGTCTAAAGATCTCTAGTCTAGAGAAGGAGAACACAACATGTCATGATGCATACTTTTTCTTCCTGTTATAGACAGTCTTTCTAATTAATTTTAGATCCAATTGCTAGTGGGGTCAGGTCACAATAAAACTGGAAACTCTTCTGCTAATGGCAGCCAAACAGTTGTCAAGTTTCTATATTGCTGTTAGCATTTTCCATCCAGTTGGAAAATGTTCTCCACACTTAATGCTTCAGGGTGTGGAGACAAGGGTGGTTAATATAATATTTACATGAGGAACTTCAATTCTATCAGGACCAGCTGGACTGCTTTCACTCTCAGAATGGCACTGGATCTGTCACTGTTAACAGCATTCACTTTATTCCCCCACAACACCATGAACAATCCTGTGTCAAACCTTCTGATAAAACCTTTAAACCAGATATATTTCAGAGCCTGTTTCCTGTAACATAATGGATGGAAAGGTTTCTGGAGCTGAGATGGTACAGGATTACTGTCGGCAATGGCCAAGGATCTGGATTAAGTCTCTTCAATAAAGCACTTTCATTCTGCAGCAACATAGCTTTTGTAATGGTCCACAGAACATCATAAATTAGACCACTTGGTGGTAGTTCAGCGGTTCTCAACCTGTGGGTCGGGACCCCATTTGGGGTCAAACAGCCATTTCACGGAAGTCACCAAACAACGCAGTCTGCCATTTTTTCCCCCTTTTCCTTAGCTGTGCTACTCCCTTTTCTTCTATTGGCTTTTGAAAGCCAATAAAATAGACTCTCTTGAATAGAGTCTAATTCTATTGGCTTTCAAAAGCCAATAGGAATTGTCCAGGCTGTCTCTGCCCTGCTGAGCCCGCCAAAAGTCCTATTCTGCAAACGGTGCTGCAAGTTGTCTGCAGTGAAAGCGAGCTGTCTGGAAGTTTCCACCCCTCCCTGCTGAGCAACTACTAAAAATGTAAGTAAAAGAGGGCCAGGGGTGGGAAGTGGGAGGCCGGTGGGCGCAGGGAGGGTTGCTGGCGCACGTGGGGCCCGGCGGGTGCCTTACCTCCCTTGGGCTGGGCCAGCTGGTGGCCCAGCCAGTGGTCGGCCTGTGCCGTCTCTGCCGCTTGCCACCTATGCCTCGGCCGGCGCAGAGGGCATGCGTGGTGCTCCCGGGCAGGAAAAGTCCTCGACTTACGACCAGTTGGGTAGTCCTCAACTTACGACCGGTTGGGTAGTCCTCGACATA
This sequence comes from Crotalus tigris, assembly GCF_016545835.1. Classification (NCBI taxonomy): domain Eukaryota; kingdom Metazoa; phylum Chordata; class Lepidosauria; order Squamata; family Viperidae; genus Crotalus; species Crotalus tigris. The sequence continues at coordinate 1,535,387 of NW_024100597.1, read as the reverse complement.
CAACCGGTTGGGAGTCACGGAATTAAAAAAGGTTGAGAACCACTGTGGTAGTTGATAACTATGAGTATAATTTCTATGATTTGTTCTTTGGAAAACTAATATACATAATCTCATAAATATTTCTATAAGAAATATGCAGATTAGAGAAAAAGGGTCAGTAGGTCATACTATTGAGTCCATGACCATCAGTCTTTAACCTCTAGAGTTAGCTAACCCCAAGCTTGGTTCCATAATAAACCTACATATTCATTATTAAATGTTACATATTCCACCAAGCCATTGTATCGGTATTAGCAGCAGAGTTTCTGAAAAGATGTGTTGTTAAACATTGGACTAAATGCCAGCCATTGTAATCCTCAGCAGAGGAAGTACAGTCAGAATAGGTCTGTCTTTGGAAAGTTGCCTAACTCCTAGGTTTTTACTGAAACGATGACCATCCTGTCTTATCCCTGAATGTACACCAGTGCAAATTTCTTGTCTTGTCTAACTGATGCATCTCCTACATCAGTTACAAGAAAAGTCTCTGGAACTAGAGGGACAGATGCAAAAACAACGACAAATTCTTGAAAAGGAAAAGGAGTTAGAAGGCTTGCAAAGTTTCCTAGATTCTCTGGATCCTAAAGAGCCAAGACAGCTGGAGGTTTTCCTCACCTTTGAGCCAGGAAGCGAAGCAACTCCGAAGATCTCTTCCACCGTTGAGCTGGAAGGGCTGGAGGAGCTGGCCGAGGGAAGAGGAGATAGGCCTCGGAGCCAGCTCGCCTGCCAGCAGCAGTAGCAGCCATTGCCTCTGCCCCAGCCCGCCGCCCTGGCCTCCTCAGCCTCCTCCTCGACTACATCGTCCGCCGCTTCAGCCATCTCATTGTGCCTGGAGGCCGCCTGGCATGTCCCGCGTTCCGTGTGGCGGCGACCCACCACCCGGCTTTCTGCCGCTGGAGAGTGCCGGCCTGCCCCACCAGCAGCCGCAGCCTCCCCCGCGGCGGCAGGCCTCGCTGCAGCCGCCCGCCTGGGCAATCCGGCCCGACGCTCAGCCGACCCTCGCTGTCCCACGCGCGGCTTCCTTTTCCTTTTTCTCTGCCATCATCGCCGCCGCCTCTTCGTTTTCCTCGGGCTCCGCGGTGGGGCCTTTTCTGGTGACTTGGGCTCCCAGCGTGACTTCGCCTGCTGCCCCGGCCCGCCGCCGTTGCGGTGATGGCCAGCAACAAGAGGAAGCGCGACAACAAGGCCAGCACCTTCAGCTTCAATTGTATGCTGTTGCTGGGTCCCGCTGGGGAAAGGCCGGAGGAGCCGGCCTACACTGGCACCCTGTGGAAGAAGACAAATTACAGTCCCGCCGTGGCTGGGTTGACTTTACACAATTGCTGGATGTCCGAAGAAGCCATTGATGAGCTGCACGAGAGGTACTTGGAGAAGTTGACCCAGCTCTTTGAGGAGCATAAGGCCAAGTATGGGCTGCCCCAAGACAAGTACCTAATGATCACCTAGGCGGCCACATTGGACCAGTCTGGGACACAGAGGGGCAATATTTTTTAGAGAATGTTTGTTGTGGGTATGTGTATGTATGTAGATGAATGGTGGCCCTGTTATGTATAAATTTTATTATTGTATTTAGGGCGTATGAATGTGAATATTTTTATTTTTATGTATATAAATTGAGTGTAAATGTGTATTGAGTGTTTGGGGTATGAGAATGGTGGAGTCGGGGCGGAGCCTGGTACCCCCTCTGCTGAGTGCAATAGCAAAAGCAGGGGGGGCAGGACTTACCCTTGGGCTTGGTCTATGTGGAAAGCTAGTCCGGTCAGGAAGGGAGAAGGCTGGTGAGGGTGGGGATACTCCGGGGAGGGGAGAAGGTCGGAGCATCCCAGTTATGACTGGGATGGGCAGATATGGCGGGAGCCGAGAGGCAGGCCATCTTTGGGGAACAAGGACCCGCTATATTAGAGTGATTCCTTGTTCCGGCCCGTCAAAAGGCTCATCCTGTAGTACTGGTGACAGGGGAGTACAGGGCCCTAGTTGTAGGCTGCTATTGCTTAATGCCAGGTCCGTTGTCAGCAAAGCCCCCTTTGTCCATGATTTAATATTGGACAGCGGGGCAGACCTGGCATGTATAACCGAAACCTGGCTGGGCCCTGATGGGGATGTTTCCCTCTCGGAGATGTGCCCGGATGGGCTTGTGGTGCTTCATCAGCCTCGACATCAGGGCAGGGGTGGGGGAATGGCAGTCATCGCTCGGAAGTCCTTGAGTCCTCATGGGATTCCTGCCCCGGAGGTTGTTGGGTGTGAGTCCCTCCTATTGAAGTTGGGTTCACGGGTTCAGTTGGGCTTGCTGCTGACATACCTATCTCCCTGCTGCGTTGCAACAGCCCTGCCTGTGTTGCTGGAGTCAGTAGCCGGGTTGGCGGTGGAGTTCCCCAGACTTATGGTACTAGGGGACTTTAACCTACCATCACTCGGCGATCGCTCAGAGGCGGCGCAAGAGTTCATGGCTTCCATGGCAACCATGGACCTGACCCAGGTAATTCAGTATCCGACTCATAGGGGTGGTCACACACTCGACCTTGTGTTTCTCTCGGGGCAATGGAGACATGATCTGGAATTAAGGGGAATAGCGATCTCTCCCTTGTCATGGACAGATCATTTCCTATTGAGGCTGGACTTCAGAGCATCACTCCCCCATCGCAGGGACAGGGAGCCGACTAGGTGGTTCCGCCCCAGGCACCTAATGGACCCAGATCGGTTCCAGGAGGAGCTTGGGGAAATACCTGACTCCCTTGTCCACAACTCGTCCAGGTCCCTGGTTGCAGCCTGGAATGAGGCGGCGTCCGGGGCCCTGGATCGAATTGCGCCTTTGCGACCTCTCTGTGGTGGTGGTCCCCGGAGGGCGCCTTGGTTTACTGAGGAGCTCCGGGAGATGAAGCGCTACAAGAGATGTCTAGAGCGACGTTGGAGGGCCAGTAACTCTGAATCTGACCGATCGCTATTAAGATCACTATTATCTTAGGACTTACTTAGTGGCGATAAGGGCGGCAAAGCATGTTCACTTTTCCGCACTTATTGCGTCCGCAGAATCTCGCCCGGCCGCCTTGTTTAGGGTGACCTGCTCCCTTCTTAAAGTGGAGGAGGCGGAGGAACCCTTGCAGGGGAGAGCTGAGAAGTTTGTTCAGTTTCTTTCGGACAAAATCGCTCAGATTCAGAGAGACCTGGACTCCGACTGGGCAGTGCCAGCCGAGTTGCCGGGGGCTGGTCTTAGTCATGTTATCTGGAGCGAGTTTGAGCCTGTGACCCCTGATGAAGTGGACAAGACCGTGAGGACAATGAATGCCGCCACCTGTTTATTGGACCTGTGCCCCTCCTGGCTGGTTTCTGCCAGTAGGGAGGTGACACGAGGCTGGCTCCAGGCGATAATCAACGCCTCCTTGATGGAGGGGTCTTTCCCGCAACCTTTAAAAGAAGCGGTGGTAAGGCCCCTCCTCAAGAAGCCTTCCCTGGACCCAGCTGTTTTGAAGAACTTTCGTCCTGTCTCCAACCTCCCCTTTGTGGGGAAGGTTGTAGAGAAGGTGGTGGGCGTCCCAACTCTTGCAATCCTTGGATAAAACTAATTATCTGGACCCTTTTCAATCTGGTTTCAGGCCCGGCTACAGCACTGAGACTGCTTTGGTTGCACTGACCGATGACCTCTGGCGAGCCCGGGATAGGGGTCATTCCTCTATCCTGGTGCTTCTTGACCTCTCAGCGGCTTTCGATACCATCGACCATGGTATCCTTCTGCGTCGTCTCGGAGAGGTGGGGGTGGGCGGCACCGTATTGTGGTGGTTCTCCTCCTACCTCTCTGACAGGTCGCAGTCGGTGTTGGCGGGCGGACAGAGATCAAACCCTAGGCGCCTCGATTATGGGGTGCCTCAGGGCTCGGTCCTGTCCCCCCTCCTTTTTAACATCTACATGAAACCGCTGGGTGAGATCATTTGGTGACACGGGGTGAGGTATCATCAGTACGCGGATGATACCCAATTATATATCTCCACCCCGTGTCCTTTCAGTGAAGCAGTCGACGTGATGTGCCGGTGCCTGGAAGATGTGAGGGTCTGGATGGGGGTGAACAGGCTTAGACTCAACCCTGACAAGACTGAGTGGCTCTGGGTCTTGCCTCCCAAAGGTCAACTGGATGGTCCATCATTAGTCCTGGGGGGGGGGCAAATTTACCTCCCTCAGTGCAGGCACGCAACTTGGGTGTCCTCCTGGACTCACAGCTAAATTTAGAACAACATCTTTCGGCTGTGGCCAGGGGGACCTTTGCCCAGGTTCGCCTGGTGCACCAGTTGTGGCCTTATTTGGACCGGGAGGCTTTACTCACGGTCACTCATGCCCTTGTCACCTCAAGACTGGATTACTGTAACGCGCTCTATATGGGGCTACCCTTGAAGAGCGTTCGGAGGCTGCAGTTGGTTCAGAATGCAGCCGCGAGAGTGATTGTGGGCGCGCCAAGGTACGCCCACGTGTCACCTATCCTCCGCTAGCTGCACTGGCTTCCTGTGGGTCTCCGGACGCAATTCAAGGTGTTGGTTATCACCTTTAAAGCCCTTCATGGCATAGGGCCAGGTTACTTACAAGACCGCATACTGCCGCACAGTTCCCAGAGACCAGTGAGGTCCCATAGATTGGACCTCCTTCAGGTCCCGTCGGCCAGACAATGTCGGCTGGCGGGCCCTTGGGGAAGGGCCTTTTCTGTGGTGGCTCCGACCTGGTGGAATCAACTTCCCCCCGAGGTTCGAACTACTCCCACCCTGCCGGCCTTTAAGAAAGCCGTTAAAACTCTCCTGTTCCGGCAGGCCTGGGGCTGATGTCCCTGGGGGGGGGGCGGGATATGATCGGACATGCGGCATGATTGTATTATTTTATCGTATTATTGTTAGATGATTGTTTTAATTTTGTACGCCGCCCTGAGTCCTTTGGGATTGGACGGCATATAAATAAAATAAATAAATAAATAAATAAATAACCATGTTATCACAGGACCAAGGATTAGTTTCATTCTACATATTGTAAGAATCTCAACAGTCAAGATAGCTCAGGGTGGTGCAGCAATCACTGATTTCCATAATTTGGAATCATGGTACAATGGTTGTCTCTTTTCAACTAGATACCTAGGATTATAGCCAAAGAATAAAAATGCATTCTTTTCTCTTAATTAACAAAGACTGTTCAACCACAGTAAGTGGTGGTCAACCTGCAGGTACTTCAGCCTTCTGAAGTATATTACTAGATTACAGCCTTCTCCATTGAGGTACAAACTGACATTTACTTTAATAAGCCACATAACAGCAGAAATGGTTTTGTGTTAGGATTAAAGAAAAACAACCAGCATCCACAGAGTAAATGTAAGCCAAGGAATTGTGCATAGTACCATCCAAAAGGAATTTAGCCTTAGGGAAAATGGCTTCATCAGAAACCAAGCAAGACTGAACATATCCAAAATAAAATCAGATCTCTAAAACACTAATTACTTATTGCCCCTAAGATGTTTATATGGATTCCAGGAAGAATTATAGTTTGTAATCTGTGAGCTTCAGGTTTTTTCTTCCACTCAGTCTGTTCTGCTCCTAGAAAGATTCAAAGAACAAAAAAACTTCCCCCAAACCCCTTCCTATATATTTAGCCAATGGGGCTAGAGGGCAACAATCAAGAATTTTAAACAAATGTCCCTCCTTGAATTCTTAGTGAGAGAAGGATTTATGTTACAGTTACTTATAAGTATGTTCTGTTCTAAAAGGGATCCCTGAAATGTGCACTGCTAGAAGTGCTTATTACATAAAGATACTCACTTCATTATTTCCTTGCTGCTTATCTTGTTTCTAAAGCCCGAATGATATAAACTTTATACATTATTCATTTGTTTATCTAACTGTTAAACCTTTAGGAAAATTCTCATGGTAGTTTTATTAGAATAGAAATTCTAATAAATTCTAATATATATAAAACAAACACAGCCATAATAAAAATGAACACAAATGAAAGAAGAAAAATCTTTTAAAAGGTAAAACCAGGAAGTAGAGTAGATTTTCCTGTTAAAGATTCTGATACAGAAACTGTAGGGTTTAATGTTAAGACAGCGAAAGGGTAAATAAAGATCAGTATTTCATTAGGGAGAACATTCTCACCGGGCTGGCAGAGGCACTGGTAACCATTCTTTTTTTTTTTTAAGATAAGAATTGCATCTTTCAGGCGTTTTGTGGCCACGCTCCAAGAATTAGGCAATGTTAGACAAAAGCAGAGGCATAAGAGTCATTTATTGAGACAGGCAACTATAGAAATTGAATGAATGAATATGAATAAATGATTGATTAAATAAATAGACCACTGCCTTTTTCAGATGTAGATATACTGCCCCTACCTTGTGGAATACCCTCCTGCTCCAATTCAAGAGGCCCCCCACTTTTCTAGCCTTTTAGAAGATCATTAAGATCTGTTTTTATTTATGAGATGCTGTGAGTGCATGGGTAGAAGGCACTGAGCTTGCTGTGCAGCATTCCAAGGGGGACAATTGCAGAACAGGTTTTTTGTTTTTTGTTTTATTGTTTGAAATGGTTTTATGGTTGTTGTACATGGTCCCTGTTGCTTAAGATGGCCAATCAAAAAAAAATCTAATAAATAACTAAGAGAACAAAGAACTGGAGGAGTGTTTAGCTGTATATAGAAACATCTGATAGATGAAGTCTGATCCTGGAGACCAGGGTTAAACAGTGCCAACCGTGTTTAGTAGGAGGCTAAGAGCAGAAAAACAGGTTGGGGATGAAATAGCTCTTCCTGTTAGAGAAAATTGATCCATTTGAGCAGGTTACTTAAATGCAGTAATTGCTCAAATATAGCCCATTATAAGAATGGCCAATTCTTGAAAATCCATAATATTGCAATAAAACCTACACCTTTAATTAGTGGGCAATAATACAGGCTGATGCCTTTGCATCTCTCTTTAAAACCATATTAAGTATACAAGGGGCCACTTGAAATATCATTCTTAAAAGTTTGGATGCAACCCTGTCCAGACAGTTAAAGAAATTACATGGTCCCAACTGAGCACCAAACAAAAGTTGTGTATATTGCGCCATCCTGGCAAAGTAGAAGTATTCTAGTTTTGTCAGTGATTTTTGTGCCTTTCGGATTACCTTATTTTCATTATGTGCTGGGTTTGGCATATCTATGAAAACCATGGTCAAATGTTTAAAGTTTTTAATATGTTTTGTTGTTCAGCCATTTAATCACCAGGCATGCAAATTACAATCTTGATTTTAGTATAGACAGATGCTTCAGTGCTTTAGTGAACCATCAGTCACAATGATGCAGCCTCCCTGCCAGTCTAAATGCTAGGCAATATCTAAGTGTGAATAAACACCTTCCTCCAGGTATGGACTTTTGGACAGATATTCAGGAGAGTCTTCAACTGCTATCATATTTTATCTCAATCAGGACTACCAGATGAATGACAATGACCAAGCAGTTGTGGAGATTTGTATCACTCGAATTACTTCAGCCATCAGGGAAACTGAATCCATCGAGAAGCATGGAAAAGCTCTTATTGATCTCTGGGAGTCGTGTTTAGAGCACAATCTGAAACCTTTTTGTAAAGATGAAGACACACCGCATGCAAAGATTGCCTCCGATATTATGAGCTGCATTTTGCAGGTAAGAATGTTTTGCCGATGATGTACCTTTTGAGAGTATGTTGATTAGTTCTTTTGTAATAGGATTGCACACAAACAGTCTTTAGAAATTCTCCCGCAAATTTATAAGTGGAAAAGTTAGGTGGATGACTTATTCAATTTTTTTCCTCCAAGGGACAGAGAAATTGTCTAACAACTTCTCGTGGATAAGATTCCTTTTGTGGTTACAATAGTAAATATCCTGAAAAAGAAGGATGGGAGAAGTTCCCTCTTGATATATTTCTTGAAATGGAAAGGAAGCATGGGAAATCACAAAAAAAAGACAAGATCTTCACATAGAAGATGGACACCATATAGCAAAATAAAATGAAGGATACTCCATCCATGAGAAATCCTCTGAAATGTTCTTCTCCTTTGGAAGAATGTCTAAAATAGTCTTTCTTTAATCAGATTTCACAAAAAGTATTTTCTTGGAATGTGTTCCACACTAGTCTGAAGCTGGAAAAAAAAGCATTTTAGATATGAAAATATACATTGTATCTTTTGGTTCCTCCTTAAAGATCTTGCAACTTTTTCTGGGTTCATAGACTAGCCATGTGATTTCTGAAAAAAATGTGGGTTAAGTTAAGGAGCAAACATTAGTGCTACCTCAAGTGAACTACTTATTTTTCTGAGATTGTATGGCTACAGCAAGAATTCAGCTGATCCAATTGCTATCCATGCCTGCTTCTAAGAACCTTTTCAACTTCAGAACCAAAGCACTGGACATTCCTGCTATTTGGAAAACATTCTGGATACTATTTTGTAAATATGTGTTCAAAATCATATTATGTATTCTAAGTGGTCAAATATATTTCAGATTAATAATTTTCTGCTATGTGTTAGAAAACTCAGAAATTGGTAAGCAGAACTATATAAGTGTGTCATTTAAAATGTCATCCCTCTAATCAATTCTTCCAAACTATGATGTATAAGAATTTTTACCTATGGCCTGATACCGTTAAGTTGTGCATGGTCCCCTGTACTGTATGTTTCATAAAGATAAATGTATAGCTTGACAACTAGCCTTGGAGTAAATTTTACTGCACATTTTGAAGTTTTAAGAAGCACTATTTTGATGGTAGTCTATATTACAATTAAGATAAGTTTCTGGAGTCAAATTATTCAATCATAACCTCTAAGTTCTATTACAGATAAGAAAGGAAGTAAAATCTATACATCAGGTCATGTACAGTTTTACACCAGTTGATACATTCAAGATTATTCTAAAATTTCAAAATGGAGATAATTTGAAGAAAGGCCAAATTGTACTACATATCACTACATATCAGCAGTTAGTTAATAGAACTCAAAATAAGACAAGAAACTGAATCAAAAATGCATGTTTATTTATTAAATAGTACATATTTATTAAATATCAACTAGAAAGTCTTTTTTTCAGGCATTATAACCACAGTAATATTTAGTTGTCCATCTAAATCAAGAAATAGACTTATAGTTAGTTTTAAACCTGTCATTACTACAGTTTGTATTCGTAATATTTTGTTGTTGTTGGGGTTTTTTTTGCTTTGCTGGCTAGTTCAGAAGTCAAATTTAAGGTTTATTTACCTTAAATTCATATTAATCATATTAAAATCATATTAATCCCTTTTCAAAAGGAAACAACATATAACTAGAACCTGGTTCGTATCAATGGAGTGCAAGCTAAAACTTCTCCAGACTCAATTATTTTTATTTCAGCTTCAGAACTCTAGGATCAGGTCCAAGTATACATTTTAAACAAATATTAAAATCTAGGTCCTAAACAGATGTGGATTTTCAAAACAGTAGTTCTTTAATAAGTAGAACAAGATTCCATTGTCTCCATTTTACTCTAAAGGCTCTTTTGATGAACATACATTAACTACCATCAAATCAATTATACTTGATGAAAATATATGTGATCAAAAACTTATCCCAATTTTGTTAGGTTGTCTATTTTTATAATGTTATTTCTGGTATATTAAAGTAGAACATAGAAAACTCATGACCAATTAGAAGTATACTAAAAAAAAAAAAAGTCATATGAAAAATCCAGGAAAGAGCAAAATAAGCCAGTAGCTTTAAGATGGTTTCACATATCAAGCTAGGCTGCAGTTTAGTTTTGTAGTCTAATCTTAGCATGTTGTACAAACTCAGCCAATGTGGCTTGTTAATCATGATTTATGATTTGAATATTGTGTGAATCCAGACAAAATCCCTTTAATATTGATGGTCTAATTGGTTTTTTTAAAAAATCAATCAATCAGAACAGAGCTGGAAGGGACCTTAGAGGTCTTCTAGTCCAGCCCCCTGCTCAAGCAGGAGTCTCTGTATCATTTCAGATAAGTGGTTGTCCAATCTCTTCTTTAAAACCTCCAGTGATGAAGCACTCACAACATCTGAAGGCAAGCTGTTCCACTGGTTAACTATCTTCACTGTTAGGAAGTTTCTCGTTAATTTCAGGTTACTTCTCTTCTTGATTAGTTTCCATACATTGTTTTTTGTCTTGCCTTCTGATACTTTGGAAAATAAAGTATCCTCCTCCTTGTGGCAGCCTCTCAAATACTGGAATACTGCTATCATGTCTCCCCTAGTCCTTCTTTTCTCTAGACTGGTCGTTCCCAAATCTTGCAACCATTCTTCATATATTTTAGTCTCCTGCCAGGCCTTTAATCATCTTAGTTGCTCTTATTTGTACTTTTTACAAGGTCTCAACATCTTTTTTGTAATTTGACCAAAACTGGATACCGTATTCCAAATGTGGCCTTACTAAGGCTTTATAAAGCGGTACTAATACTTCACATGATTTTGATTCTATGCTCGTTTATACAACCAAGGATTGTATTAGCTTTTTTGGCTGCTGCCACACACTGCTGACTCATGTTTAAATGATCGTTCACTAGGACTCCAAGGTCCTTCTCACAGTTACTGTTTTTGAGCCAGGTTTCACCTAAATTGTACTTGTACCTTTGGTTTTTCTTGCCCAGGTGTAAAACCATGCTTTTCTCCATATTAAAATTCATTTTGTTAGATAGGACCCATTGTTCAAGTCTGTCAAGATCTTTTTGGATTCTGAAATTCTCTGGGGTTTTGGCTATTCCTGCCAGCTTGGTGTCATCTGCGCATTTGACGAGATCCTTTCTATTCTCTCATCTAAGTCATTTATGAAGATATTGAAGAGTACTGGACCTAAGATAGAACCCAGTGGTACCCCACTGCTTACTTCCCTCCATGTAAATGTAGTACCATTAAGGACTACTTAATGAGTATGGTTTGTCATCCAGTTACAAATCCATCTGATTGTGATGCTGTCAATCCCACATTTTTCTAGCTTACCAAGAGGTAGGTTGTGGTTTATTTTGTCAAATGCCTTGCTGAAGTCTAAATACTGTATACTATGCCCACAGCATTTCACTGGTCTACTAATTTAGTCACTTTGACAAAGAATGAAATACAATTAGTTTGGCATGATCTATTTTTAACAAACTCGTGCTGGCTACCAGTTATAACTTTATTTGTTTCTAGATAGTCTTTCATTGGGCTGTTTAAAAATCTTCCCAAAGAATTTGGGAATTAAAGAATGAGGAAGGAAGAGACAACCAAATTTCCTTCTCTGACATGCTGATGACAGCTGCTTCAAGAATCTTTCTTTTCTAACCTCATTCCTTAAACTATGTTGTGATCAACTCCTTTTTCAGGCTCCTTGTCAGATTAATAATATTGATCCAACTGACTGACAGTTAAAGACAGATACTTTATTTTATTATTTATTAAATATATATGCTGCCCATCTCACTATCTAGAATGACTCTATGTAAATATAAAATTTATATTTCATCATTAAAGAGATAGATATTCCACAGTACACCCTTATGTTTATATATCATTGTAGTAAAGATAATTCAGAATAGCTTGTTTCTACACACCTGATGAAAACGTATGATATTTTCAGATGCAATAAAAAGAACACTGAAGTGAGTGTGCGTGCAAACAATTTGTAATCTGTAATTCTGCAATAATCTGTTTTTGTTCTCCCCCCCCCAATAGAATTATAATCGCCCTCCCATCATAGCTTTGGCTGTCCCAGTTGCAGTGAAGTTTCTCCAGAGAAGTAACAAAGAATTGTGCAGAAATTTATCCAATTATCTCTCCCTTGCTGCAATTAGCAAAGCAGAGTTGCTTGCTGAACATACAGAAATTATTGTAAAAAGCATTCTGCAAGGTAAGAAATACCTATACAGTACATTTTGTATTTGATTTGTATGCTTCTACTTCATAAGAATTTCCATATATTTTAAAAAAATTGTTTAATTAAGCTGAAGGTGACTTCAAACATTATACATGTCATTTGGGGATGGGGGCTAATCAGTCAGATGGTGCAGTTATAAAGGCTTTCTATACAGCTAGAATGTTCCTTAGAAGTATTTAAAGGACAACGCAAGTGAGCAATACATTTTCATTAAACTATGATTTAAATAATCAATCAACATTTATTTATACCCCAATGAGGATGATTGAGGTAAAACTCAATTTTCACTAGTAACAATGCCCATCTCACTTATTATTTCAAACTACCTCCTGACAGAGCATCATCATCACCATCATCAACTTATTCCATATGAAAACCTATAAATGTGCAAAACAGCTAAAGTTAGCCTTTGTCCTTCCTAATTTTCCTTAATTTTTCTGACTTTAACCTAGGTAAACAACTGTTAATACATACACTAAAATGCTCAAACAGGTAGTAAGAATCCTACCTATATGTAGCAGCATAAAAAAAAAAAGATAGAATCTGTAGTGAATCAGGGAAATGACCCTGAAGGGAATCAGTAAAAAAAGTTATGAAAGCCAAGTTCCTTAAGGAAACAAGATAATATTCAGAAGAGACTTGGGCAGGATTCTGCCTGATTCATTGGGTGGGCAGATAAAGTACAATCAGACTTGAGAGATTTTGTTATTATGGTCCATCTCAATAAAATATAATTCTAGTCTTCCTGGGGAGTCTTTTTCCTAATGTAATCAACTCAAAGGAGTCTCACAGCATTTCACTTTGAAACTTTCCTCCTAAAGAAACAAAAAAAATTACTGTGGAGAGTCTGTTATCCATAGTCATGCTGGTTGAGAGATTATGAGAACTGAAATCAAATACATCTGGAGGCACCAGTGTGTTGGAGGTGTCTGTATCATATAACTAATAACCTATTTCAGTAAAATGCTTTATCTATTCAGTTTGGAGGTCTCTGTAATTTTTCAATAATCTATGGTATATTTCTTTTTATATGTCTGACTGATTTTTTTTAAACTGGTATTTATTTTTGGTTCAACTTAAGGCAATGTTCATACCTAGTGCTCCCACTTCTATTTTCTCCTTAATAACAACCCTATGTGGTGGGTTGAGCATAGGGTGACTGGTCCAAAGACACACAGCCAACTTTCATGCTTAAGGGAAGATTATTGTATTGTTTTTTAAGAACAACTTTTGGTACAACAAATGCTAACATGCTAATATAACTCCGTCATAATCTTCAGTGTTCCTGGTTCTGGCATCTATTTGTTTTGAGATAGTTCTGCTTTTAGAGACATGATTTTATAGATAAGAAATTCAACAGAAAGGGGCCCTCTTACATTCTGTGTTAGTGCTTGCTTTGTATTCTGAACACCCTAAAGAAAATGATATGTAATATAAATGTGATAAAGTATTTTTTTATTTACAACTCAATTTTATAAAAAATAGTTTCAATAAAGTCAATACAAAATCAGTTTATTTTACAATATAATACAGCTGTATTAATTTCAAACCAGAAAACTGCAGTCATCCTCAACTCAAGTTAGACTTCCAGTATTAAAAGTTCCTTGGACAAGATGCTAACTTTATGAAGATGTACATACTTGTGATAAAAATAGAAAAACGTTATTGCTTCAGAATATTTAAATAGTTCAGTTGCAAAATTCACATTAAAAAAAATAAAGCCTACAAACAAAAGGGTCCCATAAGACAGTACAGCTTCCTTCATCTTCACTTCTTCACTGTTGATTGACAATATCTTTGTCTTAATATGTAACATAAGCTTAAAGTGTACTCAGTTCTTACAGTAGTTTCTTGCTGATTGTTGACACAGAGCTCTTAGCATTTCAATTGTCTCTTCTTCTGCAGTGTTAGTTTTGCTTTTTCATTTGATACCTGCTTATTGGCTCTCCTCACTAATTTTGAGAAGACTTAATTTTGAAATAAATTCTACTCATATTTATGTCATTCTGTACTACCAGTCTATAAAACTATTATTAGTTTCTATCTTTTCATTTCCCTGTAATCTCATTTGCTTCTGTTAGATCTCTTGAAAAGTTCTACTTTAACTGTAATTTATTAGAGATATTTTTCCGATCATCTTTTAAAAGTCTTTCCTTTTTCCTTGTTAATTTCCTCTGTTACTGACTGTGATACCTTCCCTTATCTTTTCTTCTTGAAAGTTTGTGTTTAATGATAGTACATTCTTGTTTTTGACCAATGCTTTCATCATTCATCTGTCCCTGGCTATCATGGTAGCTTGTTCTGAAAGCCAGTCAAACTTTTCTGCCTTGAAATTTGGGGGAGAGTTTGTTCCACTTCAGTTTTCATAGTGTCTCTTTTCTAATTCCACAATATCTTAGATATTCTCTTGCATAAGTTAAGCATATTGATTTGTTCTCCGTTTTGATTTTATAGTCTGACTGTTATGTCTCCAAATCCAATCTTGCTGGCACACCAATTTGACACCAAATGAATTTGACATAGTGTGTTCTATAATATACACTTGGAAAGAATCTGGCTGACTGGATTGCAATTCTTTTTCCTATATTATAATAAATTTTATTCTGATGTTGTCAATCTAGTGATATCCTTGTGTTATTTGAAGCAGGCATTGGCAATGAACAAAGAATTATCTTTGCAAAAACTATATTAAACTATTTATTGTATCATTGTGTTTAACAAATTATGCACCAGAGATACTACAGTCTTTTCTGCTGTTACATTTAACACCTCTTGCAAATTACTATAGATTTCCTTAATATCATCTTTTGTTGTGTTTGAAATAGCAGCACACATTTATATAACAATGATGTTCTTTCAATGAATATATGCTAATTCTAATAAATATCAACCTAATGTTTATTGGTTTATAGCCAGTACAAACTTAGTGATATTCTTTTGGGGTGTCATTGTCATTCTATCTCTTATTCATGCTCTGAATAATATAACACATTATCATCTGAACTAAGGTGATCCATTGCAGTCTACCAATGTTTACAGATTCAGAAAATATCTAATTTAGTGTGCTTCAGTTCCATTCTAATTGTTTCAAGTTTTGTTTGATCCATGCTTATTACATTGTTTTGTCTTTGTAAAAGATAAACTTGTCTTCAGTTCTGATTTTGACAATGACCAGACTACTTTGTCACTTTGGTTTAGCCATATCCTTATCTATTGATTTACTAATGAAAATTCACCTTTCTTTCCAGTAGCTAGGTTCCCCCCCCCCCGCCACCCAATTTTATTATCCAGTAACAAAAATTGCCTAAAGGATTTGAGCCATCTTCATATTTGAGCCATCTTTTGGCAACAATCCAGAAATGATTGAGTACTGTTTTCTTCAATATTCCATTTTGACATTTTCTAACTTTCCTGGGATCTGTAGAACCCCACTTCCCTCAACTTCATTATGGCTTATTTATAGCTCCATATTTCCCCTTAGATTTTATCAACAAGAATAATCCAACCCAGGAGTTCCTGCTAGCAACATTTTCAACGTCCTTACAGCTATTGAACCTTCTCACCATGGTACATGCTAATCATGTAATTCAAAGTAAGTTCAAAAATAGTTTTGGGTATGATTAAGATATGTGCTTAGAGAATGTTGGATCCATATAGCAGTCTAGACCAGCATGTTTACATGCTGATTTTTAACAAGATATATTGTATGTATATTTTAGCTTTCATTATGGTAGTAATTTAAATTATGTCCTACATACATGATTTCTTTATGAATGAGATTTCATGTGGATAAAATTCATTTTACTGGCTTAGCAAGTACTTGTTCTGAAAGCAGCTATAACCATTTGTAGAGAGCTATCTCCCATTTATGACAGCGCTGTTCTTTTTTACGGAATCTGGAGAGCAGAGATATTGGCTTATAGTAGTAGCCATGGCAGTCATCCAAAGGCTTCTTGCCATGTGAAGCCTCATTCAAAGTTTCTTGTGTGAAGCAGAGATAACTGGCTTCTGAGTGTTGTTTATACCTCTGTTTTTCCTGTAGAAACTGTATCATGGACCAATTCTAAATATATGTATATATATTCAGATTTTATAAGTTCTGTTTATTGGTTTGATTTTATATAGAGTTTTGAAGAACATTAATTCAGGGGCTAAAAACATACTGAGCCCCTCCATGAGGCAGAATCTCTGTAACTCCCCAGCCCACTATGTTGCCCCGGTTATTACATGCATCTTCTTCAGATTGTCTTATTATCTCTTTGTCACTGAGGATTTGGTCCCAAATATTAAAGCCAGTTATTTTTCCAGAAAAAGCTAAAGATTCATTGAAACCACCTCCAACACAGCAGCCATTCTTTTCCTGGCCAATCTGCAAAATTCCACCATCTGGGATGATGTGGTCTTCAGCTATTTCTGAAGAGGTGACCGCAACCTTTCCATTTATCCATAAAGATACAGTTCCATTGACTGAACCCCAAGTACTACAGATGTGAGTCCACTCTCCAGAAGAAATTAACTTTGGGGCAGATATCTTGTTGAAATTACTTTTTATGGCAAGAACCACAGAGTCATAGTTCAGATAAAGCTGAATTTCATAGGGATTATTCTTTGTTCCATATGAGAATACAATAGTTTTGTCCAATGCTTCGGTTACCTTAATCCATGTGCAGGCAGTGAAGGAGAAGAGTGCCATCTCACCAGTTGGATGAACACTCATGAAGATCTTTTTAGAACGCATTGGGAATAAAATAACTGTTTCACAACCTGTAAGAACAACAGAATATAATTGTTATCAATTATATTCAAGGCTCATGCATATCTGGGATCATTGTAATATAGTATAATTCTAAATATCAGTTAAATTATATGTTGATTAATCAGGCAACTGTATTCTAAGTAGCAATGGCTCTTTTGGATTTTAAGCAAATAAATTCTTTCACTTTTTTAATATCTTTTAAGAGAGAGAGTTTGGTATAGTGGTTAATACACTAACTAGAAACAAGAGATTATGAGTTCTAGTTCTGCCTTGGGGACAAGATCAGTTGGATGATCTTAGGCCAGTCACTTTTTCTCAGCCCTAGGAAGAAGGCAATGGCAAACCACTTCTGGAATCTTACCAAGTAAACTACAGGGACTTATTCTATGCAGTTGCCATGAGTCAACAATGATTTGAAGAGACAAAAAAAAAAAAAATGCCCACATATTCCACAATCTTTGAAAAGGGAAGGGAGCAAAGACTAGGAATCTTGAGACCATCTCATACTGAATTAGATAATCCTCTGTTCATCAAGAATTTATATTGTGATGCAATAATTGGAAAATAATTTCAAATACCATACTTTTTTGTTGCATGTAACTAATCTCATGCTGATATCTAACTCTTTCAGTAAACCCCCAGGGGATTTTCCTCTTTTACTTTCATAATTTCATAATTTCTTTGGAAGTCCATCTCTGTGCCATGTGGAGTGGGGTGGGGTGGGGTGGGAGAGAAACCCTTTGTCACTAATTTTCACCCAGAAACACTTTTACTCATGATGTGTGAATATATGTAAATATTTGGCCAATTCAAAAATTACATAAACATTGTTAGACTTTCTATTTGGCAAACAGCACGTTAAAGAACTAGAGTTTCCTAAAATTTGTGTATTTATTTTCTGATTATATACTATCATGAGGATAAGAGGTTTTTTTTTTCTGATTAGCATTTTCACTCATTGGATTTCTTTTTTATTGCATCAAGGAAAACAGTTTCTACCTCTATATTTTTAAATTTATAAAATCCAATTTATGATTATTACGACAAATGAAATGCAAAATAAACAGAAATTGGTTAGCAAAATATTAGAGTTAAATGCGTCTATAACTACAAATGAAAGTAATCTAATTGTTTTATGTGTGGGCTACATGCACCTCTATATCTATTTAAATTCAGCATGTAGAAATAAGGAAGGAGAACAAAGTAGCAGATCTTTATCAGTGGAATAATTTATAGAGTATTTTTATAAAATATCTATCTCAATATGTATTGAAGTTTAGCAGAGTGTTACACTGAATCCTTGGCTATTTTAACCATCAGAAAAATAATTTATATCATTTTCCCGTTTTAAAAAACCAATTATCTTATGCTACTCTAAAGTGAGAAGTTATGTATTTTCATGGATTGAAAACTCATGGTCTAGAATAAATTTTCCATGTCATAATCTACCATTTTGTTCAAAAAGACAACTGTACAAAAATAATAATATCTATAGGACAAACAACTTGAAGCAATAAGAAACGGAAACTTTATTGAATTATAATTATACTTTCTGTGCTTACTTATTTATTTCCCACCTTTATTATTTTTACAAACAGCTCAAGGCAGCAAATATATCCACCATACCTTCCTCCTCCTATATTCTCCACAACAATCCTGTGAGATAGATTGGACTGCAAGAGGGTGACTGGCCCAAGGTCAGCTAGCTGGCTTTCATGGGACTTGAACTCAGTTGACAATTTAAAATATTTTAATAAATGTATGAGAGAGCAATTACAGGAAACTGAGATACAGCATGATGAATAATCAACAACATCACATTTTAGATTCTTTGAATTTGAAGTAAAATGAATATTGAAATAACAGCTGCAATAATTAGTATACTTTTTCTATTTTCTCATGCTGTGCTGGTGTCATATGCTTTGAGTTCTAAGAATGTTAAAATGCTTTGACCACTGAGAATGGGGCAATGGGTCATGAAAATCTGCAGGAATACTTCTTCAAAGGGCAAAGAACTCTGTGTAGTGACATAGCTTTTTAATTATCAAAATTTCTAACTTTATTATCAAGGGTAGACAAAATGAAAACCAGCTTTATAAGTCACCAACAATAGTGTGATCATAAAACCCCTTAAGAATACCTGGCAGAAATCCAAAATATGTGAGAAATCAAAACCAGTTGCTGAAAACTCTTTTTTAAAAAAAAGATTTCCAGAGGGATCTATGGAATATTTTTTATAAAGTCAGTCTTTTTGTTCTTAATCAAATTATGAATTTCCTCCCCCTTGTCAAAACAAATAGAACTGAGTGATATCATTGGTCAAAACATGGCAAATTAAGAACAGGTCCTGCAAATTTGGTGGAGTTATGTTGGACTTAGCACTTCATAGATTAGTTCAATTGTGCCATGTATTTTCCTCCAAATTTTAGAAAAGACCAATCTCTTTATCCCACTCCTCCCTGTCTTCTATAGCAACCAGTAATGGGAAACATGTGTGACATCATTCCATTGTGAGATTCCCTCTCTCAGGCGGTAGCCAAAGTGAAATGGGGTTGGGAAGCTTACAACAATATGACAAAGCATACCACACATTTTTATTATGAAATGTTGAAAAGGGAAGGGAAGAGCAGATGGTTACTTATGGCATGACTTTCTCACAGAAATCAAGATAACTTTTAGACTGATGGCTGCTAGCATTATCAAACAAAAGAAATTGTTCAACTATTCCATGCTTACCTCTCTGGTGGATTTTTCTGGTAAAAGCAAATATATAAAAAAAATAGGATGGGGGAGAAATAGACATTCAAAGATGACATTCTCTGGACTTCCTCTTAACACCATTTTGAACTTTTGAAAACATAGTGCAAAACTTTGTGGGAAGTATCCAAGAGTAAACAGTGCTAAAAGTGCTTTTTGGGTACTTTAGTAAAATCTTTGCAAAATGAATGCTCAATGAATTGGTTTGCCTTTATGACATAACATAATAGCAGAGTTGGAAGGGACCTCAGAGGTCTTCTAGTCCAACCTCCTCCACAAGCAGGAGATCTATACCAATTCAGACAAATGGCTGTCCAGTTTCTTATTAAAAACCTCCAGTGATGGAGCACCCACAACTTCTTAAGGCAAGCCATTTCATTGATTAATTGTTCTCACTGTCAGGAAATTTCCCCTTAGTTCTAGGTTTGTTTTTTCCTTGATTAGTTTTAATATATAGTTATAATATATAGTTATTACATATTTTCATATGTAATAATATACAGTTATTAAGATTATTTGATGCATTAATTCTAGATATCTATTCTTGGCAAAACAAATGGCTGATCAAGAAGTATATTGTTAATATTTTCCTATCCTCTCCATTAAATCACTCAGGATCCATCAGGAATTTCTATAATTCCTTAGAGACAGATGTGAGCCTTTTAGAAAATAGCAAAATAATAACAGTATTTTTATGCATAGATTTTTGATGTGACTTTACTTTTAGAAAATTAATCAGTGTGAACGGTAGAGCATCATCTATGTTATGCTTTCCACCACGTGCTAATCCAAATGTATTTCTTCTCAGCTTGTTCAAATTAAAAGAATATTTTTCTGGAGCAGTTGTAAATTAATGGAACTTAAAATTATTACCCAAAATTAGGATGCTTGGCAATATAGGACTTTCCTCTTTTCACTTATATTTGAAAGGGCCTTTAGATATTGACTGTGATTCTTACAAACCTTTTGGACAAATGAATAGACAACACACAGCATGAGTTATTTAACCACTGCTTATTTCTCAACAGTACTATATTTTTATAAAATAAAAGCAGTGATTCAGAATCTTAGGCAGTTGTTGCTTCAGAGATCACTAATCAGTCTATGGAATGTCACAGAATAGCAAGAACCTTTTGTAACTGGCAAACTCTTTTGTGTGGTTAATTACATGAGACTATGTCATTCTTTCTATATTATACCAATAGTTATTTAAAATTACCCTCAAAGAACATCTAGGTATGAAGAATACAGCTGCCTTAAAAATAACAAGTTAGATTTAAATGGAGCGAGAGAATATGTTTCAAAGCTATCTAACATAAATAGTTTCATTATTTATCTTAGCATAAATCATGGCATGTTCAGATTGCGTATTAAAAGGCAACTGGAATGGTTCAGGGGAATCTTTGTGATATATGGCTTTGCAGTTGTGCTTCACAGAGTCTAAGCTATTCCATTTTCCTGAACCCCTGTGGAGGATCTGTTTATGCCCTGAAGCGTGAGAATTAAATTGATGAATAGTCTGTTGACATAATGAGTGAGCTCACAAGGTCAAATTGTGTTCAGAAGTAGCCCCTGAGGAATGCAGTGAGGGAATCAGCAGGTATGTTAGAAGACAGAGCAGAGGAAGAGCCAGAAAACTGAATTGATTGGGACTGTCAATGAATTATTGTTACTGGCTTTGCAAAATAAAAAGAAGAATGGAAGAGAATAACTACAAGTGACTTAGCAAAACTTCATCATTGCTTTACTAATAAGTTATCTATAGATGTTTTCAGAGCTTTTATTGGCCAAGTGTAATTATTCAATGAACATATTTTAAACTGCAGCAACATAGCTGAAGCAGTGAATACTCACAGTGACTTTCCATACTATCCTTTGAGTTTATATTGTTTGGTTGCTATACAATACAAGCCGGACATGCTCCCACCCGGTTCTCTCCAAATTTATAACAATAATGCCCCCTTCTCTATAAGCAAAGCATCAGGTAAGGTTGTTGAACAAAGTTATGGTTAACGTGGTTAGTTGGGAATGAATGTATAAGGCAATTGGAAAAAAAGTCTGACTCACCAGCTGGCAATGAAGGCTTCGTGGTCTTCTTCTGAGATTCTTTTAGTTCAGCTTTTGTTTCCTGCAGCTCTTGCCACAGTGACTTCAACATGAAATTGCTTCCATGCATTATGTAGCCGACTCTACCTTCCTCTGATGAATGGCTCCGCTGATCACCCTCTTCTGCTCTCCACTGCCAGACATGCTCAAGCTGGCTGAGTCGGTTGGAAAGGTTTTGGTTTAACTGCAGAATGTCTTGGAGAATCTTTTCTTGCTTGATCTCATGAAGCATCCCAGACCTACCTCCAGAAACTCTCCCCTTTGTTATCATCTGGTCGATTTGGCTCCAGAACTGAGAGGTTGTTTTCTCAAGATATGTGGTGCATGTGCCAGCAAAGTTTTTCACAAACTGCAGCATTTCTGCTCTCAGCATCTGCAGCTCCACCTTAAGGACTTCATCCAGAGACTCAAGCAGCATGTTTTCCTTCATCTGGGAATTCTCAAGCATAATGAAGAGCTTGTCCCATTCTGTGTGTTCTCGCTGACAATCACATGAAATGGCTGAAACAGAGCACAGAGTAAACATTATTCTACGTTTGAACTTTATTCTCACAAAAGAAGCTGTTTAAAGAAATATATCTTCCAAGGTTATTTCCATGCTTTCTTTCTCTAGAAAAGAAGGCAAGGGCATAAGCTAGAAATAAGAGCAGAGAAATTTTCCTGCCTTCTTTCTTGACTAAATGAACATTCTGAAACATTGCTATGTTTAAGTTTGCTAACTGCAGATTTTGCAACAATAAGATTATTAATCCTGCTGTTAATGCAAAATACTTACTTTCTTCAGTTGCAGGAATTACACTTTCTATTTCATTATCAAAATTCAGGAAGAAGAGATCATCATACTCATCTGTGTTCTGAGTAAATGAAGAGTAACAGAGAGCAAAAAACAGAATAATAAAACAAAACATTTTTGGATAGAATTCCCCAACTGCTTCCTTAAAATTCTTGGTGCCTTAATCTCTAGCAAGACTGGAGCAGAGATGGTTCCTAGAGAGAAAGCCCTTAAATAATACTGGGTGAATGCCTGAGCTTGAATGAATGAGTAATTCTAGTCCTGGTGCTGTAAGAGGAGTGCTTCTGGTTATTATTAATTTTTTTGGATGGGAACTGTAAGGAAGGGGGAGGTATGGAGGTTGCACAATCCTGAACCTTGTAAGTCTGAAATGGGGGTGGATTAGTAAGGAGTGAAAAGAGAGAAATGATGGAAAGTCTGTTCTTGCAAATTGCAGAGCTCTTTGGAGGCTAGATTTAAAAAAAAAAATGCCACAATTTTAATGAAAAACAAGGCCAATAAATAAAATGTCAATTTGCTGATTTAAAGAAAGATTCTATGGTTCTAACTGGACAGTACATAAACTCCAATTATTGTTTGCATTCATTTGTAAAATTTATTCATTGTTATTGGATATACTGTTGCACAACTTGGTTTGGGAATACCATTTGTATTCATTATCAAGGCATGTACAATATTGGGATAAACAGAGAAGATGTAAAAAGATGCAAAGGATGTATGAGACCCATTTTCCTCCAGTAGCAATTATCTGATAGCAATTATTTCCTTGAATAGGAAAAATATGTTACTCTTTTAACTTTGGTAAGCAGCATATACACGCAGGCACACATACACACACACAAACTTACAAAACTTACAAAATTTGTTTGGCTGCATCTCCCTCTCTCCCACAACATTTTCTTAGACATTGATCTTGAATATCTCTAGAAAATACACTATGCAAATAAAGATGCCCTCCTGTTTGAGCAATAATTTTTAATTCATATCCTGGATATAATTAGCTCCAAAAATGTATTTATTGATCCTATGCCTGGTCAAACTGGAGTTTAAAAGACAGAATTTCTAAATATATGCAAAGTTAATGTTTGCTCCACTAAAAATGTTTAAGGATAATTGTGATATCTCTAAAGAATTGCATGCTACAGTTTGTTCTGCTTATGCTTACTTACACTTATTTAATGTTTTGATTTTCATATATATTTTAAAACAGCGATCCCCAACCTTTCTGGCTCTGTGGATCCACCACAGACCCAACCACAGTAGATACCGGTTGCGGTGGGGGGAAGGAGATGGTTTCACATATGCAAATAGAGCTTCATATGCTCATCCTCCGTGACTGAGTTATCGTGTCAAAGTCAATGGTGGACACACTAATACCCCTTCCTATTGCAGGACTATTAATCTCCCCAAGTGGTGAGATGAACAGAACGGAACAGAAATAGTTGGAAGGGAGCTTGTAGGTCTTCTATCCCAACCCCCTGGTCAAGCAGGAGACCCTTCTTAAAAGCCTCCAGTGATGGAGCACTCACAACTTATGAAGGCAAGCCGTTCCACTGGTTTATTGTTCTCATTGTCAGGAAATTTCTCCTTATTCTAGGTTGGTTCTCTCCATGGTTTCAAACATTGCTTCTCGTCTTGACTTCAGGTGCTTTGGAAAATAGGTTGACCCTCTTTGTGGCAGCCCCTCAAATATTGGAACACTGCTATCATGTTGTCCTACCTAATCATTTTTTTTCACTACACATACCCAATTCCTACAACCATTCTTCATATGTTTTAGCCTGTAGCCTCCTGGAGAATGGGCAGCTATGTGAATTTGCTAAATAAATATGACAGAGTTTTAATAAAAGCAAGACTCAAATGGTCTTTTTTGGTAACAGAATGATCCAGTGGGAATCCATTCATTCATTTGATTTCACTTGAGAATGCTGATATGTCATTATATAACATCTTCCTTGCTGATACAAATAGCCAGTGCTCTGTGAAATAAAGCCATATGATTACTTTTCATCGTTTCCAGAAACATGTTTCCAGACTTATTATCAATGTGCGAATGAAAAATGTGTGAATGAAAAAATTACATCTTTCTACCTGAGTGCATTCAACTTAGCATTCCAAAGATGGGTTCACAACTCCTTTGAACTCATAGCATGTTCTGCCATACATTTATCTATGTAAATCCTGGATTAAAGAGAAGAAATGAAGATAGTAGCTTCAGAGGAGCAAATTTTGTTAGGGTAGATGAGAGGAAAATTACTTAGCATTAATTTCTTTTCCTTACCCCAATTATTCCCAGGTAACTTAGGACTGCCCATGTCTACTAGTTACCTAAGAGAATTTGCACATGTTAAATGCATTGGCATGATTAATGCAATGTCTGTTTTCATTTTAAGTCATCATTCAAAATGCTTCTCATTTGTATTCTCAACCTAGCATCACACAGTGCATGACCAATAGTTGACCATATTCCAAGGGATAAAATATGATTTCAAAAGTTTAAACACTTCTCTGAAAAGGTTTAGTCCATATTTTATTTTACAAAATAAAGTTCCTTCCAATTTTAAATTTTACGTTTTCACAAGTCAATAATACTGTGCAGATGATAACTTTACAAAAATATATTTAAATTGATCTGCCAGCCAGTAATTGATCATCGTTGTGCCAAAATATACAAAGTGTGAATTTGAAACCAATGCTGATGGAGTGCTGGGTAAATAACACGACAAAATTTGGTTGTATGAAGGTACCTTTTATGTGCTAACATCAATAGAAATTACCCAGCTTCAAGCAGACTGAGGGTGCCTCATTCATAACTCATTTCACCCAAAAATTTCCCTCTGGAATAATCCATTAGCCAACTTTTACTTCATACCCTTTAATTCATAAGGACCCAACTGTTTCCCAAGTTTCATATAGAAAGGCATCTCTTGTTTTAGGGGTGAACATCTGCTTACATGCTGTAGAAATAGTAAGATTGGATATCCCAGATTTTGTTTTGCTTTTTCTATTAGAAGTAGAAATGAAAAGCATCATTAATTTAAAAGCAATCTGGAGGCTTCGTAACATGGCTGAATAATGCTAATGTCAAAGCTTAATCTCTGGTGTGTTCCTTTCTAGTCTCACTTAAAGATACCTTATCTGGAGATTTAAAGCAGGAATGTATCTATTAGTGGCCTGGCAACTAAATTCTTCTATTCAGAGCTTAACTACACAGACGTGTTTAGTTTTGCCATTTGTCTGGAAGCTTCTTCTTAACTTCATTGTAAGAATCCTGTATCTGGCCTAGGTCAGTCCAGATGACTTGTTCTGATGCAGAAAATACTTGATTAGGCATATGAGGCAATCCAGCCTTGTCTTCTGCTGACTCAGACATACTTAGACTAAATACTTTGATGATATCATCCCAGGCCATTGCAAAGAAGCATGTGGAAGAAAAGGATGTGGGTTTAGAATGTATATTTTTATAGAATTGTTTAAGGAAAATTGTTTTAGTTTGTGTGGTTTAATGCTTGGATTTGATTTTACTTTTGCTATTTCTGGCTTTTATTAGTTACTGTTCATCACACTGAATATTATTATTATTATTATTATTATTATTATTATTATTATTATTATTATTATTATTATTATTATTGATCATTGCACAGTCAGCCAGATGTTCAGACTGTATTTGGCATTTTGTCTACCTATCGAGTCCTTACCCAGGACCTGGGATAGGCAGATGTGGATGTTTGATGGTATTACAGATATCGTCGCAGGATGGAAGCAGTTCCTAGTAAGGCCGCCTTTTGCAATTGACTAATAGCGAATTTGTCAATGCCGATGGTGTTCAAGTGATGCTCCAGTTGTTTTGGGATTGCACCCAAGGAGCCTATGACTATTGGTACTACCCTTGCTTGCTTTTGCCACAGTCTTTCTATTTCTATTTGTAGGTCTTCGTATTTTGTTATCTTCTCCAGTTCTTTCTCTTCTATTCTGCTATCTCCAGGCACTGCCACGTCCACTATCCAGACTTTTTTGTCTTTCTCATCGACAATTGTTAAGTCTGGGGTGTTATGTTGCAGGTGCTTGTCTGTTTGAATTCTGAAGTCCCAGAGCAGTTTAATTTTATCATTTTCTATGACTTTCTCTATTTTATGATCCCACCAGTTTTTGCTTACAGGCAAATGATATTTTTTGCAGATCTTCCAATGCACCATTGTTGCTACTTTGTCATGCCGCTGCTTGTAGTCAGTCTGTGCAATCTTCTTGCAACAGCTTACCAGGTGGTCCACTGTTTCTTCACCTTCTTTGCATAGGCGGCACTTACTGTCTGTTGCTGTCTTCTCAATTTTGACTTTATATGCATTTGTCCTTAAGGCTTGGTCTTGTGCAGCCAGAATTAGTCCCTCGGTCTCTTTCTTCAATTTTCCTGCTCTTAGCCATTGCCAGGTCTTGTTAATATCTGCTTTCCCAGCTATTTTTTTAATGTATTGGCCATGTAGTGCTTTGTTTTCCCATGCCTCTATTCTGTTCTTCATTTGGTCTTTCTTGTAGGCCAGTTTGGTCTCTCCAGTAGTCAGTAAGCCTTCCTGATATATTAATTTCAGTGCATCTTCATCATTGTTCTTCAGATATTCTTCCAAAGCCATTTTTTCTTCTTCAACCATCTGATGTACTTGTAGCATTCCATGCCCACCTATTCACCTTGGTAGATAAAGTCTGTCAATGTCATTGCGTAGATGAAGGGCATGATTCATTGTCATTATTTTTCTGGTCTTCCTATCCATTGCTTTTAGTTCTGCTTGAGTCCAGTCCACAACATTATTATTATTATTATTATTATTATTATTATTATTATTATTGATATCGTATATATATAGCCTTGAAAGGGCTCTTTTGAATCAGAAGGCCATCTGAAGCATTTACAAATAAATATGTAAATATTTTTAAATGATGCAAAACAGGAAAATATTATCCTTAACGCCAGAGTGTGTTAAAACCATGGCAATATAATATATGTTACAGGCATCTTATTCCCAATAATAAGGAATGATAATCATAAAGGAAAGCCTGCTGAATTAGACCAAAGACCCATTTAGTCCAACATCTGTTTTCCACTGGGGTCTGTCCCTATGTTTCCAAAAAAATCATGACGAGGTCATGAGAACAATGCCCTTATCCATTATTCATTCTACAACTCTGCCAGCAATCAGTATTCAAAGACATATTAATTCTTGTATATGTACATATCATTCTACTGCCCTTCAGTTATGTCATATTTAACTGACATAGTTTGATAAATGTGCACTGTCAGTATTTTGTGAACCAACATAAACTTAAAAAAGAAACATTACTGATTGATGTATCCTCATGGAAGAGCACAGAATCCATACTCCTTTTCCTGTAGGACTCTTTTCATACCAGAAAAAGGAAAGATTACATTTTTCTGAATGTTGGTCACCTCCTTCAAACTTATTCTACAGCTTACAAAAGCAGCTTAAGATAAAGATAAGTGAGGGAACAAATCCCTCACCTGAAATGGATGTTGGGATTCCACTAGTAAATAAACTGAAAAATTGTGAGTAAATCTACTGACTGATATGAATGCCACTTGGTCATTTTTAAGACCAAGATTAAAGTAGGCTGTATTTTATGTGAAAGACATGGTGAATAAGTATTGTTAGTTCATATCTGTTTGATGAGAAATGGCTGTATCTGCATGATTCTCAGACAGGAATGCTAATTAGAAAGCTACGTCATCTAGAATTAACGATTTTAAATTCATTACAAGATGCTGATGTACTATGTGTGTGTAAATATATATTTGTGTGTGTAAATATATGTGTGTAAAGTGTGTGTGTGTGTGTGTGTGTGAAGGGGGAGGGAGGGGGCATTCCAGGAATTTAGGAGGGAAAGTGCAGTAAACTGATATTTCTATTAAAAAGACAGAAATTTTGCTATCGTATAGTCGATGAGTGACCTTGTTTTTAAATAATAAAAGTACAGAAGTCCAACATGTTTTTGGTTTTTTTGCTAGAAAGTAAGTCCATAGAGAAATTCAGTATGTTTTGAAGATTTAGAGAATGAAACCATGTAATATCATGATAGGCAGATGTTTTCCATATGTTATCAGCATGGAACTTCAGTCATTCCAGCGCTGTCTTGTATGATGTTTCATGTTACAGATTTCTCTGCAAATTTGGCTTCAATTCAGCTTGTGCATATACTTCTTCAAACATTCTTCCAAAATTGTAAAACTATTTTGTCTTGGTTATTCTCTCCACCTCCCCTCCATACTTTATCAGCATCTGAGCAATTGTATCCTATGTTGTTATCAGTGTATCTTTGTATTAAATGCATAGTTATAAAATATTGCTTCCAGATTTCTCTTTAGCATAGCTTGCTTAAGTGTAACATAGGGTACTTAAATTCAAGTGGGATATAGAGAATAGGTAAGTTAGAATGGTTTTTTTAACAGTTAGTATAACCATAGTGTTTAATACTCAATTTAAATAACATTTTAAAAAATAGTTCAGGTTAAATACAAAGCCATATTGCCTTACTTAGTCACATTCCATATTAAATAATATTTTGATTTCTGTTTTTCTCTTGTTCTGCCATATGTTTTGATGCAAGCATTCAGTTCCCACAGACATCGTTCCCAGAAACCATGGATAATAAAATCCTGATTCTGTTTTGCTTTATCTCTTCAGCTTGAGATCATTCAAACTTAAAGCCTTGTTGACAGAGGAAAATAGAATAGGCTCTTTGTTACTATTCTGTTCCCATATTCTTCACAGGGAATTCCACGTTGCTCCGTATATTGCCTTCTTTGTATGAAAAGCAACAAGAACCTTTAAGCAATCACCTGAGAGAATTGGTAGGACTGATGCCTCATCTGGAACCATCTGAACAGCAACATCTTCTGCAGCTTTTGCTAACTGTTGCAAAGAAAAAACAGCCTAAGGTAATTTTTCTTCATTTCATATTTAGTCAACTGAAAACATGTGGTTCTTGAGGCAAAGAACCCTGTAATTTTGATACATCCCGGTACAATTAAACTTCTCACTAGGCCAGGATCCAAAATTCCTACCTATAACTTTTCAAGAATTGCCTCTCCAATCATGAACTTTGCATTAAGATTTGCTAAGTTTGAAAACCAGTTACACATCCGCTCCCCAAAGAGGAAAGTTCACCATAGGCTCAATCAGTTGGCTGAACCTGTCTTGTGTAGAGCAGGGGTGGGGAACTATGGCCCCTTTATGACCTGTGGACTTCAACTCCCAGAATTCCTGAGCCAGCTGGCTCAGGAATTCTGGGAGTTGAAGTCCACAGGTCATAAAGGGGCCATAGTTCCCCATCCCTGATGTAGGGTGTCCTCTCTTTGGGCTTCACTTTAGCCTACTGAATAATTTATTCACTATGCATTTATTATTTAGTGAATGTATTCACTGATGCATTTATTAATCTCTAATCAAGTATCTTAATTTAACACTGGTACTTTGGTACCCTGTCCTCAAGTTATATTCACTGCACAAAGATAAGAGGTTTCCCAATGCATTTGGCTCAATAAACCTATTATAACTCTTGCATAAATAAGTACAATATGTGCAAATTATTGTGATGATAATTGACATTTTGCCACTGAATTTCCAAGGCCTGTGAGCAGGGAAGGGCTCCAAAGCTTGCAAAATGAGGCTAAGAGTTGTTCTAACCTCTGAATTTCCAAGTCTAGTAATGCAAGTAATCTCACAAGCATCACTAGAGCACATTGTTCTTCCAATGTTAGCACATATCCCTTATGTTGAAACATGTCCTGTAAAGGGATATTCCCTTGGATCCAAAGTTAGACTGGTGCAAATAAGTCTTGTGGTAATGAAGTTACATCATTGTCTACAACCCCCAAGATGTATCTCTACAAAGATAAAGATATTTTCATGATTAAAGAAGAGCAAGTAATTTTATAAGAAAACAGAAAAAAGTACAAACATTTCATGTTTCATGTATAGCCAGTTCTGTTACCTACGCAGAATGTTTGTGCTATCTCACATTGGAACAGCGGTGGGATTCAGCCAGTTCGCATCACTTTGGCAGAACCAGTAGCTAATTTTTTGTTGCCAAGCCCAGAATGGACTTCCAGAAGCGGCATCCACACAGAGAACCGGTTGTTCACATATTTGAATCCCACCACTGCATTGGACCTTATAAAATACAACAGTACCAGATTATAGGATATATTCATTTCAGTAATGAAAATGAAAATGAAAATTTTTTTAAAAGCTCCAGAAATTTATAAGTTACAGCTGAAGGAATTTTTACAAAATATATAGCAACGGAGGGACTATAATTTTTTCCATAATTCCACTCTGACAGGACCCATTTCAGCCTTTGTTTAGAGCAGGTGTGTCAAATTGCTGGCCCGCAGGCCAGATGCATCGTGGCAAAACTGCACCCACCCCTTTGCCAGCAATGGAAAAAAAGTCGCAATACCCCCCAACACGTCACATGATGTTGCAAGTTTGACATTCCTGGTTTAGAGTATAGGCCATCTAGTCTACACTTTCAGCATGACTCCCATTCTTCTGTTAAAGATACTGTGTGTGTGTATGTGTATGTGTTTGTGTGTCTTTGAGACTTTGTAAATTGAAATCTGGCATTTCAAGAAAGAGAGTCACATCTGGTCATCCATAAACCTAATTGTGAAGACTTAATATAACACATTGTCTTTCAGCATAGCTTATAACACAGAGCAACTACCAGGATGAAGTCAAATAATATAATCTGTAAATTGCCCAGAGTTGCCTTATTGGGAAGTGGATGGCATAAAACATTAATAAATAAATAAAAATAAATAATATTAATATATACTGCTTTCAGTGACTTAGGGAAAAACAATATGGATTCAAAGTGTGATATGTAGATTTAGTTATTTGTTATTGATGACGTTATCACATTATGAATAGAGGTAGTTTCTTCCAAATACCAGTTTGATCTAGGAAACCCATTTGATTTCTAGTTAATGCTAGGAATGTCATTAAAAAAACTAAGGCCAACAGTCCTTTCTTTAACTAGTGAGAACATAGAAATTATGCAGGCCAAGCTAGAAGCCTATTGAATATGATGTTCAAAATGCTACTTGCTCACAAGACAAAATTCAACCTATTTCTATAGAAAATAATTTCCAACGTATCTGGCCAGCCACCATAAGAAAAAAAGGTTGGAATTGTCTACTTTTTGAATAGAAAACTACCAGGGCAGATTGGGAAGTTGAAAAAATCCCTCAAAAGAATTCACGACCAAAAAGTTCTGAATTATAACTAAAATAACTACATGGATATGTTCATAAAGTCCCTAGGACTCAAAGCAGGATTCATTTTTTTAATATTTGAGAAACTCAGCTGGAATGAATATCTTGCACACTATTGTCAAGTATCTCAAAAAGAGAGAATTTTCTTTAACTTGTCTTAGAATCCATCATAAGCACAAAACGAAAGCAGCACCTCCTAAGAGTGCATTGTTACAAATTTAGTTTATGCAGATACATTTATTTGTATTCCTTATGATCTGTAAGCCAAGTTCATAAAGGAAAAAGAGAAAGTTTAAATTTATTTGTAAGGGAAAGATATAAGTTTAAATCCTCCATACTTGTTTAGGTAGAGATATACTATAAATTAAGGCAGTGTTTCCCAAACTTGACAATTTTAAGGCATGTGCACTTCAACTCCCAGAATTCCACAGCCAGCGTTGCTGGCTGTGGAATTCTGGGAGTTGAAGTCCTCATGCCTTAAAATTGTCAAGTTTGGGAAACACTGAATTAAGGTAATAATAATAATAATAATAATAATAATAATAATAATAATAATAATAATAATAATAATAATAAAGTTGGAAGGGACCTTGGAGGTCATCGAGTCCAACCCCCTGCTCAGGCAGGAAACCCTATACCATTTTGGACAAATGGCTGTCCAGTGTCTTCTTAAAAACTTCTAGTGTTAGAGCATTGTGGAAAAACCTTCTGGAGGCAGGTTGTTCCACTGGTTAATTGTTCTAATGGTCAGGAAGTTTCTCCTTATTTCTAGGTTGCTTCTCTCCTTGATCAGTTTCCATCCGTTGCTTCTCGTCCTGCCTTCAGGAGCCTTGGAGAATAGCTTGACTCCCTCTTCTTTGTGGCAGCCCCTGAGATATTGGAAGATAAACATAAACTTCAGAGTCAGATAATGGGTTAGAGTTAAGAATGTTCAAAAATTGAATGAGCTACTTCCTCAGTTTTCTATACTATATATGAACATAATTCTATCTTAAATATGTTATGTTTCATTCTGGGTGGCATACATGGATTTCTTATTTTAGGCATATCACACTATACACGGACTAAATGTATGCCACTAACTAGTGATGCTTACGTAATTGCTCCTAATTACAAGCAGGTTTATTATTGTGATACTCAAGAATTTCTTTTTAAGTTATTTCTTATAGAAATTTAAGCCTGTACATTTAGATTTTTGTAAAGCATGTTCATTAATTCGGTTTCCTACATGTTCAGGGGTATTCTTTCAGACTCATGCAAATTATAATTTCAGTTTTTAATCATGATATTGCAAAACCAATACATAGGGGATTCATAAGTAGATTTCCAGTATAGTTCCATAAATCAGTCCCGTGCGTGTATGGCTACATCACCATCTTTTTCTTGTGTACTTGATTGCAACAAAGCATCTAGAGTTGATTGATTTCAATTAATTTAATAGACCTAATGGTATAGGGATGTGATTATAATTTCTCAGAATGTCAGTGACCTGAATCCTACTGTAAATATGTAACTTTCCAGTGCAACATATAGAGGCTATGCTAACTAAATGTTCACTTCAATGCTAACTTAAATTATCTAAAAATCTGCATCTTAAATTCATTCTTCATTTTAGGCATCAAATGTGACATTTAAACAAATGTAGAAAGTGGGAATTTCAGTTGCCTTTCACAATATTCTATCAGAGACTTTAACTGATTTTTTTAAAAAAAATCAATAAAACATATTAGTCTAAAGGGAAAAAACTGTAAATATTGTAGGATATTTTTTTAAGAATTTCCTTAATGAAATGTTAAATCAATGAATGTATAACTTCAAGCAGTATCCTATGTGTATATGTTGAGAATAATTGAACTTGAATTAACTTATTTGAGAATTACAAGCAGATGGATTTTTCTTTACAAAAATCAGACTGGAATTTATGTTTCACCCTTCTTGTAGGTTTTCAAACAGTGTATTTCTTCTCTAATTGATCACCTAAGAGATCCTCTTTATAATGATATCATCTTAGACATATTCATAGAAATATCAGATTATGAACCGGAATTGTTGGCCAATTTACTGCCCATACTGAAAGAAACTGGAGAGAGTTTTCCTAATTTGATAGGGCAAATGGCAAAGATTTTTGGAGCTGTTGGACAAGTTGATGAGGTATGTGCTATTTTCTATATTTAAAAAGAATTTATATTTTACTGTGTTCTTAGCCCAGAATCATGATTCATAAAAGGAGAAATATGTATGACTGCTACTGCTGTTACTATTATTGATGATAATAATAATAGCATCTACTTTGAAGAAGTCAGTAACATCCCTCAAGTGGCCAAAATTGTTCCAGTATAGTTAGGCTCTACCTGAAAGTTGTCATTAGAACAACAAGCATTGTCTACTTTCGTACTTTCTTTTTTTCACAGCTTGTGATTTTGTACAAAGTAAAATACTGTATATCTGAACAGATAGATTATTAATATGGATAAGTAGGCAGCTGCTGGTTTGTCACTTCCCTCACCTCTTCCCCACCACTGAGAGGTTCCCACATCCATTTTTTAGAAGTGCCACCCAAATGCCAAAGGCAACATTCCATCCAAATGCCCATCACTCCCTCTCTTTAGGGCAGTCCTATGCCAAAACCAATTTAGTTGGTTGTTATAAACTGTAGTTTGCTTCAACCAAAACATGGTCAAATGTAGAAAAGAGAGCTTACCATTATACAATCCTCACATCAATTGCTTGGCATTTGTCAAATCCAGAATTTGGTAAGTGCAGCAAGAAGAAATCATTACTTCACATAGCTTTCTTTTCTGTTGGGATGAATTAAATATAGAAAATTGTCTAAGATGAATTAAAGTAGCTGTCCACACTTTCAGGTTTTCAGATTCTTCCAGCCTTGTTATCAGTAATCCTTAAATGGTGGTGATGGGAAAAGATTGTGGGCCTTTCCACACAGAAAGCATGTTCTTTGCTCGTTCCAGAGGTGCTTTTTCAAGAGGCAACTGGACTTTATTTTAGAACTGAAGAAGTTTCTTGGATGGGAAGCAAAATGCCTTCAAGGAAAAGTAAAGAAAGTCCACTTGCTTCTTGAAAAAGTACCTTTGGGACAATCATGACCTGGATGACTGAGAAACTTCATAGACATGTTCTATACTCCAAGATATGGTTGGGCCTTCTTAGCATGGACAAAATGAGTAGATTCTACAAATAACCAAAAAAAAAAAAAAAATAGGGAAGTCACATGGTAAGAAAAAGTAAAATAAGCATCTATGTCCATGGAAGTATGGACTTATGCATTCCAACAGATCTTTTTTCAGGAGCAATTTGGGCAAAACCTGAATCCTGGTCTTCCTTTTTTTCCAGTCTTGGATAAATTATATAATACTTAAAAGACATCTGCAATCAAAGTTAAGTCATATAAAGACCTAAAAATGCTATCAACATATTTTCCATAAAAATGCTATGATACAATCAATAAAAATGCATCAATATGCAGAATAGAAATATTTTTGCAGTTGAAAAATATTTCATATATTATATGTTAGATTATTTCATGTTTAAATTCTCAAGGAATTATTATCATCTCCATGTAACAAAATCATGTGTATATGCAACCTGATCACTTTCACCCAAAACAGAATGCAATCAGTTCATTTCTTGAATTCTCCTTAAGAGTTTTATATGCTGTTTTATGTACAATAGCATGTCAAGCACTTTATACTACTTATAGATCATCCTTGGTTTAAGTGCATTTTGTTTGCTATGAAGATATTAAATCTGTTAGGTTTATCATGGTTTATATTAATTTTCCTCTGGATATATTAGTTGCTGTAAACTGCCCTTGTGTAGACATTTCACTCTTAAGAATCACATGCAGCTGAATTACAATGTCCTTCCTTAAATAACTGGAAGGAACCACACTTGATTATAGCCAGAAAATGAGTGGAATATATTAAATGCAAGCATTTCCCAAAATGTGCCTCAACTTACTACAGTTATTTCCCATACTGCAAATTCAAACAAGAAAATGGCTTCATCTATCACATCATGAAACATTTTTCCTTGAATTTTATTAATGACGGTTGCCACATCTTAAATATTAATGTTCATGAGAAATGTTCTATTTGTTCAATAGGTATAACTAAAGACTATATTTCAGCTTCAAAATCATGTATTAATCATTTATTGTAGGATGTGTTTATATGATAAAGTTTGGGTGTTTGGGTGTGTGTGTATAAATTGTGTCTTGTATATAATTTGATATGCAATTTGGTTTTTTTTAGCCTCACCAATTTGCTTCCTGGAAAAGCATATCTTGAGAGAGGCTGTGATAGCTGTGCACACTTTGAAAATGATTAGAAAGAAATGCTTCAGATCTCATACAATCCAAGTACCTCTATGAGCATAAGCCTGGAAAAAAATGTGGCTGCTTTAAGGAATTAACTCATTAAAGCCGCTCTTGAATTAGCAATAGCAATATCTTTTTTTAGAACACTGAAAATTGATGTGGATGCTTTAATTAACTGGAGAAAAGTATTATGCTTGTATGAAAAGTACTGTGCAGTTCTTCCTAATCCTTTTCAACATGTGAAGTTCTTCTTGTCTTCATTGCAACATTCACTATTTGTATAGGCCAGGGGTGTCAAACTCAATTTCATTGAGGGCAGCATCAGCATTGCGGTTGCCCTTAGGAGGCTGGGTGGGTTTGGCCAGGGTGGGTGTGGATGGAGTGGGGTGTGGCCTACTGGTGGGCGTAGCCAACTCTACATTGTTTGCGTCAAGGGTGCCTGTAGGGGCCTGGGCAGGAGTGAGATAGATCTGAGGATCTCTGGCAGAAGGGGGTGGGACCAGGGCAAGTACTAAGGCATGGTCCACTGGAGAAGCCTCACTGTTCCTCTCAGGCCATGTGGGGGGGGGCTTATGGAGCTAAGACTGAATGCATTTCAGCATAGATGGCCACCACAAAATTGTACATTGGCTCCCGGCTGGCCAGGGCCAGGGCCAAGACAGTGGGGGCCGTTCCCTCACTGTTTCCAGGATGGCTTCGTGGGCCACATGAAACCACTTTGCAGGCCACATCCGGCCCCTGGGCCTTGTGTTTGACATGTCTGGTGTAGGCAAAGTCCACCACAAGTGGTAACTCCTTTTTTTAAAAAAAAAAAATATCTAAATATATCAAGGGCCATAAAAGATTTGGTGAATCTCTGATTTATAAATCTATCATCTGTCTGTCTGCCTACCCATCTGTCTGTCTGTCTATCGCATTTATATAGACTCCCATCTATATAAATTGTCTTCAAAGTGCATTGTGTCCAGATAAGTGATGATGAGGGCATGGTTTATCAAATCAGGTTCCTAATGCTCCAGGTAAGGTTGCATCTGGCTATAGCTGGGCAATGTTTCCCTGATTACAGCTTCGACCTGCATATCTGGCAGTGTCTGTAAGCCCTGCATGAACAGTTATGGATCTTCTTCTTTAGGGGCAAATCCACTCTGTAAAAAGGCCACATTTTAATGAACACACAATAACTGCATCTTGCATGAGACCATGCTAATCACTGGGCTTAGATGTACTAATTTGGATTGGATTTGTTTTCAGCGATTTTTAAACTTTTCTAAAGGGCTGGAAGAAAGACTGTTTCCCCTGTTTGTTTTAACTCCTGTTTAGTGATGTGGTTGGTAGAGTGCTATTTCTGTAGTCTGTAGACTGGACTGTGTGCATATACTATATAAGAAGTTGTAGAAAAACTTTTTCTTTAATCCATTAATATTGTTTGAACTGATTGCAAGTTTAAATAAACTAAAACTCTATTGCATTTCAGTATTAACATTTTATCTGCTTTACTGTTTCCTGCAATATCCTGTGTGGTCTTCTATTTAAGCTTTTATGTAATAGTTATCCTGTTTAAACTGCTGTCATTTACAAATGCTTTAGAATTTATCTTGGCTAATTAATATTCTCTGGAAGTGTTTCTGACATCAAAGCAATTTCTCCATTACAAAAAGTTTGATTCCATTATGCTTAATCTGTCAGAAGAGTCTTATCAGCACTAAGAGGGGGAGACAGCTTCACCCTTGCTATGTTCCTTTTCTGTCCCTTCTTAAAATCTGCTAAGAAGGGATAGATCAGAACCAAAAGAAATCTTTCTCCTTCCTTCCATTTTATCCATACATTTTCATTTCATCCGGTCCTCTTCCAACCTTTCTTCTTGTCAGATGTCAGATTGTTGTGATCTTTAAGGGCCGGTTGTTATCTTTAAGGGCCTACATGATGTGGGGATGGTTATTTGAGAGACCACCTATTTCTATAGGTTTCTGGTCATCCTACCAGGTGGTAGCAGGGTGGGCATGCTAGGGGTTCCTTCTGTGAAACACTGTCAACTAATGGGACCCAAAAGATATGTCTTCTCTGTGAGGGTGTCTGCTTTCTGGAACAACTTTCTGCCTAAGACGGCAGATCCTCCTGGCTTCTTGGAAAGGCTTTCTTCCTTAGGTGGTGGGGTCAAAGTGTTGTAGAGCTTGGTATAAATGTTCTGTCATTACGCTGTTAGAAACACTTTAATAATGTCTCAACTATGTCTTTTATAAAAGAAACGGTGAGGTTTCTTTTGCAATTTTTTAATTATATTATATTGCATTTATGTTTCTGTTAGCTGCCCTGAGTTATTTGGTTAAAATGGGTGGTCATATAAATTTGACAAATAAACCAACAGACAAAATAATTTCTTGCAGATGGTGTCCTTCCCACGTTCTTTATAGCTCTCCCATTTCTGTGTTTCTATCTATTCTTTCTTTTGCTTCTGTTCTTCTTCTGGTAGAGTTGACTGAGATTATACAACTTGTTTCTTTGATGGTGCTGATCAAAATGTCCAGTACTCTCATGTATAGATGGAAAAGAAGATTGACATTTTGAATATATAAGAAATTAAAACTGACAGATTCTTCCCTTGCTACTTTCTGTTTTGCTTTGGGGTTGTTGTTTTGGTGCATTGAATGGATGTGGATTCTTGGTGACTGCCTGGATAAGTCCCTGCAATTTTATTGGCAAGATTTTGGAAGATTTCTAGCCTGGTGTCTTAATCACTACCACTGACTAGCTTTAAAATGATTATCAGGTCTAACATTCAAAGGACAGTTGAAAGAAAAAAGAATAAAACAAAATATCCAGACAGAGCCATTCACAGATATTAGTATGCATCTGCAGTGCATAAGTTCCTGATTCTCAGAGGCTTCATCTGTGTATTTTAGACATGGTGTGAAATATCCCTTACTGATTCTAATTGCACTGATTCTGGCAACTATAACTTGGAAAAGTGCATCAGACCTCTGTTGACTTTCTTTCATCTCCCCCCTGCTACATCCCCTTAATTCCTTCCAGGAATGGCACTAGATACAATACTTGTAGAAATTTGAGACACCCTCTGCATAGAAAGAAAGAATGTAAATTTGTGCAAAGGACATTCTGGATCAAAGCCCATAAATTAGAAGAGTAAGTTCCCTATTCAGTTGATTAATTTATCCCCAAAAAGTCAAAATTATTATTTTCCAACATTCCAGATTGGCTCCTGTTCATTGTAGGAAATGGAAATCATCAACCACTGGATTAATTATTTATTTGTATCCCTCTGTGCAGTATGTGCCTCCAATTTCCCATAGCAAATTCTGTCTCTAAAGCCTAGAATCTATAGTTCTGGATTTAATGAACTGTCTGCGTCATGCAGGATACTATTTCTAATCCAATACATTCAGTATTTCGTTTGGTTACATTCCCATCATGATGACTTGCCAGTATGATCCCAAGCCAAAGATTCTGTCTGGCTTTCCCCAAATCTTAGGCAGCAGTTTTATTTGGAATAGTCAGTAGGCTGATTTCCAGCGTCCTTGTTCATCTTGCTTGTTTTCCTCCTCCAAAAAAGAGGAAAATGGGAGGAAAGGAGATCTGATCCAGGTGTTCTTCAGAATTCCATTTGCTTATAATTATTGGTGAGAGGAGAAGGCAGAGAGAAAATTTCCCAAATCTGAAAGTAGAAGATTTACTTGAAGTAGCACCAACATGCTTCAGTCTCTTGTTACTTCCAAAGGCAAAATCATATACTAGCATTTAGTAGGGTAGCAATGAAGGCCTTGGAAAAATTATTCAGATGCCATGTCTATACTTACAAAGGTAAAAATCATGCAGGATATGGTTTTTTCTGTGACACTATATGAATGTTTTCAAAGCTGGACTTTGAGGAAGCAGGATAGAAAGAATATTGATGTTTTTGAATTTTGATGCTGGAAAGTATGCCATAAATAGCCAAGAAAATTAACAAATGCATGTTAAAACAAATCAACCCAGAATTCTCAATGGAGCACAAATTATTATATTCTGGACTCTAGAAAGAATGCAGAGAAGAGCAACAAAGATCAGGGGACTGGAGGCTAAAACACATAAAGAACGGTTACTGGAATTAGGTATGTCTAGTTTAATGAAAAGAAGGACGAGGGGTGACATGATAGCACTGTTCCAATATCTCAGGGGTTGCCACAAAGAAGAGGGAGTCAAGCTATTCTCCAAAGCACCTGAAGGCAGGACGAGAAGCAATGTATGGAAACTAATCAAGGAGAAAAGCAGCCTAGAATTAAGAAGAAATTTCCTGACAGTTAGAACAATTAACTAGTGGAACAACTTGCCTCCAGAAGTTGTGAATGCTCCAACAATGGAAGTTTTTAAGAAGAGATTGGACAACCATTTGGTATAGGAAGGAAAGGGAAAAGAAGACAATTAACAGCAAGGTAGATGGACTCAATTACAGGAAAAATAGGTGCAAATGTCTAAAGGATAGATCATTCTGGAGATGTGCTCTCAAAGAGTCAATATCAGCTTGATACAATCAATAAATCAAATCCCAACCTTTCTTCAAACCAACCAATAAACTATTCTGACTAGTCTGCTTTTTAAAAATATTATGATACTTTTAGTTTAATCACACTGAATATAATATAAAATTTTAACACAAACTAAAATGTTTTTCAAGAATGGTTAGACCATATTCACTTGGGAAACCAGGCTTGGTATCAGAATTAGAAGGAAGAAATGGGATTTGGGTTAAATGTTCTTCCATCATTTCCAAAGATTTATCCAAAAATTCTAGTAGAAAGTGCCAGTTCCACAATGCTTTCAAGTTTTGTTTATAACAATTAGTGAGGTCTGCATTCTCTTTAAATTATAACCATTTTCATGAAAATCCATTTTCATTCCACTAACTCATGAAAACCAAACCACGTCTACATTCAGTGAAATAACTCTGCCATGCCTGACCATCTTCATTTTTGTGGCAAATATTGTTCCATGGATATTTTTTAATTAAACTATGTCTTCATTTAGAAACCTTTCTGCAAGTAATTTCTTTTAAAGCAACTTGCAGTATACTCACACGCAATACCAATAACAATTAAAACAAATATTTATAAGCCTTTCACTTCTAATCAATGTAACAACAAGTGGGCTATGTATTGAAATTGAATGTTAAGTAAGGTGACAAAACATCTTTGTTTACAGATAACTGCTTTCTACTTGGCTGTTGATTGACATTCCTCATTTTATAGTGCTCTCTACTGAGGACTATGTAATAATTTCAGAATTCAAACAAGAACAGGACTTTTGAAATTGCAAAATGAACAATAGCACGCAAACTCAACTAATCACAATCTTCCAAACTGCAGAGAGATACAGATATTTATTTTAGCTATAATAATATGTCTAAATTTGCTTTTTTTAAGGCATAAGTTAGTTCATGAGCATTTTATGCAAATCCAAGAAGCAACTGCAAATTAAAATTTCTCCAATAGTTTCTGAAAATGACTTAAGGGAAATTCCTCATCTATTTTTTTTACATCACCCTTTAAAAAAAAATACGTACATTTAGCCGAGACCTCTTTTATATATGTTTAAGTGGTATTTTTTAACCTTTTAAGACTAAATATCATTTGAAAGCAAAATAACAAACAATTTTATTTTTAAGAAAATTGTCTAATTAGTGATATTATTTATTACTCATAAGGAAATTGGTTGATAATGAAATAAACACAGTTGATCTGTCAAATTTTATTTTTTTAAATAATGAATGAGTAGGACATTTATTAAAATAGTAAAATAATTTTACATTATTTCACTATAATATTTCTGAAAGCCAAGGAAGAAAAAAAATCATGAGTAATACAGGTAGTCCTCAACTTACAACAGTTTATTTAGTGACCTTTCAAAATTACAATAGCACTGAAAAAAGTGACTTATGACCATTTTCCACACTTATGACTGTTGCAGCATCCTAGGGTCACATGATTTACATTTTGATGCTTGACAACTGATTCATATTTATGAGGGTTGCTGTGTCCTGGGGTCACATGATCACCATTTGCAACCTTCTGACACTAAGATTATTTTTCACATACCATCTTGCATGATAAAATGAATGCTAATCTCTTGATTAATTTCTGGAATCCAAAAGGAAAAAAAGAAATTATGTGCAGTGATCATTCTCCGTTCCCCAAGATGTCATTAAAAATCTTTACTAAAATTTTTGAAGTAGTGTTATCCTTAAAATGTTTGCATATACACAAATGCTGCATTTCTCCTTCCTTCCTTCTTTCTTTCCTTCCTTCCTTCCTTCCCTCCCTCTCTTTCTTTCTCTTCCTTCCTTCTTTCTTTCTTTCCTTTCTCTCTATTTCTCTCTTTTTTCTTTAAAAATTAAAAATAAAGCAGTATATGCCTTAGTATATTGCCAAGCTTGGCTGATATGAAAAGGTAATTGGGATTAAGACAGGTCAGCATTTGGATATAGCATTCAGAATTCGAGTTCCACTCAAAAATGGTTATACTTTTAAAAGATGATGAAGTTCTTAAAATAGCTTTGTATTGTAATTAAATGAATTGTTGCATCATTGGCTGTCCACATCTCCTTGAATATATGAGCTGTTATCTTTTATATTTTTCAGGCAGAAGAAATAATATTCCATTAAAAATGTTTTTCTCTACAATTATAACTTTCCACAGCAAGTATTAATATAAAATAAAAATGTTCACTTTTTTTAGTGAGAAGCCAAAATTCAAATATTAAGTCCTGGAAATAGGCTGAGAAGGTCCCTCAAAACCAACTGCAGATATTTTCAGTCATATTTTTTAGAAAGTTATGAAACTTTGTTCTTGGTAATGGACACTGACACTGAGAACCCTAACTCCTTATTTAGCATTTTTTTAATGCAGTTCTTCATATTAACTCTCCTTCTTTTGAAAGAAAATACTCCTGATAAAAATAAATCATGGACTAATGTCTAACGCGTTCTAACCAGACAACAATAATAGTTGATATTGCAAAATGATTATTCCATATCATGGAGCAATAATAGATTACTAATTTGAACTAATCAGCCACTGAACATACAAATATGCCAGTACTTTTGATATTGTATTGATAGTAAAATTGGATCCAAATTTAGTCAACTGTACTTCATCTCATTTAAATCATTGTACCCCAAAAAAACACATTCCCTAACCTGGTGCCCTGCAGATGTATTTCTGTAGCTACAGTTCCAGTCCCATTAACTTCAATAGAACAAAACAATACTAATTTAATCTAAAATTTACTCCAAGGAGTTAAATTTATCTGCTGAACTACAATTTAAATCTTTTTTTGTAAGCTGACCTAGAACCTGTCCAAGACATTTTGCTG
This sequence comes from Crotalus tigris, assembly GCF_016545835.1. NCBI lineage: Eukaryota > Metazoa > Chordata > Lepidosauria > Squamata > Viperidae > Crotalus > Crotalus tigris. Next base: position 1,492,065 of record NW_024100597.1, on the reverse strand, counting down.
TTCCAGGCAGCTGTTGTATTTTGGAAAGATGCACATCAGAATCCTTTGAAATTCTCATCACATGTATGTGGCCTTGGCAACTCACATTATTTGTTGCTTCTTCAGTCATTCTAATTCTGGGCTCACCTTTAAAAAGACAAATAAAAAGAGGCATAAAAGAAAAGATCCTTTGTGTAGTTTTGGCTTCATTTCTATTCTTATGGTAAAAGCACAGTTTTATTTAATTTTGGCAGGATCATTGCGCTGGAATTTTAACACAATGTCACAATTGTTTCATAACTTCTCTAAAGTAAAAATCGGCAGCCTTTATAACACCCTGATTATTTCACTCATATTTACAATAAATTGTTTTATCCTTCAAGTGAAATGACAATACAATAAATTTCTCGAGACTGAATTTAGGATTATCCATCTTCTTTTTTTTCTGTTCTTTCCTAATATTTTTATACAGTACAACAAAATGAGACATTTTAATTAGTTTTTATGCTAACCTCATTTGCCAATAAACAAATATGACTGTATACCATGAAAATGGAAAATCTGCTTCCTATAAAGAATATAAACATATTCTTCCAACCCTCAAAATCAGCCTACAATAACAATACTAAATAAAAGCCAAAAATCACTTTTACCAGGAATTTTTCAATCTTAGTTATGCTAAAGAGGAAGACTCTAAAGTTGTTGAGAGGAATTTGGAGATTTGAGTTTGCTTATTAATTACATATCCTATAAAAGTGCAATTATTATCCTTTAACACACTGAAAACGAGCAGCAGAATTTCAATGTTTATGGATTTCTGCTGACTGGATCAAAGTAGGAAATCACTAGTGGAAATTTTTCCTCCCACTTGGATCAATTACAAATACTGTTGGGAAATAGCTTTTTTATAATGCTCATTACACTTTTATTTGCTTACTGATCTGTCTGACAACATCATCTGCCACATACAGTTGAGATAATATAAAATCATTACTTTTGATTCATATTTATTAACTATTATTTAAACGTAAAGATTTTTAATTGGTGCCCCATTCCAATCATTCTGTATAGCTCTCTTTAAAAAAAAGAATAGGAATAGTTTGCCATGCTGGAGAAAACCTCCAGTAATGGAGGACCCACAATTCTAGGAGACAAGTATTTCATTGATTAATTGTTCTCACTGTTAGAAAATTTCTCCTTACTTGGTTTGGACTGATAAGCTCCCAGCTGTAGATGTGCATGTGTGATACTGTTCCATATTTGCAGAAATCTGTATTTGTCAGCTATATTTGACATCCAGATTCTATAGGACTAGATCTTCATTGTAACATATTCATTCACTACAGAATGTTTAAAGTAGCATTTAGGTTTTGCTTCATACACCCATAATAAGATATTTAGCCAAGTTCATAAAGTCTGCTATCAAACTACTAACTATTGTGACATGTACATGAAAATTGATAAAATGTGTAACTGTTACACTCATATTTTGTTCCTGAAACAAAGCTGTACTTCTTATAAAGCTACAGTATCTGTTGGCAGATGATGAAATATCAAGATGATCTATTTGGGATTACCCTTGAAAATCATTTGGAAGCTGCAGTTAGTCTAGAATGCAATAGCACCTGTAGTTATGGGTTGATTTTGTTAGATCCATGCAACACCACTACTTCTTGAGCTGTACTGATTCCTATTAGGAGTAACATTCAAGGTACTTGTTGTTACATCACCCTTCATGGCACAAGGCCAGGTTATTTGCAGACCTGCTTTTCTCCAATTATTTGTATTTCTCCATGAAACCTGACATCCACCTTTTATAGTTCATCTTTTTCCAACTTTTCTCATTCTATTTAGTTCCTATACAATAAAGAAAATATTAGGGGAATGTAGTAAAAACGATGCATTCTTTAAAATTTTAAACAAATTCTAAATGTATTGTGTTTCTATTATTTGGATAAAAGTTTCCCTCTCTGTACAACTTGTTTATTTTGCACAAGTCCATAATAATAGAGCTTTTAAAGTGCACTGAAAACAATTAGCAAAATAGCTCTGGGTTCTCTCCACCCCCCACTCCCTTCTCTCAAACAATGCTAACTCAACTTTTTAACAGTATTATCTATTTTAAACTCCTTTTTTTTCCTAAATAGGAACGAGCTCGGATTTGCCTGATCTATTTGCTTAATCAGCTGGCCAACATGGAACATTCTTTCCATCATATCATTTTGTTGAAGATCAAATACATCACTGACACCTTCTCCAACATCTTGGGTATCCAAAGCAGAGATATTTATCGAATGAGTAACAGTTTCACTGCTGTAGCTAAACATCTCATCCAACAGCTGAAAAATAACACAAGGTCAGAATGCAGGTAAATTCAAACTTCTCATCTTTTTATCCTGAGGACCTGTGATGTAGTATTTTAATATTTGTGCTAAGCTAAAAGATACCATGTTTGTATTTAATATATTGGTCCAACTATCAGAGAAACCAACCTAAAGTATTTGGTTGCCAATCAGACTGGTGAGAATTGCCAGAGTTAATCCAGCTGATCTGACTGGGTAAGAAGGTGTCCCCTTCCTCCTTTATAGCTTCATGTGCACCAGTCTCAAAGGTGGACAGTCGGTAGAAAACCGGCATCCCAGATGGTTGAGAATACTGTTCTTTAGAGAAAGATATTGGATACCTGAACAATCCTGCTAGAACCTTCTAACAAGCTCTCCCAAGTAGCCAATTGCAAGAAAGGGACAGCTATCTGGTGGCGGAGACCTAAAGTTATTTCTTACAAAGAATTTTGAAAATTAGGCCAACAAATGCCTGAATTTCTGTTCATCACTATAGTCATGTTACAAAGCCTCCCCACACACACACATTTCTCTCTCTCTCTCTCTCTCTCTCTCTCTCTCTCTCTCTCTCTCTCTCTCTCTCTCTCTGTGTGTATGTGTGTATGTTTCTGTGTCTGTATATGTATGTGTATATGTATATTAAGTGGACATTCATTCACTTCCTTTTATAGATGAAAATACAGTTCTTTATCCATATTATTTTTGTACTGGTTAAGAATTGATTAGGACTATGCAAAGCATTTGAAAGGGTTCTTCATTCTCTTTGAAGTGATCAGCAGCTGCATTTGTTTGCTTCAGAAACTGCTTGTGACTGTCTCTGCATGTGTGTTTGCGTGTGTGTTTTTTCTGGCTGTCACAATAGAATTTTTGTTTATGCTTAACTATGCAGCAAACAGGAATGACTTTTCAAGCAGTTGCATGAACCTAAAAAGCTCCTTTAATGGTTCCCAAAGAGGTGCTTGGATAATTCTTCTTCACGATTTGTCTAAATAGCACATTTTTTCATATCACACAATACTTACTCATGTCTGAGCATGTATAGATTTCATGTTCTAGAAACTACCAAATTTTCAAGTAAATTTTTAAATAGTTTTTCTCAGATTTTTTTTACATTAGATGAAAATATTGTAATGCAAGTAGCTTTCATTTGGAATCTTAAAATAAAATCTTTATCAAAACAAATTCATAATTTGCTACAGAATTTCATAGCTTACATCTTCATTAATAATCAAAATAAAAGTTCTGTTTTGATTATGTTATATTGGTTTGCTTTAATTGTGAAAGATAGAGTATTTACAGAAATTACTCCTTATATGAATTAACCCGCATTAAGTATAAAACAGAAATGAACATAAACTATCTTGTTGCAAAAGTAAGAATTATATAGGTACATATACACCTATTATAAAACAGGTTCTTTAAATTTCAAGTGGAACTTATTTTTAAAATTTACTGCTTCACAGCAAATTTCAGTAGGTTTTTTTTATGATAATAAAGCAAATAATGAAATCTCTTGAGCTCACACAGGCAGAACTTCAACAGCTATGGTCCTGCAAAGATAGCTGAAAAGGCAGTAAGTATTTTCTAATATACTAGAATGGTACCTTGTACTTGTTGTTAATTAGTTCCAGAAGGTGTGATGAGTACCAAAAACAATGAATGCCAAACAATTTTTTCCCATGAGGAATAATGAAGCGAGGCAGCTATTCTAGCTTGTGCTTTGAGTACCAAACAAATTATGAGTACCAGGGCAAAACGTTCGCTACAGAATGTATCGAGTACCATACTTGATGAGTTTCAAAGCAGCTGAGTTCCAAGGTACCACTGTATTAATGAATGACCAAATTCAAGGTTTCACCCATAAATATATTCGTGTCAATAATGTTTATCTTGATATGAACATTCAGTGTCCATGATATGAATGATTGCCATAAAAGGAAGCAAGATAAGGACAGAAAGCCATGTGATAATGCAGCATAAAGAAATCAATCTTATTATCAAAATTAAAATTAGTTTTAAAAACTAAATTAAGGAACCATTTATTTAATAGAAATTTTCTTTTCCTTCATGATATGCAGAAAAATAATGTTTTTGCATTGTGTAGACCACTTTAATAATTACTGATTCACTGGACTGAATTATTGGTCATTATTGGCCATGTACACAATTAAAATATGTTGATATCTATCTATCTATCTATCTATCTATCTATCTATCTATCTATCTATCTATCTATCTATCTGTATATGTGTGTGTGTGTATGTGTATGTGTATATGTATATGTATATGTATGTATGTATGTGTGTGTGTGTGTGTGTGTGTGTATATGTGTGTGTGTGTGTGTGTATATGTCTTGGCGACGTTTCAACGAAGTCCCATTCGTCATCTTCAGGCTGGTGTTTTCGGCTTCGTGTTTCTAGGAACATTGAACATCAAAACGTCGCCAAGACACTTCCAATTTGATGCGGGAGAAAACCCGAATAACCAAAGACCTACATACAAACACCTGCAAAAACCTCAGAAAACATATATATATATATATCAATATTTCAGTTTTTAAGCATTGTTTGAGGTTACAAGATGTGTTTAAGAGTAACAATGGTAGTGGCTTATTACCAATACTATTAACATAAGTATATATCAGACTATCAGATGTTTTTCAAATTTATTTTATTAAATCCATTAAACTTTAGCTAAGGGAGAGTACTTGGATTGTAAGTCTCAGAAGAAGTTATTCAAATTTATATGAGTATAGCGACAACCTCTAGGCTCCCTGTTTAATATTTAATATCTTAAAGTCTTAGAAAATATTTTATTTTACTTTACACTGAGGTATATTATCATTAATGCAAGATATTAAGCTGTTACTAAGCAAAGAGTTGTTCTGTTAGCTCTATGCAGCTTAACTTCATAAACACTTTGGTGAACTTACTCCTCAAAACAACGTTAAATCATATTCAGAAATTTGACCCTTTAAATTATTATAGTTTACTGAACTTTTAAAAACTGTATTGTATATTTCAAATTCAGTGCATATAACTTCAAGAGCACTTCTAATACCTGTTTTAACCACTTTCCTTACATCTGGTAGGGTGTTCATACAAGAGAATAGTAGTAAAAAGTAATCTTGTCAAAATTAGAATTTTGATTCCTTTTATTTTATTAGGAAAAAATGCTTGACTTGAACTCTGTTTTTTTTAAATAATAATATAGGGACAATATATACCAGTGCTTTTCAAGCTTGGCAATTTTAAGACATATAGATGTCAATATCCAGAATTCCCCAGTTGAAATCCATACATCTTAAAGTTGCTAAGTTTGAAAAGCACTGATATAGACTATATGTCCAGCCTTAGTCATATCTGCTCCATATGCAGCACTTTCTGCTAATGATGATAGCATTTAACAGATTTTAGTCTGTACTCCACAATTGCAAGCACAGCTGATAAAGGCATGCATTAATCTGTGCAAAATAGGCCCTCTAATCCACAAGAGGCTGTCCTATAAATCATCATTCACCAATTTTTGAGGCATGTGTAGAGTGCTAATAATTAATCAAGATGTCAAGAATGGATCTTGGGGTTAAATGGATTTGGAAAGAGGAAATAACTGAAAACAGTAGAGTGAAGGTATAACAACTGCAGGAATAGAAGATGCAACTATGAGAAGTATTAGAAAGTAGATTAATCTCCAAATAGATTGGATGAAAAATGAATGTAGAAAAAGAGGATATGGAAGCTGCTTGAAACAGAATGAAAAGAATTACATTGCAGAATGCTATAGAAATGTGAGAAGCTGAGTAATGAAAGTCTGAAAAAATGGTACAACGAAGTGAAAGAGGCTACATATGAGGAAAACATGTACATAACTGTTGTTGAAAAATTGAGAATGAAAGATTTTGTATGGAGTGAAAAGAAAGAAAACAACAGTTTGCAAAAAAAAAAAGTAAAAAAAGAGAACAGTTCAAATTAAAACAGACTAAGAAAATGCCCACAACTTTAATAGAAATAAGTAGCTTAGGAAGTGGATGAAGAGGGTTGAACAAGGATCCTCCAATAGAATAGTTTTCCGGATGTTGATGAACTTTGAGTCCCAGAAACTAATCTGACCAATGGAGAGGAATTAGGAATTGTAGTACAGCAACTCCTGGCAGGTCATAGTTTGCTCCATATGGTTCAGGATTTCTCAAACAAATTTAACTTCATGGAAAAGAGCCTCTTTACCGCAGGATCTCCTCTAGCTATTGCAGTGAGGTTTCTGAAGAAATGGAAAATGGAAACTACCATCTTGCTGTATTGGTTATTGCACCATTAGGTGTAGGAACTGGTGTAATATTATTGCACTATTATGCATCGGGATTAATCTACAACTTTTCAACCATCATCTGTGACAATTATTCTAAGTTTGGAAATGACAAGAGTTCACCATACCAGAAGCAGACATGGAGAGCTTGTTAGATCCAAAGAAGAAGTACCTTCCATGTGAACCTCCTGTAACATTTGAAGTAGGCTGATTTTGATCAGATTCAAAGTTTTATATTAACCAATATGCTTTGAATATATGCATTTCAAGAATAATTTCATTCCTTTAGGAATACTTTTTGTACCACAGGAAGTGAAGTTTTGTACAGTAATATAGATCTGAATTCTTTGACATCAGGAATTTTATATATCTGATGTAATTAAAACCATGTTATAATTACAACCATTCAGCACTAAAATGCCCTGGCCACAATTTATCTCAATGATGCAGGTTATTCAGCTTGCAGAGATTACTTTTTAAAGAAAATGAACATGATATAATGATTTCATCTTACAAATCAAGCATGGTAAACTTAACAACAAACAGAAAATTCTGATCTACTGAAACATTCATATCTTGATGCTTGAGAATAACAAGGCATGCAGTGTTGATTGCTATCATTCCATGTTTATGTTACTTAATAGTTAAAAGTTTTTTTGTTTTTTAAAAAAGAAGAGGCTTGATCTGGAATATTTAATTTGGCTCTTACAGTCTTTACATCTTTTATTTTTACTTCCTTTGTCCCTAATTAGCATAGTAATTAAGAAAAATTTGAATTGTTGGAAATGCACAATGATGCTGTATTTTTGGAAATAATCCCATACAAGATATTTTGCAGGACTAGAGCATTGTGCCTCTACGTTCTTAGCAAGATTCCTATCTGAATTCACTATGCATGCTGGCTCAATAGTCAAAGCTTGTCCAGAAATATTAAAATCACTGCACATGGATTTTTTTTGTAAAACATATTTTCCTTTAATGAAAATGGCTAGGGAGGGCAGAACATTAAAGAACAGATACCCACAAAATGCAATATAATAAATCCCAATTATATTAAGCCTTGGAGTAGGTGAATGTGTGCAAATCCTTATGTGACCATCTCTCCTGCATATGCAGAATGGAAGTATTAAATACGGGTCCACCTTTCTGAATTTATGTTTGTGAAGCTCTCTGAGCATACCCAGGGATGATTATGAAATCTATTCCAGATTCCACAGTGCCAGAGTTTTGGCAGAGCAGACTGCATTCATTATACTCTTTGCCAGAAATGTTTGGAATGGGATATATTCAGTCTTAATTTTTACCAGTAATTAATTGTATTAGTTTTTCATTTTTGAGAGCAGTCAGTAGATGAGACAGATCTCCCAGCTGTGCAAGTATGAAAAGGTTGGAGCAGTTATGCTTTCAGGAAACAGCTTGCCAAGAAACCCATGTTGCTGAGAAGGTCACCATGGATATAGACCAGTCATAGATATTATTGTACCCCCTGAAGAATATCTCCAGGAATAAGATTTTTTTTTTTTTTTGGCAAGAAAATAAAGAGTCATATATGCCGTGAATCCCATGTGCATAATGTTAGCCAAATAGCAGAATACAAGCCAAGTTTCACATTTTATTGATTGCTAAGCCATAGAGAACAGTGTAATGTATAGTCAAATGTAGAACTGAATGTTCTCTTTAAACCAGCCAGGTGTGACAAACATTTCCTCCTCTGATCTGAGGTGATTTAGGAACTTCACTCAGCACAGTTGTATTAGATTTCATTCAGGGTTTTGTTCATTACAATAACTAAATCTAGAACTGGGATCTAGTAATGGAGAACCATTTGTGCCAATGAAAGAGACTTTAATGGCAGAAATGCAAATTAAGTAAAAACAAATGCATATCAGTGTACACAAAGTGTGAAATATTTGTTCAGCGTATGTGCTGATAATTTCAACCCAACCATCTGTTAATTTTCTTTTCAGGGTCTGATTCTTTTATTATTCATTTATAAAAATATAAATTTATAAAAATGTATATGGTTGTTCAAGTCAAACCTTACAAAAGCCCAATATAAACACAATAAAAAACCTCATTCTTCTCCCCCCAGTGACAACAATCAAATAAGTCACCTGATAGTCACCATCCCACTCTGGGGTCCCCAGGCCTATTAGCAAAAGCAGGTCTTCAGGGCCTCGCAAAAGTATATCAAAGTAGAAGCCAGTCTCATCTATGTGGGGATGATGTTCTGCAGGGACGGAGCCACCATGGAGAAGGCCCTTCTGCTTGATCTGACTAGGTCAGTGGTTCTCAACCTGTGGGTCGGGACCCCATTTGGGGTCAAATGACCATTTCACGGGGGTCAGCAAACCATGCTGTCCGCCATTTTTTTCCCTTTTCCCTAGCTGTCCTACTCCCTCTTACTGGTGGCCACACCCACTTGGGGGTCACCACAACATGGGGAACTGTATTGTGGGGTCACGGCATTAGAAAGGTTGAGAATCACTGGACTAGGTGGATCTCCTTAGGAGAAGGGACTCATAGCATTCCCCGCCTCCCCACTCTAGTGAGTCAGGTAGATGTGACTGGAAAAAGAAGGTCCTTCAAATAACTTGGTTCCAAGCCATGTTAGGTCTTTGAAGATGACAATCCATATCTTCAGTTAGATCCAAAAGCAAATCAGCAGCCAGTGCAGATCCCATAGGAAAGATAAGACATGTGCACATCTAGCCCTGCACAAAACCATGTGGACCACTGCATTTTGAACCAATTGAAGTTTCTGGATATGTTTCAAGGGCAGCCACATATACAGCACATTGCAGTAGTCAAGAAAGGAGAAGACTAGGACTTGAGTGAATGTGAGCAGGAATTGTGGGTCCAGGAAAGGGCACAACTGGCATAACCCACAGTTGCACAAAGGTCTTCCTGGTTACAACTGTCACCATATGTCTATACATTTCCATACATATCTCTGCACATCCGCACACTTGTGTGTCTGTTTTCAAACACACCTGCCAAGGTTCAAAATCATTTCTGTCTATCAGCCATTTAGTTTTTTTTTTTTTCTACATATAACAACCGGAGTGATTTAATGTCTATATCTCAACTTCTTTCCCTTTCTAATGTGCTGAGTTGTGGAATGCTGGTTTTTTCAAAATAGATTGCCACTGAAGAGTTTTGAGATTTCAAACAAGGTGCACAATTAATTTGTGGAATTTGCTGCAACAAAATGGAATATTAACATAGGCCATTTTCAGAGATTCCAGGTGCATTTTAGACACTCCAGAGACAGGAACAAATTAATATTTATGGAGTGTGTCGAAGCCATAGCCTATTGGAACCATTGTACTCATAATGTTATTTAGTGTTAACTGTTCAGAGCAGCATATCTGATTGTTTTAAACTAAAGAGATTCAGCCATGAAATACCTAAGTAAGATTTGGAGCTAAACAAGCTGTTGTTTCAAGCTACATTACATTATATATTTATCTTTTTATATTAATTAATGTGTACTCTTTTTGCTGAAAATCATATAGTATGAAAAAGATATCTACTTGCAAAGTAAATAATAAGAACATTTAGGAAATAAATATTAAATATAAAGGACATTTCTTATTATAGTGAACAATTGCAGAATGCAAAAAGTATTGATTTTTTTCAGTTTTCAAATAATTAATCATGCTTTGAAAGAACTTGGCCAAAGATGCACTTGGAATGAAGTGCATGTCTATGAGATTTAGACATGTTGGCAAGTGCGTGAGATTTAGAGATTTTCATTTTTTAAAAAAATTCTATTTCCTACAAAAACATAACTCTTAATCCCCCCCAGATTTTTCCTCTCTTCAATAATAGAAGATATTGCTTGAAACAGAATCTCCTGCACAAGGAGAATCTATTAAAATCTATTATGATTGGGGATGAAAAGGATAAAAAACTTCAAGTTAAAATTACAACTTTTGAGAGAAAATAAACATTGCCAAGTATGTAGGTAGAGTCGCTTGATTTCTAGAGAAGACTTGAGGTTTAACAGGTATAATAAATAACTGGTTTAATAATAATTATTAGCGCTGTTGCATGCTGATTGGGTTTTGTGTGTCTACATGTGTGTGTATAAAGTAATATTTCAATGAACAGCTGAGTTACACAGTACCAGTGGGCATCAGACATTTAATTGTATCCAGACTTCTTGTCAGTAACTCATATCTGGATAAGATCGCTTTGAGTTATTTGTTTAACCTATTTTACGTTCCAAAGTATTGAGAGAGAGTGAGAGTGGGAAAGAGAGAAATAGAGAGGAAACTAAACCCTATGTGGATTTGAAGAAACAAAAAAATCTGAAAATCTTGATTTGAGAATGTTCAGAAACAAAAATTACTTCTTCTAAATATCATAACAAGAATTGTTTTTTTCGATGTGGATATGTTCAAAGAGATTTTTAAAGGAACAAAAACCCCAGGAGAAAATTACTCTTTTTCCTTCTCCTTTTCTAAAAAAAAATAGCACATATATACTGATAAAGACTAAAAATTGGGAATGTAATCACGCATGTCAAAGAAAATCCAATAAGTGCAAACTTGTAGCATGACTATATCCAGTGATGATAAGAACTGAGCAGCCCAAATCTATCTTTATGAGTCTAGGAAATTTTATTAAGGTAAATATATGAATGCATAATATAGAAAAACAGAAGGAAAGGAGGAAAAATATTCTTGATTAAGAATCGGCTAATTGTAAGGATCTCCTCCTGGAGCCTGTCAGTCAACTCTCCTGCAGCACACCCGATCCTGCTGGACAGATAAAAACAATTGGACAGAGACAGTCCCATAAGTAAATTGGTCCCAAGCCATGAAGGACTTTAAAGTAGTTCTTGGCTTTGAGTTTGCCTTAAATTGTGCCTTGAATTGCACCTGGAAGCATACCAGAAAACAATGCAGCTCATGGTGCAATAATGTCACATAAGCAGAATAATCAGTGACGTTAACTGCCCATGCCACCACATTCTGCACCAGCTGAAGCTTCTGACTGATCTTCAAGGAGAGTCCTATGTAGAACGCATTGTGGTAGTCCAATTTGAAAGTCTTAAGGGCATGGATGATCATAATAGGGGCCCCTGATCCTAGAATGGTCTATATTATAAATCAATATATAAGGAACATCCATGGTGTGTTTTCTGGGACATGAATGTTTATGTACTTTGGCATACAGATAATACTGTATTATGACCTGAGAACATATAGATTGTTTAATGTAACAGCAGCCTGAATCTGAAAATTAATGTATCAAAGACCCGCTACCATAATTCTCAACCTATGACTACAACTGGGGTTGGAAATTTGGTCATAAGTCACTACATTTGTTGAGGCACTTATGTGAACAGACCTAATATTTTCCACCATTTTATGGCAGTTGTTAGGCAAATGACAGAGTCATAAGTCCAAATCATGTGGTTGTTAAGTTAATCACATGGTCATCGAGCAAATTCATTCACTCATATGGGTGTATTTTGTCAGTAACTGCAAAAAAAATGGCAAAAAAACCCCAACATTGCAATTCACAATCATGAGACCATGCAACACTGCAATCAGACATAAATGCATCCTGGTTACCAAGCACCTGAAATCTGTTCATGTAACCAATGGAGGGCATGCACAAGATTTTATGATGTCCAAAAGTGCTTTACAGGCTGCAAAGCGCCCTTTCCGAGACCGTTATAATTTTGAAAGGTCGCTAAGTGACCAATTGGAAGTCAAGGAATACTGTAGCCACTATATACTTGACAGGGAAAATGGAGTGGATAATTGCAATTCCCTCTTGGCTGTTTAGTATATTTATGATGAAATGTGTAAGGAATTCATATAGTAACAGTATATTGGTTGGAAACATAAAAAATATGTGTATTTGGCAATAATACCAAAGTATTTTGCTGAGAAGCAGAGTGAGGGCAAATGTTATATTGATTGTGAGCTGCAACAAGGAGTATAAAACTAGAGCAAATGAATGAATTTATGTATTTTGGATAGATGATTACTTAAGATGGAAAAAATGAAAATTTTTAGGGTATGCAAATTCAGATAGAAAGATGGTGTGCAATGTTTTGACAGGAATGAATATTTGATAAAAGCATTTTAAATTATTGTATATAAGAACATATTTCTGCCTACTTTGTTATACATTTGGAGAAACAAAATAAGTGAAGAGACATCCCAGTTCAGCTCCCATGTAATCTGCAGATTGAACTAAATTACCGCTGATTACTGTGACATCTCTAGCTTTTACATGAGATCCCTACCTCCTTTTTTCATATCCCGCCAGTGTTTTCACCTCTGCTTTCACTTTTCCTGTTATATTGCGAACCCTCAGACAGGTTAAAAAAAAAGTCCTTTCTTTTTATAAAAGGCAGAGCAGCTTCACCAAGGCAATGGCAATAACATCATCAACAGGGCAAACCATGCCTTTGCCCCTTATGCATATAAAGCATAAGTGGAAATATAATTCTTTTTATATCAAGCAGAATCTGTACCTAAAGCTGTAGAAGGAGAAAAGGGGTCAGATTTTAATCAGTCTACTTTGTATTAAAAAATACAACTCCTTATCTGGATATAGGATAAGCAAGGCTTTAGAATAAGCGACTGCTCTTTCCCCTGAAATAACCATTTTGGCCACAGTTCATCTGAATTGAGTCCCTAGGCTATTTTGCCTCCATCCCCAAACCATTAGTCCATTCTTTGTTTACACTGCAGGTCCCAAAGTTTAGTAGTGCATGCTGGTCATATGAAGAATATCCATGCAGACAGCAAAGGAGAAGGGGAGAATGGAGATGTTACAGCCAGCATCTCTTTCACTGATCTGTATTTGAGCCAAGAAACCGACAAATTGCCTTCCAGTGCAGGTTCTGAAGAGTCCCAGCTGGAACAATCCTCATTTTCACGCCCAAGTATCAAATGTTCAGAACCAGAGAAACTGCCAGAACCTGTTAAAGAAAACTGCCACGAAGAGAACCCAAAGACCATAAAGAATCCCATGGAGTATCAAGATAAGCTTTACTTTCATTTAAAAGAAAATCTCTGTAAAGTGAAAGCATATGTCATGGAGATGGGGAAGAAAATTCCATTCCCAGACGAGTGTCTTATAGAAGGTAAGCGATCTCAAATTTTGAAAAAAGAAGAAAAAGAAAGAAAAACAAACATGGTGCATTAAAAAAAAAGTACCTTAAGAGATTCATCTGAGCCACTAACCAGCCTCCTTTAAGCATCAACATTTTAAACTTGTTGAAACATGTTTTTACATATTGATCCCAGGATAATAAGTAATTTCCACACTTCAGCATCCTTAGCCTTACAGGCCAATTGATATTTTACATTTGCCTGATTTCTGAGGTCTCCCATCAGTTTATTAGAATGTTCCGAACAGAGTATTCTGAATATCTTGGGGACATCTGTGCATTAAACTAGGGCTGGGCAATTTTTTTAAAAAAAGCATCTTCCCACTTTTGTCTCTTTATCCAGCAAAGTTCTGTGGCAGCTTTCTGCTTCATTCAAAAATCGGCAGGACTGGTTTGATGAGACTCCATATGAGACAAAAAAAAAAAAAACCCCAAAATCATGAGTGGTCTTTAGATTAAACTTCTAAGATGGGTGCTCTCCAAGTGAACTGATCTACAACTTTCATATTTTCTAGCCATTGTAGTCACAGAATATACCAACTGGAGATTATTTTACTTATTTACTTTCTTATTTTTCTGCTTTTCCATCGTGTACTACAAAGAACTGTCTTCCCCAATATTAAACTCCTGGGATATAGTTTGAACTGAGAGTGTGATTGCCCCAAATCTGCCTGAGCTTCCATGGTGGAGGATAGGATAAAAGTGGGGAAAGTAAAGATCTAGTCTACATCTTAATCACTACACCTTTTGAGGTCTAATATACTTGGTATGCAACAGGTTGGAGAAGGTTTATTTTATTATTTTTATTTTATTTATCAAATTTAGACACTACCCATCTTTTTATCTAAGTAAGGCTTACAGAAAAAAACATACAACTATATAAAAAGACATAAAACAAAATAAGAAATAAGAACAGAGATAAAAATGTTGATTAAAAGATGGAAGGAGCACTCAGGACACTATCACCAGGGTTACATGCCAAGAATAGCCTCACATAGAGGTTATGCACTGATTGGGTCCAGCCCAAGAAGAAGGAGGTAAACCAGTACAAAACTGTTTCTCCCATCCCCAACTTTTGGAGCTGACCCAAAAGGATACTATGATCAATAATATCAAAAGTCATTGAGAGGTCAAGAAGAACAAGGATGAGTGCATTATCCCATCCTGCTCCAGCCAGAGATCATACAAAATACTCTTTCCATTCCATCTGAATGTGAACCCTGATTGAAAGGGGCCCATCTGTTTCATCCAGGATTCTGGAGCTCTAGCACCATCACCTTCTCAACTTTTCCTAAGAAGGGGATATGGGAGAGTGAAGAAAGTTATCCAACATGGTAGGATCTAGCAATGGCTTCTTCAGGAGAGGGCACCCCATGGACTCTTTAAAAAGAACCCCATCTCTGAAAGATGAATTAACCATAGTTGACTCACCATATGTAACCTCCCAGGTGGCCTTGACCAGCCAGGAAGAACATGCATCTAGTTCACAGTTGATTTCATTTATAGTACCAAGGACCATGTACATTTCCTCAGGTCCAACAAGATCAAATTTAACTAGGATCACTTATGCTCACCTGCTGCATCCACCTCTCACAGAGGCTCTGGCCATTTACTTGCTCCAGCTGTTTGTCTGGCCAGTTGCCACTTGTCTGGCTGTTTGCCCAGGCTCATTCCAACCACTTAACCAGGCAGCTTGCATGGAAGAATCTGCCTGGGTGGCTTGATTAGTTGCTTCTCTGGGCAGTTCCAATCACCAGTTTGGGTCTACTTGACTGCCCACCCTTTGTTGCCTGAATGCTGTGGCTCCCTTCCCCTGCTGCTTGCTTGGGAGGTTCCAGTTCCAGTGTGGGCCTATTTGTCCATTCACAACTGCTTGCTGCTCACTAACCACTAGGCTCTGTTTTGGCTCTTCAAGGAGGCCATCAAATGCTCCAGCCTCTTGGTTGCTCTGGTCACTCAAACGGGCTCTGGCTATTCAGCTGCTGGCAACTTACCTGAAAGGCTCCAGTTGCCAGTGAGGGTCTGCTTGCCTGTTGTCCACTCACCACTCACTTGCCACACAGCTGCTGTTCAGCCCTTTAAGGAGGCTACAGCTTGCCACAGTCACACAGTCACTCTGACCACTGCCTGTCATTGCCATTCCATAAACTGGTTAGCAAATCCGCAAGTCTCCTCAAGTCCAAAAGAACTAGGCAAGGCTGAGAGACCCCAAAGACCCCAGGTAAGAGCACTGTGAATCTGGGGAAGCCCCCACTCCCAACTCCACAGCCATTCCTAGAAACACTGCAACACGCATCGACGCCCATCTGCCATCTTGATATCCTGAATTGGATTAGTCTAGGAGAAGGAAAGGCTCTCTGCAACTACTTTCCAATCTGCCTCCAGCTTCTGAACAACTTTATATAAACATTTTAAATACATAAAACTGTACACCTTTGGACTTTTCAATGGATCCTTTGTTGGGAGTATATCAGCAGAAATAAAGTGATTATTAATTACTGACTATAATACGTATAATATGTATACATATAAAATATTTATTATTTCATACATATTTTCCTTGCAGTATCCTAATACAAAAAATACAATGGAAGGAAAAGAATGTCTAGACCCCAAAATGATGTTTTATTATTACTGACAGTTGAGTGTGAAACCTGCTGAGATGTAAAGAATCAGAAGATGAACCCAGGTGCTCAGAATTATTTTGTAGGTCAGGCTGTGAATGGGATAACTGTATACTTTAATGGAGGTATATATACATTGCATTACAGGATCTAGCCTTAATCTGGTAGCAATCTCAGATATTTTGCTTTTTCCATCCCTCCAGTATTAGAATGGCCATTCACTGGTAAGCAACTATAAGTAAAAGACTGCTTGGCTAAATGGGTCAAGAGTTGGATACACCAGGGCACTGCCTGTGTTCTTATGATTCAACTCATCATCAGCAAATGTCTCTGCTAATCCAGGATAGCAACACAGAACAAATGATCAACCTGTGCATTATATAATAAGCTGGTCTAGCCCAGGGCTAAAATTGCCACCACATAGAAATTCCCCAACATCACACCTAATATATTGGAATTGCAAATCATAGCTACTTGAAAATTTTAACAATTGTAGCACCAACACTTTTGAAGAGTGTCAGTTTGGGGAAGGTTGTGCCTTTGCAGCCATATTTTAATAGCTTTGTTAAGCAACAACAATGTATACATAATACTGATAGCCGCAATGGAATAAGCAGTGATGCAATATAGGATATTAAAATGCAAAAAAAAAAATTCATCATGGACAAAATGTAATTGGATTAATCAAAAACATCCTTCCTTGTCCCTCATTAAAAGACTACCTCAAATGTTGACAAAAACCACATTTTCAGCAATCCACTACTGCAAATGAGATATATATTATCTTACCAATAGAAGAGAATATTCATAGTTCAGAGTTGAACTCTGGAATCCGTGGTATTCTCTGAGCTTAGCACTGATGATGTTACCTAGTTGGGTAATGAAATGTCTGCAAGAAAACCACCAAGCTCAGAGAATACCAAGGATCTCAGATATTTTCTTTTCAGAATTATACAGGTTTTTTTTGACATACCCCAATGTAAAAATTTTTGATGCAAAAAATATCCTGAAAAATGGAGATATGGGCCAAGAAGATATACATCCTTGACATGTAACAATGACAGTCATGTTGAAAATCCTGTCTTTCAGCTCCAAATGTCACAAGCCCAAATGACTAAGCCCAAACCACGTGAATTAATGTTTCAGCTCCTTAATTGCATTTCCAGCCACAGGTAGTCATAAACAACCCTTGCTAAATAGTGCCTGGGTTACCCGATATATTTATACAACAGTATTTTCTGTTGCATTTGTTACATTGTTAGATTAAAAGAAAGCTGTGATCACAATTTTCGTCACTGCATTGGAAGAACAGGACATCTAAGCTTGTTATTCTAAAAGTTATAAATAATTAATACTGGCTTAATCTATCCTTCAGCTTTATAAAAACAAGATACTACTTTCAGAATCTCAGTACGTTCTTCCAAGATCTTTAACAAACATGGATCAGAATGTCCAAATAAACTTTCAAGAAAAGCTTTAAGGTGACTCAACCTCACTTTTAAATTCAAAAAAAAGTTTAAATATTCTTAAATCAACAGAGTTAAGCTGGTCCAAGTTAATAACAGTGCTGTTACATTTTCTGTATTCCTTTGTGACCATCCAGAAACAAAGTAACATTTCACATAAATGTTCCATGTCACTGTATGTCCTACAGTGGCAATGTTATGCCTTTGTAAAAATTAGTTTTTTCCAGGAGCACAATTAGAAAGTTGGATGGTTTCCCATGGAAACAGCCACATTTTCTCACAACAATGTTTCTTATAACATTATATACTTGTAATGCTTACTTGCTTAGTTAGTTAGTTAGTTATATGCCTCCTTTTATTATATTTTATAAATAAGTAAAGGTGGCAAACATACCTAATATTCCTTCCTTCTCTATTTTCCCCATAACAACAACCCTGTGAGTTGGGTCTGGCCCAAAGTCACCCAGTTAGATTTCATGCCTAAGAAGGGACTAGAACTCAGGTCTCCCAGTTTCTAGCCTGATGGCTTAGCTACTAGATCAAACTGGTTCTCCATATTATCCTTCCAAGTTGAAAAATGGAGAAGATGGCACCACAGCATGTTGGAAACGTTACTTTTATCTCACAACAAAAGAAAAAAGAAAAGAAAAGAGCAGTAGATATGTGTTTATTGGAACATGAAATAAAAATGATATTATTTCCAAATTTAATTCACTTTTTATAAATTCCCCCAAAGGGGAACAAAAGGCTAATTGTGCTTCTTTCCCTTTTCCCACCTACTTCTCAAGATCACTGAAAATATAATGGTCCAGTACTAAATAAATCTTCTAAAACACATTAGACACTTGAGATTGAATTGTGCTTTTCCAACACAGTTATTTCAGTTTATCAATCTGGAAAACCAATATTTTGAAAATGAATTAATTCAAAGTCAGCCATTGGGGTACACTGTTATTGCTATTCCGAAAAATCCCATTTGCTGCAACAGACCTCTTTATGATCATTATAATTGTTGAGCCATGGTGGCAAAGGGGTTAGAAAGCAGTATTAAGGCTGACTCTGCGCATAGCCAGGAGTTTGATCCTGACCAGCTCAAGGTTGACTCAGCCTTTCCTCCTTCTGAAGTCAGTAAAATAAGGACCCAGATTGTTGGGGGCAATATGCTGATTCTGTAAACTGCTTAGAGCAGGGGTGTCAACTTGTCAGCCTGAGGGCTGGTTGCATCATATGGAGGCCATGCCCATCCCAGCTCTGGCAATGCAAAGAAAAAAAGTCACGATACGTTGTGACACATCATGTGATGCGGCAAGTTTGACACCCTGGCTTAGAGAATGCTGTAAAGCACTACGAAGCGGTATATGTCTAATTACTATTACTATTATTTTTAGGGAAGTAGGGGAACTACTAGCTCTGAGCACACTTGAATAAGCATGTTTGCAATAATGTGCAGTTTAATCTTTATATACACCAGCAAAAGCTGGTTAACCTTAATCCTGTATACATAATTTGTATCTCTGATATACCTATGCAGCTTCCTTCAGCTTTCCCTACCAATTAACAACATAGTTGCTGTTCCTAAGGAAAAGCAGCAACTTAATTATAATTATAAACACACTTTTAAGAAGTATTATTTATCATGGAGTAAATTATTTCAAAGAAGAGTATTAGCTATAGATGCAAGTGGGTATGTATGATGTTGGTATAGCTTAAAGAGTAAGTCTTCTGGAAAGCATGAGCAAATCCACAAAATCACTTTCCATCCAATGAATAGTTTATGAAGGCACCTTCATTCCTTTTCATTGCCAAAATCAACTACAGTTCCCAGTATAATAGCTTTTTAATGGCATCTTGTTGCAGAATTTATTTGACCATCATCATTTCCTGAAAATTCCTTAAGTAAGACTCTTGAGACAAAATGTTTCCAGAGTAAGAAAACTTGATGTGACTCATTTACTATATATTCACAAATAAACACTCATGTCAATTGCATAAGGATATTCAGAGCTACTCCATAATTCATTTGATCTCAAGTTTGGCATTTAGGAGATCTGCTATAATTTCTCCATTTCTGTTCTGAGAATTAAACTACAGTTTCCAATGTTTTTTAAGAAACTGTTCATAAATTATTACCACAAATAAAGAAAAATTCAAGCAATCGCTAAATAGCATCAAAGGGTTAGGGTTTTTTTTATGTCTTTGCTCCCATCTATTGGGTGTTCAGATTCTTGCAGTCTAGAAATTGTATGCTTTTTACAGTTGCATACTAGGGTATTTTCAGATTATGGTTTAAAAAAAGTCAAGATAGTGGCTGTGGCACACATAAAAAGCAGACAGAGCATTGAATTGTTGCATCTTGACTTTTTTTGAATGAATAAAAAAAAAGATTTCACAGCATTTGCTGAATTTCTTTAATAATAATGTAAGGACCACCATGATGAAGCAGTGTAGGTCAAAACACTGAACTGAATGAGTCTTCGTTTAACGACTGGTGGCATAGAGACCATTTGAAGTTACAATGGACCTCCCCAGAGCTACTTATGACCTGTTTTTGAAGTTACAACAACTGGATACACACACGTATACACATATACACACAAGCACATATTCTTCTCATGTGGTCAAGGGGGCACATTTTGAGCACTTGGCAACCAGTTTGCATTTATGGCCACTTTTATCACTTTTTGCCAAATGCTGCAGAAAAGCAGTCACTAGGAGTCAAAACTGATGTGAAAACACACATTTTTCCATCTTTGCTGCTGCTCCCACAATCATCATCAAATAGCTGATCATCCCACGAGCATCAGTGACCTGACTCCAGAGCCACCATTAGCTTCCTCACATCTTTTGCATCACCCTTCCTATTAATTGCACTCAGAACATACGGTCACCCCCACCTCCTCCCTTGGTACATCATTGGTTATAACATTGCTACATTGTAATACACAAGTTGCAACAGGTCAATAACTATTAAATATTATGGAACTATATTTGCTCCTAAAAATGAATTTTGATAATGAGTGCTGGCCAGTATACTTGATGTACCTTCAAGCTGGTGAGAAGTGGGCAATGTTATGTGAACTTGCAGAGTTAGAATCAGTAATGCGATTTAAATCCCTGAACAACTGGTTCGCTGCATGGATGCAGGCCTGAGCCTCCGAACCCTAGAACAGACTTCCGGAAAGGGCATCCCTGCACTTCCGGCGGGCCGTTCTAGGCCTGGGAGGCCTCCTCCAGGCCTCCCAGGCCTAGGACGGACTTCCGGAAGCAATGTGCATTCAGCCAGTTCTCCGAACTCAACAAAATTTAGCTACCGGTTCTGCTGAACTGGTGCGAACCGGCTGAATCCCATCACTGGTTAGAATCTCTAGAAACTCTGGTTTGCAAAGAATGGGGTAAGCACACATGGGGTAAAATGGCCTTGCAGGTGTATTCGTGGCATACTGGTCAAATTGTGCCGAACCTGACCACTCCACTTCTTATCTTTAGCAGGAATGCTGCATATGGCATTGTGAAGGTAGCCCCCTCCCAACCTCTTATCCCAAATGTCCAATAAACAAACTTATATAAGCAGGAGAGTTGATACAACTGAAGAAAGCTTGATATTTGGAAAAACTAAAGGCAATTGGATGAGAGGCTGATATCAGATGAGGTGGTTAAATGTTTTTCACTAATGTCCCAAGTATGAGCTTACAATGACTCGAGTAGTTATTGTCATACAGTCCTAGTGAAATTATTTCTATAAGGTTATATAGAAGATATTGATAATCATTTGGCCAGCATGACATTACAGAGCACTGCTATCTTCCCACCAAAGTGGTACCTATTTATCTACTCGCATATTCGAATTGCTGGTTGGCACAAGTAATGGGAGCTCACTCTGTTCCATGAGCTCAGATCTCAATCACTGAGCCATTTCCCCCCCCCCCCAAAAAAAAAAATATACCATTCCTGAGTATGGTTCAGACAATTATCTAATAGCCTCATCTTGGGGGAAAATGGATATGAAAGAAAAGCAAGAAAGGGAAAAGAAATTATGGTGAAAATTAGAATGACGTCAGGAAAAGGAGCCACAAACTTGTTTTAAAGATCTGTAACAGATTTTTTTCAGCTTTACTACTCTTGATTTTAGCCGAAAGGCCAAGAAGCAATTTTTCCAATTATTTTGCAGCAAAATGAAATAGTTTTTATTTATGTTGGCAAAGGCTAAAGTTTATTTCTTCTGAAATGTTGTTTATTTTGAAAAAATAAATTTCACAACAATTCAGTATTCTGATATTTATTTATGTATATTTGCAAATCCATGCATGTTAAATTGAAAATAAAGTTTTGCAGAATGTGTACATTCTAAAACTGGGCACTATAGCCTGGAGTTCAATTCTGTCCTTGGAAATGAACACTAATTACATCGCTGGAAAAATATTGCCTTTCAAAAATAATACTTTTATTTTTACTATGTGATTTCTACTTTTTCAAGTGTTTATATCGCACCATATACTATATTTTGTGAACAGCTAAATTTCTAGTCTGTTCTTTTTCTGAACATTATTGGTTTTCCATTATTACTATATAATTCTGCAAATATTGGTTACATTGATTATCTTGAAAACACTCCAATCTTTAAACATATGGGAAATCTAGGGAGTCAGTCAGTGTACAGCTAGTCCTTGACTTACGAACACAATTGAGCACAAATTTATGTTGCTAAGCAAGATATTTGTTAAGTGAGTTTTGCCCCATTTTACGACTTTTCTTGACAGAGTTGTTAAGTGAATCATTTTAGTTGTTAAGTTAGTCATACAATTGTTAAGTGAATCTAGTTTACCCATTGACTTTGCTTGTCAGAAAGTTGCAAAAGGTGATCACATAATCCTAGGACATTACAACCGTCATAAATGTGAGTCCGTTGCCAAGTGTCTGAATTTTGATCACATGACGATGGAGATGCTACAACAGTTGTAAATGTGAAAAATGGTCATGTCACTTTTTTCAATGATGTTGTAACTTTGAATGGTCACTAAATGAACTGTTGTAAGTCAAGGACTACCTGTAGTAATCTTTAAAAATGAACAAGAGCAAATAAAAAGTTATTGCTACAGATGTGGTTTACACATCATAGTTTCTTTCCTAAGAGACTTCTCACTTACATAGTAGCAATTTTGTGATATTTCTTTGAGTTGGTTCACATACGGGTGAGGGGCAGTTCAATGTATAAATGAAAATTGGAAAACAGTTGAACAGAGGAACATAAACCAAATTTCCATTAGTTGCCTTAGAGCAGGGATCTTCAAACATGGCCCTTTTATGACTTGTGGACTTCAACTCCCAGAAGTCCTCAGCCAGGCACGCAGCCCATTCAGACATGTGAACATTCAGATTCCATATCAGCCGTAAAATTTTCATGAGTCGTGTTAACAGATAATTATACACACTGTCATGATTAAATTGAGAAAAGGACCTTGGTTGTTAAAGCTTGTCTTAAGCTTTGCTTGCATTCTTCCTTCTACAAGATAAAAATTAAACAACAAAATATTGAGCGTATGACCAAAATCCCTTTTAAAATCAAGGTAATGGTGTCCTGGATCTGCTGCAATTGTCTGGTGTTATGTTTTGTGCTGTACTGTGAGATAATTAGTACCATATGATGAAATACATGGAAAAGATCACTGTTCCCCTGCACTGCTTGCTTCTGGAACCTTTGATAAATTTAAGCATGGCATGAGCCAAAGCATGATTGAAGACAGATGGTATTGGACTAGTTCCATATAACCACAAACTCGCAAAGACACAGAGCAGCATTTCTGAATAGCTGTTGTATTTTCACTGTGCCAGTTTTAAAACACCAACCAAAAAAAACTCCTTGACTTTGTATTATATATTAAGTTCCGTACCCCAAATTCTGTTCCCAGATTGTAGAAAATCACAGGCTGACACTTGCAGGTTGACTTTTGTGATAGGATTTTAGAATCAAAATCAGCACAATTAAGAGGAAGATTGATCTGCTATCCAAATAGCTAAATTCAGAGACCAGGAGCAAAGAGATTGAGTTTTTATAAACAGAATAAATGATTTAACCCTGAGTCACAGCTTCTTAGTGGGGGGCAATGGGGTGTGCATGAGAATTTTCCAGTTCTCCTCCAAACCTCCCATTGGAGTTTATCACTCTAGATACAATCAATTTTAATGAGGTAAAGATGAAACGTAACGTTTACAAAAACTGTAGCATAAAAAGAGAAATTATTAAGAAACCATTTGAAAATGATTAGAAAGTATTACAATATAACTATTTCTTGGCTTTTTTTTAATCCTTTGCATGCCACTAGAGTCACTTTGATGAGAAGGGTGGCTGTATAAATTGTCTAAATTACATTAATTATTATATTTAATCCCACTGCAAACTAAAAGTACTGAGTAGCTCAGAAATCCATAACATAAACATCAGTAATTAACACAAAAACCTAAAACAATATAAAATTTCGAACAAAACCCAGTAGTTCAGTAACCATCAATATATAACATAGCATTACATCCAAATGCCTTTTAGAAGAATATATTATTTTTCAGCAGTTTTTCATAAAGCACTCAAAGTGGGACCAACACACACCCCATCTAATTTCTTATGGAAGGCCATTCCAGAGGATTGGTGCTCCTAGTGAAAAGCAGCACTTGTGAAAAGATCAAATTGGTCAGGCCAAGATTAGCAGAAAAATGGGTCTTGAAGATTACTTAGTGCTAAGACATAAAAGCCCTTAAAGGTTGAAAACACCATTTTGCTTTGTTCCCCTAAGCCAAAAGGTAACTAGTGCAGGCTTTGTAGCACAGTTGTGACAGCTAACATTCACTTGGAACCAATTGTTGCTTTTGTATAGTCTTTAAAAGCAACCCTATCTAGAATATCTTTACACTAGTCACAGATGGTGATGAGAACATGGATTACTGTAGTAAGCTCTCTCACCCAGGTAGGGCTGCAACAGGAGTTTCAACCAAAGCTGGTCATACTGTCATCTTGTAAAAAAATGCATTTTTGTTTATTTACTTAAAATACTTTTTGTCTATTTTACAGGCTGCTTGACTCTCAAACAATTCTCGGAGGCTACAATTAAAAAACCCAACATATAAAGAATATAATCAACTAGAAGAGCAAAATACCCCCTCAAAAAAAAATCCAAAGCCAATCATACCACAACAAAACAAAAAAGAAGTTCCATAATCACCCTTACCCTACTGCCTTTCCTGACTGACATTGGGGTGGAAGCCAGACTAATCTGTTAATATACGTGCACAGTTATCCCCACATCAGAACATCTCCAATAATATTTCAACACCATCAGCTGTACTGACACCAATGTGCATGTTTAGGGACCCCCATCCTTAGTGGAATACTAATTTCAGAGAAATTACATTGAGCAGTTACCCAAATAAGTATGTTTTGGTAAGGAGAAGGGTAACTGTTGATAGGACCTCGTGGAAATAGTATTAGCAGGGGAGTCAGTTCTGAACTTTCTTTGAAACCAAAAAACCCTGTAGTATATGTGATGGTGATTCAGGTGCTAGTTCAAAGCAATCAGAATTATCCTCCTTCTATAATATTGCATGTAAAAGGTTCAGTTAGCCCAATATGCTACAGCAGAATTACTGATTGCATCAAGTTAGGATTATATTTCATTTATATTGGCTACTCAAACTCTGCTCTATAAAAACTGTTGGGCAAATCCTGCCTCCCAGGAAGATATTAGGACATTTTCTGTCTTGGAAATTTTACTTTTCTAATTTGTTACTAACATTCTTTGAGAAAGCAAGCAGTCTATATTTTGAGCCTATTTTTAATCTAGTAGGTAGTTGAGTTAACTCAGATGTTTTTACACACACTATGGCTTATCAATATGCTCTGTGGGCTTTGTTTTGGATGCTTTTCATTGACATTATACTAATTGATTCATGCTTTAGTTAGAAGTTGAATGAATTATTTTTAATTGTCATGAACAAAACTTCTATTAATTTTAATCCCATCTCTTATTGAGGAACATAAGATCCCATACATAGTGCTCTCTTCTCCAATTATTCCCCATATCAATCCTGTTCGATCGTTTAAGAGGAGAGAGTGAGTTATCCAGTCAGGTTCCATGGCTGAAAGTGCAGTTAAACACAACTACTGTGCCATCATCTTACAGATTCTTTCTTGGACATCACTATTTGGAGTGTTCTCAGTAATGTTGCTATGCAAGTGCTATAAGCTCTTACTGCATCCATGACACCACCATTAGTATCAATATGCCAAATTCAAAGAACAGGTTTAGATAGGATTAATCCCTGTTTAGTCTTAAGATTTACAAGTCAGTTTCTTTTCTTCTTTCCTATCACACACCAACATAGCTTTAAGCTCTGACTTTTAGCTGGATCTTATGCCAAAATGAAACTTGTTAATTATAAGCTTCAGAGCAGTTAATTATACAGTATGTACAGTAAAGCTAGCAGACTGAATGGTTGTGGGTTTTGGGACCACTGATTCCAAGAATGTTTCACCTTTAACTTTGAATGGGGTTGTATTTCCCGTTTCAAGGGTGGTGTGCAATCCGAGGCCTTCCTGAACTGAGTTGGCAAGTAATGCCAGGAAGGCTGTGCCACAGCTTTATCTTATGCCTCAGTTGCACCCTTTCCTATATTGGGAAACCTCTCAGTCACTCCTGTGCTTGTCACTTCATGGCTTGACTATTGCAAAGCATTCTACATGAATCACTTGGAAGCTTCAATTGATCCAGAATATAATGCTATGAATAGCACTATGTATGGACATGCTTTCCTATGATCATGTGACATCTTTGCCCCAGTAACTGGTTGCCAGTTTGCTTCCAGGTATGATTCAAGATGTTGCTTATAACTTATAAAACCCTTCATTGTATGAGATCCAATTGGAGGGACTGCCTATCTCCTGTGGTGCCTATCCAGGCAATGCAAATTGACAAGATTGGCAAATTTGAAGATCCTTTTAATAAAAATGTTGTCTATCAAGTCACAGGAAGTATGTCTTCTCTTATCAGAGTGCCTGCTCTCTGGAATGAGATTCCCCCTGAAATCCTGATAATTCTCATCTTGTTGGCATTCTGAAGAACCATAGAGAACTGGCTGTTCTCCCAAGCCTTGGGCTAGAGCAGGGGTAGGCAACCCAAAACACTCAAAGAGCCACTTGAACCCGTTTCCCACCAAAAACAAAACACTGGGAGCCGCAAAACCCTTTTGATATCTAAAATGAAGATAACACTGCATATATCCTTTTTTATCTTTATTATAGGTGTTTTTGTGTGTGTGTGTGTGTGTGTGTGTGTGAGAGAGAGAGAGAGAGAGAGAGAGAGAGTTTGTGTGTGTGTGTGTGTGTGTATACACACACAAATATACACACACATTAAAAATAAAAGTAAAAATATGACTCTTGGGAATATCCATACTATTAAAACAATGATCACCAAGAGAATGCTTTAAGAGAATAAAATTACATACACACAAAGGTAAAAAAGGATATATGCAGTGTTATCTTCAGTTTAGATGTCAAAAGAGTCTCTCTCTGTCTGTCTCTCTCCCTCCCTCCCTCTCTGCCCTTGGTCTGCCACTCCTCTTCCCCCACTCTCTTTCTTTCTCTCTCTTTCCTCTCTCTCTCTCCCCCTCCCCCCCCTCTCTCTCTTTCTCTCTCTCTCTCTTTCTCCCCCCCCTCCTATCTGCTGCTCACCTGGCAACCTTCAAGTTGTTCTCCAACAATCTCAGGGGTAGGCAACCTCGTCTCTTTTATGACTCATGGACTTCAACTCCCAGAATTCCTGAGTCAGCCTAGCTGGGCTAGCTAGCTCTCTCCTGCCTTTCCTGCTTCCTGCTTCCTGCAGAGACGCAGCAAAGGGAGGAGCTCCGCCCAGTAAGCTTTTCAGCTCCTCGGAGAACACTGTGAGTGCACTCTCTTTTTTTATACATACACACACACACACACACAAAAAAAAACACACATACACAGAGAGAGAGAGAGAGAGAGAGAGAGAGAGAGAAGCAGGGAAGCGCAATTCCTCTCTCTGTCTCTGTCTCTCTCTGCAAAGGCAGAGGAGGCTGGGAGCCGCAGGGGAAGGCTCAAAGAGCCGCATGCGGCTCCGGAGCCGCAGGTTGCCGACCTGTGGGCTAGAGTAGCTGGTTGTCAGTTGTTGATGGAATGTTTCGGGTTTTTCTGGCTTCAGCAGTTTTGCCTTTTTTTTGCCTGAGTTTGGTTTTATTGTTTGTTTCTTTCTGTTCTATGGTTTTTATATTGTTTTTGTGTATTGTGAACTGTCTAGAGTGGTTTGGAGTCGAGCAACATCAAATCAATTACTGTATATGTGTAAACGTGGTGCTGTTTTTTTATGTGAATGGTATATTCTTCAACCTTTTAAAAACAAAAAACAAAATCCTGACTCTTGGTTCTCTATATAAGGATAAAATATTGTGGTTTTGTATTAACTATAAAGTAAATATTAAATGTAGTCTGGATAAATTTAGAATAGAGATTCTTGTCAAGCCCCAAAGAAGAAAAATAAAGGAAGAATTTAACACATGAGAAATAAATAAGTGCATATGTCAGCAATGGTAGCAGCGGCATAAAAGTACTGGCAGTACATTAAAAAGAGATATGTCATCATTTTAAATTATATTCCCCTGCATAATCCCTATACTTCTCACTTTTTTCCATAGAATGTTATTTCTAACAATGAATGTTTTTTCAGTGTTCAAAAGTGTCTACAGTGACCAAATAATATCCCTGCAACCTGCTATAGAGGTTGAAAAACACTTCAAAGTGATATTAAATAAGCCTACCATATGTTACTGATTTAAAGAAATTCCCCACATTTCTGAACATGATGGGTTTTTTTATTACGTGTATGTTTCCTACTGCTTAATGTACGGTTTATCATAAGGACTCATCACTAGCCATATGGCTTTTATTATTTATTATGTTCCACTTATTATTAAACAAATAGATGTGGCTTCCATTAATCCAAAAATATTCTGTGATAAAGTTCGTAGTACTTCCAGCTGGTACTGGACACATCACTACAAACACAAATGACATTTTTTTGCTGTGTTTGTTACTGAAATAATAATACTGAGATTCTTCTCTAAAGTTTAAGTGTGAGGGATTCTGGTTCATAGGTTCTAAGTCTTCTTATGTGGTCAATTAGATTTTTTCCCTATGATTAATACTGTGTGAGGCTCAGTGCCATAAAAACATGATTATTCCTATCTTTTGTGTCTCAATACACTTTCATTTAATGAGCATCTCACTACACTTTTGTTTATCCTGTATATTCTAAATAGATTTTTTCCTATCAGTGAGTAATGGTTCATTCAACCGTTACTAAATGCACAAATAAAACTTCAGTTCCTAATAATGGCTGCATATTATGTTTGAACTGAATAGTATATTTTTACACCTTAAAAATCCATTCAATTAGCATAATTTAGAAAGCATTTTACTCACAGAATCCACCAGTTAATTACAACCAGTAATAAGCAGTAATATAGCCTTAATAAAAATGTGAAAATAAACTGAACATAATTAACAAGCAACAGATGGAAAACTTTAAAAGCAGCATTCTTCTAGCCTTCCAGAAATACAGATTTCATTGCCCAGAATTCCTCAATTGCTATGGCTACAGCTTAGAATTCTAGGAGTTAAAATCATATATCTGAAAGTAACCTAGTTTAGATAAGATTGCAATAAAAGCTAAGCTTTTCATGACATAATTTATTTAGTCAAAAAAGAGATGAGTCACTCAAAATTTCCTAAGAATAAAGATGGTTTTTACTCACACTAGTCATTGAAATGTAAGATCTATAATTTAGTGCAATATGGTGAGCGGACCTTATCTCCACATACAACTCTAGTTTTAAAATATAGTTAATGTAGGATGTTGTATTCTTTGGCATAGTGGCAATTTAAAAAGCACGCTGTGTTCCATCAACCACAGACTTATTATCCGGCATTCAGCATAGAACAGCTACTGTGATGGGAGAATAGTTGAATAAATAAATTCTTCCCACCCCAAAAAGAAAAAGAAAGGAAATGGAAAACATCTCATTTTTTCACTATGGTAGCAAATTCCTAGCATTATTGTACTGCATTTTGCTCCATTTACCTAATTCTGCTGATCGACCATTGTTTAGAAACTACAGGTAGTCCTCACGCTCAACCACAATTGAGCCCAAAATTTCTGTTGCTAAGCGAGACGTTTCTTAAGTGAATTTTGCCCCATTTTATAACCTTCCTCGACAAAGAATTGAGGCCTTTGAACTATGGTGCTGGAGAAGATTCCTGCGAGTCCCTTGGACTGCAAGGCGTTCAAACCGGTCAGTCCTAGAAGAGATCAACCCCGGCTGCTCTTTAGAAGGCCAGATCCTGAAGTTGAAACTCAAGTACTTTGGCCACCTAATGAGAAGGAAGGACTCACTGGAGAAGAGCCTAATGTTGGGAAAGATTGAGGGCAATAGAAGAAGGGGACGACAGAGAATGAGGTGGCTGGATGGAGTCACTGAAGCAGTAGGGGTGAGCTTAAATGGACTCCAGAAGATGGTAGAGGACAGGAAGGCCTGGAGGAACATTGTCCATGGGGTCATGATGGGTCGGACACGACTTTGCAATTAACAACAACAACACAACCTTCCTTGCCATGGTTGTTAAGTGAATCACTGTGGTTGTCAAATTAGTAACACAGTTGTTAAGCAAATCTGACTTCCCTATTGACTCTGCTTGTCAGAGGCTTGCAAAAGATGATCCCATGGCCCTGGATGCTGCAACTGTCATAAATATGAGTCAGTTGCCAAGCGTCTAAATTTTGATCATGTGACCATAGAGATGCTGTAACAGTCAGAAGTGTGAAACATGGTCAAAAGTCACTTTTTTCCAGTGCCGCTGTAACAAACTGTTTTAAGACAAGGATTACTTTTGCACTTTGAAAGACAGGACAAGTCAGATGCCTCATATAACCCAATGGAGCAAAACAGGAGGGGAAAAAAAGTTGCTATTCATTTTTATTGCAAGTGAAATTTTCCATTTGCAAAACACCTAGTAGAAAGAAGAGGGCAATGAAGAGCGCCTGGCAATATCACTGTCTGATTGCTGGGAGACTCCAGCCATTCTATAAGCAATAAGATGGATCCAACATCGGATAATGCCATATTCTTCTGCCTTTGTTGGCTTATATTGGCTTGTAAGGAATTATCCTTTTCATCCGAACCTTGAGTCATGCTACTTCGTTAGAATTAAAACCATTCTGAGGTCAGGAATTTGTTTTGAATATTAAAACTGAATGACCCTCATTGTTATTTCATCCAACAATCATTTCCTGTTTATCTGAAGTGCTCTTCATAATTTAGACCAGGGGTAGGCAACCTTGGCTCTTTTATGACTCGTGGACTTCAACTCCCAGAATTCCTGAGCCAGCCAGCATGGCTGGCTCAGGAATTCTGGGAGTTGAAGTCCACGAGTCATAAAAGAACCAAGGTTGCCTACCCCTGATTTAGACCATAACTATAGTTTAAAACAAGAGATCCAGAAATACTACAAATCACCCACTGATTTATGATTAGATCAATTTTACTTTGGTTCCTTTCTAATATAAGTTATATTACAGTAAAATATAAAAGTAGTCAGCTGTAAATCTAAAATAGTAAATGTTTAGTCAGACTTATAGTACATCCGTATTTATAGTTGATATTAATAATGTGTGTTTTTGTTCCTAGATACAGTTAAAAGTTGTGTAGCAAAGTTGTCTTTCAGCTGTCCCCTGAAAGGTCACTACTGCCTGTACAGTAAATCCGGTTTTGCTCTCATCAGTCACCAGCCTCAACTTTGGATCCATATCATGTTTCTCTTTCAGCAGGTGTGTGCAATGTGAATATAAACATAATAATTGTTAAAGTGGATGTCAATTAAAACCAGTGTTAACTGTAATCCCTTGAGATATATTGATGTAAATTAATGTTGTTCTGAAGCTACTCACCTCCCACTCGGAAGGTTGAGAGTTCAATCCTAGGCAGCTGAAAGATGTTTTGTCTATCAGGATGCAGAGAAAATATCTGCTGTGAGCTCTGCATAGCCATCAGGAAGGGCATCCAGTCAGTAAACGCTCAGCTCCATTCAGTTGCTTTAACTCCATGCCTATAAAAGGGATTAAGGGTCTTTAAAAAAATTGTTTTCTTTGGGTCATTTTTAGATCTGGTTTGCACTGAACAGGGATGTAATATTGCCATTTATTATATTGATTTGTTTTTTTAAAAAAAACAGTTTTTATTAAAAGATTTTACATAGGTAATTAAAAATACATTCAAATAAAGTGAAAAAATATAGTGCGGTAAATGTGGAAACGAAAAAAGAAAAGAAAAACAGAGAAAAAAGAAAAAAAGAAGAAAATAAAAGAACAAAAAAATGTGAAGCAGGGTGGATGGATGGAGATAGATAGACAGACAGACAAACAGACATCTTCCAATTTTCCTTTTGGCAGTAATACATACAATACTGATCAGATCTATCCCTTCAAGATTTCATCGTATTTCCCTTCTTTTTATAACATTCTTTCTATTGTCAAAACCGTAAGTCACAAAGGATCAGGATTGTGATATTGAAATTAAGTGTTATATATTCATTTCATAGAGGAAAGGGAAATGGTCACCTACCAAGCAACACTGCAATAAATTCTTCAGATCATTTAACTAAGGTGATAGCAGAGCTTAATACTTCCTATTATTAATATAAAGTTGTTAAAAATCTGGATAGTTATGCTATTTTTTCTGAGAACTGGAAAACTTTCCTTTGCCTTAGAAAATAATAGGGCCAGATTAATTTAGGATCCTACTTCCTTGAAACATAGATAAATTGGAACTAATGGGTTCACAGACTTTGATCCACAATTCATATGCTCATCTATATCAACATATACTGTAGTTTGAGGAATGAGGTCTAGAAGACCTAATCAATGTTGAGTTCAATTAATTGGTGAAGCTAATTATGAATTCATGTTGATAATAATTTTATGAATTACTTATTATCGATCATTCCCTTTGTTACAATATAGGTGTGGATAAAATATATTTGTGATGCTAAAAGTAGATTCATATTATGGAACTACTGCCAAAAAAAAAGCAATAGAAAAAACAGTCCAGGATCTGGCTTCCCAAGTCCTCCAAGTCTTGCTGAAATATGTAATGAACAAGATGGCTATTGCCCCACTAAGTATGCTCCCATGACAGCCTCAATAACTTGGCTAGATGTCACACAAGACCACTAACCAGTTCCCATTCCATTGGTGCCCAAACCAGCACCTAGTCCTAGGCAAATGAATGCTCTGTAATACTAAGGGTAGGTATAGTGAGGCTGCTATCCCTATAACCATGCAGCATGATAACCCCATTGTCATAACCACTATCTGGAGAGAGATCTTTTTAATTAGTACTGCCATCTCATCCATCTTGTCCCTCCTTGGCCATTAAGTGATAATGCTGCTTACTGGTAGATCTTCAATCTTTGGTCAGTTATGGCCCTTGCCTCATACAACTTTCCTACCACCCCTCATAATGATGCTAAATAAAGTTGAATATTCTGCTCTTTAAAATAAGGATATACATACATACTGCAAATTGTGTTTCAGTTGAATTGAGGGTTCTGCCAATTACCAAACAACTTTTTGAATGAGGAAATGGAAACAAGTTATGAGTATCCTATGTAGCAGCCTTTTAATATGAACTTCTGGCAGAGAATAGCAGCTACAGGTTTTGATAGTAACTTCAGGTCCCATTCACAGTATGAGAGAGTCACTTTCCTTTGATGAATTCCAATATTGCTGAAAATGGTTTGATATTATAATCACACTGTTTAGGTCAATCTTATTGCCCCACTGCCCCTCTGCATTTTCAGTATACCCACAGTGTGTTCCAGATTTACTGGTGTGTTAGCCTGATTATTTTTTGGTCTCCATTGGTAATAATGTTTATGGTAGTAAATTAAACTTAATTAGATGTAAAGAGAATATTTATTTGCATTCAGCCACAAGGAGTTACTCTAATCCATAATGGTTCCCTTTTAATGAGCTTCCCCTTCTGCTGATGGAGCTAGCTAGAAATTCTGGGAACTGGAGAATGCTATAATAATTTTCATTTTTAAAAAGGTAATTCTCCTTCTCTCCTTAGTTCATGAGGAAGCCTCTGTACATGCATCAAATGATTCTTTGCTTTGATTACTGTTATGCTTTCTCTTGCTGATCATTCTATACAATCCTAGAGTCTGGGCAAACCAATTAAGTTTTATGATAGAAGTGTTCATTATATTCATTATACTATAATTACAGTAGTTACACACACATAAACATAGACCATTTTATTATGGACTGGCAATTAAGTTAAAATGCAGGTAATTTTCATATAGTTGAACTGTACGTGCTTACCTAGGAGTGGACATCTCTGAATACAATTAACTTTACCTAGTAACAAACATGTATCAGCTTATATTGTTGATTCATTTAATTTGAAAATACATAATTGGAAGCAAATCAAGAAAACTAAAATAAAATTGTTTTCTAATGTCAAGCATAATATTTCAGCTGGATACAAATGAATATTTTTTCTCTCTGAGACTGCTGTAATTTGAAAGAAGGGAGTCAGTCTCAAATTTTTCTCTTTGTTCATTTTAATAGTTTAAAATCTTTGTAAATACTGTCTATGGAGATTCTATGGAGATATTTGTAAATACTACTTAACCATAAGTTTGAGTTTGACAAAAATAGGAAAGAGAAGATTGTGTTGAATCAATTTGGTTGTGGCTCCGAGAATTAGATTTTAATTTATAGATGAGTCAATGTGTTCTGCTATGATAGATGTTTGGGTTGTGTTTTGCTGAAAAGCTGCTTATAGCATTGGTAAGATCTTTTATAAACACAGTCTATGCAATTGCATGACCACAATTACACTATGATTTGCATTATCTTGCACTAATGCTTAAAGATTGATTTGTCAGAATCATGAAAATCTTTAAATTCATTTAAAATCAAAAGTATGTTGAAATTTTTGTTTTAATGTAAGCCATTCATCCAAATATCTTTATGTTAATTAAGTTTATGTTAATAACTACATAAGCTCCCAAAGAAGCTATGCCGCCATTGAAGCAAAACGTTACCAACTTCATTTGAGAACAGCTGTCTGAATATTTTCTCCCACATTTGCTCCAAATATTGTCCTCAGTACTCTACACATAGATACTGTCATCAATATCTCCTATAGTTAAAAAAATATAGTTTAAAAATATCAGGCCCAAATCATTGTTTGTCCAGTAGTTATTGATTATGTGCCATCAAGTGGTTGTTGACTCTTAGTGACCATTTACTGTAGATAGATTTTCTCCATGATGATCTATCCCTAATCTGGCCTTTCAAATCTTAAAGAGGAGCACTCATCAATGCAGTAACTGACTCCATCCACCATGGCCATCCACTTTTTCTCTCCTTCCACTTTCCCAACATTAGACACCTTCCCAACTTCTCCTGACCTTAAGTCCAAACTTTTAGCCTAGTCATTTGTGCCTTGAGTGACAACTCTTGAGTTGATTTGTTTGATGATACCTTTGTTAGTTTTCTTGGATGGCCATGGTGTATAACAGAATAACAGAGTTGAAAGGGACCTTGGAGGTCTTCTCAGGTGTCCGCTCCAACATAAAAATTCAAAAACATAAATACATTTCCTGTCCTGCTTTTTCAAAGCCCAACTTTCACTTCTATAGAGCATCACAGGAAATTCCAGACCTTGCACAATTCTGATGTGCATGGTCACAACATTTTAATATCATTTTCAAGGCATTCATGACTACTCTACCTAATATTAATCTATGACATGTTTCTTAAGTTTGCCCAATAGGATCATATTTTTAGAACACTGATTTAATTATTAATTGCAAAAAATGTTTTTTGCTAATGTCCTATTTCATCCAGAGATGCAAAGGTATTTAACCTGATACAGTGTGCAAGATTCTTGCAAATGGAAAAATAATACCTGAAAAGTACTGGTTTTGTACTTGGTGGTTTTCTTGCACTTTGTTACCTAGTTCAGTAATGAAATATCTGCAAGAAAACCACCAAGCTCAGAGAGCACCAAGGACCCCACAGTTGTATCCTGAGCTACAAATATTCTCTTCAGTCAGTATTGTTTTTCTTTTTGTCTATTAGGGCTTGTTTCCAGAACCATTGTCCATGCAGAATAATTATTTGCAAGTTCTGAAGACCCTGTGGGAAAAAACTCAGCTTAAAGGAACACATAGTTTTGAAACTGCAATAGTGCAATCTACGTTTCCACATAAGAAGGTATTTCTTTTCTTATAAACCTTCAAGGGGTGGGTATATTTTGTCTTTATTTACTGAAAGAAAGACCAGGACCATATCTCTGAATGTGTATGGTGAAGGCAGTTAAATTCTCAAAGTTGGAATTTTGAAGTTGATGTTTATTGCTTGATATGTGAAGCTTTCAAACGAAAAATGATGGAAAATGGTTACAGAGGATTATCTCCATCCGATTCATCTTTGTTATATCTATGACAGTAGTGGTGAACCTGTGGCACCATGCCAGAGGCGGTACTTGGAGTCCTCTCTGTGGGCACATGTGCCATTGCCCAAACCTTGCCTCCCCGCGACCCCCTCACCAGCAGCCCCCATGGAGGAGAGTCGCTCCCAAGTGTGGCCCACGCAGAACAGTGCAGCCAAAGACATGGAAGCCAGGCAGCATAGACAAGATTCTGCCCTCCTGCCCCATCGTGCATAGTTGATGCTGCGGGGCACGGGCAGAGGACATGGCCACCATGGCACTGCTGGGCTGCCTGGGCGATCTACAGCGAGCCCTGGAGGTGGTGAGTGGCCCTGCGAGCAGGCAGGGTGGGGGCGGGGCAGAGGATGGAGCGGGGCGAGGCCAGTTTTTGGGCACTTGGTCTCTAAAAGGTTCTCCATCACTGATCTATGATAGTCATACATGGCTGCGTAAATTTATGAATAATTTATAATATTGTACCTCCTGGTTTGCTAGTAAGGTTTTGATTGCTCTGGCCTCCAGAGTTTTAAGCTTCTTGTGATATTCAACATCTTTTTAATCCCTTCTTTTTACATGCATTGTTTTAATTTATTGTATCTCATCTGTGTTCAACCAGTAAGAAAAATGAAGTCTTCTTCTAGTCAAGCTCAATTCCTGTTGTTATCCTGACAATAATCATACTGTTTCTTGGTTACAGTCTGGACTGCTTTTTGTTGCCTTTTATTCTATTGCGCAGTTTAGCCTACAGCCCTAAAAAAAATCCCTTGTGGTCACCTACCCAAATCCTAGCCAGGAACAATACTGCTTAGTAGTCCAGCCCACACAAGGACAGTCAATTTCTACCTGCTGAGATGGATTAGAAATTTCACTGTATTAATAAAATAAGCATATTTTGTCTCTGAAGATCAGGAATAAAAGAACAGTATCCTTTAATATTTTTCCATGATGCAGCCTTTCTTCACGTAGTTGCTATATGATAGCACTAAGTTATGTGATCATAGAATGTAGAATAACAAGGTTGGAAGGGATTATGGAGGTCTTCTTGAGCAGGAGACCCTACGCCAGTGTTTCTCAACCTTGACAATTTTAAGGCATGTGGACTTCAACTCCCAGAATTCCACAGCCAGCATTGCTGGCTGTGGAATTCTGGCAGTTGAAGTCCACATGCCTTAAAATTGTCAAGGTTGAGAAACACTCCCTACGCCATTCCAGACAAATGGCTGTCCAATCTCTTCTCCAGTGATGGAGCACTCACAGCTTCTGGAGGAAAGCCATTCCACTGATTAATTCTCACTGTCAGGAAATTTCTGCTTAATTCTAGGTTGGATCCGAAGCTAAAGCAAAGTGACCTAGACCTATAATTCTTCATATAGTCTGTTTAATGAAATTGGGGACCATCTTCCTTATTCAGCAGCCATCTGCCAGATACCTTCAGGAAATGCTAATTTCCTTCTCCCATTGTAGATTTTTGGCAATATACTGTCTGTTATTGTTATTCAGAAATATACTATGAAAATTCTACCAATCTGTCATAGGTAACATTCATTGTCTTTCATGACTAGAGGACAGCGGCAAAGCAATACACAGGAATTCAGTTCTGATCTTTGCAATGTTTCCATTTATGCCATCTGTTTGTAGAAATGTCTGAGTTTTCTCAGTAATCTTTTCCACATGCTGTTGATATATGAACGGAAAATGCAAATAAGCTTTTTTCTTATTTACAAAGAGAAAGGGGGAAACTCATTTCAAATAGCAGAGAAACTATCATAATGAATTGTTTAGTTCCCTTTTGCAAAGTCACATAGTTGTGGGTTATGGCAGGGACTCCAGAAGAGTAATTATTTGCGCAGGCTCTGTCGTGTCAACCTTTGCCCTTTGAAAAGATTACTGTTTCAAAGCAATTGCATTTTCAAAGATTGTAAATAATACTGTTTCAAAGTCAGCAAAGAATTTCTGGTCAAATCTATTAATCTTTAATTGGGTTCAATTGAATCTCCGGCATGGAATCTGTTTAAAACAAAAACATATTTGAGGTAAGCCTTGACTGACTACAATTTTCTTTTTTATAACAAGAAAAATATATTCGCAACCCTAACTTCAAATTGCATAATTGAAACCAAGCAATGAGAAATTCTTTCTCAATCCTTCAATGATGCCTTGCTTTAAAAAAAATCTAGAAAACTGTTAGACAAGAAAAATGCTACTTCAGTCACATAGAAAACCTCAAAAGATGACTCTTCAGCAAGGAATGTTATCATTTCCTGCTTTGATTACCAAAGATAACCCACAGCAAATCATCAAATAATTTTTAAAGGCTCCTTGGTTTTATTTATT
This sequence comes from Crotalus tigris, assembly GCF_016545835.1. Taxonomy (NCBI): domain Eukaryota; kingdom Metazoa; phylum Chordata; class Lepidosauria; order Squamata; family Viperidae; genus Crotalus; species Crotalus tigris. Next base: position 1,453,310 of record NW_024100597.1, on the reverse strand, counting down.
TATCAGATTTGTTTGCCACTCATCTTGCAAAAGTACTAGAGAATTTCTGGAAGCCTGGCACTCTGATAAATTGGCCCTCAATAGACACATAGACGTAAATAATATTTACATATTGTGCAAAAGAGATTATTAACAAGCCAAAAAGGGAACAAAAAAACTAAAACACCTTCTCACTAGCAATCAACACCCAGATGAATACAGATTAACTCCAAGATTAACATCAGACCAACAATTAAATAAACAATACCCTGATCAAGGAATTGCCAAACAAGGCAACAGTAAGCAACCCAATAAAAGAGCCTCTAAAATCACCTCCCACCAACACTGATAGGGCAAGCCACTAAAATATAAACTAAGAGCAAACCCCATTTCTTACTAGCATGGATTATATTACCTAGTTTGGGTAATGAAACATCTGCAAGAAAACAATGAAGTTCAGAGAGCACAAAGGACCCCTCATTTCAACCCTGAGCTACAGATACTCTCCTTTACTGATAACTAAAAAAGATCTCACAAAGTTGGAACTGATTGAACTTTTTAGTCCCACCCAGTCTGTCATTACCACCGAAGCCACGCCCACCCAATGGGCCATGCCCACCCAATGGGCCATGCCCACCCAATGGGCCATGCCCACCTGGCACCCAAGGATACATAAGTGGGTTTTGTGTTGCAGTTTGGGCATTCGGTCTCTAAAAGATTCGCCATCACTGGTCTATATCATTCCTGTTCTCATATCCATCTGATTCACAGAATTTTCCAGATTCCCACACATAATCTTTGCCTATATATAATCTTGATTTTCTGCTACTTCTCTTATTTTCTTACTAAGAAAGAAAAAGGAATAGATGAGAGAATGATGGAATTGTCGCAAACTTTTTCGGTAGCATTAGGTGAGTTTGGTAGCATTAGGTGAGTTTCTAGAAGGAACGCTACAAACTCAGTCTAGAAACATTTTCATCAATTGTTTTCACTTGCACTCACTTCCAAGAAAGTAAGTTTCTGATTATGCCTTTAAACGTATTTATTCTAAAATTAAGGGATTCTATTTGGCATTTGTTGTTTGTACATACAACTATGATAACTATCCTACTGAGTCTCAGCGTGATGAAGGAAGAATTGCAATTTTACTTTCAGCTCTATGGCAACACATCTGGATTATATCCAACAAGATCCGTATCCATTCCCTTCAGATATGAATTCCACCAGCATGCTTGACTGCATGCATTGCAAGCATGAGGACAAGCATAGAACTACTTTGACATTTTCAATCTACATGTAACTATTAATGCTGCGAGTATGAAGTTATTCCATACCACATTATTTTTGCTTCCTTTCTAAAGCTGGAAAAATATTAGCCTCAATTGCTGATGTAAACACATTTTAACAGGCCATGTAGCCTCCTTTGGCAGCAGGCCAGTTTAACTGCCCTGCAACATAAATCTTTTGTACTCCACTGGTTTCAAGACCAGAATATCCCTTTGCGGTAAAAGATCTAGCTTAAACAATTTTCCCTGAGAAAATACTTCTAACACAAAAGTGAACATGAAGAGGTAAATTGATAAAGAGCAAGTTAAAGTTAAATAAATCTGATTTGGGGGGGTCTGTTTTAATTTACAGCTGGCCAATTTTAATATAATAAAGCATGTCAACTATACCACTCTGCTATATTTAATCAGAAAGAGCCAGATGTTTTATATCAGTCAAATAATTTTAAAATGCCTGGCATTCTAAGTATGGTTAAAAATTCTTCACTGGGGAATTAAAAAAAAGTTTTTTAAATATTTCTTTTTTCCCCTAGTTGATTGAAATAGCACTTTTAAACACTTGTCATAATTACTCAGGAGGTAGGGAATAGGAAAACCTTATCCTTCACTATCTGGCATAGTTTCCTCAACCTGAATAAATCTCAGTCTTTGCTGGGGACCATGAATATATTTGATTATACTCTTTTGTAGAAATTATTGTCAGGCATTTATATGTAGTCACTATTATATCCTAGAACAGTGTCTATCAACCTTGGCAACTTGAAGATATGTGGATTTCAACTCCCAAAATTTCATAGCAAGCATGTTGGCTGGGGAATTTTGGGAGTTGAAGGCCACACATCTTCAAGCTGCAAGATTGTGAATTACTATGCTAAGTGTCCACTTGCATATCTTCTGGGCAGGGACAGAAGAAAAATTGATCCCATCACAATTTTTAGATGAATCTACCATATAGATATGTGAAAAACACCCAGCATGTAGATGCTTAACCAAACATACCAACAGGATTTTGCAATATCTAGTAATAGATGTGGAATAGGACAACTTACCACAGCCAACTCACTCTGGTGAACTCGCTGCAACCAACTTATTTGGGGTCAACTCGCTGCTGCACAGTTCAGTGTGGGATAACTCAAGAAAGGGACAAGTGAATTGCAGCAGGCTTTGTCTTGCTTTAGGTTTGAATCTTCTCCAGTTAGAAGTCTTCAAGGTTGGGGTGAACCAAAGCATAGAGTCCCAGTATCCCATCAGCCAAGATGTGTTCTCCATCGGCCAAGCCAAGCGTGGCACGCCCAGGTAGTCTCTGTACAGATCCAGGTTGAGGGCATGGTACATCTGCAAGAGGTGGCCCGCCACCACTTCTTCCTGGCATGCAAGGGTCAGCTTCTCTGCTGACACTCAGGTACCGATCCTCCACCTCCGGCCTCACCAAATGCAAAGGGCTGGAAAGGGAAGTGGTGGGTTAAGTTTAGTTAAGGTTTGCTTGCATGGAAAGGAAAAGGGAAGATTTGGAGCTGAGACTGAGAGAGGGGAAAAGGGAAGCATTGATGAGAGAAAAAGCAGATGCACTGGGGGAGATGAAAAAAGAAACAAGCTCAACCAAATGGGCTGATCCGGTGAATCCCCAAGGAATCCTTCATTGACCCGCCGGGAAAATGCCTCTGGACTGATTAGGAGTTCTTTCTGGCTGAGGAAATAGTGTCAGAGAAATGTGAGACCCCTTTTAAAATAAAGCCGCTGAAGAACCTTGAACCTACCACTTCCCCTTCCAGCTCTGCGCATTTGGTGACTCTGGAGGCACAGGGCCAGTATCTAAATGTCAGCAGAGCAACTAGCCCTCACAGTGGGTACACCAGGAAGAAACAGCTGTGGCAATAGGCCTACTCTCACAGATGCATCACACCCTCAGCCTGGAACAGTGTAAGAACTATCTGAGTGTGTTGCACTTGCTCCACAGCCAACAGAGCACATTCCTTGGCTGATGGGCCACTGGGACTCTCTGGCCTGTCTTCAACTTCAAATTGTCCCATGGCAGGTTGTTCCATGGTGAGTTGACAGTGGTGAGTTGGCCGTGGGAATCAGCCATGGTGTGTTGTCCTTTAACATAATAGATGATGATAGAAAAAATAGCTTACAAAAGTTATAGACACTGGGAAAATTGCCTAGAAAAATAGGTATAGTCTGAGCTTTTTTGTCATAGAATGCCCAGAACGGAGTTCCGGCACCTTTTTGGATGGAACCTTGTAGGGTAGACAAGGCGGGTTGTATGACATGTGTGAGTTCCGGCACCTTTTTTTTTTTTAACAAAAAAAGCACTGGGTATATTTATAGGAAGATCACATAAATATGTGAATAAATATGGATAACTTTTCTATCAAATATCAGAATTTAACATTCAGTTGTAAGATGAGCTATGAAATGCAAACTAAATTGGCAGAACCATCCAGGTTGAACTCCTTGAGTAGGATGTTGGACTAGAAGACAAGATCCCTTCCAGCTCTGCTATTCTGTTATTTCTGAGCCACTGAGAGAAATAATCTGTTATCGTCATAAAAAAAGTGTGAGCTTTCTGCAATCCGTGTTAATGCTTTCCTAAGTTCCACTGAATTTAATGGGATTTCCTTCTAAATGCATATTTAGCATTGTCCATATAATTATGTTTTATTAATATTTTAATATTAAACCATTAATACTAATTGTTAAAATTGTTGCTAAAACCCAGTGTGTTTACCTTCCATTGGTATAATTTCATATTTTTCCCATAAGCAAATTTGTATAAATTATTTCAATGATTTAAGTGTGTAATTATTATGACCAAATCCATGTATATCAATCAAATCAGTCTGTATGTCTGTTTTCAAATAAATTTTCATAGAGGGCTGTGTTCTAATTTTCAGTTATGTACATGTCACAGAAAATATTTTTATAGTGTAATGCAAATTTGCTAGTGCATAAATTTTTCCAGATGTATTTATATCCTTGCAGATTTCTGGTCAATTGCTTCATGGATATTTTCAAAGGACAGCAGCTATGTTGCTTTTAAAACAAACGTTGCAACATTTTCTCAATTCATTGCAAAATAATTTGTATTGGCTTATAGTGTCACTTGTCACGTCATTCCTGTACTTTTGGAGATCCATAAAAGATAACAAACAATCATCTTTTATTTACTGTGAGAAGTAGGGCAGCTACTTTTATCATTCACAATTATCATCCAGCAGGGGGAAAAAAATTCAGTAGAACAATTCCACAGTTCATTATAAGACATTTTAAAAATACATGCAAAACAAAAAATCCTCTGTGAACAAGAAAATAGGAGATTTCTACAAAAATAGAATGATGTCTTCATTAGAAAACAGGGCTGGACACCTATTTTGCTTCCAGGATCTGTAGATGTTGTCAAATGAAGGACGATATCTATATGCACAAGCAAACATGTGATGAGGAAGGGTGAAATCTTCTTCATAGAATCATGGAAAAGAGGGCTAATTAAAGTTGAAATTATGCAGAGTTTCAAGGCTTTTTCTGCTTGGAAGAGGACAGAACCTTCTTCATGCAAATAGAGAAAGAATTGTAGATCCATGCAGTGGATACAAAGCAACATAAATGATCTGGGACCCGGATTTCTGGTTAGAATAGTTGAAAGTCATTCTTTCTTTACAGTTCCTATTGCTGTTATGAAGACTGAAACAGTAGCCTTTACTCCAACAAGATAATGGTTGGACCATAAAGAAAAAAAAATGGATGGATGTACCGAGCCTTATTTCTAGTGTTGATTGCCACAATCTACTCCCTGAACTGTGATCACTCTAGTAGGGTATTACCATTAAAAACCATTTAAATCCAGTTCCAACATGATGACAAGAACATGATTTTTCATCTCCATTTTTAAAAACGTCTACAACAGTTCTCAACCATTTGCAGATGGTTTATGTTTTATCTTTAATTAGAAATGAATTAGAAAGCAGTTAATATGTATAAAAGCTACAGTACAGACACAGTATTCAGAGATGATGTCATAATATTCTTCAGTTTCTTAATCTATTAATGCAACAAATTTGTCTGGTCTAGGCTTTTGTGAGAATTTGTCTGTAATTAATATCTTAGACCAGTGGTGGCGAACCTATGGCACGTGTGCCAGAGGTGGCACTCAGAACCCTCTCTGTGGGCACGCGCGCCATGCCCCGGAGATGGCAACCGTCCCTCTTCAACTAGCTGCCTGCTAATTCGCCGAGGTCCCACATGGCTGGATGCATCCCAGCACCCATGTGCTCGCTGGCCTGTGTGCAGGGGCCGATGGTGTCAGGCAGCAGCTGCCCTGGCCCCTGACTCACCTTGCCCTGTGACAATGGCACCCCCGTCCTGCCTTGCCTCACTCCGCAGGACGAGCCTCCTGCCCACCGCCCCACCTGCCAGAGACCCCCTGGATCTCCCCCAACTCTGCCTGGCCCCCACAGGTGTCCCTCCCCATGAGCAACATTGAGGTGATCACGCCCACCTTGGCCACACCCACCCAATCTGGTATGACCACCACAGCCACGCCCATCCAGTGGGCCACGCCCACCTGGCATCTGGTGATAAGTGGATTTTGGGTTGCAGTTTGGGCACTCAGTCTCTAAAAGGTTCGCCATCACTGTCTTAGACTAATGCACAAGAAGAATCTCTCTAAGAAAGGTTTGCTGGAAGAAGGCTGCTTGTTTTCTTTTCATTATTACTTACTTTGGCTAAACTGAGTACCTTATGCCATAATCACTTAAAAATAAGTGCTCTGATTTCATGTCACTTTGAATATGTGACGAATCTAAAACAGGGATACAAATCCTTAATCCTTACTAACACAGCTTGCCATCATTTTGCCTATCCCTCTGTAGCTTCGTGATGGTTTCAGTATCACATTGGTTAGCAAAGAGAGATAACTCTTTGCCAAGTTTTTTTTAAGTATGGAAGCCTTTGGGCAGTGTTGGGCTTCAGGGTTTAGTGATTGTGTTCTAGACAGATTTCCTGATGTTTTGCCAGCAACTGTGTCTGCATCTTCAGGGGTAAAATAGGATGCCAGCCACAGCTGCAAGCAAATATCAGAAAAGCTGTTATCTAGACCACAGTCACTAAATCTTGAAGCCCAGCTGTGCCCAACAGATACTAGCTATCAAAGACTACACCATGGAGATATTGTTTGCTACTTAGGAGCAAAGGGAAGCAATGATATCTTTTCATTTTCCTACCACTATTAAGATTGCATGGTTACATGTTCATGCCACATCCACTAAATATGCATAGAACATGGGAAACAAATAGGAAGTCATAACTCAAGAGAAGATATGTGGGAATAGAGTACGATGGCCCCAGGGAAGCAACTAAGGAAAGCCATTATGCTGTCACAATGAATTTCCACCCTTTTGCACCCAGGTTGTAATCACACAAATACAAAAAGGGCAGAACTTGCACATCAAAGGCTTGATGCTGCTTCTATCCTTTTGATGAAAGCCTTCAATTTTGCAGATGTCTCTGATCACAGAACTTCCTACCTTACCTACACATTCACAGAATAAGAATAGAATAGAATAGAATAGAATAGAATAGAATAGAATAGAATAGAATGGAATGGAATGGAATGGAATGGAATGGAATGGAATGGAAGGGACCTTGGAGGTCTTCTACTCCAACCCCCCCACTCAAGCAGGAAATCCTATACCATTTCATACAAGTGGCTGTCCAGTCTTTTCTTAAAAACCTCCAGTGATGAAGCACCTACAGCTTCTGAAGGCAAGCTCTTCTACTGGTTAATTGTTCTCACTGTTAGGAAGTTTTTCCTTAATTCCAGGTTGCTTCTGTCCTTGATTAGTTTCCCTCCATTGTTTCTTGTCTCATCCTCTGGTGTTTTGGAATACTGGATGATATTTCCTTTACTCCCTGTCATGCATGTACACTCCTCTGAAATAGTAATATCACTTGCCAATAAGTCCATTATGAAAATGCAACAGAAAGGGTAAATTATAAAAAAAGATCACAAAACCCAGAGAATGCCTCGTTGGACACAAACCTCCCTAGAGTGTTAACTCATGGGGAGGACCTTGCTTCCATACAAATGGGTACATACGTACAACCTGAAAAATTGCAAATAGAGTCTGCGACAAAAAGACTCTTACCTGAAACAGCAGAAAATACCTGCCAAAATTCTGAGCTACTGGTAGTTCAAAGATTATTTTATATCTCAATATAAAAGTTTATTATTGTATATTTAATTCTTTAGTTAAAACTAAAGATGTTTGCAAAACATCATCCAGAAGAGTTTTACCATCATATAATGATGAAGGGAAGAATCCAGTGCTTATAAATGTTTAGTTCACATTCCAATGCTTATAAAGGGATTTAACTTTATTGCTTTACTTTGCAGGCAATCAATTGCATGATAGTCAAATCCATTCTTACTTTCCTTATATTCCTTTTTTAACTTGCTTAGGATCTGGACCACATACAGTTACATCTGAAAGAAGTGAGGTTCTTTGATTTATTCAGTTACAATGAAGAAGCGAGGGCTTGGCAATGTTTCATGTGTAACAATCCTGAAAAGGCAACAGGTAAAAGACTTTTCTTCAGAAGAACTGAATGATACAAATAATACAGATTCAGAATCTAATAAATGGTGTTCTGCATAAAATATCTGAATTATGCAATCATGTTATTAACTGTGAAAGCCTGCTTGGCATAGAAGTTAAGGTTTACCTTTGCCTTGCTTGGAAAATTTGGCTGTAACTTTACCTAAAAAAGATTAGATCATTATCATCATCATCAGAAAAAAAAAGAAGAGGAGCAAATTAAGGTAAAAACGACATTTAAAATCAAATGTTTTTGGACAGTCTCTTAATATTCTGCCAGATCACTTTTGAGGTTGTACTTTTATCTGTGATTTCCATAGTGAAATGTAGCCATTCCCATAGGGCAGAATTCAATTTGTTGATGAGTTTTGTTATTTTAAAGCTCAAGAAATCGTATGTTATTTAGTTGAGTAAATGAAACATATAAATTAGGATGTTTCAGCACTGCTGATTGAATATAATTAGAGATGGTTGGTTATTTGGGATTCTATCCAATTCACTTGGGTATGTCTAGTTTAATGAAGAGAAGGATGAGAGGGGACATGATAGCAATGTTCCAATATCTCAGGGGTTGCTACAAAGAAGAGGGAGTCAAGCTATTCTCCAAAGCACCTGAAGGCAGGACAAGAAGCAACGGATGGAAACTAATCAAAGAGAGAAGCAACCTAGAACTAAGGAGAAACTTCCTGACAGTTAGAACAATTAACCAGTGGAACAACCTGCCTCCAGAAGCGATGAATGCTCCAACACTGGAAGTCTTTAAGAAGAGACTGGACAGCCATTTGTCTGAAATGGTATAGGTTTCCTGCCTGAGCAGGGAGTTGGACTAGATGACCTCCAAGGTCCCTTCCAACTATTATTATTATTATTATTATTATTATATTATAATTATTATTAGTTCTCTTCACTTTTCTTAATGACAGAAGAGCTTCTATAAGCAGAATCAGAGAGGGCAGCTGTCTTTCGTATCCTCCCATAGCCTTTTCAACACATTCAAAACCACCTTCAGAAGATTTCTTAAGAATAGATTAGAATGGAGAATATTATTACAATAAATAGAGAGAAGTTCAGTATAACAGAATTGTGTATTGAATATTAACATAAGATTTCAGGATTGAAATAGTGTGAGATATATTGGCCACATCCAAACATCAAATCTAAAATTTGAGATTCCATATTTGACAAATTTAATGGCTGAGGCAATTCCACCATGCTGGAGAAAATTCAATAAATGCCCATGATACTGCCCTTTAAATAAAAAGGTAAGATGTATTTATTTTAACATTCTTCATGCTGTTATTTTACTTTTTAAACATTGATAGTTGCTTTGGCATATTGTTTATATAAACTTAATAAGATTTTGCAGAGCAAAGCAGGAATAATTCTTTTTGTTCTGTAGCTTTTTTGGTGGATAATGGGCTCTATTTCCTTGTCAATTTCTTTTTCTTCTGAATAGACCTCAGCAAAATGGAATTGTACTAATTATTCTTTGGGGCCAATATGTTTGTACTGGAAACATTTCACTGTTATGGGGAGATAGAGTTATGAGAAGTAAAACAGATGCCAGTTAAAATGATTTGCCATCTGAAGATGTGAAACCATTGAAATTATTCAGCAGGATAGAAAGAACTGGCAGTCAAGGAGTTTGGACAACTTTATAATGCTGACTGTTGACTATTATGCAGAGATGAAAACTTTTTTAAAAATCCATTAACATCATGCAGCTTTTTATTGTATTTCAACTGGCTCATTCTTGCTTCAGAATTAATTCTATGACATTTTCAAAGGGAAATGTATTCATTTTCCTCAGTAGCACATCTGTTCGAGGATAAGATCTAGACTGAATTATTATTTGGTTAAAATGTGTTTTTTGCAATGGCTAAGCAAAGTAAATTAAAACTGAAATCATAACCACAGCAACCAGAAGAATATGTTATTGATATTAATAAGATGTATTTAAAGTAAAAGTAGTGATGTTATTTTATTCTGGAACTTCCTTATATAATACAAGTTCAGTAATTTTAATATTATGATATATCTTGATCCTAATACCCTTTCTCCAAGATGTATACTAAAAGCTCTTCAGAGTTTGCACAATCAACTTCCCTTTCAGTCTGTTTCTTTCTATTTCTCTTCCCTCAGCCCCACAATTCTACATGGTATATCCCAATTCTAAATTTATGTATCTTCCAGATTTTGTTTTTATTCCTTTATATTTTATTCTGCTGCTGTTATTTTACCCAGAGTAGAAGTAATAGCTAGAAATACATATAGAGAGCAGTGGAAGGCTTGTATTTATTAGTCCTACATGCTTAATTAAGTTCTGCCTCATTGATCAGTGAAATGCTTGTTGACATAACTGTCTGCAATATTCATAGCAATACCAATTTTATTTATGTTCCTTTATGCTTCTCTGCATTACAAATGTAGGTTTCCATTCAATTGCACCGGCATTTTTGAAATGTTCTATAGCTCATTGCTTTTGCCAGCCCATGGAAGCAATTTCTTATGCTTTGTACATGCTCATAGGAAATATTAACTATAAGGGCTTTGGTGCTATCTAATCTTTTCTTGTCGACATTTCATAACCAATAGCATCAACAGTGCTAGAAGGGAGTGTGTTTGGAATCAAGGAACTTCCAAAAATACATCCACCAACAGTGACAGGGCAAGCCACTAGTTTATAAAAATAAAAGCAAATCCCACTCCCTTTTAGCACTGATGACGTTATCTAGTTTGGTAACGAAACATCTGCAAAAAACCCATCAAAATCAGAGAGCACCAAAGACCCCACAGTTTAATCCTGAGCTACAAATGTTCTCTTCTGTTGGTAACTGATCAGCTGTTTATCCGTCACTGTGGTTCTTCAAATGTAATCAAAAAATAATCCATGTGCAGGTAATTATTCTTGGGATATTTTGGTTTCATGAATGCATGCCCATAAAAAAGTGCTTCCCCCTGTCTTTCCCAACACTATTCAGACCTAGATAGTCTGACGGTGATTGTGAAGGTACAGGAATGCCCACGTGGAGGCAAGCACAAATGAATGGAGAAGGATGGTCACTGATAAGCAACATATTCTTTTTTCTGCAGTTTAAATATCTTAATATATTGATTGTATATAAAAGTCTGAATATTGTCTTTGCAGATCAGGATTCTCAATATCTTACTAGAATGTCAACATCATGAATTTCCTAAAGGGCATGTGTTGGCTGCTTTTGATAGTCCTTAGGAACAAAGTTCAGCTTAAAAGGCATTTAAGAGATCTGAATGTATAGTTTTATCAATTCCTGATTCTCTCTGTTATTTAAAAGTAACCAAAGAGAGATAGAGAGAGCACCAAACACTCTAATGTAGAACATACTGAATCAAATGTTTGACATAAAAAAACAGACCATATCAGGGGCTTTCTTTGCTCATTTCCTGCTGTCATAGCCAAAAATAAAATAGATTAATTTTCTAAACAGTCATCGGCCATATAGAGAGCATATTATTTTTCAGACCACTACAATCCTCACTCTTAAAATATATTTTAGAGACCATGTATATTTGTCAGCGTGGCTCTTTCTTTATATGTTGTACTATAGCTCCCATTATTCTTAGCCAGGACATCTGGAAGGGCCTGATAGGACTTTGATCTTCAGCTAATAGTTTATTATTCAACTTACACCACCAGCATATCTTTTATTTGTTTATATGATATAGCTCATTCTCATGAGTACAAAAATGCTGTATAATATCTGTTTAAAAATAGCTTATCTATTTAGTTATGTATCTTTTGCTATGGACATTAGAGTGGGGATGGGAAGGGGAGAATGTGAGATTCCATTTTTGGTGACAGTTTCTTTTGATATCTATTTAAAGAAAACTTTTTTAAAACACACACACACACACACACACACACCATTAGAATCTGACATCCTATTTCATCAGTTTAATTGTGAGATACCCTGAAAACAAAATTTGGACATACACAAATGCCATTTACATATACAATTCCATTCATACCATATAGACTCATTCACACCATACTTACTCATTTATGCACTATATGCACATTCCATTCATATTCTTTTCACATCCTTCTCCTCAAACAGAAAAACAGATTTCCTATTGTTTATAAGAATTAACCAAATGATGATCGCTGTGTCTTCTCTGATTTTCCTCCCATTCCTACGTTTTCCCTCATCCCTATAACTACTTAAAGAATTAATTAGGGCTTTCTAATGAACACTGGGAAAAGACTCTATGGTTGATCATGGAATACTCTTAGAGAGCATGCTAATGTAATTTCTGTCTGAAGCTTGCAACAATTTACATTTCAGCATTTTCTTTACTTACACATATAATATAGTGGTATTAATGAAGGAGAATATTTGTAGCTCAGGGTTGAAATGAGGGGTCCTTGGTATTATCTGAGCTTTGTTGTTTTCTTGCAGACGTTTCATTACCCAAACTAGGTAACGTCATCAGTGTTAGACTAGCAATGATGATGTTGCCTAATTTGGGTAATGAAACATCTACAAGAAAGCAACCAAGCTCAGGGACCACCAAGGACCCCTCAATATATAATGGCTTAGTAAACATACTGTAAATAGGTAAAAAAAATAGTGACCTAAATTAATTATATACTTCAATCCAAACTTGGATTAGGGGGCAACAGGAAAGACCTCTAAAAAAGTCTAAGCAGATTTTGACCAAGAAGGGAATCCACCAGAAACATCAAGGTCATGCATTAGATTGAGAAGTGAAACAGATCCTGGATGAAGGTCATGGCAAAGTGCTTCCATATTTTTGTTAAGAACCCTGCATGGATATGTTTGGATACTAAGCAAGAGCTAAGACTTATTCAAAGAAAAATTTACTATTTTTTTTACTATAAAATATGGTTTTCAGGACTACAAGAAGCTTTGAACAGTAGGCTGCCCAACCATGATTTATAATATTTTAAACAGCAACTTTTTAATCCAGTACTTTTCCTTAAATCCCTTCCCGGGTAATCTTATCATTAGAAGAGAATATACTGTATGTAGCTCAGTGTTGAACTGTAGAATCTTTAGTGCTCTCTAAGTTAGTCAGGTAAGGAAACATCAGCAAACAAATCACCATGCTCAGAGAGCACCAAGGATTCCACAATCTCATCGTGCAAAATGCTTTAATTTGCAGTAAGTTCAAATCAAGCACATGCTATGATGTGACAACATTGATTAATTTCAAGAAGCAAAGGAAAGTTGGACGGAGTGAGTGTTTGGATGGAAGACCATACAGAAATGTTATGGCTATAACTTGCTCTGGGGAATACTACTAATAAAAAAACACACCAGAAGGCAACAAAAGGAAGCTCTTTTTATATTGTTGCCAAGAAAACTACATGGACATAGCTACAGTACAAGAGCCAGGATGAACTTAAAGGAGATTTTATCTTTATCTTACTATTAGGCCTGAAGAAAGGAATGATGGGTCCAAGAGAGCAGAGTCAACAATTGCTATAATAACTGCAGAACGTATTTGCAAGGATAATGGATTTCTTTTCTATCTTTCATCCATTTGTTGTGTAGACAGCAATGCATGAGTCATGATAGAGTTTCCTGCAAGTCTATTTTCTGAAATAGCCTTATGGTTATATCTGTCATGGGATCAAAGCACAGGCAGCCAAGAACTGATATTGCTTTCATTAATGCTAGTTCCGCCTTCCAATAAATCCACTGATGCTATTCTATCTAATTTACAAAAGTTTAAAGGGAAAGAATTGGTTCAGTGAAATTGTGAAGCTGGAGGCTTTATGGGAATGGTGTCAAGAATTACAGAGTTGGTTAAAAAATGTTTCAGGACATTCTGTTTCCTTGATCATTTCTTTAGGCACCTTTTGAGATGCTGGGCTCCTTGCTCAATGTCTCCTGCATTTTGGAGAAGATAGAAAAGGTATTTTAAGATGGTCAGAAAGATATTCCCCATTCTCTATAATTTTCTTCCTGTACAAATTAGGGCTATCAGATCTCAACTACAAAAGTCCAGATAGCCACTAAATGAAGAAAAGAATTAAAATTGTCAACAACTCTGATCATCTGGACTTTGTTTTAGTAGGTCTGATAACAATGGTTCTTGCAGCTCATCATATCTGGGAATCAGTCCTATAGGAGAATCTCACTTCTACTCTACCCCTTTAAAAGTATAAATACTTTGAAAAAGTTCTGAATGTTTCAATATCTCCGGCAATTTGTGTCATATTTTTTTAAACACTAGCTTGGAAAACAATAGTCCTGTTATACACATTTATGTTTATTATTATTAAATAATTCTTATTATTTAATTATTATTAAATAATTCTTAGGCTGGACTAGAGTAACCACTAAAACTAGAAGATAATGCATTATCTTCTCTCTATTGTTTTAGATCTGTGTTTGGGGAGAGCAAGTCAACTTTAGGCTAAATTTATACCCATTTGTATGTATGTGGTTAAATCCAATTTTGTTGACCTTTAAGGCAGATTTCTCCACGATTGCTGAGAGTTTAAAAGACACCATTATATTATTGTGGAGACTTTAGGTTGGTGTGACTGATCAGGACACCTTCTAAGATTACAGATGTAATTTATGAAAGCTTTTTATAATTTTAAAAATCCTTGCAAATAGAAATGTTGAAGAGCTGGAAATTTCTTTCCTCGTATGCTTGTTTCAGTTTGTGTAGATTTTAGTTGAAGATCATTTAAAATTTCTCAAATGTGCATTCATTTGCAGTCTGAAATAATATAGTACATTCTACTATGTCAGTTTTTCCTCACAAGATTCTTAATTTTCTGTGCTTTATATATCCAAATATATATATCCAAATCTTGATGAATGAAGGACCTTTGGCAAGGGTGTGGTACATGAAAAGTCACTATATTTATTTCATTTTTTGTTGACATTTCTGATATTACACAAGGATTCCCCCAAAAGTAATATATGAGGGGAAATGTTTACTCTCAAGTTAGACAAATATTTAAACATTTACTCTCTTTATCCTTTCCACATAAACATGAGTTTAGGGAACATTTATATATATATAGTCAGTTTGTGTTCATACAGAAAAGGCACCAAGCACTTTGAAAACCAATTGAAGTGATGATAGAGCAAAAGTAAATCTGGACCTCTTGGGGACTTGTTGTAGAGCAGGGGTCCTCAACCTTGGCAACTTTAAGACTTGTGGATCAACTCCCAGAATTCTGGGAATTGAAGTCCACAAGTCTTAAAGTTGCCAAGG
Organism: Crotalus tigris; assembly: GCF_016545835.1. NCBI lineage: Eukaryota > Metazoa > Chordata > Lepidosauria > Squamata > Viperidae > Crotalus > Crotalus tigris. The sequence continues at coordinate 1,438,207 of NW_024100597.1, read as the reverse complement.
TTGAGGACCCCTGTTGTAGAGTATCAAGAGTTTCTGATTTCAAACTGTTTAATAATAATGAGGCATGACCTTAATTTGTAATTGGATTTAACATTTTCAATACAGATAGTCCTCAACTTACAACCACAATTTTGAGCCCAAAATTTAATGTTGCTAAGTGAGACATTTGTTAAGTGAGTTTTGACCCATTTTATGACCTTTCTTGCCATGATTGTGAAGTGAATTACTGCAGTTGTTAAGTTAGTAACGTGGTTGTTAAGTGAATCTGGCTTCCTCACTGATTTTGCTTGTCATAAGGTTGCAAAAGGTGATCCTGGGACACTGCAACCGTCATAAATATGAGTCAGTTGCCAAGCATCTGAATTTTGATCACATGACCACGGGGATGCCGCAATCGTTGTAAGTGTGAAAATGGTCATGTCACCTTTTTAGTGCCGTTGAAATTTCAAACGGTTACCAAATGAACTGGATTACTTGTACATTTTCCTAAATAACGGCTGCTAAAAATGAGAATTCCAGTTCATAAGTGTGGTTAATTCTTCCTTTCTGCTCAAGGATATCCAAGAAGAGAAAGGAATTTTTAAAAGATCAACATGGCAGCTGTGACTGAAGAGTTGATGCCCCACTCCTTTCTTATGGGCATCTTGGAAATGGAACATCAATTGCACAATTACTATCACATATTGACTTTTTTGATCACATGCAGCTTGTGGACACCCCTGTTTAAGTTTAAGTTTCAATTAAAATATCCTCCAAATTGTAACTGGCCTAGAAGGAAATCTTCCACTGGTATGAAATAAATATAACCAGAAATTATTCCAGGGTTGGCAACACAATAAGTATAGGCATTACATTGGTTACAGCACTGGTAGATGGAATCTCCAAAATTAAATTTTAAAAAACGAACAAATTGGCCAAATTTTATGACAGAGCATGCCCAAGTCATCTCCAAGATCAGATGTTGGCACTTGTAAAGACTGCTGCTCCAGAATCTACATTAACTGAAGACTCCTTCTTGCTTGAGCAAACAATGGGTAGGAAGCCTGGCTGTTCTTGATCCAGCTAAGTCGTGCTGCACCTGGATGGAGGCCATCAGAACATCAATGTACTCTAAACTAGATCAGGAAGTTGAAAAACATCCCAAAGCAAGCATTGACAACAGCACTTCTGGATGTAACCTGGCCAGCCTTCTCTGTACTTAGAAGCTAAACAGAATTAATTCTGTTTATTATTTGGATAAGACACTACTAGGAAACCTTAGAACTGTGTGTTAGGCTGGGAAATTTAAAAAAATCCCAGTAAACTATTGGAAGTAGTAAACTACTACTCTATTTGTGCCAAGTACAATTTTCGTTTGCCAAGAAAATTACAGGATGATGTTCCAGAGTGAAGTGTGAGTCAAGATTTTTTTTTTGTTTATCTGATATTAGTTTCTAAATTCAATTGCAATTTGATAAGGATATGTCTATATAGCTATAAGTATGCACTTATTTGACATTATTGTATGTAAGTTTTCAAGTGACAGAAATTGCCCTGGCCACCAAATAAATAATACATTCTGACATAGTTAAAATGTCTTGATGCCTTGTTAGGGCTCACTGTCATGACAATTCAGAGTGAGTGACATTGTTAAGTTGGTTTGTTTTTAAATATTGTGTTTAAGGTATGTGACTTTGGTTTGTATAATCAGAAGCTTATGTATCCATATCAACAATATATTACTTTGTTAAATGAACATACCTGGACATATTTTTTTTGCTTTTATCTGTGTAATAACATATAGTGCCAGTAATTTTAATATTCAGACAGGAAGATTATAGCTTATAGCTCTGAACCAAAGGCTTCACCTGGTGTCTGAAATCCTATAAAAAAGACTGTTTTCATTTAAGAAATGAAGTTTCCCAACAGAGAGGTTACAAGGTTACTGTACAAAACCCTACATGTTTAGACAGCTTAATTGCAAAGAAAATAAGAATTCCTTCAAAAAGAAATATTTAGAATACTAGTACCTTTTGACCTTTAAACTTTTCTACTTTAATTAATCCCACATATTTTCTGGCATCTTATCTAGCTTTTGAAGACAGCATCACTATCCATCCTTGCATTTATCTAACTATGCACCCTGAAAGTTTTTTTTAAAAAAATAGAACTCTGGGGATTCCTCAGTTCTTTGTGACATACTAACATTCTCAGAAGAATAGTAAGTATTACCCAAGAAAATGCTCTTGGACCTCATTACAATGAATCTCTTTTCAACTCTCTGACTAAATTCAACAGTATGTCCTGCTGCAAAACCTCCCTCTCTATCTGTTCTTGCACAAGATTGGCTGGAAACAATCAGTGTTTGCCAAAGTAAAGAAAATAAAAGTAGGAATTTTACCCACTTCTTAGAATTATTTCTTTTAAATATAACTCAGAAATACTAGAGTAAATTAAGTAAATGTACATATCTACATGTCCAAACCAATTCCCAGTATTTCTTTATTCCCTTATCGAGAGACAAATGGCAATCAGTAAATGTAAACAGAAGAGGAATTTATTACAACTTGTCTCCAGAGTTGTCATAAACTTTATAAAAAAAATGATGAAAACATACTCATGACTTGACTTTTTTCTTTCTTTTTTTTTTAGAAACAGGAACAATTTCTTTGTGATTATTGTGATTATTATTAAGGGGAAATTGAGTCTGTGGATTACAAAGATGCCATACAGGAGGGAAAACAACTTATTTCTGAAATAGGGCATTCAGTAATATTTTTAAATATCCACAGTTATGAATCAAGATGGCCAGCCACTGATTGAAGGCAGGTTGAAAGAAAAGCAAATTCGATGGAAATTCATTAAACGATGGAAGACTCGCTATTTTACACTTGCTGGCAATCAACTTCTCTTTCAGAAAGGAAAATCTGTAAGTTGAAGAGGAAAAAAAATGCTTTTTAAAAACTTCCTGCACTTTCCAACTCTGAAAAATGGTGATGATTCTTTAGCATGAACTACAAATTTAAAAGATAAGAATATTCCTAAGAGAAATCCATCCATCAGTATTGTTTTATGGCTATGCATCGAATTGGCACTTAAAATTTTACACTGCTTTGTTTTCCAGAACTATTTTTTAAAAGAGTAAGGATAATCTGGGTTACCAGTCTTAGCAGTAGCTCTGCCATGAATGGTAAGGGCAAAATACTACAAGCAAAACCCAATCTTAAGCCAAGTGTACAGTGCTCATTTTTTCTAGCCAAGATAGATTTTTAAGAGTCTAGCTTGCAAGTCAATATATGATGGCTTGCATCCCACCAGTTAAAAGGTATATGTAGCATGCTGACATATATTCAGTTGGTATTACCTAATCAAAAAGATGGATTTATGAGTTTAGAATATTAAGGCCATAAAAATATGTATGTACTATTTATTATAGTTAATTTATTTATAAATTATAAAATACATAATTTTAACAGTTGCTCCTATGGTTTCTGATTCAGGTAACAAAGAGACTTCATTAATCTGCTTTTTCATGTATTATGATTCTATTGCGGTTTAAAAGTGTGGGTTCAAAAAAAAGCAGCTTGTCTTTTAAAGTTTAAGACACTCTTTGGTCTTATATTTTAGTTTTGGATCAAATGTTTTTCCTTTCAGCCTCTCCTGTTTAGTTTTTCTATACATTGAGTGACTGGGACATGTCCACTGTGGCAATCATTTTGTGAATGTGTGCACTCGGCAGCAGCCATTTTTGTAATGGCATCCAGACATTTTATTTAAAAAAAGAGTCAATAGACCTCAATGGACAGAGCTCTGCGCTATGATGCTATATGCAGAAGCTACTTCCTCTAATATATTGGTTTCTGTAGAATGAACAGTAGCTATATTCCTAAGTAGCCTCTCTCATAAAATTTACATTATCATTTTTTCTCACCTTCTGTAAAGCAGCTGCTTCAGCATGTGACAGCGCATGTTTTTAAGGGCATGGCTAGCTTTGCCCTCTATTTTGGGAACTCCATTGGCTGCATCTGGTTGCAATTTAATGTGCCTTTAGGCCCTATATGGCATAAAGTCTGGACATCTCCAATATCACTGATACTGGGTAGAATCTGCCCATCCAGTTAGATCAGTAAGGCAAAATAGAGTCTTACCACTGAAAGAATATCATCTTCATTGACCCTGATGCTGAGTCTTCTCGGTGATGGGTTCCCTATTCTGGAATAGAAATCCCAAGATAGAAGAATTGCTCCAAATTTTTAAAGAGCCTTGAAGACCTGACTTTTTTTACAGGCTTTTACAGGCCATTGGTGTGATGGAATAGGAACAGTTGACATTTCATTGGCTTATATTGCTTAACCTGATTGGTGTGTACACTATTGTAAGTTGCTGGGAGTCTTCTGAATGAATTGACATAAAAGACTAAGGAAAATAAGCTACAGCTAGAGGCTGGCAAGTGAGGAAAGAGATATCCCACTAGTAGTTTGACTTCAATCTTCTATGGCTGTATTGGGAAAAGAGGAAGAATAGGCAAGGGTCAGAGAAGCAGATAACCTGTGGTGGTGGCTGCAGAAGGACAGAAATCAGAATGGGTGACTTCTGTATATATTGTCTAAATTGGAACATAGAACATTGCAAGTTGCATTCCCTCCCTCTCTCTTCTTCTTCTTTTCTTTTATACAACCACTGGTTAAAGGAAGAGAAGTTACCAGTGTAATGAAATCTTGTCAGTAATGCTGTAGTGAAAAAGCTAATGAGACACCAGGCACAGCTAAAAGACACGGGTGATGTCTCTGTTTTCTCTGAAATTGCAGCTTTTGACCCAGCTAATGTGTTTGTGCACTAGCAAGCATGACTGACAAGGAAAGTTGCCTGGATTAGTGTTATGAACAAGAACTATTGGTAAAATAGCAGGAGCAGCCATAGAAGAGGAAGAACTAGCATGCCCATCTTACATAAAATTCATTATGTGGCGCATTAAGGCATTGGTAAATTAACACAGGATCTCAGTTCTTCCCTCTGATCGCCAATGTTTATTTGGTAGAATATGGAGCACTGATTGCACAGTGGTTAGAATGCAGTATTGCAGGCTGACTCTGCCCAGAGTCTGGAGTTTGATCCTGACTGGCTCAAGGTTGATTCAGCCTTCCATCCTTCCGAGGTCGGTAAAATGAGAACCCAGATTGTTAAGTGCTAGGCTGACTCTGTAAACTGCTTAGACGGTGCTGCAAATCACTATGAAATGGTATATAAGTCTAAGTACTATTGTTATTGCTATTGCTATTTATTTTAACAGAGTTAAATGACAATCAGACCATTACAGGTGGCTGGAATCAGAGCCAGCTAAACATGTTTCTGTGCCAGACTGACTATGAGAACAAACAGAACACTTTTTAGTTCAAGATTATCAGATGGGCTTCTTTCACATGCATTAAAAGTACTTAAAACCTAGTGGGAAAATTGGCCAAATCCTACATCTCTGGCTTCATTTAGAAGATTATTGTAACATGCACTAATACTGAAAGAGGAAAAAATCATACATATTGATATCTTAGTAAGCACTAATTCTAAAAAAAAAAATCAGTTCCCAGTGAAACAAATTAAGTATTTTAGAGATTTTTCCATACATAGTAAATTGAGCCTATACTGTAGTACCATTATTGTATTTATTCATTAGACAAAAACTGCACTTTTTATTCTAGTAACTCAAAGCTGCACAGATAGCATTTTTACTTTCAGAGATAAGCAATGACCACCTCTTGAACACTGGGCACTAACTAACAAAATGAAATTCAATGGTGAAAAAAGCAAGGTTCTACATTTAGGCAAGAAAAACCAAATGCACAAGTACAGCATAGGTGGCACCATGCTCAATAGTAGTAACTGTGAGAGGGACCTCGGAGTCCTAGTAGACAATCACCTAAATATGAGCCAGCAGTGTGCTGCAGCTGCCAAAAAGGCCAACACAGTGCTAGGCTGCATTAACAGAGGGATAGAATCAAGATCACGTGAAGTATTAATACCACTCTTCAATGCCTTGGTAAGGCCACACTTGGAATACTGCATCCAGTTTTGGTCACCACGATGTAAAAAAGATGTTGAGACTCTAGAAAGAGTACAGAGAAGAGCAACAAAGATGATTAGGGGACTGGAGGCTAAAACATATAAGGAACGGTTGCTAGAATTGGGTATGTCTAGTTTAACGAAGAGAAGGACAAGGGGGGACATGATAGCAGTATTCCAATATCTCAGGGGCTGCCATAAAGAAGAGGGAATTAAGCTATTTTCCAAAGCACCTGAAGGCAGGACAAGAAGCAACGGGTGGAAACTATCAAGGAGAGAAGCAACCTAGAACTAAGGAGAAACTTCCTGACAGTGAGAACAATTAATCAGTGGAACAGCTTGCCTCCAGAAGCAGTAAATGCTCCAACACTGGAAGTTTTTAAGAAGAGACTGGACAGCCACTTGTCCGAAATGGTGTAGGGTTTCCTGCCCGAGTAGGGGGTTGGACTAGATGACCTCCAAGATCCCTTCCAACTTTACTAATATGAATATGAATAAGTCAGCCCAGTTAAATTCCAGGGATGAAGGTTGACCTCAACTGGATATTCACAACAATCTCAGTACTATAATACATTGGTCTTTCTTTGTTCTTGCTCATGTAGAAGTTTAAATAGTATTACCAGAAACTAATGTTAACTAATGTTTAATATGAATACTGACATTCTTTATCTTTTTCACATAAACATCTTGGATTCACTTGAGAGCATAGATGTCTGTAGATAGTGAGGACAGGATGAGAGGGGGGGACAAATGATTCATTGTGTATCATGATGTCATGAGGCAAATACTAGAATGTATAGGAAGTAAGTGCACTTCGGTGGAATTTCAATCATGGCAAAACTGCACGAGTCATTATTTTAGCATAATCTTTTGCTGTGGGTATCTGGGAGCCTGAGTGGCTATTGAACTAGCTTGTTGCCTGTGTGAAGCTGGGATGAAAGCATTTAGACTGAACAAAAGAATTAACAATAACTATTTGTGCATTTTTCTGAAGAGATATAAAGCTCTGTTTCCTTCTCCATCACTCTTTCAGAAAGATGATCCAGATGATTGTCCCATTGAACTGAGTAAAGTCCAGAGTGTCAAAGTGGTAGCCAAGAAGCGCCGAGATCGCAGTCTTCCTCGGGCCTTTGAAATCTTCACGGACAATAAAATGTATGTCTTCAAAGCCCAAGATGAAAAGAATGCTGAGGAATGGCTACAGTGCATTAATGTGGCAGTGGTACAAGCTAAAGAAAGAGAAAGCAGAGAAGCAACCACATATTTGTAAGAACTATAGATTCGCTTATGTTTTCTCGAAGATCTTTTTCAGTCATATGTGGAGCATCTTGATATCTGAATTGGAAAAGATATTACGCAGGCGTTGTAATGTATTTTGCAGTGAGAAATGATACCACTGACATTTTTTTCCACAATATTCCATCTTCATGCTCTTTGGATATCACATAGACCAGTTCTGGGTGTTCATAGAGCTAAGACCATCACAACCAGAAGTGCCGGTTCAAGGGCTGGGCCTTGTTGAAGAGAAGGAGGATCCGCACATAAGTATTTAAATAATTGCAGTTATTGAAAAGCAACTTATGTCTGATTAGCAATTTGCTTTCACCTCATCTTGGCTGTGCCACACTTTTGGGGGGGGGGTCTCACACATGAATTGCAGATATAACTGCTGTTCTAATTTGTCCTGACTGCCATTTTTTGAGCATCCAAGCCTGCCATTGTATAGTACTTGCATTGTACCCCAAATCAAGGCATTTGGCTGGCCACCATTGGATGGGACAAAGTCTAAAAATATCTTCCCACTCTGATATTATAGGTGGGTTTTAGTAGGCCTTTTAAATTCAGTGGTTTAATGCTAGTCATGAATACATGAGGAACAGAGAAAAAGATATTTAATTTGTTTTAGAATTGATTATGAAAGAAATCAAAGTTGACTATTTTATACTATTATATGCTATTCATCCTGCCAGTTAGCAAAGATTATATGAATACATTCGGACCTGTGTAATTCATACATGACACTGAAGCATATGGTTTCTTGAATCTGCTCCCATAGAAATAAATCTGTGTGCTATATTCTAGTTGTCTAATTGCAAATCAACCATTTTTGCAGGGAAGCAGGAGTTGAAAAAATTGCTGCCATCAGTAATGAATATACAGCCTCATGTTCATACTTAAACATACTTTCAAATCTTATCAGCTTTGACTTTATGCATTATGAATTCAGGTCTTTGTTAGTCTGCATGATCTCAGAAATGTTATGTCTGGAGTTAGTTCCTCTAGCAGATAAGGAAACCAGTTGATAACAGTGGAAGAAAAAGCATTGATAATATAGTCTCATACACAGATGGCCTTATCTGGAGAAACTCTTCACAGTCCAGAGAAACATTTATTTCAATCAAGCAAATGTTCTGATCATATTATGTTATATAAATGCTCATTATCAATCCCCTTAAGATGTATTTATTAAAATGTATGATCTAACAAATTACATTGCTCGAACTTTTGAGATGTCCTTCTTTATCTCTATAGCTTCTTTACCATCATTTATCTAGATGGGAACATAAAACAGACTTAATCATGCCTTTGTAACTCAATGTGCTTTTTTAAAAAAAAAAGTTTTACTCCCCTTTAAAAAAAATAATTTCAAAATCAGGTGAGTGATCATGCATGCAAATGAAAATTAATATAGTATTCAGAGGTTATTGTTGATCCTTTTAACACTGCAATATTAACAATTCCAGAGCAATAGCTTTTGGAAATCAAAACTGAAATGAAATCTTTACATTTTTATCCATGAGCTGAATTCCATTAGATTTGAATGGCCTCCACTCTACTGGTGTTTTGAAGGACTCTTCACCCAGGCCAGTGGGATTGAAGTCTCTTTTTATTCAACATTTATTTTGCTGAAGATTTTCATACTCTCTGTGCTTTGACATATCTCCTCAGGAATTATAAAGACCATAGCCTATCTATTGCAGAACCTATGAATGTTTCTTTTGACACAATTCTTGTGACTAAGACCCAAACATAAAATATAAACACATCTTTAAAGTATCTCAAATTATAGACTTGGCTTCCACTTTCAAGCCAAGGTAGGATCTACCTCAGATAAATAGTATATCTTATTCCCTGTCTTTACAACATAATTGGAACAGGAAGCCATGCTAAATCATGTCACATGGTGTGTGACTTAGAACAAAACTCCTTCTGAAGTGCTCCCACATAATCTGAGATTTGGGGAGAGCTGTCAGACAACAAAAGAAATATGCTAACAATGGCAAAATGATGGACCCTAAGGTGGGGGGACAAAATATGACAAATAACCACAGCAACTCCAACAAGACCCAGGTTATCTCAGCAGCTCTGGATGCCTAGAAATAAATCTGAAATTTTCTTAGATGAAGTGAAGTCTCTTCATCATATCCTTTGGTTACAGTTGGCCTCAGTAGATAGAATTTAACATTAACTGCAATTCTAGTGACAAAAATAGTCCTTTGCCTAGCACCTTACATTTTTGAGCCATAGGAAAAAGAAAAAAAAGATATGTTAAATTATTGTTATGGTCATGATTGCTAATTTGAAATGCCCCTAAAGTCACTGTTGAGAATTTGAAAAACTTCTGAATTTTCTATTGCCATAAAAGAAAAAAACAATATACAACAGCATTGTATAGCATGGCCTGTATAATCAATCCACAAATTCGAAATACTTGAGCATTTATAATATATCACTGAGACTGTTCTATTTGCTTTTACAAAGCCTTCATTTCAGAGTAAAGCGAGTAGTAAAAGTTAACCTTGGAGGAGGGGTACAACCAGACACCCTATAATCCAGTTCCCCAATGAACAGTTTCAATTTTTAAAGACTGAGATAAAACAATAAAACATGCCAAAGTGAAATGCTGTGACCAGACAAAATTTAATTCATTGTTGATTGTCATGTCCTTCATGAAATATCTGCTAAAGTTTTCAGCTACCTGGCTAAAAAGTTGTATACGTGGTAAGGTTTAAATCAAATATTTTTGTACATAGTTCCATAAAAGAAGTGTGTGTGTGTGTGTGTGTGTGTGTGTGTGTGTGTGTGTGTCTTTGTGTTTGTTGCAATGTTTGATTGCAATGTTTACAATTATTCTAGAAAAGTAATCACTTCCAGGTTGCCAAACAAAACTATATGGACATTTAACCATTGTCAAAATGAAAACTAAGAAAAACTTTAGTTTTTATGAAAAAAATTCAGACAGAATGGATTAATATTTGAATGCTTGCCTTACTGACACAAACTGTATTTAGAGTAATTGTCCATTGCTATCTAACAGGAGTTACATAACTAGGCCAGCAAAGGCCTACTAAAACCCACCAGGAAAAACATCCCAGACAGGTTGATGATGATTGATAGATAAGAGAGATAGATAATCTTATGATGACAATCTAGACCAGGCATGTCAAACTTGCAATGTCACGTGACATCGCACGACATATCACGACTTTTTCCCCATTGCCGGCACTGGGGTGGGCATGGTTTTGATGTGACACATCCGGCCCGGGGACCGGTAATTTGTCATGCCTGATCTAGACACATCTGTGATTACAAATGCTCATTATATTTTTATCATTGCTAATATTCATTTGGAGATATGGTTGGGAGAAAATTAGACCAGGATCTGAATAGAAATAAACTATTAAAGAAGAACCTAAAGAGCCTAGAATTATAGGGTAGCTTATACTTTATTAGTGGCATTCCTTAATTTAGGGAAGTATTTTAAAATGCCCTATAACCTTAAACACAGTCTTGAGCACCCTAGACCTATATGATAGTATGGCAAAACAAAAAGAATCTAGAAAGAAAAAATAGGCTCCTGCTTTTAATGAATGTAAGGAAAGATCTACAGTACATTATTAATTCTAAGTCTGTTAAGTTTAGTTTGCATCAACAGTAAGTGGCACACTTTCTCTTAAATATATAAATGTCTTCACATCTGAAGCTACATACCACTGACCTTCTCTGATATTGTGGGTTTCCAATTCAGATTAATTCTTCTCTCTAAATGATAAGAGAGAATTATCACATAAATTGAGCACTTTAAATTCAAGTTCATCTGCATATTATAGAGTTGAGGCAGGCATGAATTCTTCCATATGAAGAAAAGGATCCTTTGTAGTAGTCTAAGAACCGAGGATTACCTCAACAGTATTGCAAGACAAGGATATCAATGCTTACATAAAGACACCATTTTATTTCCTATATGGCAATATTTTGACCTGTGTAATACAATCATTGTTTTCTTTTGCTTCACTAGAATGTGTCTGAAATCATATAGCTTAAGACATTATTTTACTTAAATTATCACCAGTCATCTTAGATCCACCCTTTCACTTTAAGGACTATTGAAACAATGTGGAATACATACTGTGAAACTGAAGACACCTCTGAGTTGGAGCCAAACATAATTGTATAAAATCAGCCTAAGTTTGGTCCCCCTGTAGATGATTATACTTTGGAATACTATAAAAGGAACCTCACTACCATCAGGCTTTCTAGTTGCCCTTCTAGAAAAACTTAAGCAAAGCAAAAGCCATCAATCAGAAAGCAGGGGAAGGAGTCAAAAATATCTATATCCCACCACTGCAGGTTTTCTTTTTCTTCAGCTGCCAAATAAACTATAGGTTTTGTTTTTCACTGTGACACTCAGAGTAATGTCTGCATTTAGCTAAAAGCTGTGGAGCTCATATGGTTGTTGTAATGCAGGATGTATTTGCTTACTTTGGTTGCTTCCATAAGTGTTTAGCCTGGAATAAAACCTTCATTCTTTTTTACCAAAGATCTGAATGATATTGCCAACCCACTGCATTCCTTTTTTTTTTTTTTTGCTCTAATGAACACAATTGTGGTTAAATTGTATGTCCGTTGTGCTATTCAGTCAAAAAGGCTTATATACTGCCAACCACTTATTTTATTCAGCAGGAGAGCATTAGAGGGCCCAGTTCACTTCTAAACATTTGCCCAAAAGGATGTTAGATGGGGTTAACCTGAATCTACTTACCACTATAATTCCTTGGCAACATGTATGGTTGCATACACGCACCCAGGTTCAGTGCTCAATTTCTTCAACCACTGGAATGTAAAGCAGATAATGGGAGACTTCTGACTAAGAGTTATTGACACTAAGCAGAACTTAAATAGATCAGACAGAGATCTGATCTGGTATAAAACAAATTCATAACATAATATTAAAATCTGAAAATACATTGCCCTATAATTACATAGAAAGTTCTGGAGATAGTACTGGTAAATGATACAAGCCCATAGTGGAGCTAATGGCATTTTTTGAAAATTGGTGGCTTCTATCAACTAAGGGCTTGCTATGGTTTTTTTCCCCCTCTCTCCTGTTATTGCTTCCAAAGAAAAGGAATTAACTTTACTACTTCTTGAATCAGAATCACTGGGGTGGAAGAGACCCATGTGTTGACTAATATCATTTAGCTAACTGGGAATCTCTCTAGGATGGGACCCTCAATCACATATTGTCCTAATTTATCAGGAAGGATGCTGTGGTCAATTTTTATCAAATGCCTTTCTGAAATCAGTTTGCTACATCTATGTTTCCTTTGTCTACTGATCTAGCTACTTTGTCAAAGAAAGCAGTAGATTTGTCTGCCATGATCTGTATTCAACAAACCATGCTAGCTTGTGGTAATCACCCAATTTCTTTACAAATGCTTGCAAACTCACTTCTTGGTTATTTTTCTAGGATTTTCCCAGGTATTAATGCCTATCTGATAGATCTCCTCATTTTAAAATATTAAAACAATGTTGACTCTCTTTGGCATTCTGCTGTACTCCAGGATTTCTTAAACCTTTCAACCACTGGCTCTAAGAAGACATTCACCATTTCTTTTAAAATCCTGGAATGTTACCATTTGGCCCAGAAGATTAAATCCTTTCAGACAACCAAGGTTTCTTTTACCAATTCCTTACTATTTTGATCTGCATTTTTTTCTGTTCCTCACAGTTTTGCTTCTGATCTGTCCAAATACTTTTTCTTTTTGAGAAACAGCAGCTGCAAGATAGAAATTAAGTAGTTCGTCTTTACAATCTTTCCATATTTTCCAACTAATGGACCAACCATTTCCTTGACTTTCCTCTAGTTCCAGACATATCCAAACAACCCTTTTGTCCTTATTGTTTGCATTCCTAGAAGCCTTTGTTCATCTGAGCTTTAGCCTTCTTAATCTTCCTGCTGTATCCTGCTGTATTATTGAGTACTTCTTTCTTCCTGCTTTGGTGGTGAATATAGTAATATAGTGTGGATGATGTAGTGGACGTTGCTTTGGTGTAGCAACAACCAATGTCTCACAAAAGAAACTGCCTAAGAACATTTCTTAGACAAGCACAAACACACTACAGCAACCATGGACAGCAGAAAAAAGAAACAGGGCATCTATACAACATCTTCCAACAAAATGGATATCCACGCAATTTTATCAAAAAGTGTCTGGCCACTCAACCCAATACAGCACAACCAGCACAAACCCTAAAAAAGAGTAACACTGCCATACATTAAGAACATCTCAGAAATCAACAGACTACTACAACATGGAATCATTATAGCACACAAGTGAACTAAAGCCCTTCAAAATATTCTAACTAAACCAAAAGTCCCAGCAGTCCCAGAAAAAAACAGGAATCATTTATAACATAAGTGCAATGACTGCAACAGCCACTATGTGGAACAAACAGGCAAAAGACTGGCAGAACACATCCATGAACACCAATTAATAGTCAGAAGACATGATGAAAACGCTTTAATTTCACACCATGTGGACAGATTTAACCATAGTTTCAACTGGGAAACTGTAACCGACCTAGACCAAACCAACTCCAAAAATGCAGCTAGGGAATTTCTAGAAGCCTGGCACTCTGACAAATCAGCCATCAATAGACATATAGACATAAACAACATCTACAAACTGCAAAAGAGACAATCAACGTCAAACAGGGAACAAAAAGACCAAAACACATCCCCACCAGCAATCAGCACACTGAGTGTAGATTAATGCCAAGATTAACATCAGACCAACAATCAAATAAACAATAACTCTATCAAGGAACTGCCAAAAAAAAAAAAGGCCAAAGGTAAACAGCACAATCAAAGAGCCCCTAAAGTTATCCCAACAATATTGACAGGGTGAGCCATTAGAATATAAACTGAGAACAAATCTGACTCCTTATTAGCACTGATGATGTTATCTCGTTTGAGTGATGAAATGTCTGCAAGAAAACAATCAAGCTCAGAGAGTACCAAGGATCCCTCATTTCAACCCTGGACTATAAATATTCTCCTTTATTGACAGCTTTATCATTTTAGAGCCTTGGACTTAATTAACCTTTTGGATAATGGGCAGAGGCTAATCTATTTAAACTGGGTTATATACTATATAGAAATAAAGATAATTTATCATACAAAAGAGAGATGTGTTTCAAAATAAAAGTAATAAGTGTAATTGTGTGTATGCTTTTAAATAAGAAAAGATAATTAATTGAACTGGATTCTAGCATGGCCAGTTCAGTCTAGGAATTCACATTCTTCATTTCTGTGGTCCTAACATCTGCCACTCTGTAATCATTTTCAGATTCATGGTGTCAACCTAGGCTACAGCACTGCCATAAACATTCCAGGTTTGACCTCACAGTATGAGGGTCATAGAACTAGACCTTTTGTAAGTAGCTAGGAAGAATGGCCTTTCTTTACTGCCAGAGAAGGAATAGCCATTAATCCCTTAGCCATTAATCCCTTGATTAGCCTTGCTGGAAGCGCAATATCTTTTTGTAAGAATTATTTGGAGAAAAAGAATGATTAAAATAAAGGTCACACTGGCAAATTGTGAGGAGGAGGAATGCACATTAAATGTTCCACATTTTAAATTTATTGTGTTCACCTCCCAAGCAGAAGACCAGTTCCTGGATATGTAAACGGACAAGGCTGTGAGAAAGTACAGCCTCCAAGTTCACTGGACTGGAACGGTTTTTATGAAGACTTATGTTATATGTTGACATTTCTTTTTTCTTCCTCCATTATTGGTCCCCTCCTAACTCACACTGATGCTAGCAACTACTTCGTAGTCTGGGATCGGACCCCCTGTTTTCTTGGCTATATAAAAGCAATGTTCTTCTATTCCAGGAAAGCATTCCTCAGCTAGCTTGCACAATTTACAATTGAAAAGAATGCAACTTAACTTTCACCAAAATTACATATGTAATTATTTTAATGTAAAATGAAATTGAGGATTGTTGTTCATTTAAAGTGTAAAATATTTTTTTTTAAAAAAAGCATCAGTTTGTGGCAGCAACCCCTCTATCAACTGTCCCCCTTCCCTCACAACAAAAAATGAATTTGCAGACATCTATAAAATGTCTACAGGTTTCCCAGAACAAAATCTGTGGTAAGTCAAAAAATCAAGGCTATTAACTTTTCTGTCAGACTTCTGAAGCATTTGATCTTCAAACAAATACACTGAACACAATCTTATTTCTTATGGCCCTCGAAGAAACAGAACTGACTGAATCCATCAATATGCACCAAGGCCTTAAAGCTGTCCATTCAAGACCTGATACTATATGCGAAGATTGTCAAAAGGACACCACCCTTTCCCTTGATTTCTCAGTGGCTTTCAATATCGTCAACAAAGATAGCCTTCTATATCAGCTCTAGGGGTTGGAACTTGGGGACCACATTTTTAGTGGCTCTCCTTCAAATCAGCATTAGTAGGGTTGTATATGATTGTTGGGGTGCTTCAAGGTACAGCCCTTTCCTCATTCCTATTTAACAGGCAATGTCATCAGTTGGCATGCTGATAATACTCAGTTATATATCTTACTTTGAGCTGCCAAATGGTGCTATCAACGCTCTTTCACAATGTCTGAAGACTGGGAAGATTTGGATGTTAAAGAATAAACTGACTCAATCTTAGCAAGACAGAATAGCTGTGTGTTTTAGAGCTTCCTGGATCTGGAGATCTGGTATGCAATCTGGAAGTCCTTCTGAACTCCTGCTCAAGGAGCAGGTAGCAGCCATGATCAAGAGTGTCTTTGCATAGATTCATTTTGTGCAGCAGTTGTGGATGCAATTCAAGGTGCTGGTTATCACCTATAAAACCTCACGTAGCATACAGCCTAGGCCAGAGGTAGGCCAGGGGTAGCATAGCTGGCTTAGGAATTCTGGGAATTGAAGTCCATGAGTCATAAAAGAGCCAAGGTTGCCTATCCCTGGCCTAGGCTATATGAGAGACTACTTGTCTCTAATGATTTCCACCCATCCTATCAGATCCAGCAGGATGAACATGCTCCAAATCCCTTGGATGAAACTGCCATCTTATGAAACTTAGCAGGCATGCCTTCTTTGTCATGGCATGTCTGCCTCTCCCCTTAATTTTGGATATCCTGATGTCCTTTCAGAAGGCATAATGTTAATGTTTTGTGGTTTTTTTTTTTTTTTACTTTGGTTGATGAGGACATGTTTTTACCCAGTATCTTTTGCTGAGTTTTTCTATTGTTTTCATAAATATGTTCCTGATTTTATGCTTGATAGCTACCCAGAGTTATTTGATTAAGATGGGAGACCATATAAATGTCCATAATAAACAAACAAATAAGGAGCCCAAGGCAGGTCAGCCTATCTCTTCCTAATTTCATTCCCACAAATTTTCTGTAATGTATACTGGGATGTAGACTTTTGCCTGATCCACAATCATCCAAAGTGCATCTAGGTTTCTTAGTTCTAACTCAATACCCTCACCATTAGCTAGTTCTTTTTCTCATCTGTTTGGTCAACCTTCCAAAAACACGGGTTACAGGAAACTTAGAACAGAAAACAACATTGTCTGAAGAATTGGCTTCTTAGATTTGCATTCAAAACTGAATATTTCAACTGTGCTAAGAGGAGTTGTGGGTCACAGACTAGGCAAATAAAAGCCCATCCAATTACAATAGGCTTATTCCACTTCATCCCTCTTTCCTCTCAAAAAATAGATCATCCAGAAATTCCTGAGTGTTGTTTGCACTCAAATGCTTTAAACAACTCATGTTCCTGTCTGTAGAGAATGTGAAAATCAAATCCCACTAAGGTGCCATCAGCATTTTTCTTTCTTCTACCAAAGCACATGTTTTACTGATCCTTCTTCCTCTCTCAAGTGATAAATGGGAGTGACAATCCCATCTGGCCAAGCTAACTTGTTGCAATGAGAACAAAATGGAAACATATGAGAGGTCTGGCAGGACTTGCACTGGCTCACTCAGCAATTTAGATTCCTCCCTTACCTTGGCAAATGGACTACAGCATGGATGGAACATTATCCCATGAGATGCCTCTAGGTCACAAATCCCCCATAACTATGGCAGAAATAGGCTAGTTTGAAGAGAGAAGAAATCGCACAGCAGGAATCAAAATATTGCAACGGACACATTGCCAGGCAGAAGTTCCAGGAAACATTGAAACAGAACACTCATAAATGACCTTGTGACTCAGGTATTTTTGCTGTCTACTGCATCACTCCTTTGGGGAACATTTAGTAACCCCTTTCATACAAGACATTTAATTCAGACATGGGGAGGAAAGAACTAAATATGTGTATTAATTAGTCAATAGAATTAAGCCAGCAAATTAACAGTTATTAGACTTATTTCCAAACATGTTATGTTTGGAGGGAAAATAAAATAGCCAGGAAGTGGGAAGGAAGTCATATCATCCTAGCAGGTTTTGATGCATCTGACAGGCATTTAAAGGTAGTGGAAGGGTCATGTAATCCAACACTGTGTGCTGAGAGAAAGAATGGGTGGGAATGTCTTCCTTCTCACTTGAGATTTTAAATTTACACGGTCAAGGTAGCTCTGGTAGTCAGCCATCTTTGCTTTTGCATCGAACACATGAAAATAAGAACTTTGTGGATTAAGTCACAGTCTCTCCAGCGAGGCATTTTGTTCCAAGTAGTTCAGAAATAACCACTCTGGAAACTCACTGTGCACACTTGATGAACCCAGTTTTCTGATATATCTCTGATCTGATGCTGGGCAGATATTTTCTTCATTCCTGACCATTAGTAATGCTGGCTAAAAGTGATGAGACTTATAACTCCAAATATCTGGAGTACTGGTATCTGTATTCATCCATGTTGTTTCAAAGCTAAAAGGTTGCATTTAAGTGTTGCAGCCACGTTTTAGTGGTTATTCCTAGACTTGACTTAATTGATTTGTCTGATCTTTTTTAGAAACCCTGTAACCAATGCCTCAGAACCAAGCTTATGGTTACAGACTTCCTAAACAAACTGAATGCATTTTTTGGTAGATTTGAGGCATCAAATAGCACTCCTGCCAGGTGTGCCCCATCCTGATGAACAAGTGCCAAGCTTTGATGTCACCTCTGTCCGGAAAACACTGCAGACAGTTAACATTCAGAAAGCAGCAGACCCAGATAACATCCCTGGACGTGTCCTCAGGGAATGCACAGAGGAACTGGCTAGTGTTCTCACAGATATTTTCAACCTCTCATTGTAGCAGGCAGTGGTCCCATCGTGTTTTAAGATGACCATCACCTTGCCAGTGCCAAAAAAAGTCCACAATTACAGGCCTCAATGATTACCGTTTGGTTGCACTGACATCCACCATCATGAAATGCTTTGAGAAGCTGATAAAGGACACTATTGTATCTAGCCTCCTGCCACCATTTGACCCGCTTCAGTTTGCCTACCGACCAAATCGCTCTACGGAGGATGTTATTTCTTCCGTTCTCCATCTGAGCCTGAAGCACTTAGAGGAAAGAAATACTCATCTGCGTTTGCTGTTTGTCGACTTCAGTTCGACATTTAACACAATCATTCCCCAGCATCTAGTAGACAAACTTGGTCTTTTAGGCTTAAACACTCCTTTGTGCAACTGGATTCTTGATTTTCTTACCAATAGGCCCCAATATGTGCGAGTTGGAACAAATACCTCTAATACCATTTTCTTGAGCACAGGTTCTCCTCAGGGCTGCGTCTTAGGTCCGCTGTTGTTCACCCTGTTGACTCATGACTGTTGAGCCAGGCTTGCCACCAACCATATTGTGAAGTTCGCAGATGATACAACAGTAGTGGGCCTTATTCAGGATGACAAGGTGGAAGCTTACCTCAAGGAGGTTGAGGGGTTGGTGAACTGGTGTAAGGAAAACAGCCTAGTTTTAAATACCGGAAAAACCAAAGAGATCATTGTTGATTTCAGAAAAGGCAGGCACAGCCACACTTCTCTGTGCATTAAAAATTCACCTGTGGAGTTGGTTACCAGCGTCAAATTCCTGGGTGTGCAGCTAACGAGTAGACTGACTTGGTCGCTCAACAGTGAGAAACTGGTGAAGCGGGCACAGCAGCGCCTGCATTTTCTGCATTGCATGAAAAAAGCACATCTTCCTTTCCCTGTCCTGACCACTTTCTACAGGGGGACGATCAAGAGCAACCTATCATACAGCATCACAGTCTGGTTTGGAAGCATCACTGCTTCAGACAGGAAGGCGGTGCAGAGAGTGGTGAGAATAGCCGAAAAGATCATTGGCAATCCCCTCCTTCCCATCCAGGACATAGCACAGAAGCGCTGCTTGAGCAGGGTCCGTAAGATTATCTGGGATACTACACATCCTCTTCACGACCTGTTTTCCTTGTTACCTTCAGGGAGGAGGCTTCGTGGTATCCATAGCAGAACATCCACATTCAGCCATAGTTTTCATTCCATACATACAGCATTAACCTTGCGAATTCTCAAGCTTCCTCCTTCCGTTATATATTCAAGATGGACAGTATTTAATATTTATTTGCTACGTATATGTAGGGATGTGGGTCTATATATATGTTGTTCATAGTATGTTTAGGTGTGCATCATGTATGTGTTTTACTTTGAGAGCAGGCAACTAAATTTCATTTTTGATGTGTGCCATTGTGCCCACAGTAAAAAAATGACAATAAAGGTTATCTTATCTTATCTTATCTTATCTTATCTTATGGAAATAACACTCCTGCTATATGATCTGCACTGATTAACTGTTGGGTTCCAGGTACAATTCAAGGTATTGATTATTACCTAAAATAGAGATAGCTAATTTGGTGTAGTAGTTAATGCACCATTCCAGAATGTGGGAGATTGTGAACTCAAGTCTCGCCTTAGCCTTGACAGCCAGCTGGCTGACCTGGGGCCAGTCATTCTTTCTCAGCACAACCCCCACACTCACAGGGTGGTTGTTGAAGGAAAAATAGGAGGAAGAAGTTGTGTTGGATATATTTGCCACCTTGAGTTATTTGTAAAATTAATAAAAGGTAGGATTAAAAATGCATATATAAATAGCCATGTATGGTATAGGGCCTAGCAATCTGAGGGACCACCTCTCTCCTACATTGTCTCTCCATCTTGTGTGCATCAACAGAGTTTGAGTCCTATCAAGTAACCAATGTTCTTTGGTAGATCTTCTCTGTTGCTATATCTGCTCTTTCAAGATGACTCTCTCTTCCCCCAGAGAGCCATACAGGCTACATCTTGCCTGTCTTCCTTAAAAATCTGGCTTTTCCCTCAGGTTTGTAATTAAATGGATGGACAGGCCTGTCTGAACTGCAGGGGATGTTCCCTTGAACAGTCATTGTATGGATGTTTGTTGATTTTGTGGGATTGTGCTTCTTTTAACTTTGTGAAGCCATCCAGAATCATTTGGAATTGGGTAGCCTAGAAATTTAAACAAACAAACTCTATAGATATGGATGAGCACATGAAGACATGGAAGATATGCAGACAGCATGACATCAGCATCATGTAATCTAGTAATGAGTTGCCTTTTTTCTAAATTGAAATGTACTCCTGAAAACCATATGTATAGATACTGTAGTATGCATTGTTCTCAAGGATCAAAAAAAGATGGGGGAGAATGTATACAAAACGTCCTGACAAATCCAAAGCTGCCTACAAAGCCAGAATTGAAACAAGACTTCATGTTTCCTTTTTAGTTCTATGTTATTTCTAGATTTTCCCCTCCCACTGGTTTCAATGGAAAGGGAATTAAGTCAGTGGTGGGATTCAGCCAGTTCGCACCACTTTGGCAGGACCAGTAGCTAATTTTATGTTACCCAGGCCCAGAATGGACTTCCAGAAGCAACATCCACATAGAGAACTGGTTGTTCACATATTTGAATCCCACCACTGAATTGTGTCAGTTGCCGAAAAGGCGTGTTATTTTCCCCATTCCATATGTATGTTAAGGAAACGGAGCAAAAGGTGTGAAATTCAGTGGATTCACATAGTTGTTAAACAAATGGTTGTAAGTCAAGGATTACCTATATATGAAAACAGTATTGTAATCTTATAAAAAGCTTAACTTCCTTTAAAATGATCAAGGAAAATCTCCCATTCCTTCAAAAAATATAGGAACACTTATCCTGAAAATCTTTGTTTTCTCCATACGTAAATTACAATCACCTCATTTTGTACCAGAATTAAACCACAATCACACATTGTGGCTCTTGGCATCCCCATGGTATGGTATGGACACCAACAACTAAAGCATTGTCTAATCTTAGCTTAAATAAGTTTGGTTAAGTAATTGTCCCTGTACTTTAAACAACTATTACTTATGTGAAGGGGGGGGTGCTATCCAGGAAAAACAAATACTTTTTTAAAAAAAATCCAAATCACTTTTATTCGATTGGAACATTATTAGAATTTATCACAAACATATTTTACTGTATAACTTACAAAGGGTAGGTTGTGATGGATATATAGTAAATGTACTGCTAATAAGAAAATGCTGTACATCAGTTTTAAAAAAGCATTTAAATTACACCTATGGAGGCAGCAGGCTTTGATGAATTGGATGTTAAATTAGAGAAAATGTTTAATGGACTATTACATCATAAATCTCCCAGTTGCCTAATTAGAGAATGATGTTCTGCTCAGATCACAGAGCTTGGAGAATGTTTTTAAATAATCCATGACAGTTATTAATGTCAGGCTTCTCCAGTTTTAGAATCAAAAAGAACTACGATTACCTGAATTCTCTAATCTGTGTAGATGGTAATATTTTCAGGTTTGACATGGAATTCTGATATGTAGCCTACTTCTGCAAAAGACCATTTAAAACTTGCATAGCCAAAGGTTTGGTCCACTCATACATGTTATATAAGTGCAGTGATTTCAACTATATCAGATGAAACCACAAGAAGAACCCTGCTGAGTTAGACCAAAAGTCTTTTCTTAATCCAACAACTTGTTTCCCACAAGCGCCAACCAGACGCTTCTGGAAAGACCACAAACAAGACATAGAATCATAGAATTATACAGCTGTAGGAAACCACTCTTATCCCTGTTTCTGTATCACTACTTAGGGCAGGAACCTAAATTAACACATTCCTAACCAATGGTTGTCCAGCCTCTGCTTGAAGACATTCAGAGAATAGGAAAGTACCTCTCTGGGCAAAGGGTTCCATTATCAAACTGTTTTTACTGTTAGGAAGTTAAAAATCATCCTTTCTGTAGTGTGAAGGGGCGTTGTCTTACCTGAATGCCTTTTCTCAGTATGGAGATGGAGAATCCACCAATGGGTTTTCTCTGTCTGCTTGCTCTTGAGACCAAGTAGCCAAACCTGACACGCCCTCTCTTGCTAGGAGATCCAATCTTGACAAGGGCGAAAGTGACTGCAGGTGGACGAGGTGTTGGCTCTCAATTCCCTAATAACAGCCTAACTGACCTTAGGGTGGGTGTGGATTCTCCATCTCCGTACTGAGAAAAGGCGTTCAGGTAAGACAACGCCCCTTCTCCAATACAGGAGATGGATAATCCACCAATGGGACATATCAAAACCTCAGTGTCCTGACGGGTGGGAAACAGAATTAGGCTGTCCCCAAAGACCACCTGCTGAAGGAACCTCCGACCAAAGGAGGCGTCTGCGGAAGCGGTCTATCCTGTAATGGCATACAAATGGGGAGAGTGAGGACCATGTCGCAGCCCTGCAAATCTCCTCGATGGACGCCTGAATGGCCCATGCCATAGATGTCGCAGTGCTGCGAGTGGAATGGGCTGTGAGATGACTTGGAGCCGGCAGAGAAGAAGACTGGTACACCTCTGCAATACAGGTCCTGATCCACCTGCCTATGGTGCCAGCGGACACCTTCTGTCCCAGAGAAGCTGGATGGAAAGAAATAAAGAGGGCCTCAGATCTACAAAAAGGCTCTGTGCATTTGATGTAACGTCGCAGGGTCCTGCGGACGTCCAGTGTGTGCCACTGCCGCCCGAAGTCATGGGAAGGATTGGGACAGAAATTTGGTAAAATGACTTCCTGTGCCCTATGGAAGAGCGAGTTGACCTTGGGCATGAAAGTGGGATCCAACCGAAGGACCACTCGGTCTCGGTGGAAGATGCAAAGGTCATTCCTGACCGAGAGAGCAGCCAGCTCGGAGATACGTCTGGCTGACGTGATGGCAATTAAGAATGTCACTTTAAGAGACAAGGCCTGCAATGGAATAGTGGCAATGGGCTCAAAGGGCGGTTTTGTTAGAGCGCAAAGTATGTGAGGCAACTCCCAAGAGGGGTACCTGTGTACCACAGGAGCCTGGTATTGCATGCACCCTTGATGAAGGCGCGTATTCTAGGATGATGAGCTAAGGGAACTGAATCCGCACAAGTGAGTAATGTTGACAGGGCCGTTACCTGCCTACAAATGGTCGCAGGGGCCAGGCCTCTGTCCAGGCCATCCAGAAGATAATCTACGATCTGAGGGATGGTCAGTTTGTAGACATCCAGTTGTCGCCTTCTACACCAATGGCAAAAAAATTTCCAAGTAGACTCATAAATGTGATTGGTCGCCGGGTGCTGAGGCCTGAATCATGGTAACTGCCCGTGGGGAAAATAACTCTGCATCATGATGCTGCGCTCAAGCACCAGACGGTCAACTGTAACCATTGAGGGTCCGAGTGTTGGAGGATCCCCTGGTGTAAGGAGATGTGATGCGGGGGAATCTTCCATGGAGGAGACAGGGAAAGATTCATCAGGTCAGCAAACCAGGGCTTCTGTGGCCAGTACGGGGTCACGAGGATCACTTCCGCCTGCTCCTGGAGTAGTTTGCAGATGGTCGCCAGGATGAGTGGGAGGGGAGGGAAGGCATAAAGGAAACCTTGTGGCCATGGGGTCCGCAGGGCGTCTGTCCCTTCCGCTCCTGGAAGATAATAGCAGGAGAAGTACCTGGGGAGTTGGGCATTGTTTGACGACGCAAACAGGTTGAGGATCAGATGGCCGAACCTGTGGGAGATCTCAGAAAACAGATCCGGATGTAACCCCCATTCCGAGGGGTCCACCGTAGAGTGACTCAGAAAATCCACCTGCTGGTTCTTGACCCCCGAGATGTGTTCGGCCCTGAGGGAGGCCAGGTTGGATTCTGTCCAGGAACCCAGTAGCCATGCCTCGGACATCAGGGACCTGGACCTGGTGCCCCCATCGGTTGACGTGTGCCTTGGACGCCACGTTGTCCGTGAGGATCAATACGTTACAGCCCTTGATCCAGTGCCTGAATTTGTGAAGAGCTAAATGAATGGCTCTGAGCTCCAGCCAATTGATGTTGTGTCTCAAGTCTGCGCGGGACCAACGGCCCTGCGCAAACTGAGACTGTAGATGGGCTCCCCAACCGAATAGACTGGCCTCTGTTGTAATGGTGATGTGGTCCGGTTCCTTGAAGGGTGACCCCTTAGTCACCACTTGTGAGAACCACCAGCGTAGAGACCTGAGGAAGTGGACCGGGAGCCTGACCTGATGGTTGGACGTGCTGGCATTCACTCACTGGAATGATAGTAGGAACCATTGAAGGTCCCGCAAATGGAGTCTGGCCCAGGGAACAATGGCTATGCAGGGGACCATCTTTCCCAGAAGCTGGGAGAGTAAGGCCAGCAGAACGGTGCGGTCCCTGTACACCCGACAACCCAGGTCCCTGATTCTGACCAACTGCTCCTGGGAGAGATAGACCATGCAGTTGGTGGTGTCTATGACAGCTCCCAGGTGCAGAAACCTGGATGAGGGAACCGTCTGGCTTTTTTGGAAATTGACCAAGAAACCATGCTGTTGGAGGACCTGAATAGTGAGTTCCAGATCCAACTGGGCTGCCCAGAAGGAGGACGCTTGAATCAAGATATCGTCCAGGTAACACTGGACGCGCACCGCTACCTTCCTCAAGTGGGCAGCTAGGACAGCCAGGATCTTGGTGAACACCCTGGGTGCCGAGGAGAGGCCAAAGGGAAGGACTTTGTACTGGAAATGACTGCCCCTGTAACAGAACCTGAGGAACCGCCGGTGAGCTGGATGGATGGGAATGTGGAGATACGTTTCTGTGAGGTCTATTGACACTAGGAAGTCTCCAGGATGGACTGGAGCGACTGCATCTTGAACTTCTTGTAAGTGATGTAATAATTCAGATCTTTGAGGTCTAGAATCGCTCTCCATCCCCCTGAGGTCTTGGGGACCACAAAAAGGATGGAGTAGAATCCCCCTCCCATGTAATCCGGCGGTACTGGTTCTATGGCCTGAATCTCTGAAAGATGTTGAATGGCCTCCTGCATAAGTCCCTGTTTGAGTGGATTCCGGGAGATGGGACAGGAGATGAAGCAGTCTGGGGGACTGGCTAGAAACTCCAAGGAAAGACCGAACTGGACGGTTTGTAAGACCCAAGTGTCCATGGAAGTGAGTTCCCACTGATGGAAGAAGTGGGCCAGCCTTTCCCCAATGGGGAGTGTAGTGTGAGAGTCACTTGGAGCTCCTGTAGGGGCGTCCTGCCCCTCAAAATGGCCGCTTAGATTGGCTCTGCTGCCTGGGCCGAAAGCCTGGCCTATTATAAGGACGGTCATACGGTCTATCCTGTCTGGGAGTGTATGAGCGGGAAGGCTGAGTAACTGCTGGACCTGCTGCCGGCCGAAAGGACTGCCTCCGAAAATAGGGGAGCGGGACGTTTGTCAGACCGTTTATTCAAGTGAGCCATGACCTTCCACTTGTCCTTGTTTTCCACAAGGTACGGGGCCAGGGCCTCCCCAAAAAGATAATTGTCCAGATAGGGAGCAGTTGCTAGACACCATTTGGCTTTGGCGTCAGCCTGCCAGTGTTTCAGCCAAAGCATCCTTCTGGCTGTAATGTTGGATGCTAGAGACCTAGAAGCAAAGTTGGCCAACTGAAGCATTGCATCCGCAGCATACTCAGTGGCCGCCACCATTTTGCTTAGGTCCTGGTGAGTCCGAATGTCCTCAGAAGGGACTCTGGCCTGAAGCTGATGAAGCCATAAAAGGATAGTCCAGACAAAAAAGGATGCACAAGTGGCCATTTTAATTGCCCATGTTGCTGATTGATGGGTCTTCCGGAAAGTTTGGTCCCATTTTCTGTCATCCGCTTTAAGCGCCTCCGATATGTCTCTAGCGACCGCAGTCTGGGATACCAGAGGGGTCCAGGCTTCATCTACCTTGGGGACCTCCAGTGCATCAGTGAGGTCTATGGAGGTGCTAAAAATCTTTTTGTCAGTCCCACTTACGGAAGGGAAGAGGAAGGGGAGGCCCGTTGTTTTTTTATCTCTTTAAGAGAAATAGAGGGACACAGAACGTGATGTTGGGCTGCCACTGTTTCAAAAAATATCGGATTTGAACTGGAATCCGAAGTCACCTGCGGCTGAGGGAACTGATCAGACCCTATGTTTGCCATTGATGTGGCCTTGCGAAGCAGGGGAACAAACAGGGCTGGATTGAACAGGCCTCCCGATGGGGAGGGTTCAGGGGGAAGTTCCTCCTCCTCTGATAGATTAAATTCAGATTGCTCCTCACCTTGAGGGGATGAGTATCCGCTCATGGAGGAGTGTGCAGGAGATGTGGGTTCTTGAGGTATAGAGAACCCTGTAGGAGGAACATAAGGTGGCATGGCCGATGTGGAAGCCCCGTCCAGGTGGATGGAAGGACCGTTCTGCTAGAGCGCAGTCAACCACCTTGGATAGCAAGGCCTCAAGGCAGCCGTTGGAGAAAAGGTCTCCGATGTCTGGTCTCCTGAGTCCTGCGGCCGTACGAGTGAAGGTGGCCTCAGGGGCTGTACCTGAAATGGTTAATGTGTGCTGAGCCAATGCAGAAGGGGAGCTGAGTGTGGAAGGCATCCCTGTGAGAGACCACATGCCTTGAGCCGAGACTGAAGGGCCTAAAGGAAGGTCAAATTCAAGGACTGCCATTTGATCCGTCTCTAATCCAGCCTGCCTCTGCACTCTGGAGAACTCCTTCTCCAAAGCCTGGTGCCTACGGCTGGCTTGCTTTTCTGCCAACTTGGAAGGCTTCTTGAGAGTGGACTTAGCTTTAGATTTGGGCTTGCCTGCCACCTCCTGTTCAGAGGAGTTGTGACAGCCGTAACTGGAGGATGGGGAGGCAGTGCTCATGGGTTGAGGCATCGTGGAATCTTCCATCCTGGTTGAGCAGTCTCAGGGAAACTGAGGCGAAGCTCTGGCAGACAAGCAGTTGGCGGAAGCGAAATTGGAACAAGTAACAAGACTGCTCCCCTGACCACCTGACCAGAAAACAATCTATCTGGGATTTGGTCACAGCAATTGAGTCAGATGCCGAAGGCACGGTTAGAGACCCACTCTGGGGTCCACCCAGAGGCCTTAGGTGGCCAGTCAAGGTGCACCAGAAAAATAAAAAAAACCCAATGAAGGGTGCAGAGGGCCTGAGACAAGGCCTGACAAGAAAGGATCAAGTTCAAAATGGCGGCTAGTCAATTGTTGTTTGTAGTGTGTACGTGATTAGTGATTAAGGAAACACACACCTCAAATGCGGCCTGAGTCAGGCCAACTACTGTGAGTAGGCCTGGTTGGGCCTGAAGGAGCTCCCACATGATGTTCAAAATGGCGGCCGCCGGGAGTTGCCATAGTTTATTTGTGTTCAGAGGTGTGCAGCCTAAGTGGGGAATCAACTTCCTAAAGGGCTGAGCAAAACAGAGCTGCTGATGGTGGGCAGAACGATGAGGACACTGAAGGAGGCCGTTCGGAACTTTTTGCCTTTGGCAGCGGCCCCAAAATGGCGGTCACAACTTGTTCTCTGCTGAGAATGGCCTCCGCAGGCCTCAAAGGCAAAAATTCTAATGTTGGGGGAGATCACGATGGCAGCGCTAAACGATGTTCCAAAAATGCGCTCCGCAAGATTGCCTCCGAATGGCAGGCAAGACGAGGCTGAGTTTTGAATTTGTTGCCTTGACGGCAACCAAAATGGTGTCCGCTAGTGTTCCCAGCTGCCGGAGAAGATCCGGAGGCTCTGAATTCAACAAAGAATTTCAGGCCTGCATCACGAGATTCTGCCTGGTAGCTCAGAAGAAAGTGGGGGAGAAGGGGCGTTGTCTTACCTGAACGCCTATTCTCAGTACGGAGATGGAGAATCCACCAATGGGTTTTTACTGTCTGCCTGCTCTTGAGACCAAGTAGCCAAACCTGACACACCCCCTCTTGCTAGGAGATCCAGTCTTGACAAGGGCGAAAGTGACTGAAGGTGGACGAGGTGTTGGCTCTCAAACCCTTAAATTTGGCCTAACTGACCTAAAGGGTAGGTGTGGATTCTCCATCTCCGTACTGAGAAAAGGCGTTCAGGTAAGACAAAGCCCCTTCTCCAGTACAGGAGATGGAGAATCCACCAATGGGACGTACTAAAGCCTCACTGTCCCAATGGGTCGGAAATAGATAAGGCCGGAATAGTGCCCCCAGAGACCACCTGCTGAAGGACCCTCCGACCAAAGGAGGCGTCCGCCAGAGCAAAGTGGTCTATCCTCTAATGGCGGACAAACTGGGAGGGTGAAGATCATGTCGCAGCCCTGCAAATCTCCTCGATGGACGCCTGAGTGGCCCATGCCGCAGAGGTCGCAGCACTGTGAGTGGAATGGGCAGTAAGATGAGTTGGAGCCGGCAGCAAGGAAACCTCTGTTTGAATTTTGGGCTCGTCGGCCATCCAACTTTCGGGCCGTTTGAAACGGCCTCCAGAGGCTTGGCAAGGTAAGATTAATCTGTGGGGGTAAGCTGACTGCAGCACAAAGTGCTGTGCAGGGAAAACAGGGCTCCAATTAAAACTTTGCAGAAGCTGATTGCAAAAGTGAAGGAAAACCTCAATTTGATTTCTGAGCTCCTCAGCCGTCCAAAATGGCGGCCACGACTTTTGGCCATTTAAAACAGCCTCCGGAGGTGTTGAGGACTAGGGGGAAAGCTCTGGGGCTGATAGTGGCTGCAGTGCTGAGCATCGCAGAAAGGCCCACGGGGAATTGGAAAAAAAATTTTCTTACCCCTCCCCAGAGTCCTTGGGAAAAGAGCGGAGAAGTACTTTCCCCCCCCACACACACACACACCCAGAAGCCTCAAATTAGTCAATTAGAGGCTGCGCTGAGTCCAGCGTCTTGGGGAAAATTTTGGGGGAAATTAACCTTTTTGTGAGAGAGAATCACTAATTAGGGAATATAAAATTTAAAAGCAAGGAGAATCCAACAATGGTATCTGACCTGCTAATTGAATTGAAGATCTCTAAACCTGAGAGCCAACCTTGATACATCTTCAAGAGCTTGAGACCAAGTCAAGACTGGATCTCCTAACAAGAGGGGGCGTGTCAAGTTTTGCTACTTGGTCTCAAGAGCAGGCAGACAGTGAAAACCCATTGGTGGATTCTCCATCTCCTGTACTGGAGAATGAGGGATATATCTAAGGCGGCCCCTGCCAGAAAGATTTCTCCAGAGCCCTAGGAAAATGGAAGGAAGGGAAAGCTGTAGAAACCTCCTTCCACCCCTCACTGCTCAAATTGTGCGATTTGAGTCAGCACTGATCCCAGTGTTGTAGGGAAAATTGGGGAAGAATTCCAAATTTCTTTAATTAAATTGTTAAGGGTGACTATAGGGAAAAGAGAATTCACCAATGGATCTCTAACCTGCTAGTTGTTGAGACAGCCAAACCTGATATGTCTTCAAGAGCTTGAGACCAAGTAAAGACTGGATCTCCTAGCAAGAGGGGGCGTGTCAGGTTTGGCTACTTGGTCTCAAGAGCAGGCAGACAGAGAAAACCCATTGGTGGATTCTCCATCTCCTGTACTGGAGAATCTATTACTCCATGGTCTGTACCCCAGAACAATATCTAGCTTTCTTCTGACTGACATCATCAAAAGTATTTGAAGAGGACTATCATATCCTACCTCCATCTTTTCTTCTCTGGGCTAAGCGTTTCCAGATCCTTCAAACTTTCTTCATATGACTTAATTTCTAATCTCAATTCCTTTTTTGACATTATTTGAACCTTTTCTCATTTTTCTAAAATGTATATATGTAGATATATATGTAGGTCTTTGGTTATTCAGGTTTTCTCCCGCGTCAAATTGGAAGTGTCTTGGCGACGTTTCGATGAAGTCTCATTCGTCATCTTCAGGCTGGTGTTTTCGGCTTCGTGCTTCTAGGAGCAATGTGTGGTTGTAGCTGTTTCCTCCTTTTAACTGCCAGTGGGGGTATGAACTGATTGGATGAGAGCTTGGCTGTGTTCTGATTGGATGGAGGTGTGTTCTGATTGGTTAGGAGCTTGGCTGTGCTCTGATTGGCTGGGGGGTTGGCTGTGCTCTGATTGGCTGGGGGAGTGTTCTGTTTGGGTGGGGGCTTTGTTGTGCTCAGGTTAGTCTGAGTTGCCAGGGGGTTTAAAATGGTGAGCTGCATTGCTAATTTTTGGCTTCGCGTTCGTGGTCGTGCCTCATCTTCATGGTGGGTGTCAGTTTGCTTCATGTATGGATTGGAGGGGTTTAAAGTGGCTAATGATGCAGCTGTGGTCTGGCTTCTGGTTTGTGGTCGTGCCTCATCATCGGTGTGGCTTTGGGTTTGCTTTTTGCGTGGATGTGTGGTGGTGACATCCTGTGTGGTTTTTGTGAGTGTGGGTCTGGTGTCATTTTTTGTGTTAGGGAGTCGTTTGTCAATCAGGGTGGGTTTCCAAATGGCTGGTAGGCGGGAGGTATCATCTTGTTTGTTCATGCTGTGTGGGCGTTTTTCATGTTTGTAAGGTCCCGGCACAACGGACCTTACAAACATGGCACATGAGCCGTCGCTTGAACCGCTGGAGAAGACCTAGGCATCGACCACATGTGTGGGAGAAGAATAGGACATCCCCCCACACACAACACGACCAAATGGACATTCCCTTGGCTTCGGACCAAGACTGTAGAACTTTGAAAAATCCCCCACAAATGACAAACAGCCACCAGAAACCTGACTGTCAATTATGGAACAACTTCCCGATGAACGGAGTGAGTGGAGGTGTTTTGACAACTGAATTGCAGCAGGAAAGAGAGAGCGAGGCCCCCCCCCAATCGGTTCAATAGGAGAAATACGAACAGAGATAACAACTGTGGGGGGAGGAATAGGAAATACAGCATACGATAGAGCGCTCGGACTACAATCGCACATGCCGGGGGGAATGATTTACCCCCCGGGGAGTGAAACAGACACTCTCGTTACGCTAGTTGGGCTGGTTTGTGAGAGGGAGGGGAATAGCTCCGTGGTGATTGATCCCTTGGGAGGACAGAAGACTACGAACGGAGCGTGCCTGAGAGATTCTCCGATGAAGGATGAGGACAGAAGCCCCAAATGGAGTGAGCAACGGATTGACCAGTTACGAGCTAGGCAATGCCTTACTGACATGCACACACTCCAGAACGACTCCTCCCAAGAATATAGGGAGGAGAGTGATGATAGATCTAAGGGAGTGATGGAAAGGAATAGGAGGGAGAGTGGTGCAGGACGGGATGGCACATGGGGGCTACGATCTGAGAGAACAGGAGGATTGGAACGTGGCTCGGAGGGGATGGTTGTAGGAACTAGAAGGAAGCAGAAAAAAGCAACTACCGCCCGTGACAGACAGAATCACAAACGGGAAACTAGTGAAACATGCACTAACTGCAAGGAAAGGGGAAATACCCCAGCTAATTTTAGAACTAGCGAGAAAGACACACGTAACAGCATACGTAGAAAGGGTGAGAAACAACCACACCCCAATGCAGGACACACACTTGATTACAACGCACACAGCTGGGACCTATGACACGATCCAAGAGCCGAGCGCAAATGATTGGAGGCTGCATATAAGCCCTCCCAACAACTGCTGTTTATAACCTGATGATGTCAAGAGCTCTTGACGAAAGCTAGGTTTAGTAAATAAAAGTTTTAACATTTTTAACTTTTGTATAATTTTATTCTCTTGGTGTTCGACTATTTATTGATTTTAATATGAACATACCCAAGAGTCATATTTTTACTTGCATAGCTGATATATATATACATACATACAAGATGTAAAAAAGATGCTGAGACTCTAGAAAGAATACAGAGAACAGCAACAAAGATGATTAGGAGACTGGAGGCTAAAACATATAAGGAACGGTTGCTGGAATTGGGTATGTCTAGTTTAACGAAGAGAAGGACGAGGAGGGGCATGATAGCTGTGTTCCAATATCTCAGGGGTTGCCACAAAGAAGAGGGAGTCAAGCTATTTTCCAAGGCACCTGAAGGCAGGACAAGAAGCAACGGATGGAAACTAATCAAGGAGAGAAGCAACCTAGAATTAAGGAGAAACTTCCTGACCCTTAGAACAATTAACCAGTGGAACAACCTGCCTCCAGAAGCGGTGAATGCTCCAACACTGGAAGTTTTTAAGAAGAGACTGGACAGCCATTTGTCCGAAATGGTGTAGGGTTTCCTGCCTGAGTACAGGGTTGGACTCTATGACCTCCAAGGTCCATTCTTCTTATTATTATTATTACTATTACTATTATTGTTATTATTATTATTATTAAGATACACAGCTCAAGGTGTCCAAAGCAATGCAGACTATACAAGCACTATGTTTCGGTATTTGAAAATTACACTTTTGCTGATGCAGCCTAAAACCATGTTAACTCTTCTTCTTCTTCTTCTTCTTCTTCTTCTTCTTCTTCTTCTTCTTCTTCTTCTTCTTCTTCTGCTTCTGCTTCTGCTTCTGCTTCTTCTTCTGCTTCTGCTTCTTCTGCTTCTTCTGCTTCTTCTTCTTCTTCTTCTTCTTCTCCTTCTCCTCCTTCTCCTCCTCCTCCTCCTCCTCCTTCTTCTTCTTCCTCTTCTTCTTCCTCTTCTTCTTCTTTCTTCTTCCTTGTCTTCTTCTTCTTCTGCAGACAAAAACATCTCTAGTTCATAATAAACTACTATTCCAAGACCTTTTCAGCAAATGCTGTTACAAGGCAAGGATTTCCCCATTCATTTCCATACATTTTATCTTTGTGTTCTAATTGAAGAACACCCAGCCCAATGTGGCATCTAGAAAATCTTGGCTGATCTTATAAAGCAAGATAAGATTGCATTAACTGATATTTAGTTGGGAGTTGACTAGCCAAGGGTCCCCAGCCCCCAGGCCACAGCCCACTACTGGGCTGTGAGCCATTCAGAAGGCGAAATGAGAGTGCTTTGATGACCAATCAGGTCACGCCTATCATTTTGAAGCCAGTGATTATCACTTTAGGAACTGCTAGTTATGTCATCTGCAGATTTGATAAGCATCATCTTTTCATCCAAGTAATTAATAAAAATGTTGATTTATAAGCCAAAGACCAAACCTTCTGGTTCTCCATCTTATTCCAATTTGGTAAGAATCATAGATAAGTAGTGTCAGAAGAATAATCTGGCATTCCACCTCAAACTGGGATTGCACAAGAATAAATAAAAATGAGATCGAGACATCAATTTAAATTCATCCTCTACCGTGTTTCCATTCATCTTAAGTTTCAGTCCAGCTTCCTCATTTTATTTTTTCCAATTGCCTGGTAGAACTCCTATCTTCTTATTCAAAGAGACGGAGCCAAATTGTTCTGCTGGAAGGCATCCTGAGAGTTTCATAAACAAGAACAACACAAATAAAGAAATGCCTGTTAGATTTTTGCCATCTGCATTTAGCAACTGGTAATCCAATTATTTTCCCTTCTTTTTATTTAGAACAGCACTGACCATTTCCTTTTGGCTATTCTTAGCTTTGTTTTGCCAACCTTAACTTATTTTACCTTTAGTCTCTTGGTTACTAACTCTGTAATTTTGTAGTCTCTGTGGTATCTCTTGCATGTGCTCTACTGTAAATGTATAAATGCTTTTTTTGCCATAATTTAAATTTTATATTTCTGTTTTATTAGTGTTTCTGTATTTTCAATTTTGTATTAGTGTTTTATTGATCTGAGATATAAATAAATCTACTACTATATCTTTCTTGTTCCTCTGTATCATTCCAACTTCCATTTCTATTCTTTTTTTTTAAAATGTTCATGTTTTCATGAAGACCTCTGTATAAACACATTTCCTTTTTATAAAATTTTGTTTGGGGGAAATTGTTTACAGTAGTATTTTTACTATCTCCTTTATTGGGAACTCCCAAAGCTTCTACTTCCATTGAGCGTCTCAACATGGAAATCTACTTATCATTATTCTGAGCTTATTTAAACATCCCTTCTTGAAGCCTATTCAATATATTCAACTACACATGGTTTTAGTTTCTTATAAAATCAACAGCTCCATTATATTATATCTTCCTCCCAAAATTCCTGCTACTTCTGCTGGTTCAGCAAGGAGTTTCTTATTGGCTAGCACTTTCAAAGGTCTTTCTGTACTACTCTCCAGTATCTGAATGAGAAGGATTTTAGCGAGGCTAGTCAGAAGCATCTTGGTGAAACCACTCTAGATAAAATCCACATTCCAACAGATGCTGGGAGTAATTAAAATCACTCTTTATTGCTACTTTGTGCCTCTTTCAATGATCTATTATTTTTAAAAAAACATTATCTCCATCTAGTCCTTGGTTGGGCAGGCAACTCAAAACACTGGCAACAATATTGCCTTAATTCCAATAATACTAACCTAAATTCTCTCCAATGTATTGCCATATTGATTCACCAGAGTCAATGTGGATTCCCTTTTATTGCTTCTGTTCTTTTTGATGAATTATATTCTTCAATTGCTTAACTCCAAAAATGGGAGTCATTCTGTTAGGTTTACTTTATTGCTATTTAGTCATATTTGCCTTGCTGTAACTAGGAATTCAAGCTTGCATTGTCTATTCTTAGCATCGTTGAATAGGCCACAAAGATCTTCAATGTATGGTCAATGTTCAATCTAAAACATTTGTATAGCCATCCTCCCCCATCTTAGAGCAAACTCTGAGTAGCTCCTAATCAAGAATAAATACAACATAAAAACCATATAAAAACTATTAAGCCATAAACATTAAAAACAAAATCTATCTACTTGATATTTCATTAGAAGATTTAATAGATCTATAACAGCAACACGCACACTGCTTTCTATATATTTTATATATACAGGTAGTCCTCGACTTAATTGAGCCCAAAATTTCTGTTGCTAAGTAAGACATTTCTTAAGTGAATTTTGTCCCCTTTTTACAACTTTTCTTGCTACAGTTGTTAAGTGAATCACAGCAGTTGTTAAGTGAACCTGACTTTCCCACTGACTTTGCTTTATGACCTTTCTTGCCACAGTTCTTAAATAAATCACTGCAGTTATTAAGTTAGTAACATGGTTGTTAAGTGAATCTGGCTTCCCCATTGGTTTTACTTGTCAGAAGATTGCAAAAGGTGATCACATGACCCCAGGACACTGCAACCGTCATAAATATGAACCAGTTGCCAAGCAACTGAACTTTGATCACATAACCACAGGGACGCTGCAAAAGTCCCAAGTGTGAAAAACTGTCATAAGTCACTTTTTTCAGTGCCATTGCAACTTCGAACAGTCACTAAGTGAACTGTTGCATGTTGAGGACTACTTGTACTTGGTAAATTTATTTATCATGGAAGAAACAATTTGGGGAACGTAATTAGCTAACTCCATAATCTCTCTGCCCCAAAATGCATGGAAGGGACAGCAGAAGTGAGTTTTGAATGCTTTCCTTCAAGGTTTAAACCTCATTCTAGTTTAGGAATCATTGTGCAGAGTGTCTTTTCCAATAAAAACAGTCTTGTGAGCTCTTAAATAGCTTATTGTCACAAACCTTTGTGAATCAGTCTACTTGATCATGGTAATACTTCTGATACCTAATAGAGTGGACTGTGTTCCATAGAGGCTTATGCAATAATATGTTGGTTAATCTTATGTTGTTTTTACGATGGAGGACACAGTTATTATCAAAATGAACAAGTTGAGGCCACATACATCTGCAGTCTCCACTATAAAATTTGGCCATATGTAAAACTTCTCCATGTTTTGCCATTCTGGTGAAGTTGTTTCATATCCCTTGCATGCTCTTCCTATCATTTTTTCAGCAGCAGTTGCTGAGTTATAAGAGTTATTCATCTTTGGAACTCCTTTGGATTGTCACCCTTCTCTTTCACCTTAATGAACTGGTTTAAAAAAATCTTTAGAGGTCAGGGTTCACAGACTGTCTGGCTGGTCACCACTGATACGATTAATCTTTGCAGCTCTTGGGATGCCAGCAGAGTGTTCTGCCCAGCTCCCTCAAATACTCTGAATTATTCATAAAGTAATAAATGTTTTTGCAGCTTTGTTGTCATAGTATTGCATGGAGTATAAAAAATAAGTACACAAGTTTAATTTGGATATTGTGCCTCAAGTTGTTATCCTCCAAATTGCCTCTCGTTTTCTCATCATGGATGACATACACATTTTACAGCCTTGCACTATGCTTGCATTCATATACCCCATACCTATGAATGACAATGGACTTTGCTAAATCTTCCATATTTCTGATCTCTTTCTTTACCTATTAATTCTCTTGCAAAAAGCAAAACAGTGTACATTATTTATAATTAGGAGGACACTCCCCTATGATGTGTGTTAAATATTTCAGGTTAGATGGGCCTCAGAATAACATGATGAATACTAATACTGCTATAGCTTGTTGAAAAAGCTAGAGTCAATTTTGCTTATATTATTTATGAGATTGAGCCACAAATCACAATTCAAACTTTATGAATTAGAATATATAGTTAAGCAAATCTGTCAATTTCAGTTTCTCTCTGTTTCTCATTTTTACAAATTGTCAAGTTGAGTATTCAAACTTCAGTTTAGTGCATAAAATACACACTGCACACACACATTCACACCAGTCAATGTACATTTTTTGCAAACATATTCTATGCGTGTTTGCAATTTTGTTCAATGTGCAAATAATTTCCTCAATATAATGATTTTGTATCATTATATTGGTTTTTTCCTAATGTGCTCCTTTATTGCCAGCAAACTAGCAGTGTTGAATTTAATGTATTGTGAATGATACATTTTTTATTGTGCATTGGATTAAACATGTAGAATGTTCACATTCAAATGCAAAGTAAATAAATTTTCCCTCTTCCTCTTAATTTCTAGTTCTCACAAGACAGTAAACTAAATCAAAATCACACCATGCATCTATGGTTTAGGGTTTTTTTATTATTATTAAATTTATATGGATGCCCAACTCACACATAGGTAATTCTGGGCGGTTTACAACATTAAATCCATGACCTAAAATCTATAATCTCTACCCCTGTGGCAGGAGCAATACAATCAAACCAACCACTGATAACTCCATCTCCCTTAGGGGTCTCCAAGCCAGCTGACAAAACCATGTCTTCAGGGAGGGTCTTTCAGAAAAGTAACAAGATGAGGACCAATTGCACTTCCAGGGGAATGACATTCCATAAGGAAGGAGCTGCCACCAAGAAGGCACTTTTATTACAGTTGAGGCTAATGTGTTATTTATACAACAGTAGACTGGCTAAATTTCTGCATTTGAAAGAGAGAGAGAAATGACTATACATTTTCATCTTTCATTTGAAATTGAACAAAGAAAAATGGAGGATATATTAAAATAATATTCAATAAATAATATTCAATCATCTCTCTCTCTCTCTCTCTCTCTCTCTCTCTCTCTCTCTCTCTCTCTGAAGATGGTTCAAAATAGGCATCATACTGTCATGCATCTCAACGGCACTGGGATTTGGGAAAAGTTGCTTTTCGTTTTAGGGAGCATGAGGGTTTTTTGCTTTTTAAACTATGGTAAGCTTATTTTTATGGATTATATCAAAGTCAAAGTTTCCTTATTGTAGGAAATTGAACGATAAGTCTTCTGCAGTGGCCCTAAGGGCCACAAAAAAATTGTTTAAGTTCACATATCATCCAGGGGCCATTGGCTATCCAACCCTATTACAGTACAGTAAGCATAGAATGGCTCAGATTAAGAACACTATATGAAAGGTAGGAAATTTAATTCTCCCTTCCAGATCTATTATGCAGAAAGAAATTAATTATCTGAACGTGCTTGGATTTATTCTTTAAGACCTCAGGGGCACTAATGGATTAAAATGTAGAGGGGAGAAAAGGGTAGAGATAAATTTTTTGAAAAAGAAAATAAAAAGAGACCTGAGAAGGATTAAACTAAAGGATTTCTCCAAGTGCACTAGTCCTGACAAGAACCAGAACTTTGTACATTTATTCTAGTAATAAAGTATATGCAAATATGCTGTACTTTTAGTATCACTTCTGCTGTTAAAATGTGTCTTAAAACCCAACAGTTGCAATACAGCTTAACTCAGTTATTGTAAGTTAGCATAGCAATCATACTTATGTGTTACCAAACAAAGTATACATGAATATGGGTGGAAAATAGGGATAAATCCATTCTTTTCAAAATGATGGTTTGTGTGTTTTGCCTATTCTAGGTTTCCCCCCCCCATAAAAACTGGCTTTTCTTGACCAGAGCAGAAAGTTAACATTTAAATTTCCCCCAGTGCCCTAGTTTAATGCTTTGGTGGCACATACTGGAACATTATGGGAGGTTTAAATGCTACATTCCTTAGCCATGGCTGAAAAATGTTCAAACCAGGCTGAATAAATCTGATCACTTATCCTGCAGAATATATAGCTTTTTAATTATTGAAGTATTCTATGATACTTATTGTTTTCAGTTTTAATACTAAAATATTCTCTACCTCGATACTCTTTCAATGGGCTCTGAAGACATGGTTTGGTAGTGGGCCTGGGCCCTCAGGATGATACAGGGCCCATCAAGTGGGCTTGTTAGATTGTTGTTGCCTGAGGGGTGGGGTTTTATTGGGGTTTTATTTCTTTAAACCTCCTGATTTAAAAAAAGGACTCCCTGCAGATTTTACTAAGCTAGTTGTTGCCGACTAGCGATGCTCATCTCCATTTTGAGGCCATTGAGCCAGCAGTGTCCAAAGACATTTCCGCAATCAGGTGGCCAGTATGACATCACAGAGTACTGTTACTTTACCACCAAAATGGTACCTATTTATCTACTCGCATATGCATGCTTTCGAATTGCTGGTTGGCAGGAGCTGGGGCATGGACAGGAGCTCACCCCATCATGTGGCACTTGGGTCTGCAACCTGGGCTGCCAGTTTTCCAGCAAACAAGCCCAGCATCTTAACTGCTGAGCCACTACACTGCCCCAAGTCTCCTGAGCAGCCATATAAATTTGCTTAATAAATAGCCCAAGCTATATGAATTGGCAATAACTGATGAAAGGCAGGCAAATGTAAGTTTCCATTTTCTTAGGCTTTGCTAATCCACCTCCATTAGTTTTTCAATGAGAGATGGGGGGGGCAGAGATGAAAAAAATGCGTTCTTGTGACTTCATCTTGAGTTGTTCAGATTTCTCTCCTGAAGAATGTGTAGCCAGTTTGGCTAAATATGTTGGATGTTGTAAATCAGCGAAGACAATAATTCATCCACACACGAGAGTTATTTACAGTGCATATGGGTCTTTTGTACAGGTGAAAATAAACATTCTTGATGGACGGGAATTCTCCCTGGATCAAAAGTGCAGGGCTCACCCAGTTTAGAAGACATAATTTCTATCCTAACCTCCCAAATGCTTTCAC
Source organism: Crotalus tigris (assembly GCF_016545835.1). Taxonomy (NCBI): domain Eukaryota; kingdom Metazoa; phylum Chordata; class Lepidosauria; order Squamata; family Viperidae; genus Crotalus; species Crotalus tigris. The sequence goes on along the minus strand of NW_024100597.1, from coordinate 1,398,251 downwards.
ATGTAGGCTTCCTGACATGTTCTAATGAAACTTTGCCAAGATTATCGGTGCTTCCAAACTGTGCTTTGCAAATCTCAAAAGCATGCTTTTGGTTCATAACTATCAACATGGCAATATATCCACATATATTCATCTGAATGCTGTTGCCAACTCTGATGACAGAAGACTGAGAAATAGAATCAAGGAAGGGAAAAGATAGAACTAATCAGCTTGGGGAATATCCCTGTACTCCCAAACATAATTTATGGAATTGGATTTCTGCCATGAAGTTGAACTAATCATGCTAGGAAAGAAGCTTCTCTTAAAAGTGTTGTGCCTGACTCCTTATACACCACTTATGCTGAACTGGAGTAACATTGTATCAAAAAAAGGTAAAAAAAACAACTCAAACCCTAAATGTGTCTGTGCTTCTTTACAGATATTTCTCCTCTTCTCTGAATTACAACAGTTCAATTAGTCACTGTTCAAAGTTACAACAGCACTTAAAAAACTGACTTAAGACAGTTTTTCACACTTATGACCATTGCAGCATCCCAATGGTATGTGATCAAAACTCAAGACGTTTGGTAACTGACTTATATTTATGACAGTTGCAGTGTCTCAAGATCATATAATCACCTTTGCAACTTTCTGACAAGCAAGTCAATGGGGAGCAACCACGTTACTAATTTAACTGCATGATTCACAGAACATTTGTGGCAAGAAAGGTTGTAAAATGGGGCAAAATTCACTGTCTCACTTAGCAATAGAAATGTTCAGCTCAGTTGTGGTAAATATATATAGTTTGAAAAGGCAGTACTATGGCAAGTCCTCTGCCCAAGTCATTTTTGGAACCTAAACATAATGCACTTATATTAATAAGCTCACTTTAGGCCACAGGCTTTTAATAAGCACTATTTTATGAAAGAAGGAAGAACAATATGGAATATTTTATGTTTTTAAAGATAATTATTTATTAGCTATAAGAAGAAAGAATTGAAAAGTAAGAAAAAGTTGCACTGACAAGCAGCATCAGTTCCACTCTCTTCAAATGCCCATTTCAGCTCAAGAATTGACTTTGCTTGTCCCATCATTTGCAACTCTTGAATTGTCATTTGGACAACCCTAAGCAGTCATCTGCCCTCACTTCCAGACCATCTGTAATTGCATCATTTTGCTCAATTAAAGAAATCAGCAATGTAAATACAGTTTATCAAGGCAAAGAATTCTTTCCTTGGATTTAACATAGAATAAAAAAAGTTGGAAGGTACCTTGGAGATCATCTAGTCCAATCCCCTGCTCAAGAAGGAGAGCCTATATCATTTCAGATAAGTGGCTGTCCAATCTCTTCTTAAAAGCCTCCAGCAATGAGGCACCCACAACTTCTGAAGGCAAGCTGTTTCACTGGTTAATTGTTCTCACTGTAAGGAAATTTCTCCTTAGTTCTAGGTTGTTTCTCTCCTTGATTAGTTTCCATCCATTGTTTCTTGTCTTGCCTTCTAAGGCTTTGCGAAATAAGTTGACCACCTCTTCTTTATGGCATCCCCTTAAATATTGGAACACTGCTATCATGTCTCCCCCTAATCCTTCTTTCACTAATTAGATATACCCAATTCCTGGCAACCATTCTTCATAGATTTATTTATAAATTTAATTTATAATATATATTTTATAAATATATACATTTATAAATTTATTCCTGATTGAAATCATTATTCATTTATCCATTTCCTTTTCAGGAAATCCTTTAGCTATGTTTCCTCTCCACTTGTTTCCTAGAATTATTCTATTTCTTAATTTTATCATCACTCTCTGCCTTGTGCATTGTAGCTTGTATCCCTGGTATTATCTGGCAGAAAGTTCTCAGGACTGCTTAGTTCTTGTTCCATGAGATAAATTTAAAACCACACTGTTTAGTTTAAAGTGGTTAAGGATCTTGGAAGTTTGGAACAAGCATTTCCCCACTAATGTCACAAAAAGACTAATTAATATGCTAACTTAAAAAAGAACATGGACCCTTTTGATGTCACAGAAAAATAGGCCAATCTTATTAAGAAAGGATGGGAAAACAGGGAGAAAATAAGACAATACTGAAACAAAGTGAAGGGGATTGAAAAATTAGCAAGGGAGATGTGACAACATTCACCAAATAACTAATTTAAGATATTTTTCTTAATTTTCACTGATATTTCAATGAAAAGGTACCAATTACTTGTTTACTGAAGGAGTGAAGGCACAGTTTTGAATCTTATTGGTCTTATTCTGCACCACCTACTTGGATTCCTTAAGATTCATGTGTTCTGGTCACTAAAAATAATGTTATGTAATCAAAACATTTTTGCACAATTTTCTTTTGTTCAAGAAGAGCAAAACGTTGGGCAATTCAAAGAAAAGGTTCGTAGGTTCATAAATTTTCTCCTAACTGAATTTGTTTTATTTGCCTGTTTTTAAAGATAGAATGAGCTGGATTTTCTTTTGGCTTTCATTGGTACAAGCCCCATAATTCTAACAGTAGTGTTTTTATATCTTGTCCCTTGCAGCCTAGTAATGTGCTGAGATAATGTTTCCATCACTTCGGTAACATCTTGAGATGGCTCCCAACAGAGCAATTTTTGCAGGTCTTCATATTCGGAAAGACAAGAGTATTATTAAAGGCTATATAGTCAACATTCTAAAAGAGGATAAGATGATTCATCTATTTTCTACGAAATCCTGTCTTTTAATTATTTGATTATAAATGTATATGTAGTAATTACTACCAATAATGAAAAAAGAACATTAAGTGGATTAACAATCCTATAAAGGCATCTACTGTATTCAAATACCCTTTTAAGGCGGTGATATCTCTTTTAGTAATCATATTACATAGAATTGTAGGTGTTTGTAAAGAAGGTGAATCTGTCACTGGCTTATCATTTTTTGTATCATTCCTTTTTCTGAATTACAGTAATCTAAGGTTGTTCTCAAATACACATTTAAACAACAAGCAAAGTTAATGGGGGAAGCTGGACTGTTTTACAGCCATTTGAGTCACGTAACAACCATAGCAGAAAAAGATAGTAACACTGAGAGTGACTCACTTAACAATTGATTTAGATTTAGATAACCTTTATTGTCATTTTTTCCTGTGGGCACAATGGCACACATTAAAAATGAAATTTAGTTGTTTGCTCTCAAGTGTACACATACATAACACACATTTAAAACATACTATATACAATGTATGTATAGACCTACACCTTTACATATAAGTAACAAACAAATAAACAATCAAATAAATAAAATTGCCTTGATTAGGAGCAGAAATTGTGGTCCCAATTGTGGTTGTAAGTTGAGGACTACCTGTAGTCATATTAATTGACTGTCTGGGTGGCTCACATGTAGCCATATGGCAATCCAGGGACAGAAAAGCCAGAAGACCACAAATTCACTATTGTTATCTCTTCCTCCTGGCCTATCCAACAGTGTAAGGAAGTGCCTGATGATTTCCCCTGGCTGAAATTGGAATGTTAACCAATTATAGGCAAGCTGCCATCAAGCACTACAAAAAAAATTGAGCCAATGTTGTGCTTGGAGTTTTCTTTTTTCTTAATCTACTCCCCCCAACACACACACACACACACACACACACACACACACACACACAACACATGTTCCCTACTCGCTACCCCAGACTGAGTTATTGACCTAATGATCACTAGAGGGCAGAAGAGATTGTCTCTTTTGATTATAATAGTATCAAGCATTGATTTTGTTCTTAGGATTTGATGTATGAGAAAGATAGGTTAAGTTTTGGGGTACTCCACTAAATCCACATATCTTTTCCAGAATAAACCTGTCTAGAGTCCAACCTGTCAATCAATCTACCTGCCATTTTTTGGTATCTACAGGGTTGCCATGTATTAATTGCCAGATTTATGTAGCCTCAATTCATGGCTAGATATATATTGTGGAAGAGCTGGAGTTTGACACTGGGGTTCTACTGTGCCTGTGTAGATGGACAGCATGATATACTCTTTAATTGCAATGAATTAACACCACTGCTGAAGCCAGGGTTCTCATCCGCCTCACCATCAGCACAATAGTAACTTCAGAGAAAAATTGTCCAGATACTATCTATCTCCCTTAAATCCTCCTGAACCGCTGATGTCATAGCATGGTACAATGGAGCTAGTATTCAAAGGAACCAGTTCAGCACTATGCTGTGATTCAGTGTTAACACTCCAGTTATGGGAGGCCTACCTGGAGTGTTAAACTAACTGTACCAGTTGCAATGAACAGCAAACAAGAAAAATTGTTTCCTGTACTGATGCTCTTGTTAACCTTCTGCTGTTTCTCATATTGCTTACCTGATGCTAATGTTGTCATGGGAACTGGGACATTCTCCTAATAGGTGGGCTGGGCAGATGCTCAACATGTCCATTAAAAACAAGAATTCCTTGAATATTCCATATAAGTGTCCTGGAGTTGAACAGAAATCCCCTAGCACTATTTTCTGGAGACAGTGATCCAGGTCTAAATGGAACTGCTTAAATCACCTTAACTTAGACAACTTCACCAGAAGGAATGGTAGTGAGAGATGCAAGAGAATCAAAGCACTGCATTCCCATTGTCTCTCTCCTAGCTGGGTGAGCAAGGCATAGCCAAAATCAGATCTGAACCCTGAAATAAATGAATGTAGAATACAACTTTCATCCATGAGTTCCTAGATCACAAACGCAAGCACCTTGTCCTGGAAAAGGATGTCAACCTTCTGGATCCATTAAGGATCCGCCTGCTTTTTTCTACCTTCATCATCACTATAAAGCAAATTGATTAATAAATGCTTATTAAAATTCGATCAGATTCAGTGTGAGTTTTCCTCATTTGCATTCTAGCTGTTGTCCATGGCTTCCACTCACTGCAAAATTTGTAGGCACTGTACAGATATAGATGCAAGTCAACCACTAGCCAATGAGGCAATTTGTTTACATGAGAGGTTTTGAGTACCATTAAATGCTAGCAAATTAGCAATTATTTAGTATTTTAACCATTTATTTTTATTGCCACAATGTGAAAAGAACTTGTAGATTTTCTGCTTCATGTATCAAATAGTCTGGCTGGATTTCAATGCCCTGTACAAAAAGTGCTAATAAATTAAGGAATTAAATCGGGTGCCAATGGATTGGTGCTGGCCTTGATATTTTCATTCTTACTTATCACAAGGATGAAAAAATAGAAAGAATGTTTATCAGATCTACAGTTTGCACAACACTGAGAGGGGTAGTTAATATCTCAGAATAAAATAATCAAAACTTTAGTGAAATCAACTAAAAATAAACTGATAATTAACAAGAACAATGCAACTTCTTCTTTTAGGAAAAAGAAAACAAATGCACAGCAAGAGGAGGGGGTTTTCTGCATACTTTCTATTCCTATCCTATTCCATTTCCATTCTATGACATCTTAAATCATTTGCAGGCATTACAGCCTGTAACATGAATTCTTGGCCTTGCTAAACCATGTCCTTGTGAGCTAAGTATTGCAGTACTTGACAACCTTGATTTAAATATTTATGCCATATAATAATTACTAGCAGTGAGAATAAAACTATGTGTAAACATCCTGCTTCTACTGTTCTAGTTAGTAACAAAGGAATGTTTCTTAAACACTAACTTAAGATAGGATCAGGATAGCATGATGGATAGTCTGGGTCCAGCAGCAGAGTTGCTCATAAACCAATTGTGGGAAAGTAGCCAGTGACCATAGTAGCATGTGCTATAATTTATTCCTATCATGTATCCAAATATAATACATCAGAGATGAACAAAGTAATCTGGACTCTCCCCAAATAAGGTTACCAGATACCTGAACAGGCAATGGAGGACATGGACAGTTGGAATGGGAGACAAATAAGGTGAAAGGAGAACACATTAACTGCTTAATTTTCTTCGCATCTGCAACCTATATTACAGCGAAAAAAAGTACCAGAAAACATACTTAGTAAATTAGGACAATTTTGATGGGCAAGTGCCCATCAAACATTAACATTCTCAAGGAGAAGGCAAAGAGGGAGGAATAATCCAAAATAGTCAAGTTGGAAGACCTGAAAGATCAGGTTAAGAAAAGATTATGGAGAAAATCTATGTATGTGGTTGCTAAGAGTTAACCACAACATGATGGCACGTAATCAATTTTTTTTAAAGATACATGTTTACATCCAAGATTCTCTCTTTTTAAAAAATAATTAATTATTTTTTAAAAAGAAGCATGGCCACACAGAATAACTAAGTTGGAAGAGACCTTCAAGAATCCCATAGATTAGGGATTGGTAATATGACACTTCTCATTCCCATGTAGCCTTAAGCTTGATTTAGACATAGCTACACCTGCGCATAGGCACTAATGCATACCTATGCTGCGAAGGAGTTGATGAGTATGGCTGCGGACAGGCCAATGTGCACACTTCCCAAATCTGAATTATGTGCTGTGTGGAGATGGGCATCCTGCATACTGATCAATTGATCCAATTCTGTGTTTTGTTCTTTGAGTGCCCACTAGCCAGAAGGTTAACATTCAGATGTATAAATGCAACAGCTATGCAACCATCTCCAACGCATATGCTCCTCCACATGCAATGATAAAAGTAGTAGTAGTAGTAGTAGTAATAAAGTTGGAAGGGACCTTGGAGGTCATCTAGTCCAACCCCCTGCTCAGGCAGGAAACTCTATACCATTTCAGACAAATGTCTGTCCAGTCTCTTCTTTAAAACTTCCAGTGTTGGAGCATTTACTGCTTCTGGAGGCAGATTGTTCCACTGGTTAATTGTTCTAACTGTCAGGAAGTTTCTCCTTAGTTCTAGGTTGCTTCTCTCCTTGATTAGTTTCCATCCGTTGCTAAGTGTAATCTTAGCTTTAGACTGTCCTTCCCTATTGTACAGGATTCTTGAAAATGTTTCTATTCTTTGAGCCGCCATTTAAAAAAACCTGAAAGTCAATTCTCATATCAGGCTAAGACAGATTTCCCTGTTATCACAATCCAAATCTATTATGTTGAGTAGGAAGCAAGCCCAAATGTGTCTAATGAAACTTTACTGATAGGAAACTACAAATTAAATTGCAGGTATGCTGATCAGTTCTATCAAATCCATATATTATATAATACTTGTATATAGGATGAAGCTTTTAAATGATACATGTTTTATACATCATAATTATCGTTTACTCAGAAGTGCCTAAATCATTTGCAGTATTTTTATAGGTTCAGAAGACCTTACTGATCTTTCTTATGATGGAATGCTGACATCTTCTGGATGTAAAAGAGAATGCTGAAAGGCTTCTATTTCATTTAAGAGTAGGAAAATTTGGGTATTTTTTCACCATAACAATCATTACATTTAAATAGCAAAACTAAAAAGGATAGCGCTTTTAAAAACATCAGGACCAATTAAATGACTAGAAAAAACTATGAATTAAAGATTAAATTATTAAGTTTGGCTGAAAATGCTTGATGCAACCTTAGGAAAAAAGAAAACCACTAATCTGGAAGAATGAATATATAAAATCATATATACATTGGTGATACCAAAACTGGATTATAGTCCCTATTATTTTTCTGTTTCATAAGCATAAAACAAATATTATATCCCTACTTCATGGTCAATCCAAGGAAAATTTTAAAGTCTTCATTTCATTCAAGAATGCTAGGATTATTTTTCTGGAAGAGCCAGAAATCCAATAGCACTAAGAATACTCGCAAACTCTTAATTATAGCTCTTATATAGGTTCACCTTAAAAATTGTGTAAGTAAACTTACAACAAAGGATCTGATTCTATATTAGTACTAGCCTGACTATTCTCACTTATTCAGACACATGACATGAGCATTGTCTACATAAAAAATACAGGCTGTTTCATACAATATTTCATATGTATTGCACATCTTTTCCTGTTTAAACATTTGCAATCTGGCGCCCTACCATTGTATCTGATCTCCCCCATAATCTCTGGGGAATTATGGGAGCTGAAAATATATCTGGAGCAAACTAAATTATAGAAGGCTGTTCTAACTTATATGTTGACCAAAATCCCTGGCATAAATGGAAAGGAATGTTTTATCTACCGGTATTAATTTGTCAGACCCTACAAAGACAGAGTACAGGAGATTAGAGAAAATATTTGTTTGTTTGTTTGTTTGTTTATTACCAGCTGAAATGACCTCTGGCAAGTTTGGAAAATTAAAGACATAATCACACATAATAGCACATAGTAGGAATGGAATGGAATGGAATGGAATGGAATGGAATAGAATAGAATAGAATAGAATAGAATAGAATAGAATAGAATAGAATAGAATAGAATTTTCTGTCTTTTTATTGTTCAGGGTCCTTCTTTTTCCTCAGAGTTATGCTCCTTTCTTCAGGGGGAGGGAGGGAGGGAGAGGAAGGGAGGGAGAGAGAGAGAGGGAGATAGAGAGAGAGAGAAACTATCTATGGAAAAATGATTTTTTATACTATCTAATTTTGGTTCTACTGCAGACATGTTTTTTTTCTTAAAAGAAATTTGATTATCCAAAATTGTGATTCATTTATAAACTGTAAGCCAACCAGAGTCACCTTATAGAGAAGATGGATAGCATATCAACTTAATAAGTAAAAAATAAAATAAGAATTATTCTGTCCCAATTCAGGTTCTACATCTCAACAAGAAATTTCAGTTTCTATAAGGGAGGTAAAGGTGTGCCTGCCAAGTGTCCTTGTGTAAACCCGACCTGCCCTTTCCATAAGAAAACATTCCTTCATAATTTTAGCTGAGTGCAGTTCCACCACTGGGAACCCAGAAGGATGCCTCTATCTGAGAACAGCCAGAAGACAGGGATGTTTGCTCAATCTTATTTATTTATTAAATTTGTATGGCCACCCATCTCAAATACAGACGCTGGATGGCTAATAATTAAAAACAAAATAAATTAATTTGAAAGCAAAATAAAACTGTAAGCAAAACTATAACATAAAATAACAGAAAAGCAACAACACAAAACAGTGATCTCCAATGATTACAGCAAGAAACATTACTAGAGTTAATCCACCAGTGTCTATTCAAAGTTTTTCAGCTTAATTATCTTATGGAAGCCAAATATGAAGATGTCACAACCGAAAAGGTTGTCTTCCTGAGTCTTGCCAGATGGAACTCTCGTGTGGATAGAACCTGGAGCATGCTCCTCTCTGATTTAACAGAATGGGTAAATACCAGTGGAGGAAACAGTTCCATATGTTACCTGACCCCAAGCCACTAGTACTTGAATTGTGCCTAGGAGCATACTGATTGCCAATGCAGCTTGCAAAATATAAGTGTCACGTGTGCTATAACATTTGAGGGTGCTTCTCCTAGATAAACTAGAGAGAGATGTTTAGTGGTGTCTCTCTAAAATTTTCTATATTGTAATTATTTAAATGAGCTTTTCTAGGATATATGCTTTTCCAAGATGGCTTTCAAGTAACATCAACAATCAGGAATAAAATCATAATACAAAACACAAAAAAAGATGACGACTTGCCAGGATCTTTCTTATGGAACAGATGGTGAGAGATGGTTATTTACAAGGAAGGGGAGCACTCTGGCTGAAGCAGGTTCTGAAGTGATGTTCACCCCGACCCCCCCCATCTCCCTTCCATTTCCGAGATGCTTCCCACAGGGCAGATGGAAAAGAGAAAGTGATACTCTCAAGTGGGACAGAAAACTTTTATCCACGTCTCAAAAGGCTGAATCACATTCTTTTATCTGGTCAAAGTCAGCTCTTTAACCAAGAGAGCCTGTCTCTGATGTTTCTTATCAATACAATATTCCGTCTGTAGAATCACATTCCTTTATCTCAGTGGTTCTCAATCTGTGGGTCGGGACCCCATTTGGGGTCGAACAACCATTTCACGGGGGTTGCCAAACAACGCAGGCCGCCAGTTTTTTCCCTCTTTTCCTTAGCTGTGCTACTCCCTTTTATTCTATTGGCTTTTGAAAGCCAATAGAATAGACTCTCTTGAATAGAGTCTAATTCTATTGGCTTTCAAAAGCCAATAGGAATTGTCCAGGCTGTCTCTGCCCTGCTGAGCCCGCCAAAAGTCCCATTCTGCAAACGGTGCTGCACCAGTTGAGTAGTCCTCGACTTACGATCGGTTGAGTAGTCCTCGACTTATGACCGGTTGGGGGTCACAGCATTAAAAAGGTTGAGAACCACTGCTTTATCTGGTCAAAGTCACCTCTTTAACCGAGAGAGCCTGTCTCTGATGTTTCTTTTCAGTACAATATTCCGTCTGTATATGGGATTCTGTAACATTGATTATTACTCTTTTAAAAAAGGTGTTATATAGAAAAGGCAAGTATGCCAATGTATGAGGGAAACACCACTATCCCTTCTCCAAAGCCTCTTCACATGATAATTAAAAAGCAAGGGACAGGGAAGAAGGAAAAAAAGTTTAAAAACTAAGCCAAATGTTACAGTTGTGAAATCAGCTGCCTAAAAGCAATCTCAGATGGCAGTTGGAGACTGTGCAAAGCTGTTGAAGCATCTGTAATTAATGCCAATCGGGCATTCAAGGACACATCAAACAGTCTCCACCTCTCTTTAAAAAATAGAAAGGCTATTAATCCCTAGTCTGTTTCTTACCACAGATTCTTGTGGGATGTGCAAGAATGGGAACAATGAAGCATTATAGTATTAATAATCTGGAAAACCAGAAAGCACTAGATAAACAGGCTAAATTGTGCTCTGTTACCTAATAGGTCGGTCAACCAGTATGTTTTAGGGATTATGGTGTAGGATTGTCAAAGACAAGTCCACCTTCAAACCAAGAAAACTCACTTGGTGTCTTTGAGTCAGTTTTTCTCAGCTAAAGTCACTTCAGAGGGTTACTGTTTCCAAGATAAAAAAATTCCATGAAATGTGGGAGGTAAATTTAGCTAGTAATGAATAATAACAGGGATGTATAAATCATTTGAAAGAGGTCAGTTCTAATATACATGGGTGTATGTACAGCATACTTTTTTTTCCAAGTCAAACAGTCATGGCTTTTTTTAGGCTCGCATATCAGTTTTGGAAGCTACTTCCATGAACGTGCACACAGAACTATTATATTTTATTGGGAAATATATCACCCACGTGAGCTTCACTGGGATATAAAAATCAGTTTTTCCCTACATGCAGAATCTGCCTGCTTGATCCCTAAACACAGTGTCTGGGTAATTCTGATACATCTAAACTTCAAAAGATTAAATGCTAATAACTACTTAAAATGTGCAGTTTTTAAAATCCAATTATGGGTGCACTTTCAGTAGTCTGAATGGCTAGAGATTCTAAACACATTAAAATGGGATCAAGCTTTCTTTAGAGCCATGTTATCTGCCTAAGGCTGAAAACAAGGCAGAGATGCTCATGAGCACCTTGGCATATGATAAGGAGTCGCTTATCATTCATCATCCTGCTTTTTGCATTGTATTAGTTTTAAGTCACCTAGAATGACTTTATAGTGAGATGAGCAGCCATATAAACATGATAAATAAATTCTGATGCAAGCCTCCAAGTAGGTGAGAACTTCAGAAATGAATAAATTCTGTAGTTCAGTATTCAATTGTGGAATTCTTGGACTCTCTGAGCTTAGTTGTTGGCTTGCAGATGTTGTGTTACCTACTTGGTAACATCAGTTGGGTAGCAAAATATCTGCAAGCCAACAACAAAACTCAGAGAGAGCACTTATTACTTTACAAATAAACTCTGGCACAAGCTTTTCACAAGTCTGCATGTAATTAAATACATACTTGAGAAATTCCCTCTGTTCTAGGCAGTTCTCATAATCTTCATCAGCTTGTATCCAGGCAGGATACAGTCTAGGCAGAGTCCAAGCATAGCAGGATTTCTGTCCATACTGACTTAGGAAGGTAATTGGTAAAAATGAGACATGGCTCCAGATCCTGTTGGGCAGTGCACCCCAGCTTTCAAATTGCTACAACCAGGTTAACGGTGATCTAACTAAACCATGTGAAACACAGAAGGGGACAAGACAAGAATGTCCTCTGTCACCTTTGCTTTGTATTTTATTTTTAAAAGTATTGAATAGAGATATTAGACAGGATGAGGAAATAACAGATTTGAAAATCAAAAGAAGACCTATAAACTGAGGGTTGTTGCTGATTATTTAGTTTTGATTTCACAAAAACCTCAAAATGGCATTGAATACTTAGCAAACAAATTGAAGGAATAGAACAGAACAGAACAGAACATAATAACTTTATTGTCACTTTGAATGTACACTAATCGGCATACATTAAAATGAAATTTTGTTGCATTCAGCTCTCAAAAGATTACCACCTCCAATATATACTACATAAATATGACAAAAATAAATACAGAATTATTTGTAACAGGATTTAAAGTATATAAACAAAAACAAAGAAGTTGGTTAAAAATATGAGTACAAAAGGCAAGAGACTCTGATAAAAAAGACAGGATTTAAAATTGAAAAGTTTAAATATTTATGTTAAGGTATGGAATGATATTAAAAAAGATTTATTGAGGTGGGACAAACTACAGCTGTAGTTGGATAGAATTTCACTGAGTAAGATGAATGGGGATGTTATTTCTATTTCGGACAATACCAATATTGACAACTGATGTGCCATTTAAACAATAGCAAAAAGATATTTCTGTATCGCACGGTAGAAAAAATCAAGAATTAAATGGCAAGATATCAAAGAAAGAGATGGGCTAAAACTACCTGATTTAAAATTCCTGCTTATAGTCTAGTCTGAAAGATTGTGCGACACTGAGAAATAGGAGGTTACTGGAGCTAGAAGGATATGCTTTGAGATTTGTGTGGCACAACTATTTATGGTATGGCAAAGTTAAGTTTAATATAGATTTTCAAAAATATTTTCCTAGGCATGACATCATGAGGGTTTGGAATAGATATGTATGTAAATATGACTCCTAAAATTCTTTTATAGTTGTCCCAAGAATTTTTCTTTAGAAATGTTAGTTACACAAACTTAGATAACTTATGTTGATTTACTGACATTTTTCTGAAGAAGAGTTTAAATTAAAAACCAGACAACGGGAAGAGAAAAGTGATATTTGTCAGTGATTTATTTATGCTCAGTTGATAAACTTTTGAGATAAAGGTAGTGAAATAATTTATTGTGTTAGAAACTAGAACACATTTCTATTTCTAGTGTTTCTAGTGCAACCAGTCCTTGCAAATAGAAAACAAGTGCAGCAAGTACAGGTAGTCCTCGACCTACAACAAAGTTACAATGGCATTGAAAAGTGACTTATAACCATTCTTCACACTTATGACTATTATGCCATCCCCATGGTCACGTGATTTACACTGAGATGCTCGAAAACTGGTTCATATTTAGGACCTTTGAAGTGTCCCAGGATCATATGACCATCTTTTGCGATCTTCTGACAAGCAAAATCAGTGGGGAAGCCAGATTCACTTAACAACCGTGTTACTAAGTTAACAACCTGTAGTGGGAACTGATTATTTAATTGATTTTTATAACTGTCCATCTCACTTTTATGTGACTATAAACTTTTGTCCGACACTGAAACTCCTTGCAGGTTATATACAAAAGCGAGGAACCCCGGAAGCCCCAGACCTTTCCCCTCGCGAATAGACTGAGGAGAAGGTAGAGGAGGGTGGGGCTAAGGGGAACGGAAGTCCCACCAACATCTTTAGGGCTTCAACCCTGTTTCTCTAGATTGGTAACTTACTTTATGTGTGAACTTCAACTCCCATAATTCCCCAGTCAGAATGCTGGGGTGGGGATTCTGGGAAATGATAAGCTCTGCAGAGAGATCTACGACTTTCGCACCGAGGCCCATCCTAAAACCACCGCTTAGAGCTGAGCTATTAATAGCACGGAGACCGCTCCTTCTCGCTAACCGTCGATGACGTCAAGGGAGGGGAGAGCGGCGCTCGCTTTTCAGATACGGTCGCACAGACGGGGTTTTTTTTCCCAGCGTGCACCGCTTTGTGCTGCGTCATCGACGCCGGGCGCAAACGGGCTAGTCTCTGCGTGGCCGGGTCCGGGTGCGGTCGACGTGCGTTCAGTTCCGCGATTATTCGTCATGGCCTCTGCTGGGACTCATGTTTCTCCTGCCGTCGCGGGAGCCTCGCTCCCCTCAGCGCCGCCGCCGCCGCCCCCTCTCCCCGTCGGGATTCTGATCGGGGATCGATTGTACTCGGAGGTGTCGCTGACTATCGACCACTCGCTCATCCCCGAGGAGCGGCTCTCGCCGACTCCTTCCTTGCAGGACGGGCTGGACTTGCAGAGTGAAACCGACCTCCGGATTCTGGGCTGCGAGCTCATCCAGGCCGCGGGCATACTCCTTCGTCTGCCACAGGTCAGCGCAACCGGGGCCGAACAAATGGGGAAAGGAGGGAAGGCGGTGGGTTGGGGGAGGCTAACGGACGGGAGGGCCCGGTCTCGGCTTAACCGAAGTCCCGGCCGTTACATTTTCTATTTGGAGAACGGAAGGTTAGAAAAGATCGGGCGTTCATTGGCGCCAGAAGGCCCACTGTGGCGGAGACGCAGGAGAAGGAAAAGGAGGGAGGAGGAAGAAACGGCGCTTGACGCAAAATGGCGGCGGCTCCGCGACCTCGGCCTGCTTGACAGGCCCAGCTCTGTCGCCGCTTCCGGGAAGAAGCGGGGGGGGGAGGTTTAGCGCTGCCGCTCCTGCGCATGCGCCTTTCTCCGGCGGCTGACATGGCTGATCTTTCTCTCCTCCCCATCTGGGGATTGTCTTCACAGGTGGCGATGGCAACCGGGCAAGTGCTGTTCCATCGTTTCTTCTACTCCAAGTCCTTTGTCAAACACAGTTTCGAGGTGAGTTCTAGTGGCATCGAGGAAAGGGAAGCTTGTTTTGGAAAGTTTTTGTGCTTTATAATAATATATAATGGTCAGGTTCAAAGGCCGTTTTCACAGAAAAATTGGCTTTTTTTTTTCAGATTGTGGCTATGGCCTGCATTAATCTTGCTTCCAAAATAGAAGAAGCTCCTCGTCGGATAAGAGATGTGATCAATGTTTTCCATCACCTACGCCAACTAAGAATAAAAAGGTACGACCAGCTCCACTTTTATTACCTGAAGCATATCTATGTATTTTGTTTAATTGTACATTCTCATGCAATGTAGTCTCAAACTTGTGGAGGTTTCAGTTGCACAGGGTTACTTCAGTAGGTTGAGGGGTCTGTACAGGTCTGTCAATATTCGTTTTTTAAAAAGGTGTGCAGACTATGGTCATTTATTTAGCTAGTTCTCTGTAAGTGTTAAGAGGTCTAACATGTTTGATAACTAATTGATCAGAAATTGATGGAAGTCTAAGACATTAAGTTGGTACTTGTTTTTTTGTTGTTTATTTTATGTTGCATCAGTCTTTGTTATAGTGACTTATTAAATCTGAACTCCAGTAAAAGTATTGATAGAGTCATTGGTGTAGAAGCAAATAGGTTTTATCTAAGATAGTACTTTGGAATATTTACATTTAATTGTTTTCAAGTTGATGGTAGTATTATTGGTTTGGACAGTTGACAGCAATTTCATTTATAGGAGATACCTGTTGTAATAGTATCCTTAGTGGTATGAGCAAATGAAGCCTGAAAGCCATCTGAACCTAGGAACATGAACCAGACTTGTTGTTCATCATGCTTTGGCGTGCTTTAGTGATTGATTTTGAACTGTTTTGTTGTGGAATTGCTCAGCTTTTAATATAAAAAAAAAAGCTCGGAAGTAGGGAGCTTTTTAAAAATAAATTGAAAGCTTAGGAAATCTTTAAAGAAATACTTAGTTTCTAGACTGTTTCTTGTTTTAATCCATAAATTTTGAGTGAATTTAGTAGTGATAAAGAGGATTTCAGTGATTTCTTGAACTTGGGGAAGTTTTCCAAGAAGTCGTTGTGTGTTACAGGATAGTGGACTACTCTAACATGATAAATGTTTTGGTTATATTTAGGTATTTATGCTAAATAAAAATATTCATTGCCTGTATTGAGAAAATACATGATTAATTTTGCTTATTTACTTTCAAAGTTTTTTCTTAAAATAAGCAATAAAAATTTCATTTTGAATGCAAATACAGCAAGAACATTTTCAGTTATGTTTTGATTTCAAGGGAAGCAAATATATTATGGCCAGTGGTCTAAGACTTAATTATCTAGCTGCTGATTTAACAACTTATATATATTTTAATAAATTTTTTAAAAAGCTTATAAACTAACATTCGAAACATTGGCATGCTGCTTTAGGTGGCAGTGTTGTATCGGGAAACTGCTTGATTTATATTTCTAATTAATTGATCTAATTTAAATATTCTCTGAAAATTCTGCAACAAATCTGGTTATGGAAGCTTAAAATTTGGCATGCAGGTTCATTTTTTTTAACAGGATGTAAGTATATTTCTGTGCGTGTTACAATTTTACAAACAAATCAGTTGTACATGTTATTAACTTTAGCTCTTTTTTCCCTTGCAACCGACTATACAGCGACCAGCTACATTTACCAAAGCCTGGGTGATGTGGAGTGGTTCATAGAGATGAAGCTGTCGTCATGGCAACAGTGAGTGACGTATGGAAAATCCCCAAGGAGAAGCCAGTGCTCTCAGAATAGGTCACTGGAACCGGGGACTGACAGGTTGGCCATTGGTGGACAATTTGAAAGAACTCCTGTACCTTGGGTTAAGCTTTTATCTTTGCTGTCCAGGGTTTTGGAAATTAGTAAAATGTGTGTGTATGTGTGAATTTTAACTACAAAACCTATCTATGCTGTGTTCAATAACTTTATTTCATAATAATTTATTCTGTATCTGAGGGTCCAAGGTGAACATTTCACCTTTACAACAGTGTTCCTATATGCAGTTGACTACTCTCAATGTATAGCTTTTTATTGAATATTTTTTACAGATTGCTTTAAAACTCAAGTATTTTCTTTTATGAAACTATGCAAATTAATTTTTAAGAATATAACTAGCATATGTTTTCAGTGATACTAGGAAATGTGTACTTTATTTCATCTGGAATAAGATTCTTGTTGATTTTGAAAGAATAAAAGGTGGATTTGTAAAGTTAAAGTAAATATACACCTTAGCAATTGAAAAAATACATGTTTTGCTTGTGAAGGTTCAGTCTCATCACCTTGAGTATTAAAATACTACATGAGCATCTTGAAAGGTGCTGTTGTAATAGATAATATAAATGGTTTAGTTCAGGGGTGTCAAACTGCTGGCCCGCAGGTCAGACACGTCACCAGGAAACCGCACCCACCCCATTGCTGGCAGTGGGGAAAAAGCTCTGTGATGTGGGTTTGACATGTCTGGTTTAGTATATACAATAAAATATCACTGATCAAGTCTGGTAGATAATTTCAATATTTGCATTTATTCTAACAAATTCAGTGAGGAATTCACTGAAAATGCAGAAAGTGTATGTATTGGAAGTTACATTTTTTAAATCAAAGCAGTACTATTCCAAAGAAGACATTTCTAATTTAAGAATGTGACTTTCCTGAAATTTATAGCGTTTGGATTATTCCATTTTCTTTTCTGTGCTTTATCAACAAAACACAATATGAGACTTAAAAGAAAGTTAAGATGTGAGAAGCCAAAATCCTAGAAATGCTAAATACATGTGTGTGTATGTATGTATATACATACATATACATATTCATATATATATACACACACATTACATACATACATACATACATACATACATACATACATACATACATACATACATACAGGTATTGCTTAGCAGCGAGAAATATAAAACAACTGTTCTGATTTATATCAGGAATGGGAGACAATATGACTTGATAACAGACAACGAGATGACAAACCTAAGTATCTGTCTTTATATATTTTGGTCCAAAATGCATCTCACAGACCTTAGGGTTTATTTCTATAAATATAAATAAAACCCTGGTAGCACAGTGGTTAAAGTGCAGTGTTGCAGGCAAATTCTGCCCACAGCCTGGAGTTCAATCCCTATGGGGCTCAAAGTTGACTCATCCTTCCATCCTTCCGAGGTTGGTAAAATGAGGACCCAGATTGTTGGGGGTAGTATGCAAATAATGCTTCTACATTGTAAACTGCCCAGAGAGAGCTGTAAAGCACTCTGGGCAGTATATAAGCCTAAATGCTATTGCTACATATCCTGCTTGTACATTGTAGACTGCCCAGAAGTGCTATAAAGCACTCTGGGCGGTATATAAGTCTAAATGCTATTGCTATATATCCTGCTGCAATTGTAAGCAGTCATACAGTTCTCATCAGAGCACTCAAACACTGAGTTAAAATTGCAGCAGTCTCTCCTTATAGGGGAGATAGATAGTATAAAAATTTCATTTAAAAAGTTTGTTTTTCTTAAGGGTCAATTATGCAACAAATGCAGGCATGCAGCAAAATGTGCCTTTGGGCATGTACATGTATATGTACACACAAGTGCAAATTTAAAATTAAATACAAAACATCAATTTAGATTGAGAATGTGAGATACTGACTTGATAATTTGATCTCCGTTTATGTGTTCAGGACAATATTTCAAATTGTAATGCTTTACAGTTTTACAAAAATAATTGGATACTAAACAGACTTGCAGACTCATTTGTATTTACTTACAAGATAATCCAGCTTTACAATTTGCTTCCAATGAAATGTATTTAATTTAAATTCTGATTTGACTAAATGTGTTACAGTTGGGTGCATCACTTTTATTCTAATGCCGGACCTATTGGAAGCAGTTAACCAATTGTTTCATATCATATATCCCTCTAAAATGAGTGTGCTTTAGCTGTTCTCAGTATTCAACTAACATATTTCTCAAATATAAATATGTAAAAATTATCTTGCTTTTTATACTCAGGTGAATTAATCTATTCCAGAGAAAGGAAATATAAGAAGTATTTCTATTCAAATTTCTAGGTACTACAGTATTAAATATTGAGCCTTTTAATCTTGAAATACATTTCACATCCAAGTAGCTGATATCTTCTTATGTACAAATTTGTCCAAAAACTTCCAGAATATTCTATTTCCCTCTATGCCCTGCAAGGGGTATTCAGTTTGGCACGTTTCAAAAGATGGATGGAATGTTCTGGAGTTGTTCAGTTGTTGCACACTAGTCTTGTACTCCTTATCAGTACTTTCTCATAACATAACAATTACAAACTGCTTCTTTTATAAGTGAAATTCACTTATGAATTTTTTTAATAAGTATGGTCAATTGCCAAGTACTACACTAATAGAGATTTTAAATCTGATTACAGATAAGTTTGATATTTCTTAAGTATTTGGAAAAGTTTTATTGTTTGCCTTAAAAAAACAACCTGCATAATTTTATAGACTTTCAAAAAAAAGTTTGAAATTTAATTAAGGTTATTAAAATGAATGTTTGTGTCAGAAGCAGTTTAATACAATTGGAAAAAATACATGCATTTTCAGGAATTAAATAACATTAAGTATAAAATTGAAGATGAGATTTGCTTGTTTATAATGATAATGTGAATTTGGGGAAAGACTTTGGTAAAAAGGACAAATAACTACAGGGACCAGAATAAGTAACATTTGCCTGTTTAGGTTGCACATCAGCAAGATGATACATCATAAAGATATATACTTCTCCATATTTTTTTATTTCTCAGTTGTCCTATGGCTCTAAACTATCTTGGATATGCAATCAAATATGGGATTTAGTCAAACAGTACTTATAGAAATGTAACCTGATATGTCATTTGGCTCTGCATAACTAACTAAAACAGGAATATGATTTGCTTTTCTCTCTGTCCAGTTAAAAATGGTAACATTAAGAATATTATGCTATTAACAGCTTACATGCCTGTAACAAAGGAAAGAGGTTGACACATTTTCTGAGTCTGTGATGCTTATTTTTTGCAGTTCAGTGGAGAAAATATATTTTCCCCAAGTTTTTAGTTGAATATGAAATATGCTAGAATTCAGAGTAAAGTAGAATGCCTAATGTTCTAAGATAGACATGTCAAACACAAGGCCCGGGGGGCTGGATGCGGCCCGCGAAGTGGTTTCACATGGCCCGTGAAGCCATCCTGGAAACAGTGAAGGAACGGCCCCTGCTGCCTTGGCCCTGGCCCAGGCCAGCTGGGAGCCAATGTACAATTTTGTGGTGGCCATCTTGGCACTTGCACCAGTGGACCATGCCTTGGCACTTGCCACAGTCCCACCCCCTTCTGCCAGAGACCCTCGGCTCTGTCCCACTCCTGCCCAGGCCCCCATAGGCACCCTTGATGTGAACGATGTAGAACTGGCCACGCCCACCCAGTAGGCTGCACCCACTCTGGCCACACCCACCTGCTCCCCCCCCCCCGGCAACAGCAATGCTGATGAGTTTGACACCCCTGTTCTAAGAAGTGAAAGTACATATCTTTATCTAATGAAGCTGACCATCTAAATATCAGGGATATAGTGGAAATTGTAATATGCAAGGCTGCATAATAAGCTAAACATTTTATTTTATGCATTATATACAATATATACTTTAATGCTTGAATAAGTTATCAAGGAAAATATATTTTAAATGGACAACTTTTAAATATTTCTCTTGTACTCAATAATTTATTTTTTAGTTTGTTAAAAAGTGAGAATTTCCCAAAATCATAGTCCTCAAAATGTAGAGATATAGAAATTTATACAATTTCTTATTTGTCATTGCTTTTTAAACTTAAGAAATATATTTTTAAATTAAAATAGGACATAATGGAAGAAATTGTGTGCGTGTCTCCATATCTGTGTACACATACATATAGATACATGCACACATATGTCCTCACTTTGGATATGCATGGAAAAAATATTACAGGGTTTCATTTACTTATACTGTGCATAACAGATTTATTTTACAGAGTTGAAAGTGGCGGCAGAAATTTAAATATATATACCAGTAAGTTCCTTTTCAGATAATGAAAACTTTCTCTGAGAAACTGTTGGGGCTCTTATCTTGTAACTCAACTGTCTTTTTTAATGAAGTATGTTTCAAATGTCTCATTTCAAATATTGACAATAAATGAAATTTTAGGTAATGACTTTTAGTTAACTTGGACAGCACAAGATTAAAGCTTAAACTTGTTTGCAGGAGTTCAAAATCTGGTTTCTGTTGCCATTAGTTGGTTGGAAAGGGAAAACAGAGAAGCTGCTGTCTTCGATATAGAAAAGCGTTTTGACTCTATCTCTTACAAACTGTAGGACTCCAAGCCCATTGATACTTGATCAGAACTACATAAACACCAAAAATCAAGTAATCAAAGCAGAAAGGAGGGTGCTGAAGGAATTGGGATTTTGTGTTCATGTCAAGCATCCACATAAGGTGAGTCTTCTAAAGTTTTTGCTTTCCAGTATTAAACTGCATATGATGGAGAAGGTAAAGATTTTTTTAAAAAAAAATTTGCACTATTATATCACAAGTATAAATACCTTCTTCAAAAAAAAGATAACACTTGTAACCAGTAGAAAGGATGGTTTTAATTTTTCAGAAGCTGCTAGGAAACTTAAAATTTGATTATGATTGACTTATGCTCAAAATGAGATTGGAATAAAAAGTGTTAACTATTTAAATAACTGATTTAATACATGTTGCCTGTTTGTTTTTCCTCCCTCAGATCATTGTTATGTACTTGCAAGTCTTAGAATGTGAACGTAATCAAACTCTCGTCCAGACAGCCTGGTAAGTTATTCCCTTCTTGTTATAACTTTCTTAGCCAGAAAAATAGTAGCAGAAAAAAAACAAGCTCGATGTCCCAAATACCAAGTAATGAACTGTAAGTTAAAAAATAAAAAAAAAAAAAAATCTTGTGGAATGTGCTGCTGCTTGTTTTCTGCTTACTATTTTCATGGCTTTCATAATGCATTTCCTTGGAGAACTCAATTTAACTTTTTTCTTTTTTCTACTCTTTAATTAAAGGGTAGTCCCTGATGGTAAGTCATAGAACTCTGCCCTCTGCACCACAGCTCATGATCTGAGGATGGCCTGATTGGCTGCCTCTCTCTCCAGTCAATCCAGTGCAAGCTCAGCCGAGATTTACTGAAGTGGTCCATATCCAGCGGGCAGCATCTTCTAGTTCTGTCGGGGTGTCAAAAGGATTTGTATATTTGATTCTAGAACTACCTATTCAATATACATAATCATGAAATGTATACTTGTTGTCCTAGTTAATGTGCTTATGACATTACCTATTAAGGTAAATCATATAAGCTTTAATTCTATCCTCCAAGTATCTTTTTATTTTTGGGGGGAGGAGGTTGCCTAATTGGGGGATTATTTTCCTCTGTGCATGCCAAAAGCTAGCACATGTCTCATTTATAGACAAATTGATGATTGAAACTTTCCACACAGAAAATTCACAATAGGGCTGTACGCATGTTTGGAGGTTACCTGCTAGATTTAGAAAAATACTTCATTACTAAGTTCTAGATTAGCAGTGACTATATTTCATTGTAAGAAATGTTTAACTTCTTAACCTGCAATTCTATATTGTACCTATGGAAATATGTGTACAGCTGTCATTCACATCTATTTCTGGCCTCACAGATGGTCTAAAAATAATTGTAAATATTTTAATTATTTTTTTAATACAGAATGCTAACGCGAATCTGGTTAATATCCGTAGGAGATGAAAGCATATGCTTATATCCCTTCAAGATAATGGGATGTAAATTATTTTTATAGTGTAACGTGAAATGTTTAATTTTTGATGGCTACAAATTTGCTGTAGATCATGTTAATTTGTATGAAATTAACAGATTAGTAACAATATAGTGACTTTAAAAGAAATTGGTCATATGAATTATTAATTTTGGAGCTAAAATTTAGTTGATGGACACTTCCAAGAATTCTAAAAAAAATTGCATAAAGTTTTTAAAAGCTTTTTGTGTTGAGGTGCACGGCATTATAATAGTAAAGACAACTCAAAACTCAGCTTGTACTTTCATAGGGTTCTAGAGAGATAAAAAGAGCCTGTGTGTTACAGTGGTCCAGGGGCATTTGAGGCATTATGTCTTTATGGCAGATTCTTTGACAAATGGGAACCTAAATTACTGAAATAAAAGAAAAAATAATAAAGTAGATTGAGTCTCCAACTTTTTTTACTTGATTTCATAGTATCTCTTAAATAGGAAACATTTAACATTGAGGTTTATATTTTTCAGGAATTACATGAATGACAATCTTCGAACCAATGTATTTGTTCGATTTCAAGCAGAAACAATAGCTTGTGCTTGTATCTATCTTGCTGCCAGAGCTCTTCAAGTAAGTAGTTGTCTTTCTCCTCTGCTCATAGCTTTTGTGTATTTTCAATTTTAATATTGATTATATGAATCATAATGGGGATTAACAGATTGGAATCCAATCCCAAAGGAGTTGGAATCCGATGCAAATGAGAGTGCCCTTGAGATGTAGCTAGAAGCTTCACTTGGTTCAAATTACTGCGCATGATTTTGTGTAAGTCTAGATTTACATATGTGTCACTTCTCGCGGGAGCTGAATTGGTTGCTGATTTGCTCCAAAGTTCAATTCAAGGCACTAGTTATCACCTTTAAAGCTCTATATGGCTTGGGATCAGGTTATTTAAAGGACTGTTTTTTTCCCCAGTTACATCATCTGACCCATCAGATAAGCAAGAGAGGGTATTTTATGGATCCTCTCCATCGAGGAAATCCACCTAGTCAAACCAAGAAGAAAGGTTTTTTTCCGTGGCAGTTCCCTCCCTATAGAGATAAGATTCCATCTTGGTACTTCTCCAAAAGGCCTTGAAGACATAGTTTTGCCAGTAGGCCTGGGGATCCTAGGTTGATAATGGAGCCCATCAAGTGGCTTGTTTAAATGTCGTTTAATATATGGGTGTATTGGATTTTGTATTTGGGGTTTTATTCCTATAATCCAATCAGAGTCACTATGATTAAGTTTAATGAAAAGATTACATGAACAGATTTTCAGTATGAACTTGCCTGGAAGTTAATAGGAGATACCTTTCTAAAAGGGCCTACATTTTGAAAAGTTCATCTGGTCTTTTCAGACTCTTCAGATCTATGGAATGTACTGTCTTGGAAAAAACAGATTTGCAACCTTTTTGGTAACATTTTGTCTTCTAGATTCCTTTACCTAACCGTCCTCATTGGTTTTTGCTTTTTGGAGCTACTGAAGAAGACATTCAGGAGATATGTTTATCAACGCTTAAGCTTTACACTAGGAAGAAGGTAATTTCTGTATACATGGATGGCATTACAAAAAATACAGTGCAGCCATTTCCCTTAATGTATGCATTCCAGTCAACTGTTTGTTATATTTATACCCTGTCACAATCCCACAGGACTTTTGGTAGGTCCAGTCAGTTTGCATGGAGACTTGGGGATAATTTCAAGAAAAGTAAAGTTTTAATAGTGAATTTACTATTATGAAAAGACTTTGAAGTTTAAAAAGAAACCTAATTTATTATGTTGAAAATACGTTTATAATGAAACAAAGTAAAAATATTTTACTAAATTGCCTGGAGAAGAAGAAAAGCTAAAAAGAAAGGAATAATTCTTTTAAGAAACAGGAACAAAATTAACACATGGATTATACCTAATCCATATGGAATCATATTGCTCAGTCTCATCTATCCTTCAGTACAGATCTGATTCAAAGGCTGAGAGTTGACAGAATCTGGAACACAAACATTCTTCATGGGTATATGGTCATTTTTTCTCAACAGCTCAAGCTAGAGATATCCACAGATCTTTATAGATTAAAATATTTTAGATTTGAGGAATATAATTAATAAAATCTTAACAATCTGAACTCTTAGCTGTTATCAAAGATCTAAGGCAGGGGTATCAAACTCAATTTCATTGAGGGCCGCATCAGCATTGCAGTTGCCTTCGGAGGGCTGGGGGTGTGGTCCATGGTGGGCATGGACAGGGTGGGTGTGGCCTATTGGGTGGGCATGGCCAGCTCTACATCGTTGCGTCAAGGGTGCCTGAGGGTCTCTGGCAGAAGGGAATGGGATCAGGGCAAGTGCCAAGGCATGGTCTCCTGGAGGAGCCATACCGTTCCTCTGAGACATGTGGGGGGCTGGATGGTGGTGTGGGCTGCCCGGAGCCCTGGGCAGCAGAGGTAAAATGCCCAGTCTGGCCCTCGAGCACCCGTAGTACCAAGCCCAGCCCCACTTCCCTAAAGGAGTGCCCAGCTGCACTTACCTCCTCCTCAAGGCTGCTGCTGCTGTTGTGCTTGTTCTCCTTAACTCAGGTTGTTCATGATGGGTATGAGGGCAAAGTCAGAGGGAGGCCCATTCCATCTCCATGGGAGGAGACCTGGCTTTGTATCCAAAGTTTCCTTAGCAATAGGATGGGAGAACCCCCAGGATAGGCCAGGAGGAGGGGGCAAGGGGATGGTGAAAGGGCAGCAGGGCAGGACTAAGGCAGGACTTCTCTCAGACCCTCCCTCTCCTTCTTTCCTAAGTACAGAGTGATGGGAAAATATTTGAGATGAGGGAGGGAGAAAAATAGGCAAGAAACACAGCTGGGGAGGTGTCACCCTTCAGGAGGAATGAAGAAATGCACCATCGCCTGGAAGTGGCCAGTACATGGCCCTCACTACTTTGCATATCTGGCTTGGTGGGCTCTGGGGGAGGGGATGCCATGAGCAGCGTGAGAGTCAACGTTACCTGCGCAATGCTGCCCAGCCTGCCCGGTTTCAGCAGGCAGCGAGGCGCTCTCCTCAGCGCCAAGAGGCTGAATCAGGCGGCGTGAATCCAAAAAGAAGCATGATACCACCCAGCCCCCAGCCTGCCCGGTTTCGGCAGGCAGCAGAGCACTCTCACAGCGCCAAGAGATTGAGCCGGGAGATGCAAAGCTCACCAGCTTTCCACCTTGCTGGCTGCTGAAACTGGGCAGGCTGGGGGCTAGGCAGCAATACATTTCTCATCAGTTTTGCGCCACCCGGCTCAGCCTCTCAGCACTGTGAGGAGAGTCCCCTGCTGCCTGCCGAAACCCCTGTCCCGGAGCCCATTAAGACGGATATGTGAAGTAGGCGAGGGCCATTTGCTAGCTACTTCCAGGCGATGGTACATTTCTTCATTCCTCACAAAGGGTGACACCTCCCCAGCATGCACCCAGGGGGCGGGGGCGATGCAGCAGGGGCTGGTTCCTCGCTGTTTCCAAAAGGTCTTGTAGAGCTAAGACTGAATGTGTTTCAGCATAGATCAGTGGTTCTCAACCTTTCTAATGCCGTGACCCCATAATACAGTTCCCCATGTTGTGGTGACCCCCAAGTGGGTGTGGCCACCAATAAGAGGGAGTAGGACAGCTAGGGAAAAGGAAAAAAAATGGCGGACAGCGTGGTTTGGCGACCCCCGTGAAATGGTCATTCGACCCCAAATGGGGTCCCGACCCACAGGTTGAGAACCACTGGCATAGATGGTCACCACAAAATTGTACATTGGCTCCTGGCCAGCCTGGGCCAGGGCCAAGGCAGTGGGGGCCGTTCCCTCACTGTTTCCAGGATGGCTTCACGGGCCACATGAAACCACTTTGCGGGCCGCATCCGGCCCCCAGGCCGTGTGTTTGACATGTCTGACCTAAAGTCACTGTAAAAATAATATCTAATTATTAATAAGTTATAAGTGGACATCCCTATGACATCTGTCAAAGAACCTTCACATTTATTCCATCTTCAACACAGAAAGAGTGACAGTCAATATTTTTAATTTCAGGGGCCTCGTGTAGACAGCTTCTTTTCTTTCTCTGTCATCTATTTTAAGCTAACTTAATACTCTCAGTGATAATTTTATATAGTTTGCTGAGGTATGGATCATTTTAATCCACAAATTTGTTTTTGCACATATGTATCTGAGACATCTCCTAAATATGTAGAAGCCATTTAGTTTTAAAAGTTCAACCACCTAAGTTTCACTATTAGAAGGGAATGTTAGAACACAACAAGCTGATCTATATATCCATTTTGGAAGGAACTGACTTTTGGACTCATTATATTTTTACAGCCTAATTATGAATTGCTTGATAAGGAAGTAGAAAAAAGAAAAATGGCTCTACAGGAAGCTAAATTAAAAGCCAAAGGATTAAATCCAGATGGAACTCCAGCTCTTTCGACATTGGGAGGCTTTTCACCTGCTTCTAAGCCCTGTAAGTTTTATTTACTAGTGGTTGCCATTTTGACTATGTGCAGCCACAGTCAGCTCCAGATTTTATGCTTTTTAATTATATATTACTTCTAAAGCTATTGACACGATCAAGCAAAATAATGTAATCAGCTTTTGTCACAATACCTAATTTGGTAGTATCTGTGTTCTGAAACCTATTGAAAATACTAATAGGACTCACTAAGTCTCTGAATCCTTGCTCTCCAAATGTTGCAGCCGTTAGATACTTAACAAAGGTATGCAACTGTTTTGCTTCAAACTCAACAGGTGCATTGTGTTTTGGAAGCTCTACCATCCATTCTAGAATATCATCCTATCCCTCTTCAATAGCTCTCAGCATAGCCTACCAGGCCTTCCAATTTTCTTCTTCAGTTTTGCAGCATAACATAATTCACCATCTTCTCTGGTGTACTCAGTTGTCCTTCCCTGCTTCCTCTTAGCTGCTTCATTATATTCTTGATTCCTTTTTCCTATTTTGTCTTATTCTGTATCTGGATCAAGCATGCATGAATTATTTGTCATATTCTTACTGTTTAGCAACTCCTTTATGAATGGCTAGTTTGGGGAATGTGTGTCCCAAGTTATCTAATATTTTGGAAAGCATGGATGTGAAAAATATCTAGCAAACAGTCCTTAGAATAATTAAGTTAACATATGATAGTGCTTAAAAGTTTGTGAATCCTTTTCAACTTCCAATATTTTTGTGTAAATATGACCTAAAATATGACTGCTCTGCACAAGTGCTAAAAACAAGATGAAGATAACTCAGTTAAATAAATGAGCCAAAAACATACCTGAAAATGACCCAAATGATCCATATTTGCTTGTGGCAAAAGTATGTGAATCTTTGCTATCAGTAACGGCTGTGTTCCCATGCTCTTGATCAGCAATAACTGCAACTAAATATTTTCTATTACTGTTGCTCAGTCCTGAAAATTGGCTTGCAGGAATTTTATCTCAATCCTCCTTAGAGAACAGCTTTAACTCTGGGACGTTGGTGGGCTTCCTCACATGAGCTGTCCATTTCTAATCCTTCACACATTTCTATAGGATTAAACTCAGGTCTTTGATTTGGCCATTCTAAAACATTAACTTTCTTCTGCTTTAACCATTCTTTAGTCGTACAACTTGTGTGCGACCATGTTTCCCAAATGGGATAAGATTCTTATGCTGGAATGCAGGTTTTGTCTTTTACCAAACAATACTTTTCATTCAAGAACAAAAAGTTCTGTTTGGGCTCATCCTCCCACAACAATATTTATTTTGGGAAATTTCTTATTGCCTCCCTATCATGCACATCACTGTTATTCAGAGTTCCCCTAATAGTTGTCTCATGAACATTGACATTTGCTAATTCAAGAGAGGCCTTTAGTTTGGAATTCTTTGAGATCTCCTGGAGCCTTGTTTTTATTGTATCTTGGTTAGTCAACCACTCCTGGGAAAATTAATAATGGTTTTGAATTTGAAGACAATCTGCCTTTATATACATTATATACACTTTATGTACATTATATACAGACATTATATACACTTCCATGTACCTGTGTTGTGATAATCAGACTTCAGTATTGAATACCAAGAATTCTGTTCTTTAAATAGGGTAGGACCTCTCAAATTCATACTTGATTCATTCCATTGATTGAAACACCTGACTCTAATTTCTGCTTCAAATGAACTGACAATCCTAGAGTTTCACATACTTTTATCACACAGCTTTGGATAGTTTTCTTAAATGAAAGGAGATATTTTTTTTGACTCATGTTTAATTGGCTTTGTTGTATTGTTTCAGTGTTTGTGTGGAGAGTAGATCACGTTTTAGATCATATTTATGCAAAAATACTGAAAATTCAAAAGATTCACAAACTTTTAAACACCACTGAATGTAAATCCAATAATAGTGAATATTTCTGTTACCTTAAAAACACTGATATTATTTATTTCAAATAATAGGAATCCAAATTGTTTGTGAGACACTTCTTTGGAAGCCACTGATTTTAAATTTTAAGAAAAGGGAGGCTAGTCATATTGTTTAAGGGGTAAGATAAAAGAGGCCAGTGTTTAAACCAGGAAAAATTAAACTTAATGGAAACTGATGATCAGAATCTAGTTACTAGTTACAAGAAAAGGATATTTACCTCAGATTATTTTATTTCTTAGCATCTCCAAGAGAAATAAAAATAGAAGAAAAATCTCCAGTATGTATTAATGCAAAAACTATCAGAAAAGAGCCAGAAGACAGGCAGATGGTTTCCAAGAGTCCTTATAATGGGTAAGTAATGAGGTTTGCACAAAACAGAAATGCATTTTTTTCAAAGCTGGAACGAATCATTTTATTTCACAACCGCTCAATTATAATAAAATAGAAACTATTATTGAGTTTTTGTTATTAAGGATCATGCAGTCTGTCTGTCTCTGTTCTCTTCCTCCAGCAGATTCTAGCATGGCATATCCCTACGTTGTGCCCTTCAGCTAATCATTTCAGTTTCTCCCCCCCCTTCGGCCTCCAATATCCTTATTTCCCCGCAAATAAGTCCTAGTTTGGGGCAAGGCGCACACCTAAAAATCAAGCTAGTGGGGAGGGGGGCAGAGCTGCTCCACGCGCCCCAGACCTTACCATTGCAACCAGGCCTCCCATGCCCCGACACCTGCCTCACTGGGCCACTTATTCTGCAACCGCTCGCGCACATCACCCCCAGCCTTCATTTCGCCATCAGAGGCCTTCAGGAAAGGCCTCTGCAGCCAAGAACCGAGCTCCGGATTGACGCATGTGGTGCCCCCTGGAAGCCAAGGTTCTCAGCTGCAGAGGCCTTTCCTGAAGGCTTCTGACAGTGGAATGGAGCTGGAGGCGCCACATGCATCAATCCGGAGCTCTGTTCTCAGTTACAGATGTCGTTCCTGAAGGCCTTTGATGGTGAAATGGAGGCCAGGGGCAATGCGCGCAAGTGGAAGCGAGCAGCTGCAGAAGTGGGCCAGCTGGGTGGAGTTGTCAGTGCCGCTGCTGTGAGGTGAGATAGGAAAAGACATCCCCCCAAAATAAGACCTGGTGCCTCTTTCAGAGGCCAAAAAAAGACCAGGTCTTATTTTCAGGGAAACACTGGATCTCCCCCATCTAGAACAACCAAGTTTGTGGTTATACCAAAACCAAAACAATCTTTTTTTCATCTCGTACATGGACAGAACCAACTGAAAAGTTGGTTTAGGTCAAAGCATAAACCTCTCAAAACCAGCTGTTCTGTGCTCTGATTTCAGCACAAATTGTTTTCCTTATATCCAGAATTAACACTCTTGTAATAAAGCTTTTGTCACATGCTATTCATTTAAAGCAACTTAATTGTTGCAGCCTATCCAGTAATTAATTCCTTTTTTTTCCTTACCAGTATGAGAAAAGAGAGCAAGCGGAGCAGAAGCAGCAGAAGTGGTAGCCGATCAAAGTCGCGAACAAAATCGCGATCCAGGTCTCACTCTCCAAGGAGACAGTAAGTATTTTGTTACAATTTTAATTTAAAATGTATTTTTATTTTACTGCATAATACTTTAGGAAGGTTAGTTTTAAGATTGCAATGCATTCATGTTGTGAATGCTTTGAGAACAATTTGGGAGTCTTACTCTGACTTTGGGCTTGCTATGGAAGTCAATAGATCAGTAAATTCAGCCGAAGCAGTCCATGATGGTTGCAGCTAAGATCTAAAAATGTTTGGGTTTCAGATAATAGAAACTTATTGTCTGAAGGTATCAACGCAAACAAATAGGGCAAGCCAGGTGTATCTCACACCTTTTCCCCACTCATCTCTGTACCCTGGTACACCCACCAATCTTCCCAGTATTTTCCATTCCCTGCCACCTCCTTGCCAGTTCCAGTATCTTTGGCTGCAAGCACTAAATATTGGCCAGCACGCCCACCCCCAATTTCCCTGGTACCTTTCTTTCCTACTTAGGAGTCCTCGTGGCGCAGTTGTTAAAATACAGTACTGCAGGCAAACTCTGCCCAAGCCTGGAGTTCAGTCCCTATGGGGCTCACTCATGAAATCTCACTGCAGGATTGAAAGCTGAATGCCCTAAAAAGAAATATATGAAATACACAATATTCTTCTAGGATCTTCTATAGCAGTGGGATCCTCCCATAAGTATAACATATCATTCAGTAGTTTTGCATATCAAACAATAATAGACTGGATTTCCTAATTTTCTGTTTTGTTGTAATTGATTTGCAAACAAATATAACATGAGTAGTCTGGTAGAAGTAATTTCAGTAACGTAAACAATAATGTTGAACAAAATAGGAGCAGTAGGTAATTCAGAGCTATGTTTTGCATAACAAGCTGAAAAGTATAATGTTGTGTTTTAAGTTACAACAATAGACGGAGTCTCTCGGGAACCTACAGCTCAAGATCCAGAAGCAGATCACGTAGTCACAGTGGCAGCCCTCGAAGACACCACAATCATGGATCCCCCCATCTAAAGCCAAAGCACAGCAGAGAAGAATTGAAAGGAGTAAATAGACATAGTCACAAGCGAAAAAAGTCTCGGTCACGTTCTCAGAGCAAATCTAGGGACCATTCAGACCTCGTTAAGAAACATAGACACGAGCGAGGACACCACAGGGACAGGCGAGAAAGGTCTCGCTCATTTGAGAGATCCCATAAAAGCAAGCACCACAGTGCTGGTCGTTCAGGACATAGCAGGCACAGGCGCTGAATGTGGGTGTGTTGCTTATTACCTTTGTTTGGATGTTATACAAGGTATGGGACTGTTTGAAACTTGAAGTCAATTAGGATTTAATTTGAAGCCCAGTATGTCCAGAATGTAAGACACGTTAAAAAAAAATGTTGAAGTTTTGCACATAAAATACCTTAGCAGTATCATATAATTTGAAACAATAATCAGGTTAAATTGTATGTGTTCAGGATTGTGGTATCAATATGAAAACTGGAGATCTGTTTCTGTACAAATGTATCTTATTTTTATACGAACATATTGCAGACATTTCTATTTAAGTATAGTTATTTGTTTAAGATAATGGTGGGTACTTTCTTACACTGGTTTTAGTCTGCATGTGTAAATTTTTTTTACAAAAAAATAAAATATACAACTTTTTACTACCCTGCTGAATACCTCATTAAACAATCTTTTGTCAAATTCTGATGTTTTCTTAACAAGTCATTATTTCCTCCTAGTTTCTCTTCAGATAGCATAGAGAGACATCTTCTAAAGTATCATTTAAACATTACAGAAACTTCCCAATAAGATAATGAATGTTGAAAGTAGCAAAACTTGTTTTCTCTTCAGAATCAGATTAAATAGTGAATCTGAATCAGATGAAAGGTCATTATTAAAATTCAAGCCTTCAATTCAGACTTGATTCTGAGTGAACATTTGGGCACATGTATTAGGTTTTCTTTGAAGCAATAGTTGGCTGTTTCTTGGTTTGAATTTTTCTTCCTGGACTAAGTTATAATATATTGCCTTGCTACAGCATAATATGTCAGCCTTTATAACTGTTAATTAACTCAGATTTCTAATTTGTTTGCCAAATGCATCATCCGGAAGCCATGCCCACCCCATTGCCGGCAATGGCAAAACTGTCCTGATAACGTTGCGCGACATCACATGATGTCGCAAGTTTGACATGTCTGCTCTATTGAATCCAGTTCAGGGCAGGACACCAGGGCTTTGTCAGGAGTCTAAACATTGCCTTGTTTTTCTTAAACCACATTGCGTTATAACAAGTCAAAGTGTGGAAAAACTTGGGAACACTTTTATTTAAAACTTCTCTCTTTTTTTTCTATAATTACCAATTGCTGAGCTGTGGATTCTTCTGCGCAAAGTGGGTGTGCAGAGCTGACCCCAGCATTTAATTATCAACACAACTTCAGTTTATTCTCCAATTTAACTTTAAATTTATATATAACAATTCTCTTTCCAATTCACATGGACCACCTCAAGCTCTTGTTTAAACAAATAGCAGCATGGTTGACAAGGGAATGTGAGGGACTGGGAAAGAGAGTGAAGGGGTTTGTACGTTTATTTGAGAAGAAAAGTCCATCCAGACGTGAAAGGTAAGAAACTCTCTTCAAAGACACTGCCTTAACTCTATATATAACAAAGTCTTTGTTTCTTCGAACAAAGACACCATCCTGAAATTGTGCCATCCTTCCTTTCTCTTTATCATCTCCATAATAGAGATGGTTAGGGAGAGGTTGTGTCCATACTTCTGCCCTTGGGTTGGTGAGGTGTAACATGAATACCATATTTTCCAGTGTATAAGACGACTTTCTAAACCATGAAAATCTCAAAAGTCAGGGGTTGTCTTATATGCCCAGTCGTCTTATACACCGGAAAATACCGTATTTTCTGGTGTATAAGACGACTTTCTAAATGAAAATCTCAAAAGTCGGGGGGGGGGTCTTATACGCCCAGTCGTCTTATACACCGGAAAATACGGTAAATCATGAGGCTGCTCCTGGATTTGTCAGTAAGGAGGAATGAAATGATATAATTTAGATCTGGCTCATTTGTGGATTAAGTCAATATCACTAAATGGGATAAATTGTTGTCAACAGATGATTGTGCTGTGATTAATACAAGGACATAGATGAAGTAAAAATAAGGACGTGGTACCACATTTATGGAGATTCTCAGTCTTCCAAGTCATGGTTGTCCCAAAGGTGCTTTTTTATGAGGCAACTGGACTTTATTTTTTCTTTTTGAAGATGTTTTGCTTCTCGTCCAAGGAGCTTCTGTGGTACTAAGTCTTTGATGAAGAAGCTGGTATGCTTTAGGAACACACTGTTAACAGGAAACAGGTATATAAATCTCTATGCAAGTCAGTGGGAGTGGTTTTGTGTAAGTAAAAACCACAATCATTTTTTCTTTCATGCAAACAAAGGGGTTTTTTTTTCCTTCTAAGCAGGGTTAGAGGTATCTGGACATGGATAAACTTCATGCCTTTAGGATCTTTTTTCTCTTTTTTCAGTCATGGGGTTTGATGTAAAAAATACCGAATTAAAGAATTGTACAACCAGGAATTTGCTTGCAGCCTTGAACTGAATAGAAGCTACAGCCTTCCAGCTCCTGCATTCTCCTGCTGATTCATAACATGTCCAGGAAACAGAAATCATTTTGTTGTTGCTGAGAACATCCTTGCTGATAATCTGCATACATACCGCAGGTATCTGCCCACACCTGTTCTAAGTTGCAATTTATATAGCTAGTTCTTAAAATACTAAATGGGTTTTTGGCTTACTGTTCAGGGTATCCATTTGCTCTCTATGGAATTCCACCTCTTCAGTTTCTATGGGTTATTTTTATTTTCCATTTATATTGTAACTTCTTATGTTGAAACAGCATGCACATTCCAAGCCTCTAATTTTCTAAGCTTTCTTAATTTATTTCTATTTTTAATGGAGATAGGAAACATTCAGCTGACAGCACACAATATGCTTGTGCCTGCGGGTCTAAAATAACTAAAATCAGAAAATAAAAGATCAAAAGAAAGCAGCATACCTTTAAGTCAATTATATCTGAAACAATGTAAATTATAACCATTCCCCCTCCCCCAAGCAAACTCAACCTTTACACTTATAATCCTATTTGTTACTGGCTCAACAAATTAATTAATATGACATGTTTTTAAAAAGGCTTGTGAGGACAGGATAATAAAGACAGCACAGAATTTAAACACAAGGCCAGTAGGTTAATTGCATTAAGATTTAATTATAAGGCATTTAGTGACCTGGTCTTAGCGTTTATCAAATGTTCTTTGCAGTCATTGCCCAGAATATTTAATGACCAGTTAGAACTCTTACTTTCTCACTTTACCCCATAAGTAAGAAAATTACATTAGAGATTATTTTTTCTAATTAAATTTGAGAAGCCAGGGAAGGGATTTTGACTATGAGGAAGATGCTGTTGAATTACAGCTCCCAGCATTTCTTCCACAGTGAAGAAATCCACCTTTGGATGGTGGAATTTTATTTGTATATTTATACATCTATACATTTATTTGGAGAGTCAGAGACTTGCCAGACTGACATGCATGTTTTTACAAACATCCGTTGATTAGATTCTAGCCTACAACACTGAAATCACTACATAGCAGGTAAAAAGCTAAAATTGAGTGTGGGCTTGAATGAATTTACTAGCTTTCTGTTTGCCACTAGATGACAGTCTATTAATAGGGTTTCCAAGATGTCTTTGCTATCACACTTTGGTATACACTTAAGAACACATCAAATATTGTACATTTTTCTATAACAAAAAACAAATATCCAACTAGAAGAATACTAAAGCTATTACATTTAGGGAAATCTGAGAAGCAGAAATGTAGAAGAGACAAGGTTTAATATTTTTCATAAAAATTAATTTCTTAATACACTTTTGTGTATATGAAGCAATACGTTTTATTCATTATAAACAATTGTTTTCCATTGTTGTGCCCTTAATTGTCTAGTCACAGTTTTTCCATGTTCACCGATTCAGTAGATTTTTATATTCTTGGTTTTGGGATAGCACCGTATTTTAAAAAAAAAACGTTTAATAGCTTAAAGGCCTATATACAATTGTGTAGGAAAACACAATGAAGGGGATAAAGGGGAGGTCAGGCATGGAATGATATCACTTCTATCAGATCTCACATGACACCAAATACGTAATCACAGCATTTGCATGATGTCATCACTAGCTCACTATTATTTTGCATCGGATGCACACAATGTTTGTCACAGATGCTACTGAATGCAATAAGAATCATTTTAGAGCAAACAAACTTCTAGTATCCTTCCTACAGGGTAATCACCAAGGTCATGGGGAGCAGAAGAGTTGTGGGGTCACAGTCAAGGAAAATATCAGTCTTTAGAGATAATAAAACAGATGTCTTAAACCAGGGGTAGGCAACCTGGGCTCTTTTATGACTCGTGGACTTCAACTCCCAGAATTCCTGAGCCAACACAGCTGGCTTAGGAATTCTGGGAGTTGCCTACCCCTGTCTTAAAGCATTAGTGGTCTGGTTGTACTGTGTTCATATGACTTGTTGGCTCAACATCTCAGAATACAGAATAACAGAGTTGAAAAAGGACCTTTGTGGTCTTCTTGTCCAATCCCCTGCTTAAGTAAGAGACCCTATACTATTTTGGACAAAAGGCTGTCCAATCTCTTCTTAAAAACCTGCAGTGATGAAACACCCAAAACGTCTGGAGGCAAGCCGTTCCACTGATCAATTGTTCTTTCTGAGAGGAAATTTCTCCTTAATTCTAGCTCAAAGGATTAAAAAAAATATTAAGCATGTTGACATTTTCTATCTTTAACAAACCAGCAAATCATCCAAATCTGTGTTCTTTTCAATATAAAACGGTGCAATCATTTTTATCTTGGCAAAATAAAAGAGAAGAAAAATCCCACCTGAATATTGGGCTTTGTCCGGGTGTCGTGCAGTACCTATGAGTCAGCCTCAGAATGAATGCAGCTTCGAGCTGGCATTTGGAAGCAAATTCCCCAATCTAAAACTATCCGTTGAAATCATGCACTACAAGGATCTTGAGTGTAGTAGTGGAATGGTCTGTAATCATGGTGTTATCATTGTAAGAGTTGACAGTCATGAGATTGTCCACCCTGATAATAAGGTAAGAACAAAAGAAAATAAAAAGAAAAGAAGAGGAAAGGGAAATGTTTTTTGTCTGCAGTTCTCTTTAACAGAAACAGAGGAATGTTTATCAAATGGAGGGGATACGGTATGCCACATTCTTGTGTAAACAGTTTATTTTGAGTTTCCATTGGTCATAAAACATCATTAAGCGAAACAGCTGAAAATAGTCTTTGAGTGTATAATATAATAAGATTGGACAAGAAACTAAAGCATTAATGAAATTTCTCAAAAGAGATTTTGTCAGACTCTTTTAATACAAAGACTAAAAAAAAAGAATATGACATGGCAGATTACACCTTGTTAAATTGTTTAGGTATGTGTATTCTGATATTTATTTTACGTAACCCCAGCCAACACTCCTCTTTTTCTGTACTTTAATGCCACAGTATTCACCTGTATGAAGCAGGCATCTGTTGCCTGGAACAAAACAAGGCCCAGTGGAAAAAGATTTAACCCTCCTTCAGCTACAGAAGCTACATGTCTGAACCATTATCAGTTTCTCAACCTCAGCAGCTTTGAGATGTGCAGGCTTCAACTCCCAGAATATCCATGCAGGCTGGGGAATTCTGGGAGTTGAAGTCTACATATAGTAAAGTTGCTGAGGTTGAAAAACACTGCTCTAGATGGAAAGAACTTGCAACTGATTAAGGTCTATACTTGCACATAACACTAATAATGGAGAGGAGACAGAAAAGGAGTTGTAAAATTGTTCTAATGAAAACTGCCAGAGAAAAGTTGCTTTCTTAAAATTGGCACATTTTGCATGGAGAGCAAATCTTCTATGGATCTTGCACACAAGCCGTACATTTCAAGTAATATATCATGGTGAAATATATATTTAATCTGTACATGGATCTATATTGAAGTGGATAGATTCTTATATATCTCAGGCACTTTAAGAGGCAGTTCTCTCTTCGCTCCTTGCCTCCAGTCCCATTTTTCATTATGAATAACAGCATTAATTTTACTAATTCATTCACTGTCTAGCCAGTTTTATCTATGCTTTTCTCTTAACTAGACCTTAACAGATGTGTATTTTAAAGACAAATCCTTTTTTTTTTTACATTTATTGCCCACGGAAAAGCTATCACTCCAATACATTAAATACAATAACCTTAGATTATAAAATAATTATCCTAGAGGTCTGATTTCTCAACTCTCTGGAGTTGCAATCATGAACATGCAATAGAACAACTGGATAAGAAGGACCTAATCTTTGTTGGAACAGACACAAGTATCCTGGTGTTCTGTGGAAAGAAGAATGCCAAGATGATCTCTGGAGGGATTGTTTGAAGAACCTCTGGACTGACACTATAAATTCCAGAGAGTATCTGCCTATTCCATGGGGTTAGATAGGGTGGCCATGCCCAAGTCTTTTCCTTCAGATGTTGCCATCTACCCTTCCTCCTGAGATACAGCAGGTTTCCACTCTTTTAGCCTTCCAGAAGTTCATTAAATGCTGGTTCTTTACCAAGTGTTGGGTGAGATTTGAATCTGGGAATTCTATTTACTGATTATTGAAAAGTGCTGGTGAAGTGCCAGGTTCTAATTTTACAATTCTTTGTTTTTATTATTGTTTTTAGCCACCTAGAGTGGTGGCACATCAAATGGATAGCCGCATAAGTCTTATAATAAATCAATAGACATTTTCTTCATAAGAACCCACTGTCTGTCTCTTTTGAACTACTTGAAAGCTATTATAAAAATGTCATTTATGTAGCCTTTCAAATATTGCTAACAACAATTTCCATGCTTCTTCATTATAGGCGAGGTGAATTAGGGCTTCTGAGAATTGTAAACTTAAATCTGGAGGCTCATGGTTGCCCGTTTCTGCAGCCTTTAGCAAAATGCAATTATTTACAGTCTCCTGTCTGTATATCTAGTTGCTTATTTCCTTAGCCTTGAGTTGTTCAGGTCAGAAGTTGTGAACTTCTGATAAAGGTAGACCAGGCTCCAATGTGCACACATGCAGATTTCAACATGCATAATAAAGATAATGACTCTTATACAACACATTTATGTTGATAATGTGGATATGTTTAATTTAAAAAATATAATAAACAATTTTAACAAATAATCTTTCAATTAGAAAGCTGTATTTTAACCTTCTTGATTGGCATCTATTTGATTAAAATCTACACTGGTGCCTATGATAATATTTACAATTGTCCAGAATATGGTGAGCAAACATCCCTAAATCTTGCAAAAAGTCTATTTCAACTCCTGCCAGACCAGCATAAACAATGCAGAGTGCTCTGGATTTCTGGAGTGGGAAACACAGGGGAAATAGGATTCAAGATTCTTGCATTAGTCATTTCAAGCAACATTTCAAATCTGCAAAAACTAACTTTTTCATTGACCATTCAAACTACCACAGCAGGGAAGTTTTATTTCATAGTTTTAATAAGTCAGGATATGAAATTGCTCTATGCCAGGGATCTTTGCCACCAACAATACAATGCACTGTTCTGATAAATCTCAGAGGATTCCCATTGATGGATTCCATTTCCACAGTTCTGTGCGTGTAGTTATGAATTTGTGTGCTTGCACACATTTAGGACTTCAAGGAGGCGTAATAAGCTTGCCATATCCAGAAAAGATCCAGTCAGTCTCTCTAGGAAAGACAGACATCGAGTGTAGCTCAGGCAGAAGTCTATAACCTAATGAACTCTAGAAAAAAAAATAGAGAGGAAATAATCCATTTTCAAGAGAGCTGTTGTCCATAGAGCTGTGGGTATTCTATACAATATTGATGGGGAGGGTGAAGAGAAATAAACACCCTTTAATTTTCTCCTCTCCCATTTTTAAAAGTAGCTCCGGTTGAAGAAAAAAAAATCTTACCGCACTGCAGGAAAGACGTAGTTTATGGCACAGTGTTCACTCTTTCCAGTATGATTCATTTAGCAATGATTACAAAATGTACCTTCTAAAAAAGGTACATGGCAGAGTATTGAGCTCAGCCACTACCATATCACCAGGACATAAACATTTTGAAGGGATGCTGCTTAGAACATAGACTTCTTTTCAAATAGACATTTTCATCATTTATTTAATTCTATGGGGCAAGGAGAATGTTCAGAAAGACCATCAGGATGTTCTTTTTAGTTATTGCTTTGGGTCATCATCTTTTTCCTAAAGAAAAAAAGGGGAGTTCTACAGATGGCATTTAGCACTGGCGAGATTGGCTAAAATATACAAAAATAAGAATCCGGATTGTTGGAAATGTAAAAACAAAGAAGGAACATTTTATCATATGTGATGGCAATGCCCCAAAGCAAAGACCTATTGGGAGCAGATAAGAAGTTGGTTATAGTAAATAACAAAACAACAAATTGAACTCAAACCCAAAATATTTTTATTAGGCATAATTAACCCAAAAATCGAGAAACGACTCCAATATATCATTATACATATTATAACTGCAGCATGCATTGCATATGCGCAATGTTGGAAAAGGGAGAACATACCAACAAATGCAATGATTGTATGTAAGATATTAGACCAGTGGTTCTCAACCTTTTTAATGCTGTGGCCCCCAACCGGTCGTAAGTCGAGGACTTTCCCTGCCCGGGAGCACCACGCATGCATTGTGCCGCCTCCTGCACCAGCCGAGGTGTAGCTGGCAAGCGGCAGAGACGACGCAGGCCGACCACCAGCTGGCCCAGCCCAAGGGAAGTAAGGCACCCGCCGGGCCCCACACGCGCCAGCAACCCTCCCTATACCCGCCGGCCTCCCACCTCCCACCCCTGGCCCGCTTTTACTTATATTTTTAGTAGTTGCTCAGCAGGGAGGGGTGGAAGCTTCCAGACAGCTCGCCTTCGCTGCAGACAACTTGCAGCACCGTTTGCAGAATGGGACTTTTGGCAGGCTCAGCAGGGCAGAGACATCCTGGACAATTCCTATTGGCTTTTGAAAGCCAACAGAATTAGACTCTATTCAAGAGCCAATAGAATAAAAGGGAGTAGCACAGCTAAGGAAAAGGGGGAAAAATGGCGGACTGCGTTGTGAAATGGTCGTTCGACCCCAAATGGGGTTCCGACCCACAGGTTGAGAACCACTGTATTACACTGTGCTGAGATGAACAAACTTTCCTTAGAAATAAAAGACAAAGAAGCTACAGAATTTTACAAGATATGGGACATGTATTATAACTGGCTAGAATTGCAGAATAAAAATGTATGAGAAGTAATGTAAATAAATGTAAATAAACTTAAGAGATATAGGACATAGTATTGTTAAGAAAAAATGTATTGTGTATTATGTTTGTTTGTAAAGAAAAAAAAGGAAAAATAAAAATTTAAAAAATAAAAATAAAAAAATAAAGGGCTTGGGGAGATGGCCAAGGTCCTATTCAACTGAGCAAGCAGGAAGCTTCCATACATAATAGGGCTAGCTTGCCATATTTTGCAGAAATTATTCTTCCTTTCTGAATCCCCTGAAGCTCCATCTCTTCCTAAATGAGTACTAAAAGTAAAAAGAAGTGATGGCATTCGAGTTTAAATGAACTCAGTAGACCAAATGGAGATGGCTGTTTTGCATATGTGAATTCATGTGTATCATAAAGTCACTGAGTGTGGTGAGGTGAGACACCAGGCATTGACTAGACCACTAAGCAAGGGATTAAATTAAATCCCATAGTTCTACCAGTTGAACTGCCCTGACTCAGGTCTAGCTCATTCCAGGGAAAATTCAGCCAAAAAGATGAAGTCTAATGTTATGAAAGTTTAGTACTGCAGGGTTTACACTGGCAGGGAATAGGAGGCCAAAAGAAGATTTTATTTGAAAATCAAATCATGCCTTACCAAAGAGTTACGGGCTGTGATGAAACAATTCTGTAGGAATCTACCAGATAAACATTTGATTATAAGGTAGTTAGAGGAGGAAACCCTTGCTTATACAACCACATTTAAAATTCTGTCTTGGAGAAATTTCCTCTCCTCTTTTCTTCGTTCTCATTCATTATTTGAGAAACATCTGTTTGTGTTCATTCTTGGATGTTTGTCTGAGTTTAGCAAGTTTCTTCTTTTTTTTTTTTAGAAGATCTGCCTTTGGAGTTCAAATGACAGGCTTAGAATAAAGTTTCAGTGATTTTGCTGGTCTGATTTTGGCTAGCAATACTCTAGCACTACATACTGATCAAAATGCAGGCTATTATTTAATCACCATAGTTTGTTAGAAGCTTTTCAATATAGAATAAATGACGTCTTTGCAGCCAGTGTCTGCAGTATTCCAGGTGTAGTCTCACTAGGGTTTTATAAAGTGGTACTAATACTTCTCGTGATCTTGATTCTATGCCTCTGTTTATACAACCCAGGATTGTATTAGCTTTTTTGGTTGCTGCTGCACACTGCTGGCTCATAGTTAAGTGATCGTCCACTAGGACTCCAAGGTCCCTTTCACAGTTACTATTTTTAAGCCAGGGCTCACCTAATCTGTACTTAAATGTTTGATTTTTCCTGCCTAAATGTAAAACTTTGTTTTTCTCCACATTAAAACTCATTTTGTTGGATAGGGCCCATTGTTCAAGTTTGTAAAGATCTTTTTGGATCTTGAGCTTGTCTTCTGGGGTGTTGGCTATTCCTGCCAGTTTAGTGTCATCCGCAGATTTGATGAGTTCCCCTTCTATTCCCTCATCTAAGTCACTGATGAAGATATTGAAGAGTACTGGGCCTAAGACAGAGCCTTGTGGTCCCCCACTGCTTCCTTGTCTCCTGTGGATATAGTATAATTGAGGACTAACCATTGAGTATGGTTTGTCAGCCAGCTACAAATCCATCTGGTGGTGATGTTGTCTATTCCACCTTTTTCTAGCTTACCAAGCAGTGGATTGTGGTCTACTTTGTCAAATGCCTTACTGAAATCTAAGTATACTATGTCCACAGCGTTTCTTCATGTTCATATAAA
Source organism: Crotalus tigris (assembly GCF_016545835.1). Taxonomy (NCBI): domain Eukaryota; kingdom Metazoa; phylum Chordata; class Lepidosauria; order Squamata; family Viperidae; genus Crotalus; species Crotalus tigris. The sequence continues at coordinate 1,355,542 of NW_024100597.1, read as the reverse complement.
TGTGCTTTCCTCTTGCCCTTATGTTGAGAGGAAAGTATAGTGCAGTGATGGCGAACCTTTTAGTGACCAAGTGCCCCAAAACTGCCCCACCCTGCCCCACGCCCCCTGCACCGCCCCTCTCCACCCACCTGCAGGGGCCATCCACCACCTTCACAGCCTGTCGCAGATTGCACAGGTGGCCCAGCAGTGCCATGGCGGGCATGCCCTCCACCTGTTCCCAGCATCATCATCTATTTGCGACGGGACACAAGAGCGAAGTCTTGTCCCCACTGCCTGGCTGCCATGTCCTTGGCTGCGCTGCTCCAGGCGGGCCATGCCTGGGGGCAACTCTCCTCTGGGGGGGCTGCTGGTGTAGAGGGGGCCGCAGGGAGGGGCGGGGCTGGAGCAATGGCACGTGTGCCCATAGAGAGAGTCTGAGTGCCGCCTCTGGCACTTGTGCCATAGGTTCGCCACCACAGGTATAGTGACTCAAATTATGCTGGACAAGCAATCTTGACATTCAGCGATAGCAATGAGATCAGGTCATGGTAGTGTCCTGCTTACACTTTTTAATGTGGGGTAGGTTCAGGATTGCAAAGGTTCACCCAGATGAACACAAGGGAAGCAGTTGGGCAAGCCAGATATTTGACAATACTCTGGCTTTTGCAGTTCCAGACAAGCAACAAAAACATATGAAAGTCCCAGTGGATTAATATACAGACAGTGAATTTAATTTGGCTTGATGACCTACAAGCTGGGCAGGCCACACTAAAGACCTTGGCAGAGTGATAACATATGTGGCCAGCCCAGCTCAAAATTTTTTTGTTTATTGCATTTGGCCTTATCAGCTTAGCTTTTCTTATGCACAGCTTACTGGGTTATAGTTCATTTTCCCTTCCTTTTCTTTGGCTGATTTTGCATAAAAAGCCGTTAACTTCAAGCTGTATTTATTTATTAAATTCAAGTCCAGTGTTACATATTTATTCACAGATACAGTGCCTAATTTCTTACTGTGTGTGCTGGCTACTGGTGTCAATTTCATTTGCACCTACCATTGGAACATGGCATCCAGAAACAGATACAGACTGTATGTGCAATTCAGTGTAACCTCATTCTAAACAACAATGACATTGCAGTTATTTCATAGCAATATTGATTTTGGACTGATTATTTCTTGGCTTCTAGATATCAGGGGTAAATTATATGACCACAGAAACATGTTTTGTTTCAATGAACACTTTTTGTCAGCTTGCAGAATTATATATGGTGCCAATTTTGGTACAAAAACAAGTTCCTAGTAAAAATCACCCACATCTGTAAAAATACATAATTACAAGAAGGAAAACTATGGTGCAATTCTGTATCTGTATTCAGAAATAGCAATGCTGAACACTAATGAAGCAACTGTAAAACTGAATAAAAGATAGCATCAGAAACTGCTAACCACATCTTCAAAATAAGGCACCATAGAGTTGAAGTCCACACATCTTAAAGTTTCTGAGGTTGAGAAACACTCATCTAAAGTATGCCACTGTGCCCAGATAAAGGTATACATTTTGGTATTATAGTTGTACTTAGGACTGTTTTTGTGATAAGATGAAATGCATGGACATTGTCAACGTTTTAATGTTTTATCTATTCACCATGGAAGTTCTCTACTTATTGTACCATGGACATTTTAGTTCTGTCATTATTGTGGACATTTAATTAGTATAACTGTAGAAGCTTTAACTGTTATTTTTGCAGTTGTTTTACTGTGGCTTTTTGTGAGTCTGTATAAGTCATCAGCATACACATCCACTCCATTAGCACTGGGGAATACATTAAGGCTGACTTAATGTATTACATATCTCCTTAATGTATTACATATGTAAATACATATGTAATATGTATTACATATGTATTTACATATCTCCTGACTAGTGCCCATATTCCAATTGCATTTATTTCATTGCTGTGATTAGAAACAACTATCATGACTCTCCAATTCTGACTGGCATAATAATGAAAATGTACTTAGTTAATATTTGGTATATCCAATTGTTTGCATAAACCAAGAAAAACCTACTCCACTCCCCCCCATTTCATGTTCTATCCTGTTGTTGAGTGCTTAAATAGACAGGGAAGGGGAGAAAGGTTTTCTGCTTAGGCAAAGCGACCATTGTCCTTATGCTTTGTTTCTGCATTGTGAAAACATTTGGAGTGTACTGAACATTTGCTGAAAGAAACTATAAACTACACACACACACACACACACACACACACACACACACACACACACTTATATGCAGCATATAAATGATCACTTTCCAGATCCCGTGCAAATGATTCTTCCACCTTTTCAGTTAATATTTCCAAATCTTTTTGGCAACACAGGATTCTTTTTACAGTGATTCATTTATATCATTTGGTCACTTTCCTGTTAGAATTTCTGATGCACTTAATATAAACAAGCATTTTCCCCGCCCTTTTTTCCCCTTCCTGCTGCAACTGGATGTATTTTTTATCTCCTTTCTGATTGTTGTTTTGAACTTGCTGCCATTTTTAACAACAGCAGCTTTCCTTCAGCACAGCAGAGTATTCCAACTGTTAAATTAAACAAATACTCAAGAGTCCACCTTTTCCTGTAATACAAGAGACTTTGAGTTGGTTGCTAAGGCCACCAGGTATATCACAGTCCCCATGCAGAAGGCTTACCAAACAGTGCAGTGTATAGTTGGTCCATTGAGGATGACAAAGTGTGTTTGACCTGCGCTAGTCAGTAACATGTGACAGGGCAATTAGGATAGCATCACTCATCACTCTTGGCAGAAGAGGAATTCTCCTCTCCCATTGCACCAGCCAAATTGCAAGAGTAATTCCACAGCAAATTCATGGCATTTAACAAACAAGTGAACAGAACAGTCTCTAAGGCAACCTCATTGCAGGTTGCAAAGAGTTAAAGAGGCTTAGAGAACAAGACGCAACAGGCTGATGACTATATAGGCCATGAAGTTACTTGTGGGGCCATTTCTGCATTGAAAGTAATCTAAGATGGAACTTCTAAAAAAAATGCCAGGTTGAATTACAGGAAAGACACTCCAATCTATTGTATGTATATTATGTATACCTATTGACTGCTTTCCCACCAAAAGATCAACAACTCAATAAAAATTGCAGTTGGAAATGACAGCGATCAGAATTTTGCATTATAAATATATATGAACATTAATCACAAAAAAAGTAAGTCAGGGAGCCTAAGAAATAAAGGGAATTAATATAACTGACCTGAACATTTTTAAGAGTCATACAAAGATTGTAAGTTCCATATCCTAGAGTAGCAGCCTTAATATTTGTCCCATTTCACCACTCATCAAATTTCTGACAGTAAAGTATCCTCTAAAAGAAGCTCAACTGTTGATTTCACAACCATATTTTTCTTCTTTTAAGTTGAAAAAAAAGCTACTAGTACCATATCTTGAATTAGAAGCTAGTAATATACTGTACTAATGGAAGAGCTTTTGGACATAACCTTGCTGGAAATTCTGCAACTCTATCTGTAGAGCAGTTCAACATTATCTATCTATCTATCTATCTATCTATCTATCTATCTATCTATCTATCTATCTATCTATCATCTATCTATTGCTATCATCTACCTACCTACCTACATCTATCTATCTATCTATCTATCTATCTATCTATCTATCTATCTATCTATCTATCTATCTATCGCTATCTATCATCTATCATCCATCTATCTATCATCTATCATCTATGATAGATAGGTAGATAGATAGATAGACAGACAGACAGACAGACAGACAGACAGACAGACAGACAGACAGACAGTGAACAACTAACCCTTTGATAGTTCCAGGATGGAGCAGCCAACCTGAAGATCAATGAGCAGATTCCTTCAAAGCCAGGTTCTATTGTTTGCATATTGCAAGTTCTTCTTGGATATATTTGCTCTTGCCTAAATCAAACTGCTGAATAGAATTTATTTATTTACTAATTAAATTTGCATAACTGCCCATCTCACAAAAAGTTATTTCGTTCAAAATCTCTAAGTACTTGGAAAATGCATTATCTTCCATGCTTTTTCATATGAGAACAGTGAAAAATTATTTTACGTTAAGTGAGAAGGCAGCTCATCAAGCAACAACTGGGTTTTTTTTAATGTTACTTTGACGTGGAAGGATTTGAATCATATTTCCTGCTTGTGTGCAGCAGGTATTTGAAATAGGACATGCTGAGGTGTGCAGAAATCCTTGTTGTAGAAATATGTTGGGCCCCTCTAATCTGAAAGCTTCACTATAATTTTGGAAACAAACAGGAAGCAATCATTTGTACTGCTTCCTTGCTGCAGCAAGAAAATCAGACAAGTAGCTGAGTAGTGTGGAGGTCTACTTGTTTTGCTATTTAATACATCTGATAGAAAGTTGAAAACAAAAAACCATGCTTTTTAGGATAATTTATCACAGCAGAGAATCTGCAGTTTTTCATTTGTGCTTATAATATCCTCTTAACAATGAAATCAATTGCTTGGGATTATAATTGAAGTTGCTTTGCACCGAGCTGATTGGCTAGTTGCTATGATGTCATAAAAGGGATTTTGTTGGCCTTTGATGCTGTGGAAATTGCTGTTCAATGTTCAGTGCATTGATTCAGCGGCAGTGTGGTCAGTTTCTATACAGGGAATGGGAGAGGATCAGATCTTGTCCTTTGCTACAGATAGTAATATGTAATTCAGCAGTGACTCATGTATTTCTTGAAATACAGATAAATCAGTTAAGAATTCTTAAGGGATCTAGAGGTATTTATTGAAACAATTTTATCAAAAAAACTATGCATATGGCCAGTGAAAATACATTATACACTATACACTAACTCCGTGGTGGCAAACCTATGGCACGTGTGCCACGGGTGGCACGCCGAGCCCTCTCTGTGGGCACGCATGCCATTGCCCCAGTCCTAGGCCTTCAGCAGGGTTTTATAAAACCTTTGTTAGAAGTAAAGTCTTCATCCTGGTTCATCCAAGCCGGGAATAAATAAGCAAACATGGTGACTGCTTTGGGAAGAAGGTTACAGTTTATTGCAGAAAGATGGTTCTTCAGGAAAGTGCAGAGGAGAGAGAAGGAGAAGAAGAAGGGCAGGGCACATGGGGCAGTAGGCTTTTATACCCCCTCTAGCCTTGTTTGGAATAGTTTCCTGTTCCTGTGGCATGAACCTTGAGGCTGTTTCTGAGTGTTTGTCTAGGCCTTGATATCTGGTTTAATTCTATTATCATATCCTGCTTCCCAGGTGATGGGGCTGACTCCTAGAGTTTGGGTGGGGTATGCAGATCTTCTCTTTTGTCTTCTTGATTGCTCTGGCTCCAACTTTCTGATGGTTTTACATTTGCATTTGTATGGGCCTAGCTCTTGCTTGGGGCAGAGAGATAGATTTGGGGCCAAGTTTGGTTTTAAAAAGTCCTTTTGAGGAAAAATATATTTTTCTGCCCTTTTTAATATTTCCTTCTGGGCTAACTTTCATCAATCCCCCGCTTTGTGCCTTAAGTGTGTAAATTTATGACACACTTATTGGCACAACATTAAAATTAAAATCTGGTCAGGGAAGCTTTTAAACTGTTTTTAAACTGTAGGCAAGCTTTTAAACTGTTAAGCAAAATAATAATAATAATAAGACATTAATGGAGGCAGCAGAAAAAGATCCCGTTAGTGACTTCCAAAAGGGGAGCTTGCACCCATAAAGTTCTAAAAGTCAGGGCAAAATTTTGTTAGGTGGAAAATAAATTTATAGTATCCATTATTCTGTGCCAATCATTTTCAAATGTTGGATATCACCTTTAGCTTCCAGTCAGGTTTGCATACCTCCCAAAATTCTTCACAGCCATGGTTTTCCTCAGTACATGACCACTGGCTGCCCAATTTCAAGGGTTGTTTCCTGCCTTAGCTCTTAGTTCAGTGCATCCAGGTTTGTAATGTCCAATTGAGGTTAGCCAATATGCCAGGCTATTAAATTTTTCTTTAAATTGCACATAATGAGCTCTAGGAATCCCAATCTGAGCCCAACAGTGCAAGATATTCAGGGCTGAAGTTTGGGATTTTTCCTGTTGCTTCCTTAGTCAGGGCATACAAATTGCAAATCACCTGAGGGGGCCTAGTTCCCTCCCCCTTGTTATCTGTTGGAAGTTGGTCCCACAAAGCTTTGGTGCAATAGAGCAAAAATAAGCCTGAGGAACTTTACTAAAGGTAGGTGGAAGGGATAGACCCTGAATGGTGTATGTGTGCATATGCAGCTATTTCTACAAAACAGGCAATACAAACATTCTGGAAAAGTTTTCCCTCCCACCAGATAGAAGTCCAAGGTGTTCAGTACTTGTTCTGCCACATATTCCCAAGTGCCATCTCTCCACTAATACATTCAACTGGCTTGTTACAATACAAATGGGGCAAGAAATAAAAGTTTACAATGAGTTTCCACCCTCCCCCCACAGTCTAATTTTCTCTTCTGAGGCTTCACATGGCACCACCTTCCTTCTGCAGCTCTCACAGGCATCTGGGTAAATGGTAGGACTTGGGAAGATTTTCCACTCAGATTGCATGGTGGCTTTTTAGTGGATGGCTGGATTCAAAACTCAATTCCATGGCTCAGATGGATGGAGGCAGCATCTGGGTCTGTGTGTTCTGCTTCCAAAGGCTTGGGAGAGGGTTTCAGGGCTGAAAGATACAAGAACAAGGTCTCCTCCCGCTTTCTGGGTGGACTCTACCAGGAGAGGCAGACAAAAGGTATGGAGAACAAAGGGCAGGAAAAGAATTGGAAGGGGGGTAGCTTGCAGGCAGTTTGAAAAGGGCATTAATACTGCAGTTATTAAACATAGACAAATGGGGAACAACAAAATGAAATGTTTCACCTTTGAACTTGACCATTTGCAACATATTATGGGCAAGAACTTGCAGCTTGAAAGGAAGAGAAGAAAAAAAAATGCTAGGCAGCTTGAGAATGCTGAAAACTCCAAATAATTTTAAAAGCCTAATATTTTAATATGTGCAACTTGCCAAAGGTAGGAGAACATTTATTCTAAAATAGAATTTTAGAGATTGGAAAATGCTTATGTTTCAGAAAGTTTCATAGTAGTTTCACCAGTAAGTGATAGGATAAGAAAAGTAACTTTAAAAAATTATTTCCCCACACAAGCAGACTTGAGTTTCAAAAGGCTCTTGTAGATAGACACACATTTTTCAAGAAAAGGATAGATAAAACACATACAGTGAATGCAAGTGAAACTTTTCCAACAGATAAACTTAAAACAATCCCTCCTGGTAACTTAAGGTTGTTCTTGAGAGTACACAGATAGAAAGAGGAAAACAAACAAACAAACACAATTCTTTTTCTTCACTCTGTTTGTTGGCCAGACAAACAGAGTGAGGTTTTTCCTTTTTGTGGCTTATTTTAAGCAGAATTTCTAGCAGAATTTAAAATTCTTTTTCCTTTGGATTTGAAACAGTTAATAGTCCCATTTACCTCTCACGCAGACTTTGACAAACATATATACACAAAGACAAGAGAACAGAAGTCTTAGTTTTACACATCCTAGTCATTCCCACCATAAATTTCAGATAACTCAAGTTAGGGAAGGCACACATTTTAAACATACCACGTGGTTGCATAGAGAAGAGAGAGATAGAGATAGAGAGAGAGAATCACTATTTCTTATTTTCCCTTTTAAGTACCTTTATTTAGCCAAATTGGTTTCCCAGCAAGGCCCTAAGCAAAGTCTGTATTTTTTTTCTTTTCCCCCATATAGTTTCTTTACCTACCTCTTTTCCATTCCGGCCTGGACAGGTAACTGGTTCCTGTCCCAGGCCACGAGCAAGCTCTCAACGGGAAACCTACTTCTGCCCTTGAATTAGAACTTTCCATGTTTCTATAATGGGATTTCCCTACCACTAAAGGGCACGATCCGTCAGAAGTCTCCTTGTGAGACTTCTTCCTACTATCACGATTTTGTGAGTCCAAAAAAAAGGGGACTCACGGAGCTTCTCTGGATCCTTCTCAGAGTTCGTGGGCTCCTCCGAGGGATCCTCCATGTTTTCAGACCAAAAAAGGGTCTGCAGAGACCTTCCAGTTTCCCTCAGAAGGTACGGGCTACTCTTCCACCGGCCGGCTTTACCCCACCGTTTATGGACGCCTCTAATGTCCGTGGGCACCTCCACTTGCTCTCGGAGGTAGGTGGTCGCTCCCTTCCTGAGGCTTAATTTCCTAACTTTGCTTTGCTTACAGGGCCTTGCCAGCTAGTTGCCCAAATCCAATTCTTTCATTCACTCATTCCATTTCATTTTCACACAGTCTCTCCCTTTTCCCTAACAAAAGGTTCTGTGCTCTGGCCAACCCCCATGCTTTCCAGGTTCTGCCAATTAAACAGATCTTTCTGCGGCTAGGAAAGACCAGAAGCAGCAAAATCCAACTGTGATTGGGGAAAAAAAGATCTTCTCACTCACACAAACAGAAATACACACATTTTCTTTGTTCCCCTGGGCTTTAAACTTAAAATTTAGAGGTACTCACCTTCATCTTCTTCCCAAAGCAGCCCTTGAGCTCAAACTCTCAAAACTCCCTTTACTACCCTAGCTCCACATGGGCAAGGCCTGGGAAACCCATCCACAGACACAAGGGGGTCTGCTGCCGGCAAGATGGGGCTTACCAGTCTCAGTCCATTGGAGAGGTTAGCTTGGAGTCCCATCTCGGGGTGCCAAATTGTTAGAAATAAAGTCTTCATCCTGGTTCATCCAAGCCGGGAATAAATAAGCAAACATGGTGACTGCTTTGGGAAGAAGGTTACAGTTTATTGCAGAAAGATGGTTCTTCAGGAAAGTGCAGAGGAGAGAGAAGGAGAAGAAGAAGGGCAGGGCACATGGGGCAGTAGGCTTTTATACCCCCTCTAGCCTTGTTTGGAATAGTTTCCTGTTCCTGTGGCATGAACCTTGAGGCTGTTTCTGAGTGTTTGTCTAGGCCTTGATATCTGTGGTTTAATTCTATTATCATATCCTGCTTCCCAGGTGATGGGGCTGACTCCTAGAGTTTGGGTGGGGTATGCAGATCTTCTCTTTTGTCTTCTTGATTGCTCTGGCTCCAACTTTCTGATGGTTTTACATTTGCATTTGTATGGGCCTAGCTCTTGCTTGGGGCAGAGAGATAGATTTGGGGCCAAATTTGGTTTTAAAAAGTCCTTTTGAGGAAAAATATATTTTTCTGCCCTTTTTAATATTTCCTTCTGGGCTAACTTTCATCACCTTTTTGCTTTAGGCCTCCACCACTGTGCAAAAAAAAAAAGAGTTCAACTTTTTTCAATCAATTTCTACTTCTCGTGGGGAAAAAAAGATCTCGCAAAGTTGGAATTGATTGATTGAACTTTTTAGTCCCACCCAGTCTGCTGTTACCACTGCAGCCACGCCCACCCAATGGGCCACGCCCACCCAATTGGCCACACGTACCCAACGGGCCACACCCACCCAGCACCCGACAATACATAAGTGGGTTTTGAGTTGCAGTTTGGGCACTTGGTCTCTAAAATGTTCACCATCACTGCTCTAGCTGCTTAGTTTGGATTAGCTTTTAGAAAAAGGCAGGAAAGGCTGGGATAGGAATGGCTCCACAAACTGATCTATCAACAATCAAGGATTGTACCTATAATTACTGTACATCATAGCTACTTTGTTAGAAAACTTTATACCTCCTCCTCCTCCCTTCTTCCACTTCCTTCCTCCTCTTTTCTCTTCCTTCCTCCTCTTTTCTCCTCCTTCCTCCTCTTTTCTTATTCTTTCCTCCTCCTTTCCAAACTCGAAGGATGTATTTCACACTTACCCTGTCTTCACAGGGGAAAAAGCAAAATGACATGGTTAGACCAGATTCAGTGATATTCATCTGTAAAAAGAGGAGCATTCAGTGATGTACAGCCAGAAAAGAATAGGAATTTTAATGCATATTGACATGAAAAGAAAATTGCATCCTGCTCCAAATCATTTCAAGTCCTGTAAATATGACAAACTATACCAATTTAAATGCCATGAGAAGAATTTCATTGCTCATTTTCTTCCACAATCAATATCCATCTAGAGGACAGCTACCAAACAGTTTGAGATCATATTGGGAATTTGGAGCATATATTATAGGTTCTCATTAAAATAACATGTCAGAGTAAGAATAGTGCCTGGTCAGTCATCAACTAATTATCTTACAGAAAGTAAATAGATAATTTGTGCAGTATCATCTTCTTTAGCCCCCTGCTCTATATTATCTCTGATTACATCTGGCTATTTTCAAGGCATGAAGGCACAGTTCTAGACAAAACACTTATGCGACTCCCTATCGTTTTACTTTTTAAGAGTGCCCTTGGGATACTTATAGGACCTGAAGATATTGTTGCTTGAGACTGGAATTTTGTTTTGCAATGTTAACTTCTTATTTTTCCAAACAAATAGAATTTAAATAATAAAGTAACTGGGTTCTGGAACTTGAGAGAATTTTACAGATGCCATATTTAGAACTTCCAATCTAAAATACATTACCAGCTGGAAATCGATAAAAGCATAAGAATAGTTTAACTGCTGAGCAATAGAAAAATACCAGTGTGTCCTCTATTACAATCTTCTGCACATTGCTTTTGGATATGTGCCATACACAATATAGCGAGTGTTTTTTTAAAAATAACAAACATTAAATAAGTCATGCATGTGCTATACACATGGCCAGGGTTTTTTTTTTTAAAGCCTTTTAGGGAGGGAGGGTTAATCCTTTTGTGGATATTTTCACAAGATTTACCACTGAAAACCAGGGAGTTTTCCCTGGGTCTGTCACGCACTTTATAGTGATGGATTAGTGTTTATTTGACTGCATTAGCAATAACATTCTCTCTGTGTAGTCTGAAAAGAGATGGAACTATAAAGCCCTTGCGCTGCAAAGTGCTGTATAAAGCTAAAACAAATTTGCAAGAAGAAAGGCTTAGACAGGCAGATGGAGAATAGAAATGTGTCATGATATCATGATGAGAACAAGGCAAAGAAGACCAAGGGGACAACCTGGCCACCAACATTCCAGCAACTGTCCATTGTCCAAGCAGCACTGTGACTCAAATCACAGAGCATCACCTCAACTCTGGAATGACCTGCAGTTCAAATCTGGCCATCTCTGAGTTACATTATCACTACAGAGGCAAGAAGAATCCAAAACACAGGAAACAGATCCATCCAAACAATATTCCCTTCCCTGCCCCCCAATTAGCTGCACAACTTAAATAGGTGAATATATGCAAGCATATAATATTACTGAGCGGTCACTGTGTCCCAGTGAAGTGTTGGAGATCAGCTTGGGCTTGCAAGGGAGAAAGGGGAAAATGCTGGTCGGACTGGCAAAGAAAAACATAACAAGTACACCCAAAGCCTTCCTGTGTCCCTCTGAATGATGCATTCAGTAATAGTACAGGACTCGTCTATGCTGCCTCCCAGAACAGAATGACAACTGACCACTGTTAATGAATGACAAGGCACAGAAGGAAAGAAACTCTCCGTTGCTTGTTCCTTTTTCAGCACATTAATTTTCTGAGCAACACTCCATCCGCTGTGGGGCCTTTTGCTGCTTAGATGAAACAAAGCACCAATTTACAAAAATGGGCAGTGTTCTTGTTAAGCCCATCCCAGTTCTTTTAACTGCTGTAAAGTTTGTAATACAGGAACTGTAGTCCTTGACGTACGACCACAAGTGAGCCCAGAATTTATGTTTCTAAGTAAGAAATTTGCTAAGTGAGTTTTGCCCCGTTTTATGACTTTTCTCTCCACATTTGCTAAGTGAATCACTGCAGTTGTTAAATTAGTTACACAGTTTTTTTTTAAGTGAATCTGGCTTCCTCATTGACTTGGCTGGTCAGAAGATCGCAAAATAGGATCACATGACCCTGGGACCCTGCAACCATCATAAATATGAGTCAGTTGCCAAGTGTCTGAATGTAAATCACGTGGCCACAGGGGATGCTGCAATGGTCATAAGTTTGAAAAAACGGTCATGAGTCGCTTTTTTCAGTGCCGTTGTAACTTTGAATGGTCACTAAACAAGCCATTGTAAGTCGAGGGCTACCTATACTTTAAAAGTAATAAAGGGGTGGGGAAAATGCTCAGTCCTCACATGTTTTGTTGAGGATGGTGATTGCAGACATGTTAATATGCATTTTGCCAATGTTGCTGCAAAGATCAGCTGCAAAAATTATTGTCCAATGCCTGAGTTGTATTTTGCCTCAATAATAAAAGTGCATAGAGCTCTTTCCTTACAGTTAGAATTATAACTGCACAATAATCAGTGGGTTTCCTTTTTCCCACCCAGCCAGCACCAATTGCCTGTGTAAGAAACCACCATCCGTTACTGCCCTCATTAACATGTAGAAAACGGTGCTTAGGATGAAGCCTCGTATTTGTTTATTTGTTTGAACTTCTATGGCTGCTCCTTACCTCAGGAACTTAAACAAAAACCACAGTACAAAACTTTAAAACATACAGTGCTAAATATATAATTCAAAACAAAACTGGCAGCTGATAGTAAAATAACAACATAACACCAGAATAACTTTATGACCTCTGTGTCTTGGAAAACAAGAACATAGAACATAGAATAATAGAGTTGGAAGGGACCTTGGAGGTCATCTAGTCCAAACCTCTGCTCAAACAGGAGACCTTATACCATTTCAGATAAGTGGCCTCTTTTTGAAAGCTTCCAGTGATGGAGCAACCACAACTTCTGAAGGTAAGCTGTTCCACTGGTTGGTTGCTCTCACCATTAGGAAATTTCTCCTTAGTTCTAGATTGAAAAGCACTGAAACAAGCAGGTTTCAAAGTTTTACAGAAAGCCAGCAGTGATGGGACTAATCTGATCTCAGGCGATGAATTTCTCCAGAGGACAAGTACGTATTGTGATAGAAAAGGTTTGTTTCCTGCATCCTGTGAGATGACCTTCTTTAATTGCTGGGATCTGAGGCCTAGTCCTCCTGACACATCTAATCAAGTGGGTGGAGACCACTGGAGAGAGATGGTCCTTCATGCATTTTTAGTCATATGTCTACTTTTCTTTTGGTGGCACGCTAAAACTGTGTCCAAAAATAATCTAGCTGACAGGTCTGTGAAGTGGAGGAGGTGAACATCAGACATCTCCCTCCAGTCTCATGATACACCCCCCCCCCAGGTGCATGTAACCTGTCATTCAGACTTAAAAAAAACTATCGGATAAAACTCTTTGTCATTCTTAACCTAGCTCCAATATATCCCGAACTCTTAAGTCCTCAAGAGATGGCAGTGCTGTCAGGAAGCAGCTACAGTTGGAGTACCTGAAAGTAATAGAAACAGGAGAAAACATTGCTGTGCAAAATTCCTTCTTAAGAGAAGCAGCCAAGAATCTGTTCTGCAGGCATGTAGGATAAAACCAGTGACACACAACTAGCAGAGTTCACATTCCTTTCCCAGTTTGTCCTTCTGGTCTTTAGGGAGTATTAGTCCTATTTTTAAAATACAAGCTGAGTGGCCTCTCAAAATACTTTTTATTTATCAATTATTTGACAAACTGTGAGAATAAATGTAACAAGAAGCAGATGGTAATCAGAGTATATTTTCCAGAGCACAAATTTTAAAATCAAATGGCTTCAGTAGGTTTACAATATTATCACTTACTCCATTATATTTCTTCTAATTTTTTTTCTTTTCTAGTAGTCACTGACACATTTTCATACATGCAAATGGACAAAAATAAATAAGTGGAATTGATTTAGGCTGATTGCCCCATCGCCTTGCCAGAGGTTGTCAATATCGTTGGGGAATAGTAATTCCTCCAGAGCCACAAGATGATGCTGGCAAGAAAACATGAATATTTTTTTCTCTTTGTAGTACTTCTGTCTATTTTGCTTTTCAAAATCATGATCCAACATATATTCAGATTAGTATTTTGATTCCAGCTTGCTGGTGGTAAGGCAGAGGTAGGGAACAAGGTGAGAGCTGACTCAGAAGGCCTCAGTAGAAAAAAATGTCATGTTATATTAATATTGTGGTAACATTATAAAAGTTGAAGGGCTCCCTAACTAAATGAAATATTTGCTTCAGTATTAAATACGATATTAATAAAATTAGAGCTTTCTTTCAAAATTATCGGACTTGATTTCCTTTCATTGTTCTGAACAAAATATGGGGTTTTTTTGCAAATAATAAATCACATTCTTGTTCTATTTACTATGTTTCCTGGAGTCCAAAAAGAGAATTTAGAAAAGTTAAAAGATGTTATGTTTTTATACTTTCATCAATATTTTCGTTGTTGGAAACATTATTTCTACGTATATTTTTAGTCTATGGATATTTTATTTATGCGTTCTGTCCAGCTAGTCACCAGGAGCAGAACTCAGTTTGAGGGAGACTTGACGTATTATGTAGGCATATATTTTGTTTTGTTTTAGTAAATGTGCTTTTTGAATCGGAAACCCGAGATACAATTTATAATTTAAAATAAATAAATCCAGTCTGATATAATTTAAAATAAATAAATCCAGTTCTTGAGTCATACTTCATATCATACTTTGAAAAAGTGAAAACTGTTCATGGAGTGCTGATTATTAGGAATGAGTAAGCCAGTACAGATAGTCCTCAAGTTACAACCACAATTGAGCCCAAAATATATGTCTCTAAGTGAGACATTTGCCATAGTTTTTGAGTGATTCACTGCAGTTGTTAAGTTAGTGACAACAGTTGTTAAGTGAAACTGGCTTCTCCATTGACTTTGCTCGTCAGGTCACAAAAAGTGATCACATGAGCCCCGGACACTGAAATACTTTGAGAAGTTCCTTTCTGAAGTTCTTGTTTTTCTTGTCTTTGCATTCTCTCTTTTTCTTGGCAATTTCCATCATTTGTTCTGACATTTTGTTTGCTTCTGCTTCTTGGTCTTTAGCAGAATCTTTTCACATGTATCATTATCAGCTTGTTAGATTCCATTCCCAGTCCTTCTGGTTCCCTATTAAGCAGGTAGAGAACGTCAAAGCAGATTCTACGGTTTCCCTTCAAAAGAATATTATATGCCATACATCATATCAGGAAACTGGTAAACTTTCTTCTTTAGCTTAGCTTAACTTGGAACTTACTCATAAACACATATCACCCTGCCTTGTATTTGCATTTTTATATGAATGTCTCCTAATACCCAGAAGTTTACCTAAAATTTTTAAACATCATAAAATCTGGAGATGAGCAGAACCCCAAATGTAGTTTTGTGCATGACAGTCCCAGAGGTACAAATGAGCTGATTCACCTAACAATAGGGACAAAAAGAAATTCCTCAATATTGGCATTGCTCACTCAGGATATCACTATCCTAATGCTATAACCAGGGCTCCAGGTTGTCTGGAATACTTGATATTATAACTTCTTATGAATAATTGTTAAATTGATTACGCTTAACTGAAAAATAAGAGGAAACAGGAAGACATCTGATAAATTCTCTTTCTGCAGATGGTCTTTTTGTTTGCTGTGCTTTGTAACTTCTCTCCAGTGCTTTCTAAACAGACAAAGCCATTTAAATCACTCTCCAGGCTTTCTTATTTCCTGTGATTCAATTGATAATTCAGGCAGGTCCTTAAACACCTCTGCTTTCAAAATAACCTTACATGTGAGTTTTTTCTAGAGAAATATAATATACTAGATGGCAGAATAATAGTCTGCTATCAAAGAAACAAGGTCAAGCAATATTGTTCCTTAATTAAACTTACTGAAATTTGTTTACCAATTTATCCTAGTTACCCAAGAAAGAGTAAAATTTATAGCTCTGCTATCAGAGTAAACATATGCACCTCTCTGAATAAACACATGTACACACTCTCTCTGGTGACTTAGAAACATTGGGTTCATCCCAATCATTATCATCATAATACAACATTGTCTTGACAACTCTATTTTGTTATTGTTGATTAGAAACAGAAGCAGACTGAGGACCTCAAGATCTAGTTGTGCAAATTGAAGCATGGAGAATATTTTTATGGAGCAAAAAGGGCAAGCAAATATGGAATCCTATAAAATATTATATGTCTTCTTCTCTCATGCATTATAAATTGCACATTGTGATTCATCCAGACAAAAGAAAAACACAATAATATCTTTGGAAATAGTCAAAGCCAAGATCCAAAACTGATTCCAATGTATCTGGATGTTTCAGACCAAAAGAAAATATCATCATACCTAAGTAGGAAAGAAAGCCATGGAACTGGGGTGGGAGGCAAGAGTGAAGGTAATGAAGGATTAGAATCCTGGATTTGGAGCAATGTCTTGAATTTAAATTTCTGATTAGTTCATGAAGATACGTTCAGGACTCCCATGAAGGAGAGAATTCAATGCCGTTTCAGGAGAAGAGCCAGTTTATAAAAGGAAAGGCTGTCAGTTATGAGTAGTGGATGGGGCTTAAGGAAGAAATGGCTTTTAGCAAGAAGCCAAAACCATGTGAGGAGTCTGTCTTGCTGACTCTGTACTTCTTTTATTCTGACTTCCTTTTCTCCTTCTCTTCTATCCTCCCAACACAAAAGACAGAAATGACTTGATTTTGCTGCACAGAGTCCATAAACTTAATCCAAGGCACAGTGAAATTAATCTGAAAGTTCCATGTGGCTTACAACTGATTGGGATTCATTCATTCATTCATTCATGCAGTTCTGGAATATACTACCTAATGTACATGTAAGAGTGCAACTTGGCAATTTTGTATACAACTTGTATACATATATCCAAACTGTGTTTATATCTATTTGTATATTGAAATATATGTATTTATGTGTGTGTGTGTGTACATATGTACAAATTTGACAACATCTAGTGGAGCCAAATAAAACAGAGTCAGACCTGGTTAGCTCTTGAATGGAAAACCATCAGAAAATCTTAGGATTGTAGGCGAGTTGGCAAAGTAAAAAAAAAACAAAACCAGAAGGTAATGGCAAACTAGGTCCATATTATTAATAAGACTACCTTATAGTGTCTGTGTAGTCACCAGGAATTGAATTCAGCTTGAAAGAGTCATCTTTATGCATAGCTTAACACAGTATTTTTCAACCTTGCAGCTTGAAGATGCATAGATGACAACTCTCAGAATTCCACAAAGTGGAATTTTAAAGTTACTAAGCTTGAGAATCACTGGCTTAACTTATTTTATGTGGGTAAACTATGTTATTTTATCTAGATAAAATATATATTAAAGGGATGCCATTGATTACAATCTCAATCCATTTCTTTAGTACTCTAGTACTAAATTCTAGTCCTCCTGGTATCAATAAAACAACAATGACAGCAGCAAAATCCTACCAACCAAATTCCTTTTATTAATGATTATTTCCTTGTATTAGTAATGCATAAAGCATTTTCCCTGTGCAGGAGATGGACCTCAGAGTGCTACTGAAAGTGATGAGCTATACAGGCTGGGCAGCCATTTCATTTGTCTGTTCTCATCCCCATTCCAGGACCAACTGTTTGATTGCTGTTGATCGGTAATGGCTGGCAGTGATTGTTGGCCACTGGCAGATCACTGCTGAATACATTTATTCATACTGAGACTAATAAATACGAAGATATCTTTAACTTAATTGAAAAAGCCATCTGTATGTTCTTTTTCATTTTGCAATTCCCAGAAATGGAAAATTAATTAAGCCTCATTCGCTTCCATTTTGCATATATTTCTTTAAGTTGTTGGTTTAAGTTTCAGCCCTCAGTTCATTCCATCCTGAAGTGCCAAGGAGAATGAGTCAACACAACCTGTCCCAATTTCTATAGCACATTAGCCTACAGTGAAACAGCTCAAAATTTAGTTCATTGGCAAAGTTTGATTGACGGAATTACTCAATAGAGTGTACACATGTGGCAGGAATTAGCACTAAGCCATGCTGCAATATCCTCATTTATCAGGGCTTGAATTACAAGAGGCCCAGGGAAGGGTTTATGAGAGGTTAAATAAGTTACTAATGTATCTTTTTTCAACATTTAAAAAAGCAGATTGCAAGGCATGGTTTAGGCAAATTAAGGTTTATATGCTGTCTTGTTGCGCCTTACATGGCATCAAGCAGATGTCTTGGAAAGCCAGAAAATGAAACATCAGTGATGTTAGTTGATTAGTTAAATCAGGGATCCCCAGGCTACAGGCCAGTACCAGTCCGTGGTCTGATAGGAATCGAGCTCTGCAAGTGGTGGGCAAGCAAGCAAAGCTTCATCTGCGTATATGCAGGATCTAGAAACCATCCTCTCCCCCGGTCTGTAAAAAAACTGTCCTCCACAAAACCAGTTCCTGGTGCCAGAAAGGTTGATATTTTAAAAAATATCTACATTAAAATGCATATATTTAGGTATGTGTTTATAAATTGCATACTTAAGTATGTATCACACACGTACAAATTCACAAATATGTGTCTATACATATCTGTGATGCTGTTCCTTCTCAACACTATAAAGTTTATGTTCAGTTGAATTAGGTACTACTCCATAGATCTCCCTCACAGGCCAACAGTTCCACACAAATATTGAAAAACAAGAGTGAAAATAAACATCCTTGTCTAGTTCCTCTAACTAGTGGGAAAATAGGAGAGAGCATGCCATTAAACTTTAATTTAGATATAGGTGACTCACATAATATCTTGATCCATTTTATGAATTCCAAAGGAAATCTGAAGCTGTTTATTGTGGCAAACATGTACTTTTTATATATTTTGTCAAAAGCTTTTTTGCATCTAATGATAACATTACAAATTGATCTTTATTTTTTATTAAAATCTAAATCTAACATTAAGCTAATGTTGCCTGCTGCTTCCCTAGTTTTTCTAACCCCCCCTTGATCATTCTTAATAATCAATAATATCATTTTATAATCTATTTGCTAAACTCTGTTAAGATTTTTATATCAAAATTAATCAATGAATTTGGATGATAATTGGCACAGTGAATGTGATCTTATCTGCCTTTGGTGTAACTGTAATATAAATCTGATTAAAAGCCACTGAATTCAAAAAGATTGTTTGGTTTCAGGATAGTTCATAAGTTTAGAAGTGCATATGACAGTTTAACTACACTGAAATTGCAGAATAACAAAATAACAGAGTTGGAAGGGACCTTGAAGGTCTTCTAGTCCAACCCCTCGCTCAAGCAGGAAGCCCTATACCATTTCAGACAAATTGTTGTCCAATCTCTTCTTAAAAGCCTCCAGTGATGAAGCACCCACAACTTCTGAAGGCAAGCCATTCTACTGGTTAATTGTTCTGTCAGGAAATTTCTCCTTATTTTTGATCCTATTTTATTAATTGATTTGGGACAGGCTTTTGCAAAGTTGACAGGCTAGGTATTTTAAGATGTGGAAAGGTGATCTCTATCTAGTAGATACAATTCTAGAATGTTTTTGATAGTACACAATTGAGACAATCTCCAATGAGTCAACTAAATAGTCTAGTTTTGAATATTGCATGCTACTACCCAGAGGATAAGACTTGTTTTTAAAGAACCTAATTATTGGTATCAGAAAGAGATTTTAGATTATTGTTATCTGCTAAAATACTCCACCAATTCATTATAAATGAAACTTTTGTAATTCTTTTTATAGGTTGCCAATAGTCCTGCCAGCTAGAAATTATGTTATCTTAATATAGCTATTAAACATTAAGTTGGAAGAGTATTTAATAAAGTTTCTTGAAGAAGAATTAAGGGCTTTGTGCAACTCTTTTCCTCTCTCTGCTACTCACACATCTTTTACTATTATGCAGCAAGGAGTCTTCTAATGCTCTGTTTTATGGAAGAATGGGCATTTTTATTGCAGGTTAAATTATTACACCATAAAAATGTAATAGGATGATTTCATCCTAATCCACATGAAACTATAAGAAAGTTATGAGCAGTGAGTGCCAAGTGACCTCAAGAATAGCCCGCGTTAATACCTGATGCCTACGTATATTTGAAGTATCCAAAATAAGGGAAAGTTAGAAACAGCTGCTGTATTGGAATACAACTAGGAAAATATATTGTGTTCAAAACTGAAACGGTACTGCACTTTTTTTGAACTGCAAATAAAAACAGTCTTACATTTCTTTCCCCTTTTTAGCTGAAGCTATCGGAAAATGTCCATCATGAGAACTATTGAAAATATTATCTCCATTTATGGTCACTTGAATGGACAATTCAAGGTGCTAGTTATTGCCCATTAAGTCTTATATGGCATAGGACCTAGTTATCCGAAGAACCATCTGTCTCTCATGGTGTCTGACTGTCCAGGCAGTGTGAGAGCAGGCAGTTCATTGCTTTGGATTCCATTGATTGAGCAATGTTGTCGCCTGTGTTGCAGCTTCTGCCCTCTGAAGCAGCAATTCCCTGCAGATTCCGCAGTCATTACAGACATTTGCCTGAGCTGAATGTTATCTCGTTGTACAGAACTTAAAAATGTTTCAACCCCTTTTGCTTAAGTAATGGTTCCTATATATTTTCCTCAAAGTAATTTTCCTGATTCTTTACATGGCAGGACATAAGCTTAAGAAGAATGCATGTTTTGTTTGTTCCCTCATATCATGTTGTTTTCTTGCTTTTTCATCAGGAAGGAAGGAAGGAAGGAAGGAAGGAAGGAAGGAAGGAAGGAAGGAAGGAAGGAAGGAAGGAAGGAAGGAAGGAAGGAAGGACCTTATATTGAGTCATTGTGTTGGTCCATCTAATCTAGTCCTGTCAAAATTGATAGGCCATGGAACTCAAGGCTTTCAAGTGGGCATATAAAATTTGTAGTTAAAGTATATTCACAAGCATGTGCAAAGTATTCCCAATAACACCAGTTTGCTCCAGGCAAGACTGAAGTCAATGTGGCAGAGTCTGGTGGAAACATTATTTATAGTATTTGTATTTTTTTACAGAAGCTCAAAAGTACATACAACTTTGTAAAGTAGCTTGAGCTGAGTAAGAGTTACTGGCCCAGTGAGCTATGGTTGAGTGGTTCTCCTCAGTGTAGGATTTACAAAGTGGTGTAAGAGATGGGAAGAGAACAAGAACCAATCGCACCAATTTATTATTCCTGGATACTATTGTGACTACTTTACCCCCTAGTTTCTCATAACAAAGGCCTAATCTCTTGTGTTCAGCATTAGTGAGAGGAATAGGTACAATTGACACTAATGTTGAACCCACAGCCATTGGAAACATGGCCATCAGACATGTCTTTTGAAGACATGGGTAAAGGATCTTCCTTTTCCTCATATATTTATTGAAATGTGTGTGACCAAATTCTGCAAATGCACATCCTAATGCCAGGTTTCTGGAAATTGCAGCCCCAGCGAATTCAGAGAGACCCAGGTTGGGGAAGTCTCTGCTAAATTAACAGTCAGACTAGGACTCTTCTTAACACTGAAATAAACTACTGTAGACTGAAAACTGTAATTCAGCAATATGCATATTTTTCTTTCACTTTATATAACAATAAATTGTTTGTTCAATATTTAATACAAATAATATTTTTATAAATGTAGACATTGACATTAATTTAACTCATTGAATTAGCCAATTCAGTAATACTCTTGTTTAAAAATTTCAAAATCAAAACTGGCTATTCTGAGTGTGGGAAGGTCCTTATTTATTTTAAAAATGTGATTTTTTTTCCCCCAAACAGTGTTGCTGTCCTCTTTGAATTGTCCTTATGGGTATTTCATCCTAATATGGTAAGGATTATGATATCTGAACTCTCCATATCCTTGTTGTTAGATTTCCAGGAGACCCACTAATATAAATATCTCCTAATACAAACAACCTCTTGTGTTCTATTCTGTAGAAGCCAGGGCTCCAGGATAAACCTTGGGGGGTGAATCATCCTTTTGAGGTTATTTGGCTAGACTAATTCACTTTCCTTCCCACTCACAGTCAGCTGCCTGCCTTGTCAAGACAACACTCTCTAGTTACTGCTGGCTTATCCCAGCTTGAAGACAGAAAACAGCTTGAAAAGGAATCAAGTTCCTTTCTTCTAACTAGAAAAAGAACTAATGTGAGAGTAAACCTTGTCTGGCTCTTGATCCAAGAGAACCCCCCTTTCTTTAACAGCCCTCAAAAATGAAATATTTTTTTATTAATGACAAACTTGACAGAGGAAATTGTAAGGCTGAGCACTTTATACATCTTGTTTATTTACTATAACATTCATTCATAAGAAAAACACAACATTCGGGAAACTGGTACCACATCTTCCTCCCAGAGGGAGATGGGTTATTTAAAAATGTGATAAATAAATAAATAAATAACAATAAATAAACAAACAAACAAATAAATAATGCTTTCTGGGCCTGGTTAAGGGGGGCACTCCAGCTAAGTTACTTGTGCTACTCCGAAGTTGAGACTGAAGAAATATACAAACACTGAAGAAAGCTGGATGAATCTCCCAAGATTTCACTTATTTATTTATTAGATTTGTTTATTAGGTTTACATGTCCTGCCTTTTATTTACCATAGTAACTCACGGTGGCAGATCTCTCCTTCCCTCCCTCCCATTTTTCTCCTACAACAAAAACCCAGTGAGACTAAGAGAAAATGAGTAGTCCAACATCACACAGGGGAACTTTCATGGTGGAAGGCAGAGTACTGGTTCACCTACGCAATTCTTTAACCTCTGTGCCATGCTGGCTTAGTATAAAGGTTTGAAAAGATATGCAGATGGACAGAGTACATGCAATCTATGCTCTATCCAAGCTACTGGAAAATCTTTAAATACAGTATATGGCTTTACAAGCAAGACCCGATTTTTCTAGCCATTATATCAGTTCAATGGACTGGGAAGGCCACATTGATATAGGGGCATGATGGCTGAACATGCGGGGACACTCATGCTCCTCCTTCATGAAACTTTCAGGCAGATATCTGAACAAATAAAAATAATGCTATGTAGTTGGTAATTGAGATAACACAATTTCTTTTTTAAAGCATTGTTTCTCATGAGAAAGTTTCTTCCGTTTCAATGGTGCTTATGGATATCTAAATCAATGTTTCTTGGTCTACAGAACTTTAAACTGTTTAGACTTCAGCTCCCAGAATTCCTCCAGCCAGTAGGCAGGCAGTGGGAATTCTGGGAATTGAAGTCTAAACAGCTTAAAGTTCTGTAGGTTGAGAAACCCTGTCTAAATATATGATTAGGGTGAATGAATAATTTGGGCTGACCTTCCTCAACCCAGACTTCTTCAGTTATATTAGACTTATTCTGGGAGGTCAGATTCTAATATATTGAGTGAAGTCTTTCGTAAAGTCCTCTCAAGAAACACTTTTTGGAAACTATACTGAGACAAAGTACATTAGATTACATTTTAGGTTTATGTTTGATACATCTGAACTATGTTTTTCAAAATATTTTCCCCCTTTGCTGCCCTGAGACTGCCAATACTTGAGCTCCATCATACTTGCATAATTCTGTGTGAAAAAGGAAGGGAAAAGGGAGGACAGAGTTGAAAATGAAACAACGCTTGACACCTCTCTCATTCTTGTCCTCCCTCCCTCATTAATTTATTATTTCTTAGTAAAAACAAAACAGAAATATTCAATTTTTACAAGGCATAAATTCAGCATATTTCCTGCCCATCCTGATTTGGATTTATTAAGGAATATTTATATACCACCAAAACTCTCGTGTCTTGTGTCTATAACCTGGGAGAAATGGTACATCATAAGGCAACATGTTTTGTTCCTAGATACCTCAAATGGACTAACTTAGAGAATGCATGCAAAATATGGGAGCCATGACACCCATGGAATTGAAATCTGGCCAATTTTATAAAACATTTTGTGACATTAAAAATAAAACTCTCATGTCTGTAACCTTTAACTGGGCAAAATGGAGTATCACAGGGCAAAGCTTTTGTGACATATATATCTCACATGGGTTAATTTACAGAATGTGTCCAAAATACAAAACGTAGGAGTTTAAGTAGAATTGAAATTTGGCCAATTCTATAAAACATTTTATGACATAAACGTCACCATTAGGCAATTTAAGGTCAGAATACAAAATGCAAAAAAAAAAAAAAAAAAGCCTTGAGGAGAAGTTCCTGATGTTTGATTGTGCCATACAGGTCAACATGTGTTATTTTCAATATACTTCTGAATATCTCCCTGAATGTGTAAGAACTTTTCAAGTACATAGATGCTCTGCCATTGTTGAAGGCATTTAAGAATCTGGTATGGAAGTATCTCTGAAATGATGACCCATCATTGTTTCAGTTAAAAGCAATTAGTGCAAAGGCAGAGCAAATGCCAGTGTTTATTGTCACTATTCTCGTATGCTTAGAGTTGCATCCATGCATCCATGTTTTTGAGAAGAGATTGGACAACCGTTTGTCTGAAACAGTATAGGGTTTCTGCCTGAGCAGGGGGCTGGACTAGAAGACTTCCAAATTCCCTTCCAATTCTGTTATTCTTTGCAAGGAATTCATCTAGGAGCTAAGACTGGTGGCTGGTAGCAGAACCAGTGAGAAGTAATTCAGTGAAACAATAAAAGTTGAGCGATGCTGCAGATTTAGCAGGAAAGTGTCATATGATGAGTTGCCGTGGTTTACCTAATTATAATTTGAGGATCTTCTCATTCAAACAAGATTTAAACCTGCTTTCAATATAAAAAATTCCCTTGTCTATCCTGATAAGACAATTGCCTTGTCTGTTCTGTGTGATGATTTTTGTGATATAAAACATAGAAATGCAATTTCTGGATCTTTCAGTGGTTTTCAGTTTCTTTCCCACTAGTTATTCTAGTTATACCTGAATTCCAGTACAGAGCACTTGTTGATTTTGCCTTGTTAACCAATATTTAGGGTTTAAAATTCCTGCATGTTTCCATCTAATTTCACTGGTATAAATAGGTCAATGATGTGTGTAAATTCTAAAATGGGATTAACATGTTTTAAAAATCAAACAAAGATTGCAGAGAACAAAATTATTATCCTAACTATGGTATTATGACATTTGATTCTTTTCAAAACATTTAGTGAAGATTTGGCCTCCAAAATATTGCCTGCTCTTAGTACAGGGAAGAGTAGAGAATCTTACATGTGTTGCTGAACTATTTTTAGGATCCTTCACCATTGGCCATAAGGATAAAATTTCTAGAAGTGGTAAAAGCAATTTGTGAAGGACCATAAGCTTAGCAACCCTGATGGAAAAGACTGCAATAAAAGGACTGGCAACATAATAATAATGTTCAATTCATATAAATAGAAGTACTCTCACTGGTTGTAGTTTCATGACAGCATACAGATGAAGAATATCTTAACAGCAAGATGTGCTCCTGGTTGGCCTGTGTTCATTAACGTATCTAAGAACATACATAGGTAGGGGTTGTCTCTAGATTTCTGCTGAACTAACATAGATTAGAAGATGGGGACTGTCCCATCAGTATTCCTGCTATCTGAAGAAAAAGAACAATTGCTAATTATCACTGCTGCATGCTGTTCCCAAACTGATCGTAACAGTCTGCTTTTTGCAAAGTTAGAATGCTAAATCTCACAAGGGATCTCTCTGTACTTATTACATAATAGATAACAGTCTCTTTGCAGCCTGGATGCTTTTAGAAAAAAAATGTGTTTAGCTAGTCCAGAAAGAGAGCTCACTATGATTTGTGCTCTCTTTCATAACTTAGTTCTCCTTTTCTAATACTGTTGGTCGAGCTACTAATTTGGATTTTTGAGAGGCATCCCAAACAAAAATTAAGGTGTTCCCCTGGACAGGTATAATGCTTAGTTCTGAGGAATTTAGCCCTAGGACCATAAAAATAATATTTTGAACATCTACAAATGTTGTCAAATCCATTTGCAGGCTACTACTTCATTAAGGACCAAACCTTTGCACGATGTAGCTTTGAAAGAGATGGCTAGCTTCTGATACTCTCTAAAACAACGTATTCTGCAAAAGGTCGTATTTCCTCTGAAATGATACCGAGAAAGCAAATATGTTCATATAGAGATATTAGCAATTGGTATCTTAACAAATTCACATGCATCCATTCAGAATCAGTTACATCACAAAATAATTGATATAAATGCTGAAATCCTCATATGCTGAGTATCGATGTTAAGGATTTTTGGCTTGTCATTCTTACAGTGAGCTCAGGGTGGCAACCATGAATTATTCTCAGGCCTCAAAGTAGTCCTATGAAGTAGGACTGAGAAAGCTCTAGCATTACCCTCCAAATGTCATGGATTTGAAGGGTTCACAATTTCTTTTTCACCCTTGAGAGTTCATATAAAGAAAAAGTAAGCTTTCATAAAATGTATAGAGCAGAAATTCTATAAAATGTAAGACTTGTTACCGTAAGTAAACTTTTTAACAGGTTTAAGTTCTTTATTAAGTTCTGTTATTCTGTTATTTTGGTAAATGACGTTTTCATTTTTGATATCTAGGCTAACAATGAAAGAAGCATTTCAACAAAGCAGTATGTGGCTTAATATGTAATATTCCCCTCTATCTCATACAAAAAAAATATATAGCAGTTCATTTTCTAGGCACAGCCATTTGATAATACTTCAGTCCTTATGGTTTAAAAGAGAGAAAATGAGAATTTAAAAGAAGGACTGAAATTTTGTAGCAACAGCAAAATAAACGTTCTAACAGTTAAGAGTTAACTGCGTAAGGTAAAATGTCACTAAGAATGAGTGTCAACTAATATTGCACCAAAGTTATCCGCTTTCCTAATATTAATGATTAGTTAAAAAAAATATTTCAGTGAACAGACAAATACAGCTGACATTCTGTGCTCTAGCAAAGTACAAAACTGAAAATGGTTGGTCTGAAAATAATAAACACTCATCTCCTGTTTATAATTGTATATTCTTCAACTCAGGAAAGCAGAAATGTAATATGGAAAAAATGAAGCAGATGAATGTCTAGTTAGCAATTCTCTGAGCCATAATTCAGTCACATAGTTTGGCAAATATTTATGAATAATGAATTCGTCCATGGAAATCTGGATCAGAGTATGATAAACCACACACCACGAGTGAAGTGTGGTTCACAAAAATGATGACTTGTAACAAACAGCTGTTTCAAATTGGCCTACAGAAAGTTTTCAAAGTTTAGCAAAATTCTAACCTGCCTGCCCACTTTTGTATATTTATTTATTTTCCTAGGCAAGTACAAAAAAGCTGCAATGAAATTAGCTGCCCAAGGCCAAGTAATACATGTTGATCTTTGGTATGCTGAAATGTTTTTTTCTAGATTTATGGCCATTCATATGAAGAAGCCATCTACCTGCCAGTAATCCAGATCCTGTCCTCTCTATATTGTAGCCCCCAGAATTAAAGCCCAGGTCTATTCCTCCCACTTCTTTGAGCTGGCTAAGCTAATTTCCTGGCCACGTAACCTTTTGCCATCTTCCATTTGCTAGCAAAATGGCTTTCCTTGGAATGAGAACCAGAAAGCCTTCCTTATCATCTTCAGTCCTTACAAATTGCTCTATAAAAATGTTTCCTTGCTTATTTATTTACAGTATTGGCTCAGCCAAGTCTTGATGCACCAGTTAACTTTTAACACTGGTGAAAGCAGAAGAATTATTATCTCTTCTGACTAATAATGACTTTTCAAGCACTTAACTGAGGGCTAAATACTGAACTCTAGTTCTAAGCTATAGGAATGCATTTATCCCCTTTCTAATTAAAAAGTTGTCCACCTGTTAAATGATCCAATGTGAATGCTGAATGTTTTTTTTTATCAGATTTACAAGAAAGCTGCATGTCAAAGTTCATGAGAACATAAGTAAAACCACCTGTACTAAAACAAAGTAAATTAATAAAGAAAGCTCAGGCAAGAGCAAGATTCCCCATTGTGTTAGAATTATTTTGCGTGAAGATAGACAAGCAAAATCTAGGGATAGAAAGTGGGGGATGGTGAGTTCTTGTCCTGCCTTAGTCATGAAAGCCAGTTGGGTGATCTTGGGCAAGTCACTGTCTCTCAGCTCAACCCACCTCAGAAAACTGTTGTTGTGGGGGAAAATAGGAAGAAGAAGGTATGTTGGATATCTTCATTGCCTTGAGTTATTTGTATATAAATATAAATAAATAAATAAATTCATATTTGTTTACTTATTTACTATTTATTTATATTCACTATTTATTTATATTTACTGCTCAGAACCCCTCTGTGAGGGAAGTGGACAGTTAAACAAACAAGCAAACAAACAAACAGACAGATTCAATGTTTTTCTAATTGCACTTTAGATATTTCCACTTTTCCTGAAGCATCTCCCTTTTGTTCAGAGTTAAGAGCTCATTCACCAGCAGAGAAGCTAACTTTTAAAATGCTAGCCTTTTAAGGGATATATAAAATAAATCGTGACTTGTGCCTGAAAGCTAAGTGGAAGCAAATGGAGATTTCAGGGCAGATCAGGACTGCCAGGTGGCCCTGCTGCATCTGAGAACTGTCTCCAGCCAAACTCTTCCATTCCATTCTCCAGAGAGGGAGAATAGTTATTTTTAGAATCATGTGTGAAAGCTAACGTCAACAGCCACGATGATTAAAGTGGCAATGGGCTGAATGTGAAAGCTGCACGACTGTTCACCACACCTATAAAGTTGGCCCAATTTAGCTGACATTTAATGTTTTATTGGAAATTTTTGTTGTTGTTGTTAATTGCAAAGTTATGTCCGACCCATCGCGACCCCATGGACAACGTTCCTCCAGGTCTTCCTGTCCTCTACCATCTTCTGGAGTCCATTTAAGTTCACACCTACTGCTTCAGTGACTCCATCCAGCCATCTCATTCTCTGTCGTCCCCTTCTTCTATTGCCCTCAATCTTTCCCAGCATTAGGCCCTTCTCCAGTGAGTCCTTCCTTCTCATTAGGTGGCCAAAGTATTTGAGTTTCAACTTCAGGATCTGGCCTTCTAAAGAGCAGTCGGGGTTGATCTCTTCTAGGACTGACCGGTTTGAACGCCTTACAGTCCAAGGGACTCGCAGGAGTCTTCTCCAGCACCATAGTTCAAAGGCCGCAATTCTTTGGCACTCAGCCTTTCTTATGGTCCAACTTTCACAGCCATACATTGCAACTGGGAAAACCATGGCCTGGACTATACGCACTTTTGTTGGCAGGGTGATGTCTCTGCTTTTTAGAATGCTGTCTAGATTTGCCATAGCTTTCCTCCCCAGGAGCAAGCGTCTTTTAATTTCTTGGCTGCAGTCCCCATCTGAGGTGATCTTTGAGCCCAGAAAAATAAAATCTGTCACTACCTCCATTTCTTCCCCATCTATTTGCCAGGAATTGAGAGGGCCGGATGCCATGTTATTGGAAATTATTTGCTACTTAATGGAGTGCTCACATACAGTAAATGTGTTGTTGAAAGTATTTCTTCATTTGTTCAGATCTGGTAATTTGAATAAGAATTTCCACTAACAAAATGCCCAATCCATTTCAGTATACAGAAAATAATTCACTGCTCCGTAAATGCAGATTCTTTGGAATATATTTATCATCCTTTCATTTTTGTTGTTGTCTTTATCTGTTCAATTATATGTTAAGATACTAGGCTTGTAGCTTTGTTTTGCTAATTTAGATCAATCTTCCTTACCTTTTTACCTTCTACAAGTGTTAGAACAACAGGTTAGGATTAGAATATTAGTACAACGCATTTAGTTATAAACTGTTTAATCACATTTTAAGCTAATAGGTTACATAAATCTAGTCATAGTGATGTCAGGTGCAAAGGATCAGGACCATACATTATGGTAGAAACGTATCATAGAAATTTTATTCAAGTCTATGCACAAGAATCTAGTTGACTAAATTTAATACTAAATTGTCACCAGATAAGAGTTAATGACATTCAAGAGAGCTTGAGCTTGGATTGTTGCTGGCAACATCAAGACTCTAAGCTGATAATACATTTAACCCCACCTCCCCAGTTCTGCCTGGTCATGTCCAACTGATGACTACACTTCAAAACAGGTAATCATTTTTCTTGTTAAAAAGAAACCTCAGAAACTCTTCTCCAGCTCTCCAAAATTACTGTTTTCTCCTCCTCCTTCTCCTTCTCCCCTCCCCTCCTCCTCCTCTTCGTGCTCTCTTGAAACAAGCTTAGACTGTAAGAAAATTAGCATCAGTACAAATCACAGACAAGCACAACATTGTTCTGTTCTACTCATGGCCTAGAAAGAAGGAAGATAATATATACAATGGCTAAATATAAACAGAGAGAAAGCTTTTCTCCCTTCTAGCACTGTAGATGTTATCTAGTTGGGTATTTCAAGCTCAGAAATCACCAAGGACTCCCCACTTCAACTCTTAGTTACCAATATTCTATTAGTATGCTTATTTCTAGATGTTAATGGATTCCTCTACACTTCCCCCAAGCCCAACAACCATAGCTAAATCCAATGAAAATCTATATCTGATATGTCACTGATAAAGCTGTTGGACTGGCTAACTTATACCAATTTAGGAATTCTATCCCAGTGCGCACACCCAACTACAGATGAACAGAATGTCTCTATTTGGATCCTAAAGTACAAAGTTTATGAGTGACTCATGCACTTTATGTGGATTGTAATTCATCCTCCCCTCTCTAGTTCTCAATCCTTTATCACATGCATTGCTTATATTATCATGATTTACCAATACTTCAAATAAAATTATACCCATAAGGAAAATCATATTTATATTCCTGAGTTTCCTAATTGTTCCTACTCAGGAATAATTAAAATAGTAGAGTCTTTGTGGTAATTTAACCAGTAGAGTCCATAGAGATAGGTCAAAATCAGCAAGAGAGTGAATTACGTATTATTATGAGAGTCTTACCCCTTTTTTAGCATTTATACATACAACATCAATACACACAAAATAGGTGGGGCTTGTATTGATTGATACTCAATTTACTCTTAGGTATCTGTGTAAAAACAGCTGTTGGCTAGTCATACTCCTCACCTATTGAAATGAAAGCCAGTGGGATAATGTTAGGAACTAGATATACAGTATTACTGGAGATAAAGTTATCTCAAGAGCTAACCTTTCTTCCTCTGTCTTCTTTTATTATTCAGGAGGACAATTGCTGACCCTGACAAGCAGTTTTTAATACATCTGATGTATTACAAGGTTACTGCATTACTTCCAGGCAGAAAATATTCCATAATATTCTTTAGTAGAGCATATATCTACTGATGGCCCATCTTGTTATTAGGCACACTTTTCATTATAAAACTGAGTATTAAGACAATTTGTTCTTACTCTATTCAGACTTGTTTGTTAAGCATGATTGAAAGGATTCTAAATAACATTGGCAACTTGCTTGCTTGGCTAGTTTATGATTGAATGAACCCAGAAAATGGATTGATCCAGCAACCAAGTTAAGTATGTCATGCAAATTCAACACATCAGTCTGTATTGGTTTAGGATGTTTTCCCTCCATCAATTCAGAGATATGGAAAAGGATGCAGGGAGAGACCAAATGAATTAAAAAGAGGGAGAAAAGACGTCAGCCTTATTTTAAGCTTACGTAGTTATTTATAGTTTATAGTTCAGAAGTATTTCCCAAATTTATACCAAAATTAAAGACTAATTTAATTATTTTTATTTTTCGTAAGTTCTTTGGAAGTTAGGTCTCAAAATTTACAGTGTGTTTTGAACCGTGATAGATATTAGGGCGAGTTTTTAGGAATGCTCCACAAACATTTATAATATGAAAGTGTGGAATTTGCACTGTGTGCTGAGTTTTTATGTGAATAATTAAGAATGCCACTTGAATTCTAACTGCATCCTGATGACCAAAATGTAGAAGTTGGTGGACCTAGATGCAATACTTAAACAACTCACAGTTCAAGGTGTTCTGTGTATACATGTTTCCATTTTTATTGCATGACATGGAATTTTTTTTACATCAGAATTTTGAATTGGGTATTAAAGTCATCCTCTAATTATACATAAAAGACACACAGGATTTCTGGAATGCAACCTTTCAAAATTTTGCCCACTTAGCTGAAGGCTTTCTAGCTGGCTTACAGTAGGTCAGTAACGATAAAACAAGAAGCTAGTAAACTTGTCATTAATGAATTTTTTTCCTGTCTATTTAACCATGCAGGGTTGGAGGAGATGCAGAAAATATCAGAATATTATAGGAAAATGTGTTCCCCTCATTTTCAACAAATCAAATGTTAAGACAAGATAAACAGAAGCAAATAAGTACATTACTTATTTTAGAAACTGAGAAATGAAGGAAAGTATTCTAGGATATTTAATTCCATGGGTTGTCAACCTTACAAAGGTTTATTAGAGAATATTTTCCATGAATTTATTTTTCTGTCCAGTTTAAACTGGGACTGTTTCCAACATACCCTTTTGAATATAGCTCTGAAGAAAAGTACATCCAAACTTTCCTTTGTAAATGGTTATTTGCAGTCTTGAATCAACTAAATTTTCTCTTCCATGTCCTGTGCTTTCCCCTATGCCTTTACTATTGGTTTCTTCATCTTTTATGTACATACTACTAAGGGGGGGGGGAAATCAAACATCTTATTGCTTGAGCACATCAGGTTACCACCTATGTATAAGGAATACTTTAAAAATAAGTACTATAATTCCTTCATTGAAAACAGTGCAACCAAGAAAGAAATGAGCTTCTGCATCCACACATTTTCATGGACAAAATAGCAATTTTGACCCTTCGTTGGTCCTGGGCTAAGCATTATATGACAGACTTCCTCATACTTCAAGGCTTAACTTTATTCCTTGATTTGCTTTGGCTACATAATTCTTCAACCCAACTTGGCAAGATAAGAATCTTTACATTAGACAAGAGGCAGAGGCATCCACAGAATTCAGTGACTTTAGTGACTTAACAAAATAAGTTTCAAGCCCCACCTCTTATGCAAATCCATGCAACATCACAACACATTTGCAGAAAAGATGGCATTTGCCTTACTTTCTATTCTTACTGGCAAGAATTCATTGTCATAAGAGCTATGAAATCATTGAGCACATATAACTTCAAAAAAAGATTTGAACCTTGACTCAAGCACAGCATTTCTTGGCTTCCACCCAGGCTTATATTTTTTTGCCTCCAAAAGAGGCACCAGGTCTTATTTTTGGAGAATGTCTTACCTGCTTACCTTAGAACTGCCACAGCCAGGCCTCCCGGCACTGACACCCTTGTGCTGCTGCTCAACTTCTTCTGTGGCCTCTTGCATCTGATTGCGGCTAGACGCCACATGGTACATTGCGCCTGTGCCACCACTCATGGTAGGAGGCTGTGTGGCACATTGTGCCAGTGCCACTGCTCGTGGCAGGAGTCTCTGGGGCACATTGCTCCAGTATTGCCACTCACACATGCCACAGCACAACACACCACACGGCTTCTTGCTGTGAGTGGTGTCATGCGCCACATGGCGTCCTGCCACAATCGGCAGCACTGGCGTGATGCACCATGATCAGCAGCACTGGCACGATGTGCCACATGGCATCTGGTTGCGAGCAGGGGCACCAGTGTGATGCACCACATGGTGTCTGGCCACAAGCGACCACAAGCGGCCACAAAAGATGTCGGGCAGCAGTGCGACAGATGTTGGGGTGTGGGAGGCCTGGCTGTGGCAGTCCTAAGGTAAGCGGGTGAGGGGCGCGTGGACCCCCCCAGCTTGATTTTTACCCCTACACCTCACCATACCTCATACAACCAGATGGTGGGACGGGGTGGGCAGGGTCTCTACTAGCGCTTATTTTTGGGGTAGGGCTTATATTAGGTGCACACATAAAAATCAAACTAGGGCTTATTTTCAAGATAGGTCTTCTTTTCAGGAAACACGGTAATAAAAGTTGGCATGTCCTTTTTCAGACTTCTATTCAAGCCAAAAAAAAGAGAGATGTCACTGTTTTTATAAGATTGACTCATTAAAGTAACTAACTTATTAGATAGTATGCTTCAAAGGGAAATAGATATACTAATTTATGTTAATTGATTAAGTCATATGAGGACTAATATATACTAGCTGTGAAGAATAATACGAACCAAGCTTATTCTCGCCTATTTTAGTCCTGACTGGCTATGAATTTATAATAATAATAATAAAGTTGGAAGGGACCTTGGAGGTCATCGAGTCCAACCCCCTGCTCAGGCAGGAAACCCTACACCATTTCGGACAGATGGCTGTCCAGTCCCTTCTTAAAAACTTCCAGTGTTGGAACATTCACCGCTTCTGGAGGCAGGTTATTCCATTGGTTAATTGTTCTAACTGTCAGGAATTTTCTCCTCAGTTCTTAGCTTCTCTCCTTGATTAGTTTCCATCTGTTGCTTCTTGTCTTACCTTCAGACGCTTTGGAAAATAGTTTGACTCCCTCTTCTTTGTTGTAGCCCCTGAGATATTGGAACACTGCTATCATGTCCCTCCTTGTCCTTCTCTTCATTAAACTAGACATACCCAATTCTCGCAACTGCTCCTCATATGTTTTAGCCTCCAGTCCCCTAATCATCTTTGTTGCTCTTCTCTGTACTCTTTCTAGAGTCTCAGCATCTTTTGGTGAGCTATCATAAAGTAATGGTTTGTAGGAATACAATTTATAAAATGCTTTTAACAGTTATGGAAAATATAATATAATTTATTATAATATGAATTATTTTTTCAGCATAGCCACAGCAGAAAGGCATTTCTACAGGATGTGGTGAAATAGCCACCAAACAGGTTTGCATTATTATCTTTCTTATACTGCACATTGTACTAAATTTCACACCTAAATGTGGTAAATGTATATGCATACACGCTTGTTCTCAGGACATTTCCCAGATGCTTATTATTTCCCCCTTTACGTCAATTTAGTGTAACATCTGCCACAAGGAGGCAATTTTGTAGTCTATATAAAACAAAGAGCTCCATCAGAATCAGCAGCCTGCTTCTTGCAAAGCCACAAAACAGTGGTTTTGCTGGTAGCTGCAAGAACATCTCAAAAATCAGGAAGCTGATGATTTATGCCTGCAGCAGATATAGTTTATGGCTTTCTTGTAACAAGGTTCTTTATCAATGATCTCATCATGGATGAGAGGGTAGTTCTGACAGATATTACTGAACTCTGGATGGACATGTCACATATATGTCTTTACGTGGCTCATAGAAATATACTTATCTCGGTTTGTGGCATCAGCCTTGACCACAGGGCAGGAAGTGAGGTGGATTGATGGCTATTGTTATCTGGGTCTCTCTTGTGGCTTTTAGAGACACTGTTTTGCAGAGAACACTATGTGAGATCCTGTTTATGAAGTTGGGCTTTAGAAGACAAATGGTAATGCTGCTATGTTCCTCCCTACTGCATAGTAACATTGCTACTTAGATGTTCAGTGGGTGATTGGATTGATAGTGGAGCTTCCTAGATTTATGAAACTGGAAGACTTCGATCTGTCTCCTCTAAATACAGAGTTTGAAGTGGCTCAGGAGTTCATGGTCATCAAGTCCCAAAGTATGGTATATGTTTATGGGTCACACATTGGATCTGTTTTTGTTTGTTTGTTTGTTTGTTTGAGGTTAGGGGTAATGTGATC
Organism: Crotalus tigris; assembly: GCF_016545835.1. Taxonomy (NCBI): domain Eukaryota; kingdom Metazoa; phylum Chordata; class Lepidosauria; order Squamata; family Viperidae; genus Crotalus; species Crotalus tigris. The sequence continues at coordinate 1,320,052 of NW_024100597.1, read as the reverse complement.
TTGGAGAGGATATGATTTTGTTTGTTTCTTGTCATGGACAGATCACTCTTAGATTGCTTTGGCTCTTGTCATCTCAGTTCTGCCTGCAGGTACCTAAGGTCAATTTGATTAGAACTCTGCAGATGCCTGGTGGACAAAAGATGGCTAAAGAGACTAGTGTAAGTGTGGTTCGTGTAAGTTATATGATTACATCATGGTTGACAGTGGTAAATACTGTATATGTTGAAGAGAGACTCATTTCTCTTCAATACACAACTCTAAAAATGCTTGGAGAAAGCCATTGTTCAACCTTCTTGTATTTTCAATGAGTGTGTGCAAATTGTCTTACTGTCACATGTAATGGATGATGAAATTCCACACTGATGTAACTATGGAAACTTTTTTGCCATCTAATTAAGTAACACTTGGCAGCTTTAGTTTATATAAGACTTAAGCAATTAAAGAGTTTAAGATAGGTACAATACGATGTAATAGTGGTTACCTTATTGGACAGCTTTCAAAGGAGGTAGATGTAGGGTCAAAGTAATTCATGTAGAGCATGGGTGTCAAACTTGATTACGTCACATGACGTATCGTGACATCACAATATTTTTTGCTTTTGAAGAGCTGGGATGGGCATGGCCTACGCATGATGTATCCGGTCTACAGTCTGTCGCCCCTGATGTGGAGAAACTCTTATTGGTGATTACTGTTCATTATTGCTATATAAAGAGATGAAACCCTAGAAAAGAAAATAATGAAGAAAAATGGAAAATATTTTAAATTTGGTTTTTCTGCCCCCCCCCCCAAACAAACCAGAGATGAGGGCAGGAAATATTATTTCTCCTAAATTGTGCTATTTGTTTCAGAATTACTGCAACATTTTTACAGCAATTATTCCTGCAAAGGACTTGATTTGCACGCAACTGATGCAAAATGGAATAGGTTGATTATTAATTAGTGCAGTAGTTGCTGACTATCTACCAGAAACAATTTTAAATATTGCTGTTAACATTTTAAACCCTGAACAGTTTAGGGCTTATCTGAATGACTGTTTTATTAGCTAGAAAGATGTACAGACATTTTAGAGGCCTTTTCAAAGATTTCTTTGTTGCTAGAATACACATGTTTTAGACATATCTGGATAACAGGAAATAGAATCCTTCATATTTTTGTAGTCCAGATATAATACACTTAAGTGGTAAGAGCTAAAGTATCAGGCTGGTAAAAACAAGAATTTATAGCTGTAAAATGGAATAAAAACATCAGTAGTAGACCTAAGTAACAAAAAATAAAGATCTAGTATATTTGTGTTTAGCAGAACCAGCTTTTGGTGTAATACTTAAAGCACCAGGCTAGAAACCTGGAGACCATAATTCTAGTCCTGCTTTAGGCACAAAGTTAGTTGGGTGACTTTGGATCAGATGTTCTCACTCAACCCTAGAATGGAGGCAATGGTAAACCAATTTACCAATTTACCTTGAATTTTTGCCAAGAAAACTGCAGGGGTTTGCCTAGGCAGTCACCAAAGTTGACACTGCCTTGAAGGCACAAACAAATATATTTATGTAGCAGAAGATGATGGAAAAGATATGCTGAGCCAATTTTCTGGGAGAATAGGGCAGCAAGTATTGCCCTTCGCTGCAAGGAGAGTATTGCATAGATGATAGATAGATAGATAGATAGATAGATAGATAGATAGATAGATAGATAGATAGATAGATAGATTATATTAATATAAGAGGGTAGACTTGATTTTAATATAAGAAAATAGATTTTTTTTTCCTAAATAATGTAATAGAATAGAGTTGCAGACTTAGTTTTTATTTTCAGGTATCTTATTTTTCACAAGTAAATTTCATACATGCAGACTAGGTATTTTCCAGGTATAGATGTTGGGTTTCTAAGTCATACAAACAATATTGGCTCCATTGTACTTGGGATTAGAGCCATGATTTATGTGTTTTGATTCCTATCGATTATCTTTTTGCCTTTCCAAAAGGAATTCTGGGTTTGTTCTTTCTCTGAAACTACACTTTCTAATTTAACTGCTTATATATATTACTTATAATTTAGAAAAGGGTATTGGCCAGAACTCCATGTTCAGAATAATCTATCAGGCTCTCTGATGAATCTCACCAACGGGGTGCGATCCAGCCCACTGGTGAAAAGAAGTAAACTTCCACTTAGTTTCATTTTTCCATTAAGAATAAAGCTGCAATTTAGGAATCCATACTTGATCTCCAAATCCTGGTCAATCATATCCTTCTCTGCCATAAATAAACATTTGTGTCAAATCTACAAACCAAAATTTTAGAGCACTGAAGGAGAACAACACCATTATTTTAAAGCATTAGTGGATTTTTTAGCTCTTGGGGTTATGCCTTGGACTCAATAAAACAAAGATTGAAAACAAGCTTTGAAGTGGACTAGTGGTCTTTGTTTCTAATTAACAAGAATAAATCATTAGGAAACAACTACCGGCAGTCTTTAATTGCAAAAAGGTTGCACCATGAAAAGATTATGCGATACCAAAGCACTAGTCTATAGTTAATTATTGGCTATAATAATAGGGAGCAGTAGAAATTATAATCCAGTATATTTAAAGAACATGAGGTTGTAAAAGGCTTTTTCATTGTAACGCACTGCTATCCTGCAACATTTTTGGACCCAGTGCCTTCCAGGTAAGCTATAAAATATAAACTATTATATTTATTTCTTAATCATTAGAGGTGCTTTTATGCTTAACCAATTTGATGCTAAGTGACTAGTATTTATCAGGTACAAGTACCCCTTCTCTCTGCATGCTACATTCAGTACTGGAGGGCCAGAGGCTGTCCTGTGGTGTAGCACCAGTGATTATGCTGACAATTTTCTAGGATCAGGCCATGATAATTCTTTATAAAGCCATTTTATACGGCCATTTCTTCTTTTCTCTTGAAAAGAATTTGGAGATTTTGGACAAAAGCTGAGCATCTGCGTAAGAAAGAGTTTGATTTTCACAGTAATAGCTGGAAAGAAATCCTGACCCATCTTCAGGTTGTTTGTCCTCCAGTGGTGACAAGTGCCAGGCCTCATAAATGGGACAGGTGGTGACTTTTTAAAATCAGTCATTTTTTAATTCATGCTGACTTTCCTACCCAGTCCTCCAATTGAAAAGTTGTTCCAGCCTAGCAAAGAAAAAATCAGAAAATGACATACGTAAATGCTGGAGACCTTTTTCAGCACTGCAGCTGGCCTTTTCATTTTGAATGGGTTTAATGCAATCAAATGCCTATTTACACTAAATTGTTCTTCAACTTTTGCTGCAATTCAGACATTTGTGTCTTTGAAAAGTCTCCAGCTGTAAATATGGATCCTGCCCCACACCTTGATGCCTGGAATAAATATGTGTTTCTCGCATCTGCGAGAACTAAATAAGATGTTTTTTGACAAGTAATACCCTGAAAAAGCCAGACTGTGTTATATTTTTGGTTTTGGACTACAGCCAGTGCAGACCTGCAAAGTCTGCCTGTTTGACATGTTTATAGATCCATGGTGTCACCCTGGTTTTAGACACGCTTCCAGCAACTCAAGTAACACATTGGTGGGGTTTTTTTTTAAATTAATTTACAAATGACCTTCCATTATAATTTTTAAAACATCAGATTGAAGGCATACTAGAGAACATAGCAGACTGACATGTCTTGAAAACACAGCAGACTAACATGATTTAAAAAGACAATGCTTCCTTTCTGATTTTCTATCAGAAAGATGCTGTAGTTTGAACACAACCACAAAGTCCTGATTTTAAGAATAATTGTGGTACACATAGATGGATGCCACATTTAATTTAATTTAATTTACAGCATTCCTGTGCTCTGTAATGATGAGTTTTTTGGGGGGCATCTTAAACAGTAAACTGTTAAAATTCAGTATCATTACAGATAATCCTCAAATTGGAACCCTTCATTTAGCGACTGTGTGAAGTTACAATGGCACTGAAAGAAGTCCCTTATGTCTTGTCCTCCTACTTACAACCTGTGCAGCATCCCCATGGTCACATGATCAAAATTTGGACTCTTGGCAACTGGCATGTATTTACAAGGGGTCACGTGATCACCTTCTCAGCCAGCTGCTGACAAGAAAAGTCTATGGGGAAAGCCAGATTCACTTAACCAGAGTGTGATTCATTTAACAACTGTTTCACTTAACAAGCACCTTGCTTAGAATAATAACTTCATTGTCACTTTGAATGTACACTAATCGGCACACATTAAAATGAAATTTCATTGCATACAGCTCTCAAAGGGTCACCACTTCCAATATACACTACATAAATATGACAAAAATAAATAAACAAATACAGAATTATCCATATACCCACGTATACTATATGGCACAGAGAAACAACACAATATGGAAATAGCAAGGGAAATTCTGGGTCCCAGCGGTGGTCGTCAAACAAGGGCTACCTTTATTCCATAAATAACTGATTAAGCCATTAATTAGCTATTAATTATTAATGAATTAATTAAGTGATTAAACTGGAGAAGAGTTTGGTGTTGTGGTTAAAGCAACAGGCTAGAAAGCTGGAGACTGAATTCAAGTCCTGGCTTAGCCATAAAAGCCAGCTGGGTGACTTTGAGCCAGTCATCCTGTCTTAGCCCAACTCACCCCGCAGAGTTGCTGTTGTGAGGAAAATAGGAAGAGGAAGAAGTATTGATATGTTCACTGCCTTGAATTTTCTGTAAAAATAATAAAGGCAGGATACAAATAAAAGGCAAATAGAAACCCTTTTTATGTGGTTTATAGGGCCAACCAAACAAATCTCGGAGGAGTTTTCCATAACTGGGATGCTGTTTCCGAGAAAGTTCTCCTTCTCTCTTGACAGCAAACTGCACACACTGGCGGGACTTCAAGCAGGGTGTTTTCAGATATTCACTTTGCTGAGCAAGTTGTGCTTAGCAGTCATACATGTGGCCTTGGGAAGTAGACAGTGCAGCACAGATGCTGCTAGGTAAAAATGATTAATACGGAAGCTTTCAACATGGTCCTTTTGACGCAACTTTTTAAATTCTGAAGATCCTGCCTGAGGTTAACAGCACTGTTAATATACCTTGAACCAGTTTCATGTCAAGAAGGAAGATTTAGAATTGCAAAAGTTGGAATATAACATTTCAAATAGAAGAAGCTACATAATAAATACCCAAAGGTTGATGTTTAATAATTTTGATAGCAAATAAGTTAGATGATGATAATATCTTGAGCATGTTAAATATGGATCACTCCACAATTTCTCTGTGAAGGGAAAATCATAATGATAAAAAAAAGTTAATGTCTTAAAAACAAATACCAGCACTCCAAAACTAACAGGATGTTCAAAACTAGTGCTCGAAGGGGAAAACTGTAAAAATAACACAACCCTTCAATCTTCCTAATCCTCTGCAAGATTTTGCAGTCAATTTTGGTCTGCATTTTTGTGTGTGAAGCAATTTGCTTTAATAAAGCAGTACGCTGTGATCTTCCTGCTGATAGAGTCCAGAACTAGGTGTCTTTGGATATATTGTGCTGTATTACTAACCCTGAGGGGTCAGTAGTTTAGACAGCCTAATGAACAAAAGCAGTCTGTCCTCTCCCGGGTACATCTGGTTCACTAGCAACATTTGGTTTTATTTCTGAGACTTGTGTCACATTCAGACATTTTCCATTAAGAAATTTCTTTTGAGATCCCTGGGACATATTTTTAACCTTACCACTATTGTACCCTATTAAATTAATCAAATTAATATTTAATGGACAACTCAACTAAATCTTTGCAAAGTAACATTACGTCATGATTGGGCTTTTGTTTATATCTCTTTGCATTTTGTTCTGTTTGAATAATCAGGCAATTGTATATCTGTTGGATATTCCAGCATGAAGAACTCTGTGTAATTCCTTGATAACCGAATTTTTGATGGCTTGTGGGTACAAAGAGAGACTCCTGCTGTTCATTGGGAATGCAAGGTCATTATATTCTGGCACTGAATTAAATTTACAATAAAGGCAAAACTCTGGATGGAAAGCTCTTAATGACGGGAATGTTTGTCATTTTACTTATGCAGTGGGCAGAAGTTCTCTTGAGGGCCAAGAGTAATGAAAGTTCTAGGCCTTGTAAGAACAGTTTTGTTTTAATAATCCCGGAGGAGTTTGTAACACACTGTCCAGCATGCAGATTAATCTTGCACAAATATCTCTAGCACACAGATATTTCAGACAAAATGCCTATAGCAAAGAGTTTTCAATAAGGAGACTCTTTAGAAGATGGTGATGGTCATAGTTTGTGCTGTCCTTCCAACATGAAGAAAGCAAAAGTGGGCATGAATATAAACTTATAAAATTGGTGTTCAGGATCTGCACAAAATCTGAAATTGATGCAGGTGTTTCTTCTGAGCACATCATAACAAAACCTCAAAATCTATTTTGAAAAAAATAATTGAAACATCCCAATGTGACAGATTTATCTATGACCTGCGGAATAATAAAAGATTTGTTTACGCAACATTGATAGGATTTTATTCACTTATTTTTCAAATTTAGTCCTTAGTATGCATAAGATTTATCAAATAAAAGTAAAACAATAGAAATCTTTTAAAAACAATAACTTATTTAATCATTAATCCATCTTTAAAAGACTGGCTAAAGAAGAGTTGCCAAAACTTTGGCTAAAGAGGGAAGGTATTAGCTTAGATACTAAAAGCAACACTCAGAAGAATAGATTGTATAGTTCAGGAATGGAGAAGGCCATCTGTTTTGTCTCTACAAATGAACATCTTAATGTAAGGATGTCTTCAGAAGGATCTTTCCTGCTCATGCAGAGTTGTAACAAGATCTAATATATTGGTGGTGGCGATGGTGGCAGTGTTTTTGTCATTGTTAGGATGGAAACTAACACCTTAAATTGTGCTGAGGAGTCAACCCACAAGGCAGATGAAGCATGTTCTAGTTAGCAACCTAATTGCCACATTTTGTATTACTTAAAAGCTTCCTAAAATTGCTGAAGGCTAGCTTGAATGGGTTTCCTTAATTTGCTCATCAGAAAGTTTGAAAGGGAAGTTAAAATCATTGTTCTGCTCCCATTAATCAGCAATAACCAGCTTAGTCAGAAAGCCTATCCGATTTCCATTTATAGTTTCCCACACTGAATGCAGGACTATTTTTTCCCCTCAGTTTTTGCTATCAAACCAAGTGGTTTATGAGTGCTCCTGAGTTGTGCTGTTGCAAATGTGAATCTCAGGGGCAAATAGTGGACCTATGTCCTATAGAACAGAGGACAATCGCCAACATGTAATACATGTTCTGTAAGACAAGAATTTCATCACTGTTGACACGAATAGTTTAAAGAACTTACCATCAGACATTAAACAAAAACTTACTAGTTTTGTTCTTGTTTAACAGGAACAGAACAACAGGATCTTCTTGGTTGCATGAGGTACAACTACAGCTAGTGCCATCTAGTGATTAAACTATGTAATGGATAGGTATTGCCATGCATTGACTGCAAGAAGGAGCTGCTAAAAGTCTATGAAGATTCTCAGTTATCCAGGTGATGGTTGTCCCAAAGGTGCTTTTTCAAAAGGCAACTGGACTTTCTCCTTGAAAGCACTTCAGCTCTGAACTGAATAAGCTTCTTGGATGAGAAGCAAAACGTTTTCAAGGAAAAAAATCAAGAAAGTCCAGTTGCCTTCTGAAAAAGCACCTTTGGGGCAAATGTCTCTAGAGACTCTCAGTCATCCAAGTCATAATCATCTCAAAATGCTTTTTCAAAAGGCAACTGGACTGTTTTTTTCCTTGAGAAAGAAGAACAACAAACATTTTGTTCTTCTTCAAGGAAAAAAAAACCCCAGTCCAGTTGCCTTTTGAAAAAGCACTTTTGAGACCTTTGGGGCAACTTTTGCTAAATGAAAATTATTTCTGAGCAGACATTGGAAACTGATCTTACTGTAGCTACAGAAACAGACATTGCAAAAATTCTGCTTCCAGCTGATTGCAAAAAAACAAAACAAAACTGCAGCAATGTTAAAAGGCCACTAACATGAAAGCAACTTTATGATAAATATTTATCATGATATATGTAGTTAAGATGGCTTCTTATGATTAAATCTATCTACTGTAGCTTCCTAGTATGCTGATTAGATTAAACATTTCATATTCCTAGAGTTTAAAGCAAATGGGACTATGCTGCAAGTGAAAGTAAAATGCTTTTTTTCAAATATCCACCAAATTTTGTGGGTTTTTAAAAGGGAATAATTTAGCTATAATTTCTGCTGATTTCACAATTCATCCTAGATGAAATCATTGTGATTGTCAAATTAAACCATACTAGGACAATGCAAAATACTTAAGTGCTAAGATAGTTCTTGATTTACAACAAATTGGGAGAGGAATCTTGGTGGGTCAGTGAAACAGTTGTTTAATGAGATGTCACATGATCATTTTACTCAGTGACTGCAATTTTGGTAGTCCTGGTTTTGGTTTTGGTCATTAAGTGATCTTGTGGGGCATTAAGCAGACAGAGTCCTAGGTAAGTGAAGGAGGCCCTAGGATGCCCAGTGCAGGCTCTGCACAAATTGGTGTGTGTGTATGTGTGTGTACTACAGTGCAGTATCAAGTTGCAGCCATCCCTGAAAGCTCAAACACCCATCTAAAACATCAGTGCAGTTACCCAGGCCCCAGGAAACTTCACTGCCCACCAAGTCCACCAGAACAATCAAAGCTGCTTAGACCAGGAAGATTCACCACCCAGCCAGCCCATCAGTGCAAGCAAAGCTGCCTTGGTCTGAGAAGATTCACTACCCATCCAGCCCACCAGGTGCCCAGGTTACCTTTGCCTTTTTCTCTAGCTAGTGATAGACATGCACAACCTATGCTAAGCACATCCTTCTTATTAAGGCTTTGTGCCATTCCCCAAGCAGTTTCCATTCTTGTGGTGCTTTAGAAGCTTCCTTAGCAACTTTACTTGCGCTGGTGGGTGAGGCAGACAGTGAGACTTATTGAACCCAGGCAGTTTTACTTGCACTAATGGATTGGGTGGTTGACTGGGATCACGGGGGAGGGAGGAACCGGGTGGAGGGAGTTGCAGTGCCCCTGAGGCTGTAAGTTCAGGCAGGCTGCCAAGAGCTCAAATTTGCACAGTGTGACCATGGGAGCACTGCAACAGCCATAACTTCGGACATAGGTCCCTTCGTTCAGTGCTGTCATAAATGACTGAGAACTACCTCCAAACTCAACGTTTACAAGTGCTTGTCATCCACTTACAGGATTCATATGAAAGGAAGCTTTCACATCAGCAAAGTTTTAGCTAAACAGGATATTTTACTGAGTTTAGAAAGTCTGATTAGGGGAAGGCACTTTACTAGGAACTTTGTGTACTCAATAACTCAGTCTTAGGAATAAAAACATTGAATGATTTAAATGTTGGTTGAAATAGGTTGAACATTTGTGGAGAGGATGATCTTTGAAGTTTATGTTATGGCTGCTCATCAAAACCCATATTTAAGGGCAATTCACATAACAAAATTGGTATTCTAAGGAACCTTGTCATGGGAAATGTGACTCCATGAGAAATGCAGCCCTTCAGAAAAACTTTTAGGAACACAAGTCAGGAAAAAGAAGAGTCTAAATCAATGTTTGTCGAACATGGCAACTTTAAACTTGCTGACTGGAGATTTCTGGAAGTTGAAGTCCACACAGCTTAAAGTTGCCAACTTAGAAAAACATCTAAATTAGTTCCTGAATCCACACAGGGGCTGGGTTCACATACCAACTAATCAGCTAATGATCTAGCAAATATATTGTATGACCTGCAAACCAAGACAATGATAACTTTGCTTTTTTGTGTTGAACATGTTGGGTAAACACTTGTTGTGTCTTAGTGTTTGGCAAATTGATGTTTTTAATATATTAAAAAAGCCTAGAAAATGAGTAAATTCAACAAGGTTAAGAATGTTATTTGAATATGGTTTTCATAATGAATGTCATTCCAAAGCTACTGCATACAAATAGATGTAGTATACACTATATAAGGATTGGGTCAAAACGTCCACAGCAAAGATAGCCATGTACAGAATCATAGTACAGAAAATCAAATTAATAGCTTTGCAGTGGTTGACTCTTCAGTTTGAGAATATTACAGAGCCTTATTCCATCCCTGTAGTCTCAAACTATACAGAACAAGTCTTCTATGACATTCCTTCAGATACTTGAAAGGGCATATCCACAATCATTTTTTTCTTCAAGGAAAAACATACCCACTTTCTTCAGACTTAATTTCTAGCTACCTGATCATCCTGACTATCTTCACCAGTTGGTTCCTCTGAATCTTTCTTAAAATCTAGCTTTCAAAATTGAACACAGTACTCTGATCAATGCAGAACGATTATCTCCCATGATTTGGAAAGTTAACTATGCTTTCACTGACCAGGCTAAAGTTGCACACTGAAGCTTTTTACATGCATTAGTATCAGCCAGGTTATCAGACATTTTATATAACTCTACTTTTTTCTAAGTAAGGGACTTTACATTTGCCTCTGTTAAAGTTCTTTTACTTTCAGCATAATCTGTCAATATAGTTTCCAACTTTGTGCTTCTAAAATATTAGTCATCCCGTCAGTTTTCTGTTTTCTGTCAGCTGCCAATCTGATCATCATTCCCTCCACCTCTTCATTAGTTGATCCTGTTAAGGCAAAAGTAGTTCTTTCTCTTCTGATTTACCATCTGAAGTAGAAAGCTGTCAGCAAACCTGTCATACCTGTGAAATAGTATTTGCCTTTCTACACTACGAGTTTGAGGTCATTCTCTTTATTTTTCTGATTGAGAGCCACCTAGAGTTCAGTATAAGATGGGTGGCTACATAAATGCTTGAAATAAATATATACATACATAAATATTTTGAGTGTACACTATGAAGATCACTGCAGTTCAAAATAATAGTGGACAGGTCTTAGTATTCTTTAGCATTACAGTACAACCTTGTTGATATTTGAAAATGCCATCATAATCCACCCAACTGCCTTTTTCAAGACTGAAGATATCCATTTAAACTAGAGTCAATAGTTTTCCAGAGCTTTCACGGAGTGGTTCAAAAGGCCCTACTTGTTGGTCGGTTGGCTATTTTTTTAGATTAATACTCTGACTTTTCCTCCAAGAGTTCTTCTCAAACTTTTCTCTCAGGAAAATATAACAAAGTAATTCCCCTGGAGTGTTTGCATTCACTCTTGCTAGCTTTTCCTTTGTACAGGAGCAATAATAGCATGTTTCCAATCATCGGGCACAGCCTTTACATTCATTAAACAAACCATACAGCCACTCCTTATACCAACCATTTAGCATTTCTCTAATTATAACATCTACAATTGTAGCCCAACCATTTTTCAACATAATCACAGTTTTTGATGTTTTCTTTTCATCATTTTTATAATGGTGCCATCACCCAGAGATAAAAGTCATTACCCTAAATAGGATCTAGGTTGATTTGTTAAATGACTTAGAAAGAACAGCAGGTTCTATGTCGGAGAATAATTAAAATATGAAGAACAAAATAGCACATCTTCATCCCTTTCGACAATTTATGATCTTGATACTGAATTGCCATCAATATTTGGTGATTTAGTTCCATATGGCCTGCTTATGACATGTGTAATTTGCTTTGCCTCATATACATTTACTCTGTTTTTTTTAAGAAAAAAAACTAGTGCTTTTTCCTCAAGCTGCATTATTTTGCAATTTATATATCAGCAGGGTTTTTGCCTAAAACAACAACAAAAACCGGCATTTCGTGAATTCTACATTTGAAGTTAGCAGTTAACAAAACAATCCTAAATATCAATCTGGCTTGTTAGAGGTGTGGTGTTATGCAGTTAACCACCCATTATGCCCAAGTAATGTCTGTGTACTTAGTGCAGCCAAGATAAGTGGAAGGCTTTTGGGGGAGGGGCAGTCCCCATTCCTGTGGAACACTGGGGGAAGAGGACTGGCAGACCAAGGGCAGGAGACAGCCAGCCCAATAAGAATGTGTGTCAGCTTGTCGGAGAACAGAACAGCGTGAAGCCAGCTTGCCAGATGAGCAGAAGATCAGAGAGAGGGAGGGGGGAGAGAGAGAGGGAGGGAGGGAGAGGGAGAGAGAGAGAGAGAGAACTCATGCACAACAGCCTCTATTTCTTTTTAATTAAACTCTTCAATTACCCCTCCTCCCCATGTCCCAGTGTTTTCTTTTCTCTGGGAAACAGCTCTTTGAGTGTTTAAGGTTGCTGACCCCTGATCTAGGCCCTCTTCTGTACACAAATACTGTGGCTGAAAGTAATGCCTGGGGAAGATATATTCCCACAGAGCTACATGCAGGAGTATCATTGGCTGCTGGGACAAACATCCCGCTCTACTTGAGACACTTTTGTACTTTATCTGCCATAGCTGGCTTCTCTCTACGAGCCTCAATATAGGCAAGGATATTAGAAGAAAACTGGCAATTGTACAAACAATTCAGAAGGTTTTTATTAACACGGTAACAATGGAAACAAGTGAATTAAAATACCATTGAAAAATGAAATCTGTGTGTGTTACGGTGGGTCTATGTTCAGGGGATGGGAAAAGGAAGAAAGGAAGGAAATCACTTAAATTAATTTGTTATACTCCATATACACACGATGCAAATATTAATTTACATTGAACTGGGTGGCTCCCATAATCATATGTAGCCAGGCAGGCAATCACAAGAAAATATCTAGTCTAGTTTTGATGACATCATATTTTTTAATGAGGTATTACAAAGTTAGACTGGGATGTTTCTCTATGACTTTTACTTTGCTAGATTAAGTGAATGTCTAACAGGAAGGAAGATTTATGAGTTGGATCTTGCAGCCTGCAGTGGCAAGCCAGAAACTACTATATTGAAGTCACCACCATTTTCTGATTAAAATGAGGAAGCATGATTGTATAATAAAATTCAAACTTTTTGTTAAGCAAAGCATGGCCTTATAGCTTAACAGCATGCTGTCAGCATAAAAATGTTCATCCCTAAAAACATGTTTATTCCCAGAAATGTATTTTTTTATAACATTACCTCCTGAAGGATCACTTTAAGAAACTTAGATAATGTAGCAATTCTTTTCTCATCATAGTTGACTCATTTGTCTTTTTATAACTGCTGTGATTCTTCTCCTGGATTCATCGAGAGACGTTCTCCTTTGAGGTGACTGCAATGTAGGTAGAGCAGGCAAGCTAACACTGAAGCTGTTTTGGTTCCTACCACACACTACTGCTTTAGTGGTTCTTGAAATCTCAGATGTTATCCTTTTTGAAGCTTTTGAGCACCTTTGACTATTGATCAAAGTGGAGCAGGAAGTTGAAGTGCCCTGACCGAGGGAACACTGTGTCAAGGGAAAGTTTCCACCAAGTTTTTTTAGTTCCATGACTTGTTCTTTAGCTTGAACCAAAGCCTCAGTAAGCTCATAGCGTTCCTCACACTCCCTGCGTACAGTGTCCTGGAGAAGGGCATTCTATGAGGATAAAGAAAGACATATTTCATAAAACATTACTGAGATGACAACAAAAGATATATAAATATTGGGTGTTTTTTAGCATCTCAAAACATAGTGTACTCAGAACAGCGTGTGCAGACAACACATTATGTACTGAAATGCTTACAGCCATACCACAGATAACCAGCATATCCATGTGACAATTATTCTTATTAGCTACTGTGTTTTTCATCATGGGTGTGGTAAAATGTGCATGTGCAGCATGAAGGAATAATTCTCTATTTTTGAAAATAGATTCATTGGATGATCTAATTTTGGTTTCTTTTTCTATGTTTCTATTCCAATCTCTTCTAAGACTGCTTTGCTTTTTTTAATTTCATAAACATACATACAATTTGTCTCTCAAATTGCCTGTTTTATTTTCAACAGTTTTCCGCAACAAAGTTTCTCAAAGATAGCTTTTCCGAGCTGATTCTTGCCAGACTGCTGGACTTCCATTCCCAACTCCATGTCAGAGGTAAATTACTGCAGTGGAAGTCTAATATATGTAGAAGGCACCAGTTTGGGAAATTGGATTAAGTGAAAAAAGCTAAATTGTTATAGGAAATTACTCATAATTTCATTCATAAAATATTTTTTCTTGACTCATGGTGCTCAACTCAACAGAAAACATACTTTGCCTTTCTCACTAAAATGATATCTTGCTTTTCCATGATGGACATTAGCTTTAATGATTAGCTAACTATGAAAATGCTTCAGAGATTGAATTCATTTAGGAATAATGACTTTGCTTCCCAAGAAAACCACAGTGACCAGAAATGTCTTTAGCACTGTGCTTACTTCAAGCCTTAGAATGGAAAATTGGAAAGATAAATCAAGGCATCCTCATTGTAGCAGGCCTTCCGGGCAGAAGCCTAGTCCAAATTTGAATGCACCCACTAAAACTATTAAATCTGCCACTGAAATATTAATCATTTTAATTAAAAGTCCAAGTTATCTGTGCACACTACTTTAAAGGATTTAAATGCTTTTTGCATTTTAGAATGATTTTAAAAAAATGAACCAAGGGCAATTGTGAAGGCTCAAAACTAATATGAACCCGATTTCACTAAAGATTAATCCAAAAGAAACCTTATTAAGTAAGACATGACATCATTTCTCTTTTTTCAATCAAAGTAAATAAAGTCATATCCAATATAAAGGGGTAGGTAGCATAGTGGGATATATAGATTGACTATATGACTATATGCATTCAATATAAAGATTACAATAATGAATGTATCAATAACAGCTTAAAAACTGAACTACATCCACTGACAGAAAATAATGTCCATATTCCAATCATTTCTATTCATCTATATGCACAGCTTACTGTCAAAAAGATATAATAAGGCATGATTTTTATGACAAGTGCATCTATTTTAAGATGCAATTCAATTAGGAAAACTTTGGAAAGGATATTCCATAGGCAGATAGCTAATTAGATTTTTCTATCCTGCCTCTTGAATCAGAGGGATATATCATGAGAAATCTATAATTAGATTTGCTTTCCCCCTTTCCTTCCACCCCCAATGTCAAAAAAATGCCTGAGGGCCTAGCCAGCCTTGAGTAACTAAAGTATAACTCCTAATGTTTCAAAAATTTAGACCAGATTTCCAAATATTCTGAACGTAATTCCTTCTACTGAAAGGAATTCAGCATAACAGTTAAAAAACAAATCAACAAAGCCAGGAGACTGTTCTCATTCTGTCCGGCCAGTTTTCAGAAAGCAGTGTTCTAGAAATATGTTATGGCTCTGAGGTTTGAGTTTTGCTGTTGAAGAACAGGACTGTTTTCTCCACTACAGAATTTTCCATGAAGAAGCAACTACTATATTTTAAGCGGACAGTATAAAAATAATGACCAACAAAGGAACAAGTACATGCATTAATTTTTAATAATTTTAACCACTCAGATGCAAATCCTCCTTGCACTTCTTTTCCATAAAAAAAATATGTTTCACTTCCTCTTTTACATCTTTAAAAAAGTTACATTCTTATATTTTTTATTTTTCTTGATTTTTTTTCTTTTAAACTCTTTTGACTTGATTTCTCAAATGCCTTTTGGCTAAATATACTACTATTCTATTGCAACTCTATTTTTTCAGTTTTTTTCCTTTTGTCTTCATGCTCACTATAGGGTAATTAATGGAACAAATTCAGTATGTTGCTTTGAAAATTTTAAATACTTTAAGATTTATCCTAAATTAACATGATGAGAAAGCTATTTTATTATATTACACAAACAACTTGACAGGAGTGGCATTGTGTGCACTTTTCCCATTCCTAACTTTATATTCAAATCAATTGCCTGCCTGCCTCTCTTTCCAAGCAGAAATCCCATTTATGGAAAAGAGAATAAAGAGAAAGTCCTATACATACAGTACATATTTATAGAAAATGGGTTCTATGCAGAGAAATTAATTTGTTTATCACAATTCTCTTCCATGCCTTGATGAGAATGGCTTGCTTTAGACTTAATAATCTTAGATCTAGAATTGGTTTATATAGCAGGTACTAAACCATGTGTTGATATCCTTGTTCATAATGGGAAAGAGAGAACAACTGAAATGGTATTTGGTCTTATATTTTCATTCCTTGTCTAAATATCCATCATTTGTTAGTTTAGGATTTTTGTATCTCAAACAAACCAAAATATAAAAATGGATATCGTATAATGAACCAGGTCTGACCTTTGGTTGAGTTCATACCTCCTCTTGAACTTGATTCATTGTCTGAATCAATTGTTTTTGTTCCTCAGTTAGTTTTTCCAGTTCACAGGTCTTCTTTTTAATTTCTTCTTTCATCTCTTCTGTCACTGAATTATGAATGCTCTGTTCTTCCTTCAGCTGGAACTCAAGCTCAGTTATTTGTCTTTTGAGGCTTTGCCATTCTTTTTCCCCCTCGTGATCTTTCTCATTAACCCTCCTCTCTGCTTCATGGAGTTTCTTTTCAAGTGTCTCCATTTCAACCTTCAGTTTATTAGTAGCATTACATATCAATAGAGGTATCTGAAAACAAATTTGACATTAAATCCTTGTCAGAGAATTTTGACAAACATACATTGGTTAAGTAGATTTAAATAGTTTTAAGTGATTTTGGAAGAACAAACATAAGGAAACATCATACCATTCCATGTAAGACTTAAAAAGAGCTTGTACCGTAGAATGATATGAATATTAAAAAGTACCCTATAGTAGTGGAATTCTTAGAGGACACAAGATTTGGGAGTGATTAAAAACATTAAACTTGAATACATAAATGAAATAAATATAGTAAATCTTTATTTTCAAATGAAGAACTGCATAGGTCTTCTTAAACACACAACAAAGAGAGAACTTTTATAACTTTTATAAATAAGTATCTTGGACGACTCTTAAAGGATTAAAGCAAATCTTGATCCATATTGAGATTTTAGAGTACGGAATAAATATAACTGTTACGTTGTTTCATGGGGTTCTTGGTCCTACAAAATATCTCTGAAGGACTCAAGAAATATCAGTAAGGAAAACTCCTTGTAATATCACAATTTTGTAAAGGGGATAAGTACTCAGATATTGGAGTTATACAGGTAGTCCTCAATTTTCATTTAGTGACTATTTGAAATTACAACAGCACTGAAGAAAGTGACTTTTCACACTTACGACCGTTTTAGCACCCCATGGTAACGTGATCAAAATTCAGATGCTTGGCAACTTACTCATATTTATGATGATTGCCGTGTTCTGGGATCATGTGATCACCTGTTGTGATCTTCTGACAAGCAAAATGAATGGGGAAGCCAGATTCACTTAACAATCATGTTGCTAACTTAATAACTGCAGTGATTCATTTAAGAACTGTAGCAAGAAAGGTCGTAAAGTAGGGCAAAATTCACTCAACAAGTGTTTTGCTTAGCAACAGAAATTTTGGGCTCAATTGTGGTCATATGTTGAAGACTACCTGTATTACTGTTCATACAGTTGAATTCTGATTGTATAAATACGTGCATTTTGAACAGTTGTGACTAAAACATGAGACCATTTGCTCACTTCAACAAGAATGGCTGATTTTGTAGATTGCTTATTAATATCAGTACTAAATAATTAACATCTAAAAAGAAATGGGACAACTCTGTGACCCTTTGTCCTATGACATAAAGTGTGAAATTAAATTATTCTTGAGGCTAAGCATTAACAAATAGCTTGTTTTCAGTTGCTTAAACCTTTGTATGTAGCAGCTCATACTGATCTTTCTGATATTTTGCAATTAATTCCTGATGCTTTTGTTTCTCAATATCTAGTTCTATTCTGGCTTCTTCTTTCAGTCTAGCAATCTCTTCTTTGTGACTGGTGTGCTCTTTCACTCTATCAGTTTCAACCTAGAAAGCAAACATTTGGAAATCAGTTAAGACTCTGTTCAATTTACATACGCACAATGTTCAATAGACATAGTGTACAATGTTATTTGTGGAAATAATGGGACTTAAGTTGGTCAAGATATACAGCCTGATCCTTATATCTACAATGTTAATAAAAATGTACAAATTACACAAAAGTGTACAGCATTTGATACTAATTACTTTGTAATACAAACCATAACAACAGTACAGAACACAATAAAATTTTGAAAAAGATTTAGAAAAAGAGGATTACCATGAAAAGTGTTTCATTTCTAATCCATGAAACTCTAATCAATATATGTTATATTTAATAAAGGAGAACATTTATAACCCAGGGTTGAAATGAGGGGTCCCTGGTACTCTCTGGGCTTGGTTGTTTTCTTGCAGATAAACTAGGTAACATCATCATGTCATAGTTTATCATAGTCAATGGCACTGATGATGTTGCCTAATTTGGGTAAGGAACATCTGCAAGCAAACCACCAAGCTCAGCAAGCACCAAGGCCCCCTCAAATAAGGTGAGGTCTATGGTGGGGTTCAAATATATGAACAACAGGTTCTCTGTGTGGATGCAGCTTCTGGAAGTCCATTCTGGGCCTGGGCAACAAAAAATTAGCTATCAGTTCTGCCAAAATGGTGCGAACTGGCTGAATCCCACACTGGGTGAGGTCCAAACGCAGCCAGATAATTTGAAGTAAATACATTATATCCAGAATCTAAAATTATTTAACAAACTCATTGGTTTTTATTGTGCATGTTCTTCATTCTTGTTCCCTACTGTAAGAGATTCTAAAACGTGACGTGATTCCTGAAATGGAAACCTGGATGAGACAATCAGCTTTCAGACTACTTTATTGCACTTTTCCAATGGTATCTTAAAAGTTGAATTTCTTCAGTCAACATAAAATAATGATTTCATTAACTTAGCTTTCAATCAAAGTGTCACACCATGGGACATTTTTAAATTTCTGCAAGAATCTCTGAACAATTTAAAAACAGTATAAACATATAACAAATAATATATATGGATATTAATCATTTGCTTTTCTTTCTTCTAAATTTATACACTAGTTACAATTTTGTGAAAAAGCTGTAATAAAATGATAAAAGTAAATGTAAGTTTAGCTAAACATACAAATATATTTAAATAATCACTGTCAATAAATTAAACCTGCATTGCAAAATGACATGGTTCAGTGTACAATTCTGTCAGACTCACACCCAAACATCCACACACAAACCCCTACATAGAAAAAGATAAATGCTGTCTACCTACACACCCCTAAAACATAACATTACAGCTCTACAGTACTGCAATATTTACTAATTCATAAATATAAGGATTTTAAAGATAGTTCAAATGTGAATCCCTATCCAAAAGAAAGAAGTCAAGTGATGCTCCAGTTGGGTTAAATGCTTCCTCCAGTTGTTTATTTTTTGTTATTTTAGAAAATTATAATATTTTTCTTTCACAAGAAAAATCAGCTGCAAACTTGAATAGCTCTAAGATATTCAGAAATAGCTTTAAAATATTAGGGAAATTAATTAAGATTACAATTCTCAATAGCTTCTAGTCTAGTCTCAATAGCTTCTGGCTATACAGCCATTAAATATATACAGTATTTCTTAATAATTGCTGATGGGCAGTTGTTAAGTCTTTATCCCATAAGCACTTAGAACCATGGTAAGAAAATGATACTTTAGGTAACACAATCCATCATAGATCTTACTGTCTGCGGACTGGCACCAGTCCATGGCATGCCAAAAACTGGGCCGTGCAAACAAGCGAAGCCCCATCCATGGGAGGCAGGCAGCACACAAAACCATGCCCCCTCTGGTTCATGGATAAACTCTCTCCACAGAACCGGTCCCTGGTGCCCAAAAGATTGGAGGCTTCTAAGTTAGAACACAATCTCAGTGACTAGATCTGACCTTATAATTTGGGAAATTGGCATCTATTTAATGACACATTTCTTTCTGCTGCATCAGAGTAATGATGTTTTTCTACTCAGGCATCATTTTTAAGTACCTTCATCATCAATCATGACATGTGGCAAAAGTGTTTATTAAGTCTTAAGCACATAGATCATAAAAAGTCCTAAAGTACTCTCAAGCCACTGTCAGCAGTACTGACACAAGTGGAAGCTGATCTCAGAATGAAAATATTTCCCATTAAACTAACACATGAAATCCATGCAATTAATAACCATAATAATGAGCATTCTGAAAAAAATGTCTCAATTATCTTGTCCAAGCTGTCTAGCAATAATTTCTTTCTTCTTTTTTACACAATATGTTTATAATCCAGGGCATTAAATGCATAAACTCCACTTTAAGGAACTTAGTTTTGAAAGAGATTTTTCCCCCTTCCATTTAGGGTACACGTTATTTGATTCTTTTCTCTTTTTTCAAAAAGAACATTTTATTCCCATATAGTGGCACAATGACCCAAGAACAAGACAGCATCATCTCTTTAGTCTGAGGAGAGCATGTCTGGAGCACTTGACATTCAGCACATTTTAATACTTGTCAGCAAATATGTAAGTGTTGTCTCTTATTGCTATTAGTTGGTTACCTATGTTGAATGCCAAGCTGCATAACAGATACCAACTGTGTAAACAGACCAATTCATGATAAAATTATATCCTATCTCTGAGAAACTATGCTGAAAGGAAAAAGTGGGACATCTGAGAACCAAGTATTCATAGCCTGAGGTTTAATGACCAAGCAGAAGTAGAAATACATTCTTAAAGAAGCTAAACCAGGACAAGAAAACAAGAAGTAGGCAAGTGCAGCAAGTACTTTGATTTACACTGTCCACCTGCCTGCCTCTTCAGGGCAACTCCTCCTCCCCCCCTCCCCCAATTCTTTTTGCCTTGCAATTGAGGGACACATCATTGAGATAAAGCCAGTCAGGATTAAGTAGGAATTTGGTAGAAAAGTTTCAAGCGCAGATTGCCTTAGGTCAGTGGTTCTCAACCTGTGGGTCGGGACCCCATTTGGGGTCGAATGACCATTTCACGGGGGTCGCCAAACAAGGCTGTCCGCCATTTTTTCCCCTTTTCTTTGGCCACACCCCTGGCACCCGGTGATGTATAAGTGGTTGGGGGTTACCACAACATGGGGAACTGTATTATGGGGTCGTGGCATTAGAAAGGTTGAGAACCACTGCCTTAGGTGCTAAATCCTTCCCAGCTCATCTTCTCAATGTAAATATGCCTGTGAAGAAACCCACAATAAAATGACTCAGTTTTGCTGCTGAGCAACATCACTGCTAAATAGTTTAACTGAAAAAAAAATGCATTGTATTATGGCACTGGGAAAATGCAGGTTTGTGTTCATTCTCATCCACTGAAATTCACTGGATAGTTGAACTACTAATTCCATCTCAGCTTAATGCACCTCACAGGGTTGTTGTTATAAGGATAAAATGAAGAAAGTTTAGCAGATTAATCTATATTTTAGATCAGGGGTCTTCAAACTTGGCAACTTTAAGGCTTGTGGACTTCAACTTCCAGAATTCCTGGCTGGCTGAGTAATTCTGGGAGTTGAAGTCCACAAGTCTTAAAGTTGCCAGGTTTGGAGATCCCTGTTTTAGATAAAATATATGAAAACTATAGAATGCTGATATCTTCATATTATACAACTAATAAAAATGAAAAGTACTTTATATTGTTTTATGTACATTATTGTTCTGTTTTTATATAAAAAATATTTTTGTTTCAGAATTTTTTTTAATTTTAAATGCTTTTAAAAATGTAAATATCCAGGGGGATTCTGTGAAATAAAATGGAAGGAAGGAAGGAAACTCTTTTATAGTATGTATTAATCTTAACTTTGAGCAAAGAATACAAACATAAAAGTATAATAGAGCAAAAGCTTGGATGCATTGTCTGACAACTAAACAAGTTACAGAAAACAAACAAGTATGATGATAACGGAATACCTAATATTACCTTTTCTTGCCAATTCTTTTCATTTAGCACTTTCTGTCTTAATGTCTCCTGCATCTGTTCTGTTATCTTCTTATGGGAAACCAGTACTGACTCCCTAATTGTACCAAAAAAAAATCATATATAAGATGCATTCTAGCCAATCTAGCCAAAGAAATTATAAAAACAATTCTAAATGAGATTTCTTTTCCAACTTCTAATTCTGCTTGTTTTAAATTTTGTTTTTGCCTCTGTCAGGACAATATTTCCAAAAGAGGTCTTATAGGTATTGAAAATACTGGTACAATTGACACTGACTCTCTTCAGTTCTGGCATTCTTCCAACAGATTTTTGAAACAGTAGATCATATTTATATCTAGAAATCCTCCCAAAATAAAAAATACACCACATCAAAAGGTACCCTAATTATAAAACATCTGAAAGAATTTATAGCATCATGTTATTCCACAAATAACATAAATACAGTAATTATAGTCCTTGACTTACAACAGTTCATTTAAGTGACTGTTCCAAATTTCAACAGCATTGAAAAATGTGACTTATGAGTGTTTTTCACTGTTATGACCTTTGTAGCATCCCTGTGATCATGTGATCAAAATTCAGATGCTTGACAACTGGTTCATATTTATTATGGTTGCTGTGTCCCAAGGTCATGTGATCACTTTTTTCAACCTTCTGAACAAACTCAATAGAAAAGCCAGATTCACTTAAAATCATGTTACTAACTTATCATCTGTAGTGATTCACTTAACAACTGTGGCAAGAAAGATCACTTTAAAAAGTCTCACTTAGCAACAGAAATTTTGGATTCAATTGTAGCCATACGTCAGGGATTACCTATGTAGTAACTATGTCATCACAGTAATTTACTGCTGCATTTAATAAATAATCAGAAGTCGTGCATAGCTGATGTAATTGTCCATAAAAATATGGTGTTAATGTATATTCATTGCATGTTATTTCCTTCCTTAAGGCAGCTTGCAAAAACATAATTAAAACAGAAAAATACAATTCAAAACAAATAATAAAATATTATTAAAATGCATAACATTAAAGTTAAAATATTAAAGCAATTAAATACTTGTTAAAACAGCTACAAACAGGGACCAAACTTGGAGATCCCACTAAAAGAGAAGAAATAAACTCTTTCCCTGCATCCCTAATCTATATTTCAAAAATCAGGACACATTTACCCCAGAGGGAAACAACATATATGTGAGTTCACTTTAGAATGAGAAAAGTACACAGGTGATAAGATAAGCACAGCTGTTTGACTTTTGCCTGTGCTCCTGTCTTTGCAACTGCTTTTAGAAAATAGATATGGGAAAATTATCTGATTGTACATATCAAATCCTGACCTATCTCCAATTAGTACACATTGTAATTCTATTTGGGAACACTTAGGAAAGAGGAAATTATATTATTGGATCCCATGTATTGAAAAATAGCAATAATTATAGATCTTAAGAACCTATTTATGTTCTTGGATTAAAGAATATTGGAGAGGGAGGCAAACCTCACTAACACTATTAAAATTGTGAATAATGACTTTTGATAAGCACTATACTAAAATACAAACATATACATATTAGGACTAGCATGTTACATAATGAATTAACCACAATCCCGATACACCAATTCCAATGTGAAAAATTTATTACGTTTCAAAAAATTAAAGAAAAATATCTACATAGATCTCCTTGGGCATCAATCCACAGTTATGAGATACGGAGCTACTTTTCAGGCCAGCTACCCTCATCCTCATCGTGGCCATGCTCACAGGGGAATGATAGGGTTTGTAATCTAAACCATCTAAAAAGCACATTGTTGGGAAAGGCTGGAATATAAATTGGAATATTAAAACTGTCTAGGTATATAACACTATAGCTCTAATTCAGGGCAAACAACTTGAATTTTTACTTAGTTCCTTGGAAAATCAATGTAATGAAATATATAAATGATTAATTAGCCATTCCTAGGCATGTGATGCTCCCATTTGTCTAAGACAGACTCTGTTATCTCAGGAACACTTATGCCTGCATGAATCCAGCATGTGTATGCATGTGCCATAATTTATTTATTAAATTTTTATGCCACCCATCTCACTGATACAGTGATTTGGGGCATCTACAAATTGGGGAAATGTCTTCACAGCAAACAACTTAAGAAACAAGGAGGATTTGCTCATGGACAGTCATGCTCTTGTGACCTCTCATCTGAAATACTGCAATGCCTTCTACATGGGGCCACCCTTGAAGAGCATTCAAAAGCTTCAACTGGTGCAGAATACAGCTGCAGGGGTACTAATGTGTGTCAGATATCTGACACATGTAACACCACTGCTACGTGAACTGCCTTGGCTTCCAGTATGCTTCCAGGTACAATTCAAGGTGTTGGTTATCAGTTTATAGTCATTTATGGCTTGGGACTGGGCTACCTAAGGGACCGTCTTCTCCAGGTTGTTTCCACTTGTTCAATTCAGTCCAGCAGGTTGGTCGTGTTATGGGTTCTTTCCACCAAGGAATGTTGATTGGCGGGAACCAGGATACATGCTTTCTCTTTCATAACCCTTGCCTTCTGGAACATTCTCCCTTCAGAAATCAGGATGACTCTGATCTTGTTGGCTTTCCTGGATACAGGCCTGGAGCTGGGGTTCTGAGTGGCCCCATTTCTTGGCTGCATTAACATTCATGACAATAGTTCTACTTGGTGACTATTATGTATTTTGTATTGTTTTAGTTATTTAATTAATTTGTTTTTACGTTTTATGATGTACCCTGTCCAGATTTGTTGAAACGGGCAGCTATAAAAATCAAATAAATAAATAAAAGAACAAGGTACTATTAACCAAAAAAGTTTAATTATGGTAATTAGGTTGTGATCTTACGATGCTGAACCTATTGCATAGGTGATACAACTAAGCATAGTGGATTCATGTTTCATATTTGTTTGCAAGCTTATTTGATGATCCCACTTACCAGAAAAAAGCAGCAAAGATCTCCCATAGGATAGCATATTTAGAAAAATACACAAAAATTATTTTATCATAAAATAATAACACTATCACCGCCTAAAAAAATAGATAGGCATGCATTACTTTCAGAGGCATAATGTAGCTGAGAATTCATATAATGTGATGATAGTATATAGTATGAAATAAGAACTACCATTTAAATCTCATAAAAGGTAAAGGTTTCCCCTCTCCAGTCACTTCTGACTCTAGGGGCCGTGCTCATCTCAATTTCTTAGCCAAGGGAGCCAACATTGTCCAAAGTTATTTTGGTGGTCATGTGGCCAGCATGAATATGCACTGAGGTTCATGGAACAATATTATCTTCCCACCAAAGTGATACCTATTTATTTACTCATGTTTGCGTGCTTTCAAACTGCTAAGTGGGCAGGAGCTGGGGCAAGTAACGGGAGCCCACACAGTTCTCAGGTCTCGAACACAAGCTGTCAGCTTTCTACTTAACAAGCTCAGCATCTTTAACTGCTGAGCCATCGCACCCCCAAGCTTAAATCTCATATTACCCTTGAATTCATATGAAATTCCATGTGAATTCCTTTCAATAGTATGGGAATCCAAATTAGTAAGGTGGGTGAGAAAGTAAGTAAATAGCCACAGCTAAATAGTAAGTGAAATTGTGGGAAACCCAGTTTTGGTTCTTCTCTGCTTGCTGGGGTCACCGACAATTTGAGCCTCTCGAACATACTAAGTAAAAGGCAGTGACAGCATCTACTATACAGCCCTCCATCCCATGTCATCAAGCTACTTGGGTAGAAGTTGAAATGACAATTTAGATAAAATATATTCAATGCTTTGGACAGTTTTATTTCTCCAATGTCCATAATAAGAGCTGGGTCTGGCATACTGGAGAAAATTAATCATTCAGTCATCACAATAAAAATAAATAGAACATTTAAAAATTGTTAACCTCTTCCATTGACCTGAATGGTATTGAAGCTTTATTAATCTCAGTTAGGGCCACTATTTGTTGTAACTCTTGGCTGGTTATGGGTTCTATCTTAGGTATATACACTGCAGACCTTTAGCATTCAACGGGATCACTGATGAGTAAACATGCTTGAGATTGTACAAAATGCTTTTCTTTTTATTTAAAATAACATTCTTTTATTGCACACTAACAGCATGTGTAATTATTTATTTTGAGTAAGGAGTAATGTATGTGGAAAGGAAACCTTTGCCCTTGTAGCCCTAGGTATGCCAAGACATTTCTAATTACCTTTCTTGCTTAAGGATGACTATTTCTTCCTCTTGCTGTTTCAGAAGGTTGTTGATTGTTTCCAATTCACTTTCCAAAATCTTTGTTCTTTTTTTAAAATTATCTTCTCTTTTTTCTTTCGCAATTGTTTCTTCCTGTAAACATTGATACATTTGTTGGCAGGCAAGTAAAGATTGTTCTTTTTCTGTCACTATATGAGTAAACCTAAATGTAAAACAAAATAAATATCATAACTGAAATATTCAGACACACATATACATTCTCTCTCTCTCACTTTAAATGGCCCTTAATAATAAATGGAACTGAAGTTTATGGGAAGAACTTCTCTTCATTAAATAAGAGTGTAAATGAATTACAGGAAATGTAACAAAATCAGACCTAGAAATATATATTTATAAAAATACAAATCCATATAATTAAAAGAAACTTTTAAAAGTTTAATAAATGTACAAAGAAAAGATAGAGCTTTCTCTAACAGACTTATGATCTGAATAAATTGAAAATTAGTAAAAGAAGTATAACATAAACAGGTTAGGAAATAGAGACTAGGAACCTAGTTTAAGAAAATTAGACAAATCATGTACCCTGACGTGCAACCTAAATGCTGGAGATGTGGTTATAAGGAGGCTTCCTATTATCATATTTGGTGGTCATGCAGAGAGATAAAAGCATTTTGGATCAAAATATGGTGGAATATCCAGAGAATTTTTAGAAGGAGGGTAAAATTCACTCCGCAATTATTTTTGTTAGGTATTGTTACAGATTGTGATACAAAGGAGGTATTGATGTTATTGATCACAGCCGCGAGGCTGTTAGTTGGACAATATTGGAAGAAGGAATCTTTGCCTACATAGGAATGGTTTTTTAAAGTAGCTTATCTGGCGGAAATGGCAAAGATTTCGGCTTTCTTAAAGCAACAAACGCAAGAGAAGTTTTTTGCTATCTGGGAAAGGATAAAATTTATACAATTTAGATTGGGTATACAAAAATATCATATAGCTTTTTCATAAGTTTTATTTTTATATATATTATAGATATCTTTTTTATATATATAAACATAAAGTTTTTAATTTAATTTTTATTTTTTTTTATTTTCAAGCCTATATTCTGCTCTGGGAAGCTCAGGGGGGGGGAAGGGAGGGTTTTTGGGAGGGGTGTGGGGTGGGGTTTTTTTTTTTTTTATATATATGTATTGTTTAACTTTTTTTCTTTTGTATATGTTGTTTTTTGTTCTGTATTGTTCTTGTTTTTCTTGTAAAATTTATAAAACTTTTAATAAAAAAAAAAAAAGAAAATTAGACAAATCTTCTATGTTTAGCATTTTTAGTATGTGCAAAAGCAGAGTAAAAATGTAACAAATAAATAAAAATCATACAATATAAAACAATTATGAAAAGTGCTACGACACTGAACACAATTATTTAAGTAGAAGTTATAAACACCACCTCCATTTCATATATTTGTAACTGTTATGACTCATACCGAGATTTAGCTATTCCAATTTCAGATGACAACTTTTGAAATTCCCTCTGATGGTCTTCACATTCTTTTGATTTCTTTCTAGAATACAAAACATGGAATTATTTTAATTTTACTTCTTTTAAAAAATAAAGATAATTTTAGTAATAAAGTGGCTTAACTTTTTAATGCTTGTTCTAAACCTCAGTAAAACTACACAAAGTTAAATATTGTTTTAATATACACTTTTATTTATAAGTCGGCATGAGAAAACTCAGAAATGTATGCAAGCAAGCAGTATATCTATCTATCACCAATATACTAGATGGTTCTCAAACCAAAATTCTACTATGTAAATAATTGAGATTAGACGATATTAACAGCCAACTAGTACCAAGACAAAAATCCCAACTGTTTTTTTCCTCTTTTGTTTGAACTGTGCACATGTGTTATAAGCTAAAATAGGGATAAGTATTAAACTAGAAAAGCTCAAACGTTATAGCCATGGTGTTTTTTGAAAATAAGTTCTCTAATAAATTCCTCTCCTATTTACTGGGAAAAAACATAACTTGTAATAGAGAAAACCTCAGTAGATGGTTTAGAACACTTCAAATAAGAAAGTTAACATATATAGTACCCTGTAATAGATTATTCATGCTACAATAAAACAGTCCATATCAAGACTACAGATAAAAAAGAAGGTACCAGCACAATCAGAAAGAACTCTAATATGGGGGGGGTATTGTTAAAAACCGGAATAGAGAGAGCCCTATTGGCTCTTTGTGTTATCTGATTCTATTTGTAGGTTCTTGTCTCTTTTTTCCCATAGAAGGAAAAACCAGCTCTGCAGGACAACTTTAATTGAGAAAAAGCTTCTTGGGTGCAGATGACAGAATTGAAGAAATGCTTCTTCCTTACTACTTCATTTCTCTAGAAAAGTTTCAGCAACTCAAGTTGCTTCCCATCAAAAACAAACAGTGGAGAACATGCAGCAACTCAACACTTTTTGCTCTTTGTTATGATTTTATGTAACAAACTTTTTTTACGTAACAAACTTTTTACCTTTCTTGTGCAGATATATACTTTAATATAAGCATATGGCCAATTACTATATCTTTTGCTGATCTGATTTACTGTATGTATTGACAGAATTCAAAAGCTTTTATTCCATTTTTTTCTAGTGAAGAATTCAAGTGTAAAATTTGCCAAATGAGCCGAGGTGGCGCAGCAGTTAGAGTGCAGTACTGCAGGCCACTTTAGCTGACTGTGTTCAGCAGGTCAGCGGTTCAAATCTCACCAGCTCAAGGTTGACTCAGCCTTCCATCCTTCCGAGGTAGGTAAAATGAGGACCCAGATTGTTGGGGGCAATGTAAAATATATATATATACATTGCTTACTGGTGTACACCTCTTAGAGAGTGCTTTCACTTAAAGCGGTATATAAGTCTCATAAATAAATAAATATATAGTCCAATTATTTATATATTTAAGCAAATAAATCATAAATCTGTCTTGCTGTTTACTGTCAAAGAACATGTAAGTAAACTTACAAGTATAGAAGAACATCTTTGAAATCTAAGGAATTATTTCTGAAATTTGCTGATTTCTGGAACTGGTTAGCAGTAACAAATATGTATGGAGCAGTAAGTTAAGTACCATTTATATTTTATGCAAAAATGAAGTTTTCATTTAATAACATTATACTTTAGTGCCAATATAGATTCCTTTGAATTGTATGTATATATGTATACATATATACATACATACATATACCTGTACATATATACATACATATATTCCAGATTAGAACTATGAATTCACAAAAGAAAACATGTATCACCTTATTCTATTCCAACCAGCAGCACAGAAACTAGTAAGTTTGTGTTGTATTTTAAAATCAAACAAATTACATTTGTTATTCAAGTCATAGTTGGACAATGTACAATGAACAGCCTGAGGTGAATATTTTTTAAAGCGCAACAAGTCCCCTACCCAAATTCTTGGAGAACTGCTCCAGCTGCCAGTCGGACTCAGGTTCTGATTCAATAGGAATCAGTCTGATATTCTCCAGTAAGCCAAAGCCGGTGCTTCTATATACAGATAGTCCTTGACTTACAACCACAACTGGGACCAGAGTTTCCACTGCTAAACAAAGCAGTTAAGTGAGACATGCCTGATCTCATGAACTCTTTTGCCATGCGGTGACTCATACAGTTGTAAAGCGTATCTGGCTTCCCCTCATTGACGTTGCTTACCAGAAACTGGCTGGAAAAGTCACAAATGGTGATCGGGTGACCCTCCAAGACACTGCAACCCTCATAAATGCATGCCAGTTGCCAAGTGCCCACATTCTAATCATATGACTATGGGGAAGCTGCAGCAGATATAAGTACAAGGTTTTAAGTCACTTTTTTTCTGTGTCATTAAAACTTTGAACGGTCGCTAAACAAATGGTTGTATGTCAAGGACTACCTGTATGCAATTTAGTAGTAGATGGAAATGGATTCTGGCCCAGGTGGATCAACATAGATGTATTATTATCTATACAAACATTTTAAGGAAACATCCAAAGGATATTCTACGGATAGTTCTTGTTCAGCGACCACTCATTCAGTGGCCATTCGATGTTATGACAGCACTGAACAAAGGGTCTTACAACCGTTCCTTGTCATTGCAGCCCTTGCAGCATCCCTAGAGTTACGTGAATATGATTCAGGTGCTGGCAACTGGCTTGCAATAATGATAGTGACAGGGTCTCGTCATCACAGGATAACCGTTTGCATCCGTCACTTCTGACAAGCAACATCAATGGGGAAGACAGCAGGAGATCACAAAGGGCAATGATGCAGGCATGGGATGCTCTGACCTTGTGGGATTTATATAACAAGGGCAGGTGGAATTGCCACTGCTATCGTAAGTTGGCCCAGTCATATTACATCACACTGTACAACAGTGTTGCTTATCAATGGAGTTGCCAGTCCCAATTACCATTGTTACACAAGGATTACCTGTATTTGTAAAGGCTTCTTTTAACCTAATCCCAATCATGAGTATAATTTTCACAATCCTCTACATAATCTTTTCCCACTAATACATCTCTGATAGTAAAAATGGTAAAAATGGATAGGACTAGTTAATCACACTGTCACACAGTTTTCTCCACCAATGCATTAGAAAGATCTTGTCTTTATTGCTTATCTGAAAATTATGGGCATTATTGGGAAACAGTGATAAACAAGATTTAGGCCTTTAAGTCCTCTGAGTGGACTATCTGGAACTATCCAGTTGGCCACTAAAGGAAACAGGCTGGATCTTGGCTTGATTCGGTATGTGTATATGTGAACACATGTACATGGGATACTTTTCAAACAAAAATGCAGAATATAATAACCTTAAGATACACTCTAACTTTTCAAGTACTGTAGCATTCACGAAAATAATTACAAATTGTTAAGCAAAAAAGAATGGTATTCTGTATGAATAAAGTGTCTTACATGACTAATTCTTTAAAATATGTAATTTCACCGGCAGCTTTCTGGAACTTGAGTTCAGTTGCCTGTATTTCATCTGTTATTTCTGTAACAACAAATTATTGTTTATCATTTTCATTAGTTTAACTATACCTTCTGCCTCAAGATTCAAGTCAGTTACAATATATTAAAGCATGTAATATTTTATAATGTGAATTATTTATAAAAATTAATTCCTGTATTTGTGTTAATGTTTTAGTTATAAAATATTATAAGAAGCAAAATAAAATTTATTGTGAATGTACAATATAATAAAAATAATCCAAAATACCTCCTAAAGTTCTTATAGGAGATGGAAGCAGATATTCACTTGTATGGCATGGCTTTTATTTTCTTTCTCCATGTCTTCTCAAAATAATGCACCAGATGGTCTCCCAATTCTCCGGAACAGATTTTGGGAACTTTCTAGATTAATTGTACTAAGAATTTTAAAAAAATATGGAACAGTTTGTAGAACAGGTGTGTCCCAGACCAAAATTTTATATTGATGCAATTTTCTAGAATTTCCAAGGCTATAAAAGTATTTTTGATATCATTAGGTAATGATATCAGAAAAAAATGAGTTACATAAAAGGTAAACACTGCAAACTGATTATCACTGGTTTTACAAAAACATTTGTTGATTACAGTGGGCTTGTGCAAGTATTTACTATAAATGATATATAAAATAAATCCAGAAAAAAAATATCAGCACATATGGCTACAAAATGGTCTTCATTCCAGCCCCCTGCTGTACATATAATGAAAAGAAGGCCTAGGGGTGACATGATAGCAGTGTTCCAATATCTAAGGGATTGTCATAAAGGAGAGGGGATCAACCTATTTTCCAAAGCACCTGAAGGCAGGACAAAAAGCAATGGATGGAAACTAATCAAGAAAAGAAGCAACTTATAACTAAGGAGAAATTTCCTGAGTTAGAACAATTAATCAGGAGAATGACTTGCTTCCAAAAGTTGTGAGTTCTCCAACAATGGAAGTTTCTAAAAAGAAATTGGACAACCATTTGTCTGAAATGGTATAGGGGTTTCCTGCCTGAGCAGGGGTTTGGGCTAGAAGACCTCCAAGGTCCCTCCAACTCTGTTATTCTGTAAACAATAGATTCTTCTGTAAGCCTCCAAAACTTGCTGTTTCCCCTCTTTGAAATCCTTCCAACTAATTGTGAGTCAGCAAGTGACAGCCCCAGTTGTCCTTGGTGGATCTCAGAAAGGCTAAGCAAGGTCAGACCTAACAAACATTAGAATGGAAGATTGCTAGGAAATCGTTGGATGTAAACCAAATGTGGGAGTTTTAAAATAAAAATAAAAAGTCTGGGCGACAAATCACTTCTGCAATGATGCCAAAAATTCTATATGGATATGTCCATGAAATCACCAGGACTTAAGCTTAAATGAAGAAAATCTTTATTTCAAGGAAATATAAAAAAATACAAACCATCCAAAATGTCAAGGCACAGAATAATAATAATAATAAAGTTGGAAGTGACCTAGGAGGTCATCTAGTCCAACCCCCTTCTCAGGCAGGAAACCCTATACCATTTCAGACAAATGGCTGTCCAGTCTCTTCTTAAAGACTTCCAGTGTTGGAGCATTCACAGCTTCTGGAGGCAAGTTGTTCCACTGATTAATTGCTCTAGCTGTCAGGAAATTTCTCCTTAGTTCTAGGTTGCTTCTCTCTTTGGTTAGTTTCCATTCATTGCTTCTTGTCCTGCTCTCAGGTGCTTTGGAGAATAGCTTGACTGCCTCTTCTTTGTGGCAACACCTGAGATATTGGAACATAGCTATCATGTCACCCCTCATCCTTCTCTTCATTAAACTAGACATACCCAGTTCCAGCAAACGTTCCTTATATGTTTTAGCCTCCAGTTCCCTGATCATCTTTGTTGCTCTTCTCTGTACTCTTTCTAGAGCCTCAACATCTTTTTTACTTCGTGGTGATGAAACCTGGATGCAGTATTCCAAGTGTGGCCTTACCACAGTATTGTAAAGTGGTATTAACACGTCACATGATCTTGATTCTATCCCTCTGTTAATGCAGCGTAGCACTATGTTGGCTTTTTTGGCAGCTGTAGCACACTGCTGGCTCATATTTAAGGACTCCAAGATCCCTCTCACAGTTACTATATTGGGTCAAGTACCACCTATACTATACCTGTGCATTTGGTTTTTCTTGCCTAAATGTAGAACCTTACTTTTTTCACCATTGAATTTCATTTTGTTAGATAGTGCCCAGTGTTCAAGTCTGTCCAGATCCTCCTGTATCTTAAGCCTGTCTTCTGGAGTGTTGGCTATTCCTGCCAGCTTGGTGTCATCTGCAAATTTGATAAGTTCCCCATCTATCCCCTCATCCAAATCGTTGATGAAGATGTTGAAGAGCACTGGACCCAGAACACAGCTCTGAGGCACCCCACTACACACTTCCCTCCATGTAGATGCAATTCCACTGAGGACCACACTCTGAGTACAGCTGGTCAGCCAGCTACGAATCCATCTGGTGGTGATACTGTCTAACCCACATTTTTCTATCTTGTCAAGTAGTAGGTTGTGGTCTACTTTATCAAATGCCTTATTGAAGTTCAAGTGAATTATATCCACAGCATTCCTCTGGTCCACTATTTTTGTCACCTGGTCAAAGAATGCAATAAGATTTGATTGGCATCTGTTTTTGACAAACCCATGTTGGCTTTGGTAATGACTTTGTTTGCCTCTAGGTGTTCACTGATTTGTTGCTTGATTATCTTTTCCAAGATCTTCCCAGGTACTGAGGTCAGGCTGATAAGTCTGTAGTTTCCTGGATCCATTTTTTTCCCTTTTTTGAAGATGGGAACGACATCAGCTCTTTACCAGTCCTCTGGTAGTTCCCCAATGCTCCAGGATCTTTGAAAAATATAGTTCAGTGGTTCTGAGATCACATCTGCCAGTTCCTTCAGAACCTTGGGGTGTAATCCATCTGGTCCTGGCAATTTGAACTCGTCTAGGCTGGATAGGTGCTCACTTACCATTTTCTTGCTTATCTCAACTTGTGTTTCTAATCTGTTTTTTATGGTATTGTTTTTGATAGGTTGGACTGTTTTTTCCCTTTGTGCAAATACGGATGCAAAAAACGAGTTGAGTAGTTCTGCTTTCTCCCTGTTGCTTGTCACCTTCTTGCCACTTTCTCACACTAATGGACCAATCATTGAGGGAAAACACTTGAGAGCTCAATAATTTAGACATTAAGCAGCTCTGTTAGCATATATTTTATATAGATTGAAATACTTTGTTCTCAAGTGGAAAAATAACTTGCTTTTGAATGGACTTTAATATACAGAACAGTAAAAATATAATAATTACATGAACAATTGTATTAGAAAACAAAGAAAATTACTGTGCAGAAAATGGCAACTGAAATAACTGGGGAGGATAAAGGATGCCCTTCCAAATGTAGGGAGATTCAGAACTGATAAAGAAAGTATTTATTTATAGAAATCATATCTAAATTATGGAATTCACTGCCAGCAGATTTGGTAATGGCCATCAATTTAGAAGATTTTAGAAGGGCACGAGATAAACTGATGCAGAGTGCCCTATCAATAAAGATTAGTATTAATAATTTCATTAACTTTAATCAGAGGATACAATCCTTAAATGTCAGTTTATGGGCCCAGTGTCTTACAGGTTTCATGTTCTAGCTCTTTGATCTCAACCCTGGAGTCCAGTCATCTGACCTTCAGAAGCCCTGTCTTTCGGCCACTGATATTAAATTCCAGGTCAGTCTGCAATAAGGCCTCCCCATTTCTCCCAACCTTCTGGAAATCCCTTAAACCTCACTTTTGTCAATGGGTTGGGAATCACAAGTAACTTGATGATAGCTCTATTGCAGCGGTTCTCAACCTTTGTGTGATGGCGACCCCCGTCACACGGATGCGCCCCCATGCGTGGCACGCATGCGCGGCGGCGCCCCCATGCGTGGCATGCATGCGCGGCGGCGCCCCCATGCGCGGCACGCATGCGCGGCGGCGCCCCCTGAGGGGGAAAAATGGCAGATCGCATTGTTTGGCGACCCCCGTAAAATGGTCGTTCGACCCCAAATGGGGTCGCGACCCATAGGTTGAGAACCGCTGCTCTATTGTTTAAAACCTGATGCCTTCTCTTAGCCTTTTACAACAATATTCTTTGTTCTTTTGTACATTTTAAAAAATATTTTTATGATTGTTTTGTAGGCCACCCAGAGTCACATTGCATGAGATGAATGGCCATATAAAATATGATTAATAAATAAATGTTGAGAAGCAACAGAAAAAGGTTGCCATCCTTCTATTCATGGTTACGTCGTGAACTAGTTCTGATACCTCCTTCCAGGTTGTTTTTTTCCCCCTTCTCAGTCTAGTCCACAGTCCTAACATTCTCCAGTACTTCCTGTCCAAAAAGTAATGAGCCCTGGCTTATTTAAGTTTCTGGAACCAGACAGGCCCAGCGAGGTCCGAATACCTGCCAAATTTTATTTATTTTATTGGTTTGTTTCATAAATTTATACAGCACACCTGTATTATACAAAATAACCCTAGATGGTCAATTACACACAATAATAAAAAGACAAGATTAAAACTCTAGCAAACCATCAGAGCAATAATAGTACTTTATCAATAAAGCACAAAAAATGCTATATTCACCTCCCATCTTGACCCAGTATCCGAGAGAAGAACTATTTTCAATTACTTTTTTCATATGTTAAAATTATTTTTATTTCTGTACAGAGTATTAAATTACATTAATTTAATCCCTCCTGGCATACTTTATACATACCTGAAAGATCTGACAATGACAACAAGCACAACTTTATATTATGTCAAAAGTGTACTGTCAAAATCTATAACACAGCTGGTCACAGTGACCCTTTTGCTATAGGCATGGGAGAGCTTCCACATAATCATATCAAATGTAAAAATAATTTTAAAGGAACTCTTGTACATCAAAAAGCTGACCTTCTCAGTAAACCACATTTATGGAGAAATTGCATTCAACATGCAAAGAGCAGTTATATAAAAAGATTTCCATACACATTTTAGTACCGTAATTGTTTCAATATGACATAGTAGATAATCCAGGTGGAAGAATTAATATGTCATAAGATTTTGTCAAACATAGAAAATTACCTGTTTTAAGTTGTGCAATAAAAATACATTGATGACATTTCTTAAAATTGCACAGTAATAGAATTTAAATAATCAAAGCCTGTATTATTGCAAATCCCACAAGTGCTCCTAAGTTTACTTATACCAACAGTTTCCACAAATTCTACTTTACCCAAAGTGACAATCTCCACGTGTACTGTAATTCCAATACCTATAATTCTCAGTGTTCTAGAGCTGTGTCAACACATCTAGAGAGAGGCAGATTGAAAAGGGCATCTATATTATTATGGTTTATTGCATAGATGTTTAGACTGGATTTGGCATTTTAATCCACCTATCAAATCCTTTCCAAGGACCT
Source organism: Crotalus tigris (assembly GCF_016545835.1). NCBI lineage: Eukaryota > Metazoa > Chordata > Lepidosauria > Squamata > Viperidae > Crotalus > Crotalus tigris. The sequence continues at coordinate 1,283,506 of NW_024100597.1, read as the reverse complement.
GGGACAGGGAGATGTAGATGTCTGATGATGTTATAGATATCGTTGCAGGATATAAGCTGTTCTGAGTAAAGCCACTTTTTGCAATTGACTGATGATGAATTTGTTGATGCTGATGGAGTTCAAGTGGTGTTCCAGTTGCTTTGGATTGCACTGAAGGCGCCTGTTACTATTGGGACTACTTTTGCTTTCTTTTTATTAAATTTATTTTCCACCTATCTCACCATGGGGCTACTCTAGATGGCTCACAACCATTAAAAAGATGAAGAAATAAAAAGGAATTTTAAACAAAGTGAAAGTAAAATAGAATAAAATAACCAAGGAAAAAGAAAACAAAGAAAACATATCCATATGGTTAGTACAAAAAAAGATGGATGAGTGGGGAGCAGAAAGTGGAGGGGGAAGGTGAAGTCTGCTATTGATTTAGTAGCCAGAGCTGAACTGGCCCATTGGGTCCCCAGATCAACTTGCAGAACCAGGTCTTTATGCTGTTATAGGAGGTTGGTGGCAGATCTCATCCTGGAGAGCAGAAGGTTCCAAAGGGCAGATGCTGTGGCAGAGAAGGCTCTCCTTTAGGATTCCGGCAGGATCCGCAGTAGGCCCTTTCTGCCAGCCTCAGTAGTATGGGCTAGGCTTAATGGGACAATGTATTACATTAATGCTACTCTCTTAATATCATCCACTATTATAGAGATGTTGCTGATAAATGGGGGAAAACAGATACCATCAAAACAGAAAAAGCAGGGTACAGTTAACAATGAGTCAAAAAGTATGTAATGAAACAATCTGCAAACACTTTGTAAACAACGAATACTAGAAGTCAGCATAGATTTGCCAAGGACATGTCTTATAGGCTAAGCTTATTCTTTATATATAAGGTAGTTTCTTAATACATTATGGGAATGTCGTGGACATGTGTTTTGCTTTCAGTAAGATGAAGTGAAATATCAAGTAGAACATCAAAATGATATATCTTGGGAGTAGTCCCTTTAGCGTTTTATAAATTACTTAAATAAAGAAGTAGAAGGATGCGTCTCAAATGTTTAACTCATGTAAATGTAGATGAGACAATTAAAACTTTAACAGACGGTAATAAACGTCAACATATTTTCAATAATCTAGAAAATTAAAAAAATATAATAAAGTTTAATAAATTCAAAATTCTCAACACAAAAGCCAGTAAAGCCAGTTTGGTCTGGTGGTTAAGGCACCAGGTTAGAAAGCAGATTCTAGTCCCGCCATGAAAGCCCAGCTGGATGACTTGGGCCAGTCACTCTCTCTTAGCTCAACTGACCTCACAGGGCTGTTGTGGGAAAAATAGGATTTTTACTGCCTTGAGTTATTTGTAAAAATAATAAACACTTGATATAAATATAAATAAAATATAAATATAATGTATAGCTATGGGATGAGGAATTCTTGGCTTTGTAACAAAAAATGTGACAGGGAACTTAGAACTGAAGTTGTTCACAAGTTAAATATAACTCAACAATGTGACATGATTGTTAAAGGAAAATGCAATTTTTGGCTTTATCCAATTTGAAGCTTCCTTCCAAATCATGGTAAAAATGTATTTTCATCTGCCCTGATCCCACCTCCAGGGCAATATGGACCAACTAGTTCAAATAAAGGCAATAACAATCATCAAAATAAAGATTGAAAGGAATTAGAAATGCTTAATTTTGAGAACAGGGCACTGAGTTTGGGCACCATTGCATTCTTCAAATATCTGAAAAAGTATACAGACTGACAGTCAAAAGGTACTTTTCATCATTTCAGAGTGAAAGATATAGATAAATCAGTTCTAGTTACAGGGAGGCAGATTCCAACCAAACATTAGAAAAATCTTCCTAGCATTAAGGGCAGGTCAACAGTGGAATTAATTATCCAGAGAGGTGGAAGGTTCACTTTCAGCCTTCTCCTCTTGAGAAGTGTTCATGCAGAAACTGAATAACCTTTTGTCAGAAATGCTTAAAGTGCAACACCCTGAACTGAGCAAGGAGTTGGATTTATTGGCAAATGATTGCTGCCTACTCTATTGTTCCATGGCACCAAGCATTTATGTCCATTCATGTGGTAAATATCACTAATCTGTGGGTCAATTCCAGCAAGTTAGTTATTTTATATTTCTAATTATAAACTTTAATAAAATCATTATTAAAAAGGTAATATAAGTTTCAAAGGATAAATTCATTTGCAAACACATGTCCATCATCTAACAAAATAAAAAAAAATAAAAATAATACTTAAAATTGATTAATTAATTAAAAACAAAACAAAATAAACTCAAAGGGCAGACTTGACGGACCACTAGCTCTTTTTCTGACATCAGTTTTCTATGTTTCTATGAACAAGACAAACTTCAGACACAGCATTTTAGTATCCTGATATTTTGACTGTAAAGTTTTATCATTTGAGTCCACTTGCTAAACTTCAGATGGAGTATGGTTGAAATGCTTTATCACAGCCACAGTAGCAGGCCATTAACAAGGCTTCTTATCAAGGATCAGACATATTCATGGACTTCTGAGAGAAGCAATGACAAAATGAAGATGGCTCCATTGACTGCACAGCCAATGACTGCAGCAGAACAAGGAGCCAATGAATGGACCAGCTTCTTGGAATTCCTCTCTAGACAAGAAGAGGACTTGGGATCGCCTACAAGAATTCCAGACAATAACTCCCTGCAAGGACATGATCTCTGGCAGGTTTAGAGGCATAGAATTAAGAAAGCATTGATCTCACTTTGTGGTGACCTTTGGTGGAGGTGGAATCAAAGTACTGCAGCTGTCCTGTTTCTCTTTGATTTCATGGCTGCTTTTGGTAAAATCAGCCATACTGGTTGTACTGATCTGGCCTTTCTGTGTGAATTGGGAGTGAGAGGGACAATGTTGTGGTGTGTATCTTTTCCTTTCTTTATGATTGGGCTCTCTCAAGTTGGATAGACTCAACATATTAATGAAGAGGTGAGTATTTTTCAGGATATCAATGGTGTGTATGATGCAATTAGGTTAAAGCCTTTGAGACATCTATCTGCTTATGTTGCCATGCAGGAAAAGAAAATCTCAAGCTACAAAGACAAAATCACAATTGGAACATAGAACATAAGCAGCACAAAAATGGAAAGTACAATTCAGGTGAAAGATTAAATTAGGGATGGCAAGAGAAGTCTACAATATTATTCTAGGATTCTTTTTTACTATTCACTTTATCACTGTTCATTGTTATTGTCCCAATATTTTCATCACTGCAAGACTACATTTTTGTCTGCAAATTGGTGGAGTTCCAGAGCTTGGTAACTATTTCCATTCTAAGGTTTTGCAATCTTTCCGCACTATGAGATACTGATGACTGCTTTTTAAAAGAAAAGCAAAAAAGAAAAACAGAACTCTTCAGAAATTAGGGGGGGGGAGGGGAAGAGATTGTTTGCCTCTAGAATCTGACAGAATTTCACTATGATGAGAGCAGCCAAAATTTGGCTACATAAGGCTGGTTGAAATCAGCTTTGATTGTATATATTTATACAAATAAGTTATCCATATAATTGAATTGACTGAATTGGCGGGAGCACTTTTTTTTTATACAGGCGTACTGAATACATATACTATATTCATATATATATATATTCTTCTCAAATTACATGCAGTATCAATAAATAGGTTATGCAAGGGAAATTGCTGTGACTGATTCCTATTTGGGACTATATTCCATGGAATAATACTTCTTGTTCACATCTTTTAATTCTTCTAGTATCTCCAGCAGAAGCAAATCATTTTGAAGTTAAAGACAAACTTCACTTTAAAGACAAATTAAAATATATTTTGCCCATAAGTGGATAAATGCATTTGGGTTTGTTGGCCCTTTTTTCTTTTCAAAAGGAATTCTGTTTATTTTATTACTATTATTAATTGTTCCAATGCTGGTCATAGTGTCTTTCTATTTACTGAAAATAGGAGACCATTGAGCTCTTTCTGGGGGAAAACAGGAATTCATTTTACTAATTTTCTGGTCATACTGACCTCAAAGAAGGAAAAGACAGATTAGGAAAAAAAAACAAGTTTTTCATGCTTGAAAATTTAAAATTATTTCAGTGGGAACACATAGTATATCTTGATTTTCAGCTTGTCAGTCAAAACATAATACAATTGCCTGTTACTGAGTATATTGATAACTTTAATGGAATGTAATTGGTAGAATCTGCCAAAAAAATTACCTCATAGCTTTCATTCATTAAAATACAAGTTAGAATTACTTCCAGTTAACTGCTTAAAACTTCAAATAGTGGGATGTCATAGGAAGAAAAAAAAATGTGACAACCTTTCTCAACTTAGTTAAATCCTAAATCTGTGAACTACTTGCCCATAATGTCATTAGGAATTATTGAGACTTCTGTATGGTGCAATAATAAAATAGGTTGGGGTGGGAAGTGGAGAAAACAGGATAACTTATCCATCTCTTTATGTTTCTTTTGTGTGGGAAGAAATTCTCCATATTTTTAAGGGAACATTCATCCCTTATGAAAACTGGAGAAGAAAAATCGCCATTCTGGAATGGAAAAAAAATCACAATTCTTTGAGACAAAATGCATTATCACAAGATGGCTTAGGTTAAAAACAAAGTCATCATCCAAGTATAGTTTGACTTTGTTCAACAGCCTAGCTTCCATTCTTTTTAAATTTTGGTCACAATGTCCAAATGAATAGTGTTATGTGATTATAGTTTTCTACCTAAGATAATTTGTCCAAAAAGTAGTTATCCAGTTACACACTTTTCTGTCTTGAAGTATTGTCTCAAGGGCATTATTGCCATATTTACAAACAAGTGGCAGCTTAAACTAAGCAGCAGGAAGATAAAGATTCTCTTGAATTAAGCTCATGTTCCCACATGGACATTTGTGGTCACTAAGATATTTACAGAAGTGTCTTTCTCCAATTGTTTCTAAAATCTGAAGGAGTTTGCATGCACCAGATCCTGTCAATAAAACAATGTCACCTGAGAAGACCCAGGAGGTGTGCCTTTTCTGTACTTGATCTTATGAAAAAAAAAATCCCCCTCCCCTTGAGGTCTATCTAGCCCTGGCCCTACTGCTATATAGATGTAATTGTTCTTCTCCAATTTTTTTAAACTATTTTTAATTCTGAATAAGTCACAAGAGTGGATAGTGAGGGAATGGCTTCACAAATTAAAATCATACATAAATAAAACCATAATGTTTTCCCATAATGTTTCATTAGTTCCCCAGTCTAACCTACACACTTGATTGTCTCCTACCAAAGTACTGAACAGATCTAACTATGATTAGGATAGGGGCAATTAATCAAGGTCAGTAGATGATGCCAATTCTTATACTGCAGCAGCCACTCATTAAAATAAAAAAATGGTCAAAGTAGGTTTGCTAAAGGAGATGGTAGGACTCAGAATGATGTTTCATGCTTCTTTCATTTGGATTCATTTTATCTTACTTCTATAATGTCAAGGACCCATTCAGTACACTAAGAAGTAAAATAATGTCCCAAAAGTGTTTTTTCAAGAGGCAACAGGATTTTCTTGTTTTTCTTTGAAAACATCTGATGCTCATTGTTGTTGTTGTTAATTGCGAAGTCGTGTCCGACCCATCGCGACCCCATGGACAACATTCCTCCAGGTCTTCCTGTCCTCTACCATCTTCTGGAGTCCATTTAAATTCACACCTACTGCTTCAGTGACTCCATCCAGCCATCTCATTCTCTGTCGTCCCCTTCTTCTATTGCCCTCAATCTTTCCCAGCATTAGGCTCTTCTCCAGTGAATCCTTCCTTCTCATTAGGTGGCCAAAGTACTTGAGTTTCAACTTCAGGATCTGGCCTTCTAAAGAGCAGTCGGGGTTGATCTCTTCTAGGACTGACCGGTTTGAACGCCTTGCAGTCCAAGGGACTCGCAGGAGTCTTCTCCAGCACCATAGTTCAAAGGCCTCAATTCTTTGGCGCTCAGCCTTTCTTATGGTCCAACTTTCACAGCCATACATTGCAACTGGGAAAACCATGGCCTGGACTATACATACTTTTGTTGGCAGGGTGATGTCTCTGCTTTTTAGTATGCTGTCTAGATTTGCCATAGCTTTCCTCCCCAGGAGCAAGCGTCTTTTAATTTCTTGGCTGCAGTCCCCATCTGAGGTGATCTTTGAGCCCAGAAAAATAAAATCTGTCACTACCTCCATTTCTTCCCCATCTATTTGCCAGGAATTGAGAGGGCCGGATGCCATGATTTTGGTTTTCTTAATGTTGAGTTTCAAGCCAACTTTTGCACTCTCCTTCTTCACCCGCATCAAGAGGCTCTTTAGTTCCTCTTCACTTTCTGCCATTAGAGTGGTATCATCTGCATATCTTAGGTTGTTGATATTTCTCCCGGCAATCTTAATTCCAACTTTTGATTCATCTAGCCCTGCCTTTCTCATGATGTGCTCTGCATATAAGTTAAATAGGCAGGGCGACAGTATACAGCCTTGCCGGATTCCTTTAACAGGTTCTTGTATTCCAATCCACAAATTAATTATCAATAACCTCAATTATCAGATAATTATGGGGAAATGGGGTGGAACCTTATTTTCCTGTTGGATAAATACAGTACAAATCACGGAGTCCTGGTTTGAATCTCCATTCTGCCAAAACATAGCTAGATAGTTTTAAGCAAGCCTAGGCATCTGTTCAATATGGGAAATACTGGAAGTGCTTATAAGGATTACAACTAGCTGAATGGAAAACTGCGGTCCAGAAACCTAACATTCCAGTATTTTATAAAACACTGCTTTTCTCCTGATCTGGTTGTTTTGAGGGCAATTTTTGGCAAACGATTCCTTTGACCTCAGAAATGATCCATGGTCTGCCAGACTGGCTGTACAGCATTGTACTCTGGGGAACACTAGAATGATCCATTCCTGGACTATACAGTTTTGAACACTGCAACCATACATGAAGTACTTTGAATACTGAAAAAGACAACTAATATATATTATGATCCTAAAGAAGCAAGGCATGGCAGTAATGAATTGTTTAATATGGAGAAAAGTGTGCACCATTAATTGTTCCGATATCCTACCCTGTATGGTAAAACCACCATCACCTTCTTTTGAGTTTTTCTCTAGTGATAACTATTAAAACTTTGCAGTGACAAGCAAGAGATGTTAGAGATCTGTGGTGTTCTCTGAGCTTGTTGTTTTCTTGCAGATGTTTCATGACCCCCAACTAGATAATATCATCAGTGCTAGTAAGGAATGGGGTTTGCTGTCAATAAATATTCTAGTGGCTTGCCCTGTCAGTGTTAGAATGGTCTTGGAGTTTCTTTGGTTGGGCTGTTTACTGTTAGATTGTTTGACAGTTCCTTGATTGGAGTATTCTTTTTTTTATTGTTGGTCTGATGTTAATCTATGTTCATCTGAGTGCTGATTGCTGGTGGGGAGATGTTTTGGTCTTTTTGTTCCCTTTTTAGTTTGTTGATTGTCTCTTTTACACAGTATGTAGATGCTGTTTATATTTATATGTCTATTGATGGCCTGTTTGTCATAGTGCCAGGCATCCAGAGTTTTTGGACTTGGCTTGGTCTAGGATGGTCACAGTTTCCCAGTTGAAATTATGGTTAAGTCTGTCCATATGCATTGAAATTAAAGGGTTTTAATGCTAGTTGGTATTCATGGATGCGTTTGCCAGTCCTCTGCCTGTTTGTTCTACATAGTGGCTGTTGCCGTCTTTACACTATATGTTACTGATGACTCTGTTTTTTTCTCCTGGGACTGCTGGGTCTTTTGGTTTATGTAGAATGTTTTGAAGGGCTTTAGTTTGTTTATTTACTATGGTGATTCCACGTAGTTGTAATTGTATGTTGGTGGTTTTTGAGATGTTTTTGATGTATGGCTGTGTTATCCTTTTTACGGCTTGTTTTAGTTGTGCTATATTGGTTTGACGAAGTTGTGTAGATATATATTTTGTTGGAAGATGCTGTATAGATTATCTGTTTCCTTTTTCTGCTGTTCAGGGTTACTGTAGTATGTTTGTGCTCTTCTGAATATACAATTTATATACACCTTTTTCACCTACTGCTTATTCCTTGCAAATAAATCATTTGAGATCCCAAAAAATACAATACAACATAATACAATTATTTGTATATCTCCTAAAAAGGCTATAGATCTCTTTATAATCCCTTTCAAGACCCTATATCCCTTTTTTGAAAAATAAGATGAAGGGGTTGAGTACATAAATATCATTTTGCAAGTCCATTATTTATTAAGGAAAAATTACCCATAAACTTTCAAAGAAAAGAAGCATATATGTGCACAATATGAGGAGATTAGTAAAAGACAAATATGAAGTGAGTTTTAATGGTTGTTTGGGTGCATTGAGATGTAATGAAAGACAATGATTTCCCACTACATGTGGGAACTGTGAGCTGGACTTTTCTTTTTTCCTCTTATATCACTATGAGAAAAGAAGCACAAGTTTCTACTTTGGAAATTGCACTCTGATGACAAGTGGGAATTGTGGTTTTAAAATAAGGCAGAATCTGAAAATATAATTCAACCATGGATTGTTCAAACTAAAAGAAATCATAGTTCATACAGAAGTAAAAATGTGAACTTTGGGTACTTTAAAAGTGAAAGTGACTGCTTTTGTTAGAACTATGCAATAATATATTGATGGAGGGATTGCGTGAATCAGTGGTTCATGTACATTTATACACATAATAGGAAATTTACCGTTCCCTTTACTTCCATTATAGAATAGTTACTGCAATAATACAAGCATTCAAAATAAACTGTTCTTCATTTTTTCAAAAATTAACATCATCTTCTTACCTTGCGTTTTCTTTTGTAATTCCTTACATTTATTTTGTAATTCATTCTCCCGTAAAAGAGAAGCCTGAAGTTGCTTAGCTTCCAGTGCAGCTGCATTTGACTTCACTCTTAGGTGTTCCACCTCTTCCTGAAGTACTAGATTTTTCCTCTGACACTCACCTAAGGTTTGGTTCAAACTGGATACTTCTGAAATGTGATAAAGGCCAAAACAAAAATATAGAAGTATCCATCCTATAACTTTTATAATAATAATAAAGTTGGAAGGGACCTTGGAGGTTATTGAGTCCAACCCCCTGCTCAGGCAGGAAGATTTATGTACTCTCATTATATTATCCAAAAACATCTTTATTTGTTGCTATACTATTCTATAAGAAAACAGAGTAGGTATCTGTAGTTATTAAGATACTACATTATTTCAACTTGTCAACTAATTGATGCAAACAAAAATACAGATATTCTACTACAGATATGTATTCTATAAGAAAGGAGAATAGGTATCTGTAGTTATTAAAATACTAGTATCATTTCAATTGATAGTTAATTGATACAAACTAAAAGAATGGATTTACTCCTAGAAATAAGGAGACATTTTCTGACAATTGAGAACAATTAATTAGTAGAATGGCTTGCCTTCAGAAGTTGCGGGTGCTTCATAACTGCAGGTTTAAAGAAAAAAATGGACAGCCATTTGTCTGGAATTGTCTCCTGTTTGAGCAGGAAGTTGGATTAGAAGACCTCTAAAGTCCCTTCCAACTCTTTGTTATTCTGTTATTCAATTCTTCTGTAATTCATAGTGAAAAGCTAAACATTACAAGCAATATACTGTTGATAAAAGTCCTGTAAAGACTTTGTCAACTTGATTAATTCACCCTGCAGCCTAATACCTATGTAATGGTCAATTATCTCTCCTAATAGTATTCACTGTATGTTAAAGTGTATGTTAATATCTTGAAAAAACTTACAAGTTAACATTGACATCAATTTGCATTTTAAAAATCTACAGAAAAATATGTGGCCTATTTTTCAGGTTGACCCTAAAACTGTTTTCCTAATATATATGCTTTTCCATTAATTATCTCCAAGATTATCCGTGTTTGTGTGATGTGTCATTAGTATTTATGCTTTCAGTGGCACTTTACATAAGAAACATTTTTCTGTGCATTTTAAAGGAAAAACTGAAACCTAAAATTCAGAGAAATGAAATTATATCCAGAATCATACTGATTTTGGTAAATTGCATCAAAATGGAAACTGAAAATATTTTTCTAATCCCCACACCATACAGTACCATAAGCATGTCTCAATGAGAACAAGGTATTAAATTAATGTAGCATTGGCTTGATAATAAAATATATGTGAACTGTAAATCCAGTCTGAAAGTGGAACATGCTAAGAAAAGCTTTGCTTTGATAATCTACCTGCCAGTCCTATTTTATTAATGGTTTTTAGTTGTAAAAATATCTCTCCTTTTAGTGAAATCCATTCTTTGAGAAAACCAAGTACTTCTTCTTTAAACTTGTTTAATTCTTCCCTGATAAAGGGAATAAGATTAAAGGCTTTCTTTAGGATAAATTTATGTTGTTGCAATGTTTTCCTGCCAAAAGAAAAAAGAAAAAATGGTTATGATTTTAAAATCAAAATAATATTTAGAAGATATCCCTTTGAAAGATTAAATCAATATTTAAATCAATTTTAATGTAAAGAAAATTTTTTAACACAAATACACATGTTCAAATAAATATTTAAGTAGCAAAAGAAATTCCCGTTGTTAGAGTTTCAATGAAGACTTAACTCCTTTTCAAGTTGGCATAAAAGAGAAGAAAATACAATGATCTATGGCAGCAGCTCCTAATCTTTTGGGCAACAGGGACCGGTCGGGTAGAGAGAGGTTTTTCCGTGGACCGGAAGGGGCGTGGTTTCACATGCTGCTTGCTTTCCACCGATGGTACTTTACTTATTTCCATGGCCCAGTTTCTTTTTTTTTATTGTTTTTTTTAATTTTAACATCAAAGTGCTCAGGAAAACACCGTGGTGAAAAGGGTAATCAATCATAACAAAACAAGTCATATATATATAAAACTAAAATTAATACCTTAAAAAAATCCCACTCCATTTCCTCACATGATATAACAAATTTAGTTTAATCTATTTCTTCTTAAAATTCAATCAATCCACAGAATCATCCCTACTATTACATCTACATAAATCACTCCTGCTTTTAAGCTCCACTAATTTCAATTAAAATATTCCAATTGATCTTAAACAAACATATTAATAAAATTATGGTTATCCCTTCTACAACACACATAATATTCCAAGAATAACATTCTAATATTTTCACATATATTCCATCTCCTAATTTAATACATCATTAATTAATACCCTTTCTTCTCTTATCATAGATCTCTCTAATTCTTCTGCTATTACAAAATAGTTTTCTATATAAACAGAGTAAACAAAAAACAAAAAAAGAATAATTTCGACCTGTTAAGTAAAATTTAACTCTCAACCAAATTACCTATCATATCTAAGACAAACATATTATTACATCAATTATTATCTTACTGCTTTCATTTACTCAATTAGATTGTCAAATCAGTCCAAATTTCTAAAGCCTTTTTGACCCAATAATTAAGATTTTAAATCACATTTTAAAATCTAATGTCGCATCTATGTCATCAAATCTCAGTATTTGAGTACTAAAGTTTATCAACAAATCGATCTGATCAAAATTCTCTTCCCCTTCTTCCAGTATCATATAAGCAATATAGTCCATTTTATTCCATATTATAATTTCAGCTTGATTATCCAGGTTGTCATAACTTTCAATCGATCGCGTCTGCCATGGCCCAGTTTCTATCAAGCCATAGACCGGGGGATAGGGACCCCTGATCTATGACATTCAGTGCAGGAAGGGGGTATATTTATGCTATGAGTCATTAGAACTATTGGTAAATCAGGATCCTTGCTTACACATTCTTAAAACTTCGGGCCGTTAGTTTGGTCAATAAACCTAAATTTACACATATATCTTTGTATATACTACTATAACTTTTTAAATACAGTTTTAAAAATTACCAAGAAAACAGATTTTTCAGGTAAATAACAGACAGACAGACCAACAATTTTACTAGAGAATAAATTCCCCCACAAATGACCTCATGTGAGAATTCTTACTGAACTAGTTGTGACTGTCTCCATATATCTTCCTTTTCTTTGTGAAAGCTTCTCGACTGTTTGTTTAGATTCTCTATTGCAGTTTCCTTATTTTCAAGTTCTGTAACTAATTCTTTTATTCTGAAAGAAATAAAATATATAATATTAATCTTTTACCTAAAAAAAAGTAATGAGTATCATTAATTCCTGCCTTGGATCCCATGATGCCCTTCTGTTCAAGGAAAGCCTCTTTTCTCATAGTTAGGCCTAATCCTTAACAGAGGATCAGAGAATTTCTTCATCTTGCTAAATGAAGAAAAAGAGGGGGCTTCATTTTGAGCATCTATTTGTACAGTATTGTTAACGTGCTTGTAAATTAAATCTCTTACACATGTGCAAAGTACGTTATAATAACTAGAGCATAACTAGTTCCTTATTGCAGAGTAAATCAAAATGACAGGGTGCAAGCAGTTTTGTACTGCAGAGCACAACGAACTGGCTGGAGTTCAAGCTGTAGGCACTTCAAACATTAAAGACTGCTATAAAATAGGGATATATAGTTATTTATCCATTTCCAATTTCTGATATAGTTACAGATATTTCACAGCATGAAGCCTGATGCTCACACTTAAAAAACAGTTGACATCAGTGCTAATAAATGAATACCGTATATTCTTTGGCTATATATTTGGTTCCAACATTACATTTAATAAGACGTTTCCCCCCCTCAAGATTTCAAAATTTCTTAATATATGCTTTACAAATTTTCTAAAATATCACCCATTTAATTAGAAAAGTCATATTCTTATTAACATATTTAAGCAATTAGCAGCATCTTTAAATAATCAAATGATGTAATAGTGTTTTATTTCTTTATGAACATATGAATGCATGAAACAAGCCTAGGCAGCTTTTCAACTAAAATAATTTTTTTGACAATAGTATCTAATTCTTTAGTACATTTTCCCTTGATAACTTCTTTGTTCTGTTTTTTCCAACTTTTTTCTCTTATATATATAATTTTATTTTGATGTTGTGAGCCACCCAGAGCCTTGCAGTGAGATGACTGGCAAAACAAACAAGCAAGCAAACAAACAAATCAAAAGGCAGAATTGATATATCAATTGGTATAAATAGGATACCAATATGTATTTAACTTATTTCATCTCACTGTTTTAGTTTTCCTATGTACTTGCTTCTTACATTCTACGTTCCAACTGTAGTTCTGCCTTTACAGCTTCAGATAACATCAGCAACTAATAGTCTGGAAACAAATATAACTGTATCAAAAACACAATTAGCACTCTGAAAGATTCTCAACTTCTTCTCAGTATGTTGAGTGGCATCTGACTCAAGAGGCCCTTTATCTAGCAATAGATTGACAATCACTTTATCCACATGGTTTCCTTGAAAAATACAGGAGTGGTTTATTATTGCCTTCTCCAGTGCAGTGTGAAATGATGCTTTTGCCATTGTCACTAAAATGATCATACACTTACAGCATTTTGCTATATTTCTGTTGATTTTCATACCTTGGGTGTACCTACTGAAAATACAGTCTTTAAACATTAAAATGATTAGTGCCTGCAGATCAGTAAAGAAGCAATAAGAACATAATGGAGGCGGTGGGGAATGGCAGATAGATATTTACCACTTTGCCTCCTAGTAAATAGAGGTGAAATTGTTGTCTCAGGCAATGCTAGGGGTTCTCAGCCTTCTATGCTCCACCCAACTGATTTCCAACAAACATAGAAATCTTTGCAAAGTTTTATTCTGTACTGGATAATTGATGCTTCAGAATAGATTCCAAATCAAGCAAGGCTAGTTCCTTTATAAAGTTCTTGCAAAGACATCCCCTTAATGGAATACACAATCACAAAATTGGCTTGGAACTCTTACTGCTCCTCCATTCCTATTACTGCTCCTTTGTTCTCACCACAGGAATTAATAGGAATCTGCAGTTAGCTTGTTTTCTGTTTATCTCTATCCCATGGAAATTGTCCTATTGGTCTGACATTTTATGTCCTGTTGAATAACAATTTCCTTGCAATTTGATTTCCATGTATTTTTACTATGTGTCATCTTTTATAACTCTAACCTACAATTTATTGTTGTTTCTCTGTTGTCTCGCCCCTCCACCTCTCTCTGATAAACTACCTGCATCAAGGATTGGAAAACATCCTGTCTTAAATGTAGCTAAATATTATCTTATCATTATGATCAGACAAATCATGGTAAATGATTTTCTCCAACATGCTCACAATATGTCAAATACATGCAGTGGCTTATGTCCCAGATAAATTTATGACGATATGCATGACCTCTCACCATCACAGCCAAGCACTACCTCCAGGATCAGAGACATCCTGAACACAGGTTGGTGGGAAAAGCAATCAAATTATTACTAATGTATTCATTTCCTGATTTTATAAGCATCTGTTTGGCCCCTGCACAAGTAGACTAGATAGTCTTTATTATTTAGGCAGAATCAGGATTAATTAAAATGAATTCTACTTAAAATTTCTAACACAGCTAGTTTCTTTTGCTTGCATTTTATTTGTCAAAATCGGAACTAAAATCTTGCCTGCACTGATAATATTTAACACGTGAAATTATGAAAACATTCTAAGTTCCATGGCTAATTAATTGCAGAAGCTAAAAGGAAAAAAAGAAAGAACATGGTGATCTTTTCTGCACTTGTACATTTTGCATAAACTGTGAAGCTGAAAATCTTGTTATCACAGCCAGAATATGGTTATACACTGAACAGAGGATAAATCAAGGGGGGGGGGGGGTGAGGGGAGACAAGAATAATGAAATGGAAACATCAGAGAAGCCAATATGCATTCTAAACTCCTGTCCCCACTTTAACACAGTGCAACACATGCTTCATCCTGGTTCATCCAAGCCGGGAATAAATAAGCAAACATGGTGACTGCTTTGGGAAGAAGGTTACAGTTTATTGCAGAAAGATGGTTCTTCAGGAAAGTGCAGAGGAGAGAGAAGGACAGAGAGCACAGAGAGAGATTGAGCACATGGGCAGTAGGTTTTATACCCCCCCTAGCCTTTTGTTTGGAATAGTTTCCTGTTCCTGTGGCATGAACCTTGAGACTCCAGGCCTTAATATCTGTGGTTTAATTCTGTTATCATATCCTGCTTCCCAGGTGATGGGGCTGACTCCTAGAGTTTGGGTGGGGTATGCAGATCTAAATTATGGTTTTACATCTTACAGATTCATTAGTTTTAAAGTATTATCAACCAAAACTTTGAAAGCATCAGACTGTGCCCCAGGCCCTATAAGACTGTCTTCAACTTGATCCAGCCCATAATTGAATCAATCTTAAATTATCTTTAGATTCATTAGTTTTAAAGTATTTCAACCAAAAGCTGATAAGTATCCCACTACGGCTTCAAGATATGGAAACTCTGTTATGCTTCACTATCTTCTAATCCAACTACTGTGAATGTAATCAGAGATTTCTTTTGAGAATGCTTGGAAGTACAGACAAACCCTCCATTGCTAGCCAGCTTCAACCACAGCTATTTTATCTCTTACCATCTGCTCTTTCTTTTTATACCCATCACCTCTTCACCTCAATATTTTTGACACCAACTTCTCTCCAAGTTTCATGTATTATTTGCATCAAAGACCTTTAAGCTGTTTTGGGGGGAAATGGAAAAAAGTCCATAGCTCATTTGTCAAGGAACACTTGGAATTGGAATACTGAGTATTCAAGAAAACTAATCAATAACCTCTTATCTTATGTATACAAAACTTATTTATTATTTATAATTTTTCCTCTTTACATATTGATGCCCTGCAATTCCTGTTTTGCATGCACACAACAGAGTCAATGATATGTACATTTATGCACACAACAGAGTCAATGATATGTACATTTATGCTATTTCTCTCTTGCTTCCTCAAAGATTTTTGATGGTATTATTTTTCTAGATTAAGATATCAAAGCAACTAAATTAAGTTTAAAAATCAGATAGCAACCTAACATATTTTAGGGAAAAAAAGAATTCAAAATTAAGTTATAAATAGATTAGAAAGGAAGTCTGAGGAATGATTCATAATATAATCTTACTTTACAGACATGTTTTAAGGACTGCTAAAAAAATAAAGTGCTCTGTACACTTTGAACTTTTATTGTTATGGGATAACAAATCTTCTCTATCATCAAAAGTTTATTTTGGAATCTGATGTTGTAATAGAGTTACATCCATATCTTATTATGATAAACAAAATGGCAGTTCATGCACTATATTAAGCCATGGTTTACAGAAGAAACTATGGTGGCTTCATTATATATGAACCAAGTTATAAAGCATGTTTTATAAATTATAATTGCTTGGTTCGTACATCTTAAGCTATCATTTCAGTACTGGAAATAACACAGCTTATATTACACTTGTTTCCTTAAGCAGTAAATAGAGGCTTATAAATAATAGCTCAAACTATGACTGATTAACATGAATTCCTCTGGAAATTATACCTGATGCAAGCTAAATCTGGCAAAACAGCTAAAGTGTGCTTGTCTCCGAATGATATTAATAGACATATTAATTTGAAAAGCAAGAATGGCTAGTAAATTCCAACCTTTCTGTTTTTGATTCACTAGCTGCTGTGCATTGTTCAAAATCTTGACTTAGACACTGTAGTTTTTCTTGCAGTATTTTCTCCCGTTCCACACTGCCCTCATAAAACTTCATCTTCTTTTCCATTGCTTTTACTTTCTCATCCAGTAGCTTAAATTCATGAAGGACCAAATAACTGACTCCACAATATTTACATATTGTTTCATCTCGGGACATCTAAAAAAATAAGCAACATGTACAGTGAAAAAAAACCCTAATCCTTTAAAAAAATTAATTAAAGCAACTTTTTATATGGAGTCAGAATAATGTCCACATAGCACATTATTCCAGTGGTGGACAATCAATGTTTCAGCATGGAGTCTGAAGTTACAACTGTACAATTCTTTATTATTACCTATACTGGATGGAATTTCTAACACATGTGGTTCAACGTACCTGAAAGAACAAAATAACCTACTCTTGAATTATTCACAAAATCATTTTTACCATTCTTCCTGGAAATTTAGACAAAATTTATATTCTCCAAATGGGCCAAATGTAAGGTGACCAACTTTTTTACAATAAAAAGGAGGACACAAATAAATTGAAGAAAAAAATATCGTAAATAAAAGAAACATTTTATTCATTGCAACAATAATACAGAATACACTATAAATGATAAATGATAAATGCATAATAAAAAACATTTGTAACAATAAAATTTTATATTGTAATTATGCTTACATGCGCACCTCCGCCCACAGCTGCCCCGCCAGCACTGCTGCCCCGCCGTGTAGAGCGGGCCCTGCGGCTCCCAAAGGACCAGCTGTGCTGGCTCCGGCCCCAGGGGGAAGCCCGCCATCAACACACCCCGCCTGCAGCCGCCCCGCCAACATCACCGCCCACCCTGCGCAGTCCCGTGTAGAGCAGGCCCCGTGGCTCTCACAGCACGGGGGGCAGTCGGCCACTGCTGCCCCTCACACCCCCGCCCACAGCAGCCCCGCTTCCCCTGCCTCTTGCGCCCCAGTCATTATTTCCCTAGCAGGGCCGAAGATTAAGAGAAAGTTACCATGGCGTCGCTGCTCCAGTCTCCTCCAAGTATCTTCGGGACTAACTAGGAGATGGTGTAGTTGGGTAGCAGGGAGGGGTGCAAAGTTCCTGCCAATTCACCTTTGCTGCAGACAACTTACATGTGCAAAGTTTGCTGGCCGGGGGTTTTGGCGCGCTCAGCAGCAATTCCTATTGGCTTTCGAAAGCCAATAGGGGGAGTAGCACAGCTCATGCAAAAGTTGAAAAAAAAACCATCAAAAAAAGATGCCGGAACGCCATTCTGAGCGTTCCATGAGAAAAAAAAAGCCCTGCAGATTAGTCTTCAAATATCGAAAAGGAGGACATGTAGGAGAACACTTTTCGAGGGAGGACAGAACTCACAAAAGGAGGACTGTCCTCCCTAAAGGAGGACGGTTGGTCATCTTACCAAATGGATATAATGTCCTTAAGGAACAAAATGAAAATCACAGATATTTACTCTGACATAGTGGAATATTTGTTATTTTCAAAAAAGTAACTAGGTTAAGATCTGTATAGAAATAACATCTGTTCTTATGTGTAGCAAAGAATATCTGTGCAGAAATTTGTTCTTTATAAAATTAAATAGGTTTTGTAAGCCTATCACTTTTATTACAAGCTATGATAATCTACAGTTCAGTGGCAGTATTAATTAGAATGCTGATGAGCTGGAATAGGAAAAGCAATTTCTACACTGAATACACAATCTAGTCTTCTGTCTACTTTCAATACCTGTGAGTTGTCATAAAAAAGCAGGAAAAGATGGCCAAAAAAATAGAACCACAGAAACATTCATACAGTAAGAGGAAGAAACATATTTTTAATCCTGGCTAAAAGTAATCAAAAATTATGGAAATTTCTCCATCAATTCTTCATTCATCCTATATCTTAAAGGATGAAATACTATCATTTGATGACAGAATTATTTATTAAACATTCAATACTATGACTCCTTCCAGAAATTAACTCCAAACTTAAAAATAATTTCTAATAAACAGTTATAACCACCATCTTGAAATGTGTTATCCTCAAAATGAACAGATTATAATGTTTGAAGAAAATATCACATGATGAAAAGCCACACGAGTCATGAGTCACACAGAAACTATGAAACTTGGTAGATATGAGATTATTAATCTTCTTAAACAAGATATATTTGAGGAAACAAATACATGTTTGAGTGAACCTGAATTTGCATTGCAGAAAAAGAGGCAGACTTCATTCACAAGCTCTGTCAATTTTATACAGTGTCCATTTTGTTAATTCCCTCCAATAAATCACAAATGCTTTGATTATTCCTACCTGGAAGCATGTACAATAAAATATATTGAAATATTAATGAAGCACACAGGACTAATGCTAAGAATATCGATGTCATAGTTCTAGTGAACCAAGGACAGGAAACAAGCAGAGAAGCAGATATAATTTGTTATAATTGCCAAAAAGTTCCACTTTGGTTGTTGTTTTCTTGCAACCTACTCTAAACAAACAAACAAATACAGAGAGACAAAAGCAACTCAGGGGAGTCATAAAAAGAATTCCAATGAATGAAAATTAAACTCCAAAAACCAAAATAAAATCCAATTACATGAAAACTATTGGCACATGCAACACATAAAATTAAATCAACATTTTCAAAACTTTTAACAATGTTTTTGGAAATTATAGAATGGTGAAAATAGTCTAAAGATGTGTGTTACAATTGCCTTGCTAAAGTTAAGCAGGGTATAGCTGTGACCATTAGAAAATCCCATGTATGGCGACTTGAATTACACAATGAAATGAAGGTGACAAAGAAACCTATAAAATAAGATACACGAAAAAGATAAATTTAAATAGTCTTAAAAAACTCAACTATACTATTAGCTTACATTTTCACTATCAATTCTTCTGAAGGTTTATAAACTTAACTGTAGTCCTCTTCATATATTTTTAAACATGGAGAGGTTGATATGAATACTGGCTTGGTTACTATATGCCAATTTGAGCATGCAGACTTTCTTGAACCCTACCTCTCAATGTGACAAAGACCCCTGATGAGGGATGGGGCATGCTCACATTAGATACATATGGACCTAGGGCCTGAGTGTATGATTTTCACTTTAAGAGATGAATGAAGTTGGTAATGTTTAACTGCTTTTTTGTGCAGCAATTGGCAAAGAAAAGTAACTTTCCTCTGAACAGGGAGATTCTTCTGAGCTAAAGTGAGTTATATAATAAAATCATTGTACTGATCTTCTGCTGCCAAGTATGACTCCTCATTTAAAGTTTAATTCAAGTTGTAATCAGTTAAGTGAAGGGCAGTATGAGATATATAGTACAGAGGTGATAGAAAAAGCTACCTAAAATTGACAAAAAAAGGCCAGTTATTAGATGTTAGACATGACACATAGGACAGCAACAGAAAAAAGCAAAATTCAAGTAGGTACCAACAAGAGCCTTCTACAAAACAATCCAACTTGAGTGATTTTCGACTTTATGAATTATTTGCATACCTGCCTTTTTTCTAACATAAAGAGCAGCAGCATAGCAATGCAAATATTTTAAATAAATATATTTGTCTCTTTTGCTCTGAATTTTATCTTCCAAACAAATCTCTTGTCTCCTAAGGAAAGGATAGATGGAGATGGACTAAAGCACAATATTAAATCCTGTCACCCAATGAGTTTCATGGCTATTTCAAATACCTGCAGCTAAATTTCCCCACTATACTGTAACACTGTAATCTATGCTGGCAGTTCTATGCCATATTCTTTTAAAATAACCAGTGGGCATCGCAAGGTAATCTAATCTATCTAACTCACTGCACAACATATTAAGACACTGATGATTTACTAAAATGAAATAATGGTATTTGCTTTCCTTCAAAACACATTAAAAGTGCTTCTCATCAAATTATCAAAATGTATATAAAAGAAAATATAGTAGATATCATCTGTTACATTTTCTTGAAACATATTTATTGTACTACAATTGTGTTAATGTTATATTATACTGAAGCCTTTAAACTATGAGAAAAGAATAGGACAAAATAACAAAAAATGGGAATTGATATGATGGATATTAAATAACAACCCTTCTTGAGAAAAGGAGAACAAAGATATGTAAATACTACCAAAAGGTTAAAAGTGAAAATCAAGTTGTTTTGAAAAAGACAAATAATGAACACTCATCATGTTTATTTATGAGACAAGCCATAATCAAATTAATTGGCATGTCTCAAATATATATTAACAATTTTCTAATAAAGTATGTACCTGTGATATTGGACTCTGGTTTGCTATGCTTGCCTTTATTTCTCCTAACTCTTCTTTGCCTCATGAAGCCTGATCATAGTTACAGTGGCTCTGAAGGAAATGAAAAATTAATTCTATTTTTCCTGGCAGTAACAACCTGTGCCCAGAAATATGAAACTATCATTCAGAATAAATACCATAAGGTTCCAAAGTACTAAAATTTCTTATTGAAAGAGGACAAACTGAACTATAACATGAAAGAAAAGGAGAGGCTGTTATCCTAAAAAGAACACTGTGATTTCTTGTAGCACCACCACTTTTGAATTTCAAAATAAACAATTTCAGACATTCCAATGTATGTATCTACTTTCAGAAAGATACCGAACTGGATGGGGAGAAGTTTGGGATAGTGAGCAATTCTGTTTGGACCCTATATAATCTGAAAATAATAAATTCAACCCTGAGTAAGACACATTTAGTGTTACCAACCAGAGTAACTTTCAGCTAAGGAATAGAACCACGTGCTCATCTATATTTCTTTCAAAAACTTATTTTGCCTTCTCTGTATGCTCACAAATTCACATAAAGCAAATGATATAGAATAATTGGAATACATTATTATCAAGATAATATTTCTCCATATATATTTTATTATACAGAAGACAAAAGTGTATCTCTGTGCTATAAGACTGAACATAGTATGATTTGAAATGCTAAAAATTGCATTTTGCTATAGCATTTAATTCTAGCTTCTTATGATCATTTCTGAATAAAACTCAGTAATCAGCATAGATAGACCATTAGCTACTTCACACCCTAAATAGCAGCAGTCCAGTTTTGTCAGTGAACTGTCCAACAGAAGAATGCAGGAATCATTGGTTACTTGACAAGTATCAGTATGATGCAAGTGTCTGTTTCATTGCCATATTATAGTGGATGAAAATATATACATATCTCCAGAATCAAGCAAAATGTGATTATTTTGATGATCTTCCACATTAATTTATTTTTGAATAATGCTTCCTTTTCAAAGTATTAACATGTATCTCAACTAATTTCTTTCCTATCAGCAATATGTATCAGCAAGTTTAAATTTAAATTTGTCCATTTGCCTGCCTCTCTAACCAAAATAGGCTTACATGGGATGATAATTGTTATTCAAGTTAAATAAAAATGTACTTGTGGAAATATGACTGACCTGAGGAAACATGGAACAGGAACCAGGGAGTGATTTCTTTAATTGTTGCACATCTGACAATTGACAAGTCAGAAGTATGTGGTTGCTGTATAAGAGGAATGTCATTTTGGTACCATGGTAAATTAACATGAGTGATAAATGTTAAGATAATCCTTTAGAACCATGGTGGCGACCTATGGCATGCATGCCACAGGTGGCACGCAGAGCCCTCTCTGTGGGCATGTGCACCATCGCCCCAGTCCTGGGCTTTCAGTTCAGTTTTATAAAACCTTTTCGCTTTAGGCCTCTGCTGCCATGTGCAAAAAAAAAAAAGGTTAAATCAATCAATTTCAACTTCTTGCGGGAAAAAAAAAGATCTTTAAAGTTGGAATTGATTGATTGAACTTTTTAGTCCCACCCAGTCTGCCGTTACCACCACAGCCACACCCACCCAATGGGCCACGCCCACCTGGCATCCAACGATACATAATTGGGTTCTGGGTTGCAGTTTGGGCACTCGGTCTCTAAAAGGTTCACCATCACTGCTTTAGAATATTAATATATTCAATATAATTTGAAACCACTGTGGTCCATTATATTATGTACTTTTACAAACTGTTGTACTTATACTTTTACTCTATAAATTCTATTTTCAGAAGTGTACGTTGGCTTCCTCTGTATTTCTGATAAATGTTTATTTAAAATGGATTATATTATAAAAAAGAGAACCACTATGATATAGTGTTTAAGTTGCTAGGAGCAGAGAGATCCAGGTTCTAATCTTCTTTTATAAAGAGAAGCTAGTTGGTGACTTTATGTCAATCGTTCTACCTAAGCACTAATAATAATAAAAAGCAATGCATTGATAAGTAAAGAGTATCCAAGGATAACAACAAAAATAATTAAATAATACAGGCAACAGAGAAAGAAGATTGTGTCTTTTGCTCTGAAAAGTATCAAATGCATAAAAGTTTAATAAATAAAAAAATATATAATTAATGGAAAGTCATGTGGGGGAGTCATAAGAAACCAAAGAAATATATCTACCTACATGAAACAATGGTGCAATAAAGAGCAATGCTAAAAACATCACACCATTTAATAACAATCCTTTATGTAGATTGTATTGTGTATGGAGGAAGAAGATTAGCTAACCTTTGTTACAATCTAAATGCT
Source organism: Crotalus tigris (assembly GCF_016545835.1). NCBI lineage: Eukaryota > Metazoa > Chordata > Lepidosauria > Squamata > Viperidae > Crotalus > Crotalus tigris. The sequence continues at coordinate 1,260,286 of NW_024100597.1, read as the reverse complement.
ACAAACACACTGTTGTGAGACAGGGATAACTTCAGAGGTCTCGTGGCACTTAGCCTTGTGACTGCTGTTGATTCCTATCACGCTGTCACTAATGATTATACATTTCAAGCTGAAGATTTATTTAGAAATAAAATTGCACTTTCTAATAACTGAGTTTAGGATTTCATATAAAAGCAATACTGTAAGCCATTCCCCCCCCCAAAGATATGCAGAAAATGAATAGGGGACAGAATTAAATGTTATAAAGTCAAAAACAGTCATAGTTGCTCCTCTTCAAATATACAGCTTGCATATTTTAACTATCATTTTTGCTATTCCTTATTCTCTCTATTCCTTATTCGCTACTGTTACTTTCCTTTTTTTCTTATTCTCTACACTCAGCCACCTTATCTATTTTGACAACGATACTATATTTAAGCTAAGTCCCACTGAAATAAAAGATAAATCTCAGTTCAAAGGAATATTATTCACTAGTTAAGAATCCATGTGATTTAAGATTTAATTGTGTCTGCTCTCAATTATCTAATAGGTTACTGTGAAAGACTTTTCAAAAACTTAATAATGAAATCATGCCAAACAGAGTGTCATGTACATAGATAAATCTGATGGAACATCTGACAGACCCTGGAAAGTAGAGGAAGAAATATGACTATGGCATCTCAGCTCAATGGAAGGGGAAAGCAGAAGACTAGGAGTAATTTCACCTTAATTATGCTAGATATAAGTTCAGGCTTTCTGAACTCATATCTAGGATTTCACGATTTTGCTACATTCCCCCCACCAAAAATCCAAAAGATTCTAATTTATTCACTTTCCAGTCTGACTATATTTTACGGCATGATAACATTTAATCTCATCATATGAATAGCACTGTCAGGATTCATTCAATAAATATGTTTGTTGTATTATTAATGTAGCTAGAGTAACAAAAAATACCAAATCAGTAACACTTTTCTGAGTAACAGAAAGAAATCTACTGCTTTTGAAGAAGTCTGCTGGCTCATACAGTACATGACACGGCAGTAAATGCATAGTTGGGATTTTCATTTGGGAAAAATCTAAAAGCACATACCTCATTACAATTAATGGTGTGGAAATGAGTTTACTCCAGATTGTACATGGCAAACAAGGAGGAAATAGAAGCAATGGAACTAGACCTAATTCTGTCAAACCCAAATGGCTATGCTTTTTCAGGACCTAATGCTGTTGGAAAATCACAGCCATGAATTCGTGCCCTGCAACTTTCCACCAGTAAAAGTAGAACTTCCAAAGCTGACACTTCTTCCCTAAAATAGCTAGTGGTGGGAGATACTAACCATCCAAAAGATTAGAATTTTTCTGTTTATATCTATATAACATGTGAACATAATGTACTTTGACATTAATTGTATTAATTAACTGTAGATTTTAATGCAATTAATATAATGGCACAGTATCTTCATTGACTCAGATTTCCATCCTTCCAAAGTTGGTAAAATGAGGACCCAGATTGCTGGGGCCAATATGCTGACTCTGTAAACCGCTTAGAGAGAGGCTATAAAGCATTATGGAGCAGTATGCCTAAGTGCTATTGCTATTGCTATATGCTTTTATAAAAGTTTCTCAGTTATAGGCCAGTTATTTTCCACAAGGTCTGCTGCAGTCTGTGTTGCATTCTGTGATCTGGAAATTTTGTATGTTCTCTGAAATCTTCTGACTCATTAAAAAAAAAAAATCAGTCCTGTAATTTTATGGACATGACATCTATTCTACCCTTCTGTATAGCCAATTTTCCAGTGTTATCAAGCCCTTTAATTTCATATTTTTCTTAACAGACATTATATCTGTCTGCTTCAGAATTCCTCCCCTCCCAAGATTTTTCATTTTTGTGTGCGCATGTGTATGCGTGTAAATCTTTTATATAGGAAAAGATATAAGTTGATTTGTTTTTTTAAAAAAATATATAAGACTTCTCAAGAATAGCAGAATGTGCATGAGGAAAAACATACTAATATTAAAGCAGAAATACGAATATATATAAAATTGTGGCCTGGTAATAGCTGTAAACCTTTAGAAAAAACCAAACCCAACACATTTTCTTGCAAAATCATACCTTTCTTATTTCTTCTGGCAAAGGATACACAGGTATATGTCGATCCATTTCTTTCTATATTTTTTTAAAGAATTATCAGAAGACTGTCACAAAACCTATTAACAAATAAACACATAAAATAAAAATAAATTAGGATATAGAATAGTGAAGTTCTTTCTTCTGTCCATTTGATAAGCCGGAAAAACAAATATCTTTCTCATTATCTGCAGGATTAAATGCCACATTTATTTTCCTTCCTGAGGATGATAAGAATTATATATGCTGCAAATGTAAGCAGAGTTCTGAACCACTGCACCACATCTTTCATAAATCCTAGAGCACCGGGGAAGTACCTGAGGATCGGAAAAGGGCTGATGTGGTCCCCATCTTCAAGAAAGGGAAAAAAATGGACCCAGGAAACTACAGACCAATCAGTTTAACATCAATACCTGGGAAGATCCTAGAAAAAATAATCAAAAAAACGATCTGCAACTAGAAGCAAACAAACTAGTAGCCAGCACAGGTCTGTTAAAAACAGATCATGCCAAACCAATCTAATCTCATTCTTTAATAAAGTGACTAAACTAGTAGACCAGCGAAATGCAGTAGACATAGTATACTTAGATTTCAGTAAGGCATTTGACAAAGTAGACCACAATCTACTCCTTGGTAAGCTAGGAAAAGGTGAAAGAGACAATATCACCACCAGGTGGATCTGTAGCTGGTTGACAAACTGTTCTCAACAAGTAATCCTCAATGGCATTACATCCACGTGGAGAGAAGTAAGCAGTGAAGTACCACAAGGTTCTGTCTTAGGCCCAGTACTCTTCAATATCTTCATAAATGACTTAAATGAGGGAATTGAAGGGGCACTCATCAAACTTGCAGATGACACCAAACTGACAGGAGTAGCCAACACCCCAGAAGACAAACTCAGGATCCAAAAAGATCTTGACAAACTTGAACAATGAGCCCTAGCTAACAAAATGACTTTTAATGTAGAGAAAAGTAAAGTTTTACATTTGGGCAAGAAAAACCAAAGGTACAAATACAGATTGGGAGAGACCTGGCTTTAAAACAGCAACTGTGAAAGGGACCTTGGAGTCCTAGTGGACGAACACTTGACTATGAGCCAGCAGTGTGCAGCAGCAACCCAAAAAAAACTAATACAATTCTGGGTTGTATAAACAGAGGCATAGAATCAAGATCATGCGAAGTATTAATACCGCTTTATAAAACCCTAGTAAGACTATACCTGGAATACTGCAGCCAATTTTGGTCACAAAAAAGATGTAGAGAATTTGGAAAAAAAATTCAGAGAAGAGCAACAAAGATGATCAAAGGCCTGGCTACTAAAACATATGAAGAACAGTTATGGGACTTGGATTTGGCTACTTTAAAGAAAAGAAGAAATAGGAAAGACATGATAGCAGTGTTCCAGTATCTGAGGGGCTGGCACAAGGCAAAGGGACCCACGTTGTTCACCAAAGCACCAGAGGAAAGGACGAGAAATAATGGTTGGAAACTGATCAAAGAGAAAAGCAACCTGGAATTAAGGAGAAACTTCCTGACAGTGAGGACAATCAACCAGTGGAACAGCTTATCCCCAGAAATTGTGGGCACTCCATCACTGGAGATTTTTAAGAAGAGACTAGACATTCACCTGTCTGAGATGCTATAGGTTCTCCTGCTTGAGTAGGGGGCTGGACTAGAAGACCTCCAAGGTCCCTTCCAGATTCTACTCTACTCTATTCTACTCTATTCTACTCTATTCTACTCTACTCTATTCTATTCTATTCTGAATGTACAACTGCAAAAGAAAACAAAGGTGGTAGAGGCACAACGGTTTACCTCCAGACTATCAGAGAAGCTAAGGATTTCTTAGATTGAATACAGAAAGCACTTCCTTAGGGAGAAGGGTACCAAGAACTATCCTAAAGATACAAGAAAGCCAGGCAGACCCAGCATTTTTGACAAAAAAAAGGGATCCAAGAGGATATCATAATGTTCCAACATGACTCTTAGATATAATAAGTTTGCTTATGGAAACTTAAACTCATTAATGTTAATATCTTTATTTACCTGGATTGCCACTTGCTTCTTATGTCAATGGTTCTGCTTAGGTCAGTTAAAACAGAGGTCCCCAACCTTTTGGGCACCAGGGACCAGTTACGTGGAAAGAGATTTTTCCATGGACTGGAGGGGGCATGGTTTTGTATGCTGCCAGCATCCTGTGGATGGGGCTTTTCTTGTTTGTGTGGACTGGTTGCTGGCATGCCGCAGCCTGGAAATGGTCCACAGACCAGGGGCTGGGGACCCCTGAATTAAAACACAGGTTCTACTCAAGGAAAATACCAAATAAACTAGAAATTGTGAAGCTGTTCTCTTTCTTGCTTCATCTGTTACTATTGTAACATTTTCGGCAAGTAACATGCCCATTATTCTTTTTCTTGGAGCCTCTTTCTGTGTTCTTGGGGAAATCATGAAGAATGTGCAGAAGACTGAAGAAAAGCAAAAGGTTTTTTTTTTTTTGCCTTTAAAAATAACTTTTCTCAAAAAGGAGAAAAAGGACCATGTTACTACAGACCAGTCACCTTGCTTGAACTTTGAAACAGATTATTTAAAGAGTTAGTTAGTCAGCTTTTTAAAAAGAACATATTGCTATGCAAGGTTTATGAAGAGCATGTTGTGACAAACAAATCTGAACTCTTTTTCTGATATAATAACTTGTTTAATTTAATATGGTAATGTACTGAACACAGTATACCTGGCTTAAGCAAAGCATTTGACAAAATCTTCCATGAGATTATTTGAAAAGATTGCAAATTATGAGCTGAGTATGCTATTATTCATATATTCACAACAGTGAATTGATAAGTATATGCCAATGGCTCCATATAAAGCCGGAATAAGGTTTCAAATATTATACTATAGGGCTCCATTCCAGGTTACACACACATAAGGACAGAGAAATAGCAAGTGGAAGACAGCATTAAGATTCAGGAAGATTCTGACGAGTTGGAATAATAATCAGAAACCAGCAAGATGAATTTCAACAAAACAATGTAATACTCTTTATTTGGATAGAAAAAAAAGCAAAGCCATGAGTGTAGGAGAGGATGCATATGAATATATGCAAAAATAATTATATGGATAATGTAATCATAAACTGAAGATGAGTAAACGGTGTGGTGTTACTACAAAAAAAAAAGATGCAGTCTTAGGCTACACAAACAGATCTAAAGTATCACATCAAGCGATGTCTCTCCATTCTGCATTGGTTGGATAAAAACTAGAATATGCTCTGCATTTTAGGAAAGATACTGGCAAACTAGAATATTACAGAAAACAGCAATGAAAATGATAAGGGGCTTGGAATGAAAAATTAAAGATGAATAAAGTAGACAGAGTAGGGATTGCTCCAAAAAACAGAACAAGATACAACAGGTGTAAATTATAGATTTTTGTTAGACATCAGGAAAATTTCTAAATAGTAAGAAATGTTCAGCAATGGAACATATTGCGGTGGGGGGGGAGAGGTAGATTTTCTTATGCTGTAAGTATTTAAACAGAGGCTTGTTAGCCCTCTGTCAAGGATACTGCAATACTGGATTTCTGCAATGGCAGGAAGCTGGACTAGATAATGTCTAAGATCTCTTCAAACTGTTACATTCTATGATTCATGAAATGTCATATTGTTTAGTAAAGCATATTCCATTCCGAAGCACATTTCACAGGATTAAAATTAAATGTAGAATTTCACAGCTCAGATTTATTTAAATAGGGCAATTCATTTTAAAAGAACAAGCTTGTAAGAAAGAGAAAGAACTATGTAACTCAAGTACAATTCTGATGAGTGAACAATTTCTCTTTAAAAATATAAATAAAAGGGGAGACAAGGAGCTTCCAATTCCCTCAGGCAATTTTCCTCTTCTAATCCTTTTGCCCCATGCCCTTTTCTACACAGCAGGTCTAACAGGAAGTAATACTATTCTCAGGGAAGAGGCTAACTCAGCAACAGAACCCAGACTCTGTACACAGCAGGAGGGGTAAATTATAGGAGTCTACCAACCTCTCTCTGAGAGTTTGATGAAGATAAATCTCCAAATAATTTGCTATATTTGGGGAGAATATCGACTGTTTCTATTTGTTTAACAAAAGATTCCCATCTCCTCCACCCTTCTTCAATTCAGCTGCTGACCAAGGAGACTAGAAGGTTAGAAGATATTGAATGTTTGTGTAGGGTTTATGAGGTCACTTCTAGGAACATCAATTCCTTGGCACAGCTTGCTCAGAGAGCACCCGGCTCCTCTTTTCCTAGCATGAAATCTTGTTCTGCTTGATGTGCCATCATGTTATGCTTGGTCCTAATGATGAGGCCTCGCAGTTCCAGCAAAAGAGCTATCAAGTTATTTCCCATAAAGCTGAAAGGTGCCCTTTTCTTTTAACAAGAGATCCAGTCTTTGGCAATTCTGTTTTAAAAGATCTCGGAGTAGAAGTGGGGGGAAATTCTCTCCGTGGAAAGCTTAACAGTCACGGGTGGGCTCAAAGGTGCTTTTTTTTTTTCCAAAAAGCAACTGGAGGGTTTTTTTTTTTCTTTCTTTGAGGAAGAAGACAATCCAGTTGCCTTTTGAAAAAAAAACAACTGTGACCTGGATGATTGAGAATTTCCACAGACAGTCACGGGTGGAGAAATAATTATCTGACTCCAGTGAGGGTTCAAAGGCGCGCATATGAGCCAGTCACTCCACTGTTCGTACTCAGCCCACGGGTTTGGCGGGTTTAGGGTGCAGCGTTTCGTGCGGATACAAGAACACGGGGTTAAAGGCAACAGACACCAGTGGTAAGGACCCAGACAAACTCACCCCCAAGCTCAGCTAGCAAAACACCGCGGGCAGCAGCAACGAAAGCCGCGCAAGTTGTCAACGCCCCACCAGGAGCTTCTCCGCTTCTTCGTTTCCATAGCAACCAACTAGCATGCCAGGCCAAGTCCCGGAAGTAGGGCAGAGGCGAAGACCGGAAGTATTGCTTCTGGGCTGGGTGTGTCTCTCTCGGGTTCTTTTTCGGGATCGGGTTTGACGGCTGAGTTCAGGCAGTTGCCTCCTAATGTTATGCATGGAGGTGAGGCCCTCACGGGGCTTGGTATTATGTGTGCATTAGTAATAGTATGCAACCGCTGGTGCGCGGAAGTTTTTTTACAGGAATTGATGGCAGTGAGGTTTAGCTCGCCATGTGAAGAGGTTGGTGTGATGAAGTTTATTGCTCAGTTCTGGAGAAGTCGCTTTTTCAATTGCCAAATTATATCAACCCAGAGTTCGCTGGGTTCGGTAAGTATTAATTTGGCAAATTACTAATACTGTCATCAGTGTACTTCAATCATTACATCATGCCATCATATAAACACATTAATTTTGTGCCATGTGCCATTTCAACTGTATTAACATCTGGAAAAGGACTAGAATGAAGAGTATCATGATCCTTTAAGAGATGGCCCCCAAAACAAGTAATTCTTATGTTCCTGTATTCCTACAAGGGACTGTTGGGACTGATCAAGCCTTACTAGAAAATACAAAAAGTTCAGGAAACATGGTACTTGGGAGCAGTAGCATAAAATAATTCTATATTGCACATCGTTTCATCTAGAATTCAAACCTTTGGATCGGAAAATATGCACAGGAGTGTAAAATGAATGCAGCTTTTAATTCAGAGAGTAAACAATAAAAATTATAAGACTGAATCTCTGTATATAAAAAAAAAGTACTGGGGATGCTTTCTGACCCTCAATGTGACAACTTCATGCTGTCCTTGACATTGAATTGTGTTATTAAATTATAAAAGAGGAAAGAGTCATTAGGCCATTCACCCCCTTGTTTAATGCAAGAATATAGCTGTCCAGAGAGTTAACATATAATTGTTTATACTTACAGAAAGTGACAGGAAAGAAGTGCATTTCTTCAGGATGAAATTATATTACACAGTTTATATTTTAATTATACAAAAACAATATTAGCAATTTACTTTAAACTCAAATAAAATGAAAAGTGTTTTATAAATATTATATCCTCGCATAGTTGATTTATGGCACAGAAATAACAGTGATGAGTAATAGAATGCCCTTTCAGCCTTCAAAACTATAACAGTTTTACTAGATAGTGTGACTATATTCAGAATATGTAGCGAAAATGTGTGTCATATCTGGTTTTGCTATGCAAATGATGTTATTCAGCTCTCTGAATAGCTTTAAAATATTTTAAGTCTCTGATCTCTGCAAATTGATATGTCAATTTGTATATACTTTCAAGTGTAGGGTAAGCAACATGTTGTTGAAGAAGAGCTCCCAACATTGTCATCCTTGGGCCTATTGACTGGGCTAATGGGAGTTGTAGCTAAACATTTAGAAGGCCAAGTATTGTTCGCTCTGCCTTAGTGTCTAGTGCATGATTAATATTACTGATTCTGTCCTGAGCTACTTTAGTTAGTATAAGTCAATTGTCTTGTAAAAAACAAAATGGATCCCATAAAGTTGTTCATAATTGCTGCAGACCACATGTTTGCTTTCTCCAAAATGTATTTGGAGGTAGTAATTGATTGTAAAGAAACTTTTTTTCAGGAACTGCATGCAGTTATTTAACAGCTTCTGATAAGCCTCCAAAGAACATTCAGTTTCCCTCAATTGTAATTTTAAAAAGCTGTGTTTTGGGGTATTGTGTAGTGAGACATTGCAAGGTTAATAATACTTAATTTACACATAAGCCATGAGCCACATAAGCCACAACTGGTTGAATTCATGTAGCATATTATAAACCAGAGTTTACAAGTCTGTGTCTTGGCTCACAGAAATGTGCTAAGCCAGAAACAAGGTACAGCATAATGAAAAGTGTAAATATATAACTAGAGCTCTTGCCTCCCTTAATATGAAAGTGCTTATCTAAGGGGGCTTGCCAATGTTGTAAAAGCATCCATTTGTTCTCCTAGGCTTTTAAGATACTAGAATTTATTGTTGCTCTCATTTATGTTGTATTTTATTTTGTTCTAACAACAACTGTAAAAGATTACAGCATCTAAGTGAATTTTTTTCTCATCAAGTGCTAATACTGGCATAAAAAAACAAACAAACCAGGAAGTAAAGTAGTCCTCGACTTACAACCACAATTGAGCCCAAAATTTCTGTTGCTGAGACAGTTGTTAAGTGAGGTTTGCCCCATTTTACAAGCTTTCTTGTTACGTTTTATTAAGTGAATCACTACAGCTAGTAACACAATTGTTAATGAATCTGGCTTCCCTATTGACTTTGTTGTCAGGTCATAAAAGGTAATCACATGACCATGGGACACTGTAACCATCATAAATACAAGTCATTTGCCAGGCATCTAAATTTTGATCATATGACCATGAGAATGCTGCAATGGTCATAAGTGTGGAAAAACTGTGATGTCACTTTTTCAGTGCCATTGTAACCTTAATGGTCACTAAATTAACTATTATAAGTCAAGGACTACCTGTAGTTGTTCCAAAGAAGGTCCTCAGGTCGAGGTCCTTTTTTGTCCCTTCACAGTAGCCATCGCCAGTCACAGAATACCATAGCCATTGTTGCTCAGCTGCCATTCAAGGACTGAATTGCAATGAACCAAAAAGCCATAGAATGAGAGTGAAGCCTGATTATAACTTTTTTACTTGTGTTAACTCTTGGTCCAGGCATGCTATCATCTCTCCTGGTTTACAGGGTATTCTGTGCAGTCTAATAGACTGTAACATCCTGGTATGTACTTTCAGAATCCACAGCCTCTGCTATGTCTCCAGTTAAAATCAGTGATCTGGGCTTTGAGCAGGCACAGCACTTTCAGTTACAATAGGAGGAAAGGCCAGGAAAAGAGGCATCACCTGATTATTTGAGGTTACTGAAATCAACACGCAAGCCTGATTTCACTAGAACTCTGTGACCCAGGAGCTGTCTGTTAGAGCTAGCTCAGTGCCTCTAAACTAGGACATCTGTTTACCCTGTACTTAAATTGCTTTTGCTCAATCAGTCCTGGCTGAAAGCTTACTCAGAACAAAATATAACACAGGATAATTCTGAGAATAAGCATTTCTGTTGTGACTCCTTCCCATGGAATTAATCCCCCCTCCCTCATGATTATGCCTTTCTTTCATCTGAGTGATGAGTCTTTACTATCCTATCAAGGATAAGGCTTGATGACATCCTGGTTTTTTTGTCTGTTTTTTTGTTCAAGCCTGCCTTGCTCTTACAGCATCCTTTTAAATAGACCTGTTTTGTTGTCAAAGAGATGAAGTTATCATAGGTTTCGGTGAAAGGCTCAACTGGCTTGCCCCCACCCAACAACTTTCATGAGCAAAGAACTGGTCATGTGGTTCCGTTTTTCTTTATAAACACCCTCATAATGGTTCAGATAAGAATGTAGGTTAGTTGATTTCTGTAATCTTAGGGAAGGGGAGCTCAGTCTGTGAACTGATTTCAAAGGGACACAGTGCATTTCAGTTAGATGATATGAAAATGCTGCCGCTGGGATATTAGAAATGGTTTGAATGTCCCAGGTAGAGTTGGAAATTATGCTGATGGTCAGTGTAGATAGCATTGATATACTCAATGGACCAACAGCCTGATTTAGTAGCTGGATTTGCACGTTGTGCTAAGTGGATTAGTTTGGATTTCACTTAGGGTATTATGTTAACTCAACCACTGATTTATGCCCTTGGTCTAAGGCTTTAGCCAGTTGTGGTTGTCAATAAATCATGGTTAAACAAATCAGTTTGGCATGAATTGCAGATTTAATCAGAACAAGGCAAGTTGCTCTGTTCGTATACAGTGAGGGAAAAAATTAGTTAATTCCCTGCTGATTTTGGAGGTTTGGCCACTGACAAAGAAATGATCAGTCTATAATTTTAATGGTAGGTTTATTTTAACAGTGAGAGACAGAATAACAAAAAAAATCTAGAAAAACACATTTCAAAAAAGTTATAAATTGATTTGTAGATAAAGATGCCTGGAAGATAAAGATAAAAAGAAATCTTGTAGTGACTTTCAAACCGTCCTCAGGCAGAGAAAGGTGATATTTAAAAAGAAAATAACTGAAGAACTGCTAAAGTTATACTGAACAACCTAGATTCTGTAGAGGCACTCGCGGCGCACATCTTTGCACGTTCACCCTTTGGGGGCTAAAGCCAGTCAAGGGTGTTTTATCCTGCCCTTACGAGAAGCGAGATCTGGTCAGAACAAGTCCGCCTTCCGATAAACGCGGAGACTCCGCGTTCCAGTTTCTGCTGCGCTCCCAGGACGAATGTTCCCTGCTCGTCCCAAGCTGCCCCGCCTTGGATTAGCAATTAGGTATCTCTTGCCAAGCGCGAAACCTGCAAAGCAGCTCCGCAGTAGCAACAGGAAGATGACGGCGGGGTCACTGGGGCAGGAGGGAGCAGAGAAGTGCGTGCGCGCTGCACCGTCAACCCGCTGATTCCGTCTCAGCACGCAAGCCCAGCGCTTAGAAGGCAGGAGCAGCTGGTATTGCGTGCCAGTCGTACACGCGAGGTACTGAAGGAGTCAAGGTCCAGCACGGAAACCGCGGGCGCTTTGGCTCCGGCTCCGCCTTCCTTGTGCGTGTCAAGGCAGGCAAGCGACTTGAAGGTTGCCTTCCCCGGGGAGCCGCGGCGCGGCTTCGCACGGTGTGATTCAACCCAGGGAGGGAAGTGGCTGAGGCTGCAAAGCGATAGTTGTCACGATCTGCTTCCCTGGGAGACGCGGCCTCAAAGCGGGGCGCACAGCACGCCTTGGAAAGAAGGGAGCGCAATTGTACCGCAGGGCACGACTCGAACGTAGGAGGCGGCAGAGAGAGAAGAGGTCAGCCTTCTGATTACCGGTCACGCTCGAAGAGGACGGAGTTGACGTTGAAAAGGCCAAATTGTGACGAGGCTTTAGAGTCACAGTGGCTGTGTATTATATAGAAATGTTAGGGTATAATATCAAAGAAGTGCAGGCGTGACCTAACCTGATATACAGCTGCATTCGAAGGCAAGAGGGTAGAACAAATCAGCCCTGCTTAAATTTCTATCTGTGTTAGTTTTGTCTTCTGACTGGAAAAACAACACTTTTAGCACAACACAGACTACTTGTACAAATTACCTAGGTTGACTTGAGTTCTCATAATGTAGTCTCAATTTACTTCTCTTATGGTTTTGGGGTTTTAGTTTTCTGAAATCAAAAGCCCTGATGCTTTTTTTTTTTTTTTAATCTGCCAGACTTGGAGGAGTTGGGGGGAGCTTGCTTCTCACTCTAGTACAAAAGTGATTATAGTAAATGAACTGGACTTTTAAGCCCTTTTTCAAAATAAAGCTCAGAGTCCTTTTTTATAGTTGCTACAGTTAAGAAAAGGTGGTTCCTTCTCTAAAAACACTTAGCTTTGGGGTAGGGGAGGCATACCTTTTGTCTTCCCAGCTGCCTTATTGCTTTATCTGCTGTCCTGCCCCACAAGAGTGATTTACATATCATCTGTCTTGCACAAAAGCATTCCAGAATTGTTGGCTCAGTGCTGGCTGGTGATGAAAAAAAGAGTATGTTTTACCTGTGTATTTTACCTTTAGAGCCTTATAGCCTTCCTGACTATAAAAATATGACAATAACTTAGCATTACATCTTTATCCTTAACATTACATTTGATAAGCGTGAAAGTGGGGAGGAAAAACAAGGTTTGACAATGTTTGATAGAGCCTCCATGGACTTGTATGGTCTATCTGAGAACATGGGTTGGGATATGTTAAACAATAGACAATACTAAGGATCTGCTTTCTGTTTCATTACAAAGATCAGTCGCTTTCTCCCAAGCAAGCATCTTCATAACAGAATTTGGGTGGCAGTAACAATATTTTTCTGCTCCACTGTCCAACGCACACTCACCTATCTAGGGTAGATCTGAGAATGTCTCCCATACCTCCAAAAGACAGACCACCACAAATCAAAGGCAAACCATCCTTATGATGATCGATCAAAGGTCTGGCTACCACAACTTTTAGAAATCTTTTTATCAATGCACAGAATCCAATAGCTTGGTCCTGCACAAGGGGAGAATGTTAGAAAAATTGTTAGAATTTAAATAGAAAAGAACATAGAAAAGAAGGTTGGAAGTTAAAAGCATCTGATTTGCCCCCGTTCCCCTTTAGCAGCCCTCTGAATTGCGGAGAAGCTTCAGAATAAACATACAATCCTAACATTTAAACTAGCATCTCACTGGCTCCATCAAAGAAACAGGTATTCCCTCAAGATAAGGGAAGATGCCAGACCTCTTACAGTATAATAATCCACACCTAGGAAGGATCTTCCTTCCCGGTCAAGGTAATATTTAATACACATCTAAACTTACAACTCATGATCAAAGCCCAGGCAGGAGCATTTCAATCTGCATATCTAAACATCAAAGCCCACTTGTCTTTATATATACCTCTACTAGTAGACCTTAATGATGTAGGCTACCTTCAACCATTGTATGTGGTTGAATGAATAAATTACTCTAGTTCTAGCAGCTGCCCATTTATGTTTATTTGTGACCCGGCTCAGAAAATTGGACCAAGAAAATTCTTCTAACAAAATCAAAACTAAGCCCTTGAACATTTATGAATAGTAATGGCCAGCTGCCCAGATCTATCTGATACTTACAGACTTTAGGTTAAAAGATTGAGCATGCTTTAATCTTTTTGCTAGGCCATAAATTGTATTAATGCCAGGAAAGGTCCATATTTTTGCAAAATGAATTTCATTAAGGTGATTTGCATTGATTTTGTGAACAACTTTGATTACGTTCTTATGATGCAGTCTCCCCCTTTGTGTTTTGTCAAGTGCAGATAAAAAGGGGTGCATTTAGAGGCTGCAACTAATCTACAGAAGATTCAGCTCTTGTCATTAAGAACAGAAGTTGAATCATGGTACGAGGATCAGAGGGGAAAGGAGGAACAGTATTAGCTGAATGTTCAGAGTATTAAGGGTTGTGGTTCCACCATAATTGGATGGAATAGTATTTATCTAGTAATTTATATGTACTTATTTTTGCTTGCATTTTAAAGATAATTAATTTTTAGTAAAGCTGTGATTTTTATAAATCTCTGTTGTCTAAGTCCCCTTTTAATCAAATTGTACAGCAACATATCAAGCTGTGAACTGCAGAAAGAGAGAAAAGCTTCTCAGCATAGTCAGACTCCAATGTTTTCTTCTTGGATCTATTCCCTCTATTATCAGTTGGACTGCAGTTGCATAGAAATCCTGAGCTAGAGAATGATAAAACAAGTTTCCTGACAAGGGCACAACCTATGAACAATGAATTATGTGTAGCTCTGAGGAACAAGGTTCCTGCTTAGATCCAGATGGCTTCCATTCTGCTGTTGTTTCAAAGTGCTGACTCTTCACCCAGGCCTTTGGCTTTATCACACTTGCCATCTTTTATTTTTATCTTTTATTTATTTTACTGTAATTTGTTTGTTGTGAGTCTCCCAGACACATTGAGAGTTGAGCAGCATACAAGTTTAACAAATTGTTGTTATTATGGTTGATTGCGCAATCAGCCAGATGTTTAAATTGGATTTGGCATTTTTGTCCACCTATCGAGTCCTTCCCAAGGACCTGGGATAGGCAGACATGGTTGTTTAATAATAGCAAAGGAATACAGGATGTAAGCTGTTCCAAACAAATTCTGCTTTTTATAATTGACTCTTGGTGATTTTGTTAGTGCCAATGCTGTTCAAGTGGTGCTTCAGATATTTAGGGATTGCACCCAACCTGCCTTTTGGTACAACCTTTGTTTTCTTTTGCCACAGTTATACAGGTAGTTCTCGACTGACAACCACAACTGAGTCCAAAATTTCTGTTGTTAAGTGAGACATTTGTTAAGTGAACTTTGCCCCATTGTACAACCTTTCTTGTCTCAGTTGTTAAGTGAGTCACTGCAATTGATGTTAGTAACCCAGTTTTTAATTGAATCTGGCCTCCCCATTGACTTTGCTTGTCAGAAGGTCACAAAAGGTGATCACATGACCTTGGGACACAACAATGGTCATAAGTATAAACCAGTTGCCAAGCATCTAAATTCTGATCACATGATCATGGGGATGCTGCAAAGGTCATAACTGTGAAAAACGGTCATAAGTCACTTTTTTCAGTGCCGTTGTAACTTTGAACGGTCACTAAATGAACAGTCACTGTAAGTTGAGGACAACCATGTTACTTTTATTTGTAGGTCTTTATATTTAGTGATTTCCTCCAGTTCTTTCTCTTCACCAGGTATTGCAATCTCCACTATCCAGACTTTTTTTTTGTCTTCCTTACAATACACTCATATTAATTCTGTGGATGAAGTTGATCACGACTATTCAGACTTGCCCTGTAGCTTATTAGATGCATGAAGAGATGTATACTCAGTTATTTCTCTCACTTCTGAAGAAAATACAAACATTTGTGTGTGTGTGTGTGTTTAAATAATGTTGACAAAGCTGGCATGCAAAGCAGTAATGCTGCACCACTTAGAGAACTCCAGGTAGTCCAAAGATGCTTTGGAACCAGTGGAGTGAAACAGAGAGGAGAATGCCTTTTAGCATGTGCAGGGAATATTTCCCTTCATCCTCATTACTGGAAACTGGTTCTCATTCCTATTTATTTCACATTTGAGGGAAACACTTTCTGATCAGCTGTGACTTTCAGCAGAGCACTCCTTTTGGCTGTTAACATTTCCCTCTGTGGCCAAGACAACAGCTTGCTTAGGCATTCCTCCAAGTCACACGTTTCCTAATGCAGGGTGGCAATCCGATTCCTGTAGCAGGTTCTCCCTTCAGCCATCCTGTGCATATCAGTGATTATCCTTATCCATTGTATTATTGCCCACATTATTTATTTTCCAGCTTTACTTTGCACATTCAGTTCAGATGACAGCACACATCCCCCCTCCCCCCCCCAGGCTTGGAGACAGGCTGCTGAGAGCTTTGCGTGCGGAACTAAAAGCTGGCCCTATGACTTGGTTAATCCTGAACTTGGCAAAAGTATTGTGGACCAAACCCCTTTGATCTCCCAAAGGGATTTGCAGAGGCAGGGGAGGGGAGGAGGCAGAGAAGAGGAAGAAGCAGCTCTTAGAGTCTGCTTTGCTGGAGGTGCCAGAATCCCTCTGATAGCTGGAGGCAATGTTTTCCTTTAAGCTCCAGCTTTCTCACTGCATCCTGTATTGATGTAGGTTTTGTTCTTCATTTTCTTTTTTTTTAACCATTGAAGCTGACAGTCCAGTAACTAGAGTGTGCATGGAAGCTCATAATGCTGTCAAGGTTATGTTTCAGCTGATTAACGTTACTGCTTTGAGTAGAAACAATCCAAAATGTTTCGATCTCGGTATTTTGATTATTGGTTATTGGATCCACACCAGACAATGTAGCACAGGTAATCCTCAACTTACAACCACAATTGGGATCAGAATTTCCGATACTAATCAAGACAGTTGTTAAGTGAGTCTGACCCAATTTATTTGCCATCATTCAGTGAATCACCACAGTTGTTAAGTGAATCATGAGGTTGTTAAGTGAATCTGGCTTCTCCCACTGACTTTGTCAGAAGCCAGCTGCAAAAGTCACAAATGGCAATCCATGATCCTGGGACATTGCAACATTCATAAATACATGCCAGTTGTCAGTCACCCAAAATTTGATCACTTGGCTGTGCCAATGCTGTGACATTGTAAGTGTGAGGACCTATTATAAGTGACTTATTTCAGTGCTGTTGTAACTTTGAATGGTCACCAAATGAATGGTTGTAAATCAAGGACTACTTGTATGTGCAGGTCTGGCCAATTGTCTATATTCCAAAGGCCCTAATTCTGATTGCTGATGTGGGACTGTGGTAGACTTACCACATCATTTGTGTTAATTCAATTGCAGTCTGGACAGGGCAATGATAGATTTGAACTCAGTATCTTAAATTGAGTGACTTTTTTTCTCAAGTTATTTATCAACATAATAAGCAAAGCCAAACAAGTCTTGCACTGGTTCAATGCTAAGTAAACACAGCCAGTGTAAAAACAGTCTAAAATAAGAAATGGTACATTATTACTGTATTTTATTCAACAGGCATTAAAAATTAATTTCAGATCAATAAAAAGAAATTTCTCAACCCAGTACTGTTCGCTCAGACGTTTATATGGGGCATTCCTGACATAATGAAATACATTACAAAAACAGAGGTCTCTAAACAAAGTCTACTATATATGGACGCTATTCATTGACTTCTCTGGTGTTCTTGTAACTTTTCACCTATGTTGTATTATGTTGCATTTGATCCTAATACTCTGCCCAGCATTTACATAACTTGTAATACCAGCAGCTTTACTGGATTCCCAAAAGCCTGCTCTCTAGATGACTTTTAATAACAGCTTACAAAATCTGACCTGCATTGGTTCAACAGAGTGGCCTCTTTGCTCAACTTCAGAATGTTACTGTCAGCATTACTGTCCAACACAGAACAAAACAAACTGAGTTACACATTGGAGGGATGGTATAGAACCTGGTTATTTGTGGAAGCCCCCATCTGTTATAGTTCTACCCATCTCATAAGATCTGGCAGAATAAGTCCAGGTTCCTTTAATCAATGCCATCTTTTCAGGACCTGTGGGGCATGAAAAGCATGGAATAGCATTTACTCAAAGATCTATAGGGTCCAACCCTGATATTAAAAGCTCCTTGATAACCTGACTGCTCCCCCAAATTATGCAGTGGGGTGGATGCTGGAACCCTGTAGAATTTTATTTTTTTATCTTTGCCTTCTTCTACACATGCATGACTTGGGGTTTTATTGTGTTAGTGTTTTCCTATTTTTAATGTTATAAGCCACCCAGAATCTTGTAGAGTTTTTGACAGCTTCAGAATTATAGAAATCAATCCATCATGAATTTTCCTGTAGTTTTCATTTTAGTTTTTGCATTTCTGGATAAAATATAATTGAAGTTACAGTATTTTTTGCAGGCAGTAGCTTTTTTACTACTTTACACATGATATATAGTGTTTTCTAAGGCATCCTTTCCTTTTAATTAATTTTTTTTAAAAAAATTATGAACAATTCACTCTTACTGGTGCACTCCAACCTTCCTCATTTATCAGTTGGAAGGTTCAACTCTAGAAAGCTTTCACAACATCTGTTCAATAACTTTAACATCAATTCCCAGTGGAAAGCCAAAAGGATTGCTGAATATTCAGACATAGGAAGACATATAAATGGCCCCACAAAAAAAGGTGCTCGGATTTGAACTATCATACCAGCAATGGACAATCCTGAATAGGATTCGCACCTTAAACGGCATCTGCTGTTTGTATTAATTGTGTATAGTATCTTCCCCTCAATGTGTCTGTGGAATCCCATGTCAAACTGTAAATCGCCTTGTGACAGGCTGCAAGCTAAGGGCATATACCAGTCCAGTATCTGATTTTTTTAAATATAAACAATTGCTGCACTTCAGTGGTTAGGTGGCCTAGACATTGTATTTGAACATAGATCTTTTTAACATTTATATTTTATTGTGTTCTACTACTCTAGGTGAAATGTTAATATATATTATTAGTTCACGTACGATATGCCATACACTACATAAATAAATGTTTTAATGTTTACAGTGTAGCTCATGTCAGATTTGGCCACTTTCCCACCTTTAGTAGCATCCCAATGCAGCTGATGTGACAATCTCACCTAGTTTTCAACTAGAATTACATTTCTGGGGCTGTCAAAAGGTTTGTACATGATTTGGTTAATGCACCATGTATTTGACATTATTTTATATTTCATGCAGAAGTATGATCCATTGAAGTCGGTGCGACCTACTGCAGATTGTAAGTCAAGAACTACCAGTGCTGTTTCAGCATATCTCAGGATATCAACATGGGGTGCCTTAACTCTTATCTTCTCATAAAGACATAGAATTAAGGATGGTCCACAACTGAAATATAATTTTATGGAAAGCATCCATAGATGAAGAAGTGTTTGATCTTGGGCATACGCATTTTATTTCTGCAACATTTTAATTTTAGCTCAAAGGCCACCTGCTCCCTGTTTTACCCCCCCCCCCCATGATTATTACTGTAACTTACATAGCAACTAAAGAGAAATACAAAATTCCATGTAAGCTTTGTGTATATGTGTGCACACCTGTTGCTTTTATGAGCTTGGGAGATTTCTATCTGCCATTTAAAGCAAGATCAAACACACAGAAACAGCATATGGTCCATCATTCCTGCATTTCTGCCAGTGGAAAAGTAAAGTGTTTACTGCCATGTAAAAACATAAAATGGCCCGATAAAATCCTTCTGTTCAACCTTTTTTTCTGCAATGAAGTTGATTCAACCATGGTAACTCCTCCTAAAAGATATACACATACTGTAACATTTCAGTTTGTGAATGTGGATTGCCTAATGTTTCTGAACATTGATAACAGTCTACACATTCTCCTACCATAAGGTCCTAGATAACATGACTCAATTGTCTCATATTTTCAAACTCTTTTTCTCCTTCCCTGTTTTGCAGATACCTTTAATAAAGCATCACTTTAAAGTGCTGCTTAGCACTTGTACAGTTTTTACAAGGTGAAAGTTTGTGTGCTATTACGCAGGAAAGCTATACACTCAAAAAAAGGTTAAAATCAACTGCCTGATGCTTTAGAAAATGCTAACTCAGAAAGCAGGATTTCTCTGTCTCAAGATGGGTAATATTCCTGGAATTCCCTTTAGAACATGGGTGGAAAATCTTACAAACTCCAGATGTTTGTGGACTATCAGTCATACATTTGTCTTTGTTGGCTGAAGCTAATAAGTTTTGGAATCCAGCCCCCAGTAAATCCACTTCTGGTTCTCTCTCTCTTCTCAAACTATGGAACATATTAAAAAAACAATAGGAGACACCTAATTGGGATAGATAGGGAATCCTCCTGGGCTGAAATGATTTACCCAAGCTGATTCTACTTGCTTTCTTGAGAACGTCCTATTGAAATAACCGAGGTTCATTTCTCAACAGGCATTCCTTGGGTTGCCATACAACTTTGCTAGCGTTTAACATGGCGTAATATTGCCGGGGGTGGGGTGGATAGAGGAGGCACTGAATAGTGAGTAGCGTTTAGGCAAGCAAGGCGGGGCTGGAGTTGCAAGCAGACGGTGCTTCCCGAATTAACTTGAGGGCACCCTTCGCAGAAAGTTTCCGATTGCGGCAAGACGCTCGTAATTGCAAGCAGGCCTTGACGCCTTAAATGCTGTTAGCCAGATGGCGTGCAAAGAAACCAGGTCACAAATTGAACAGCATTATCATAATTTTTTGTTCTTACCACCACCATTCCCACCGTCCCAGCAGGCTCACTTAATGCATTCAAGGCTCCGAATTACTAAGAGAAGGGAGGGCGAGCAAGGGAAGAGCCGGACTCTTTGATCGTCATGGGGAAACAAAGGCGCTCCTTCCTTCTCTACGCTTGCTGTTGCCCTTCGAACATATGTTTCTCCCGCGTGAGCATCGCACGAGAAGCCGCTTTCGGGGAGGAGGGGACCGAGGGCAGAGAGCACGGGGGGACGCGAGAGAGGGACGCTGGGGACAAGTCCCCTTCATGCAGCCTTGGCTCTTCTCACGCTATCGCTGTATGGAGTTCAGGCGAAGGGTGTCGTGCAGATCGGCAGGAGATGGGTTTAAATAACCACAGCGGTGGGATTGTGAAATGGGGTTGTCACGCAGCAGCCAGCCGGCAGCGCTGCCGGATGAGAGGAGGAGGAGGAGGAGCGCAGAACAAAGCCCGCCCGCCCGCGCGCCGTCTGGGTCTGAGGGCTCGAGTCGTTACGCAGGCGAGCGGCGCTCTGAGCGCTCGGCTTTCTTTCCCCAAATTGAACCCAAAGGGAGCGGGGAACCACCCTCGCCCGGGGAACCTTGGAACTGTGACTCAGAGCGGTTGTGGATCGGTATAGAGCAGAGTGTAAAACGTGAGAGGTTGCAAACGGGGGGAGAGGGGAGGGGAGAGGCGGTGGCAGCAGCCCGCAGAGAAATGAAGTGAGCGCGTGCAGCCGCACCAGCACGCAGGTTGCAAGAAGGAGCTGCAAGTGTCTCTGTGCTGTATGCTAAATATTTTTCCTCCTTATTTTCTCCCGTCTTTCCCCCCCCCCCGCCCCGTCTTTTATAATTCGGGCAACTCACTGTGGGTGTTAAATTAGAAAGGAGTTGCAGACATAATCGTGGCTTTGTCCCTCGCGACCCCCTAAGCTCCACGGCAGTTCTGCAACATGTGGGCCGTCACATTCCTTCATTACCTAAAACTCTCTAAAACGTAACTAAAATACTTAACATCAGAATGACGCTGAACTTAGCAAAGTGTGTACTACCACTTATCATAATCAAACTACACAGCTCTAGAAAGTAGGATTTTGCACTGAAGATACAATATTTAAAGGCTGTTCCTAGGCAGGAACTGTAAGGGACTTTAATCCATCTCTCTCACTGGTAGATTTTAGGAATACAAAGGTTTGACTGTGCAAAAAAGCATTTCAGATTTTTCCTTTTAGCCAAAATACAGATAAAGCAGCAAAGCAGTTTTATTTTACAATAATGCTATTTATTATGTTCTCTAAGAAGACAGTGCTTTGGATTAAGGATCTTTTTTTTTATTTAAAGTAATCTGTGATTGGATTTGTGACAATATATATTGCAAACATGACCAAGCTTCTTCTGGAATTAATGTTGATGAAACATTTTAATTAGTGGAAACAGAAACAGTTTCTAAAGTTCTCTTAGATGTTGAGCATTATGGGGTGAGAATAGTTTATCATACTGAATGCCAGTAGTTACAAACTACAGCTTCTGCACAAGAACATTTGCATGGTCTTCTAGGAATTTTGAATTATAGGTCCTGTGCTAGCAAGATTCTTGGAAGTTGTAGTCTCAAGATACCTTGTGTTATTATACAATGCTGGCACTACACAAAGTTCTCTACAACCTGATACTCTTCAGTTATAACAATGACTTCTTCCAATTGTACAGTGTATTTGGAGTGAAAATGATATAGCAGGGACTAACAGTTTCCAAACATTGAGAACAATTACCTCAACAAATCCCAGCTAACTTGGTGAGAATGGCTAAATAACCATTAAAGAGAAAAGCAAGAGGAAAAAGGCTACAGTTTAGATCCTGGAGCTAAAGAAGCATATGTTTAGGCAGATCTTAGGTTATTCTTCTTTCTCATCTGCAATGTATTCATACTAGCCAAGTTGTGTCTATGAAGCTATTGTTAAGTCACTTAATAAGGCATGGGTTGGGAGTCTGGAAGGCCTAGATTTACATTTGTGTCAGGTTAAATCATAATACAATGGTAGCAAACAATTCTTAAAGATAGAAAGAAAGTCCTGAAATGCTGTGTGTTTGTTTCTTTCTGCTCAGTCCTTTACTTCCTGTTCAAGCAGAACATTTAACTGAGTCGTGTGTTATACCATCTCTCACACAAATAATCTATTTAACTATCCCAGAAGGACTTACCCTAAGCTAGTTGATTTCAAGAAGGACATGATGCAAAAATGGAGCCACTCTAGAATTACCCATCTCTGTCTTCTCAAGAGCTTTCATATTCTCCCCAGTATAGGGGAAGATGTGAAAAAGAGGCATTCCTTCCAGTGTGGCACCAATTACTCCATCCCAGTTTTTAAGACACTCCAAGGGGATAAACATTAAAAAAAGAGAGATGGGAAAAGGAAAGCAGCTTTCCAATCTCCTTTATGGCAGCTGGAAGATCTTTTTTAAAAAAATGCTGTTGCAACAAAGGCATAACCATGCAGTGTCACCAAGTGGAAATTAGCAATTTTGGACAATAAAGAATTTAGGCCACTGAGCCTAAATGTAGTCAATCAAAGATTGTTGCTCTGTCCCTGTGTCATAGAGTAGTAAATCTAAACAATGCCAATCTTGGGACAAACAACGCCCACCTCAGGTTTCCTCCTATGTCATATGCTGCAAGTACATGTAGTTTACTTTGGAATGTATAGTTTCCAAATATTAATGTAACTTGATATAGTCATCTGGAACTAGATCAAGAAAAGGATTGAGGTACACTTTTCTTAAGCTTGAAAACTGGGCCCTATCTAACAAAATGAAATTCAGTGGTGAGAAAAGTAAGGTTTTATACTTAGACAAGAAAAACCAAAAGCACAGGTATAAAATAGGTGGTACCTGGCCTAATAGTAGCAACTGCAAAAAGTATCGTGGAGTCCTGGTAGACAACCACTTAAATATGAGCCAGCAGTGTGCTGCAGCCACCAAAACAAGCCAATGCAGTCCTAAGCTGTATTAACAGAGGGATAGACTCAAGATCAATGAAATGTTAATACCATTTTCTAATGCCTTGGTAAGACCACACTTGGAATATTACATCCAGTTTTGGTTGCCACAATATAAAAAGACGTTGAAGCTCTAGAGCAGGGGTAGGCAACCTTGGCTCTTTTATGACTCGTGGACTTCAACTCCCAGAATTCCTGAGTCAGCATGGCTCAGCTTGGAAACCTCTCCCTTTCCCCTCAGCATGGCTGGCTCAGGAATTCTGGGAGTTGAAGTCCACCAGTCATAAAAGAGCCAAGGTTGCCTACCCCTGCTCTAGAGAGACTGGAGAAGAGCAACAAAGATGATTGGGGAACTGGAGGCTAAAAATTATGAAAAAAGTTGCATTGGGTATGTCTAATCTAATTAAAAGAAGGACTAGGGAAGTTCCAATATCCGAGGTGCTATCACAAAGAAGAGCACTTGAAGGCAGGACAAGAAGCAATGGATTGAAACTAATCAAGGAGTGAAGCAACCTAGAATTACGGACAGAACAATTAACCAGTTGGAATGACTTGCTTCCAGAGGTTGTGGGTGCTCCATCCCTGGAGGTATTTAAGAAGAGATTGAACAGCCATTTGTCTGATATGGCATAGGCCAGGTTTTCTGTTTGAATGGGAGGTTGGACTAGAAGACCTCTAAGGTGCCTTCCAACTTTGTTATTCTGTTATTTTTTAGCAGCTGATTTCTGGAATATCATTCAAAACACCAGATTGATCCTGTCTTTGTTGGCCTTTCACAAAGCCCTTTAGACTGCTCTGAGCTAGAATTCAAGGCTCCTGGTAATTAACAGAGCCATCTCTTACTTAGGCCATTTTTTGCTTTTACAATCTCATTGCTATGGGTTTCATGTTGGCTGTTTTTTTCCTTTTGTATGTTTTTAACATTTTTAATACTGTTGGCTCCCAAGAGTCATAAATTTGTATAGGCCAGTGATGGCGAACCTTTTAGAGACCGAGTGCCCAAAAACTGGCCCTGGCCCCATTCCACACCCTGCCCTGCCCCCACCCTGCCTGCCCGCAGGGCCACTCACCGCCTCCAGGGCCTACTGCAGATTGCCCAGGCAGCCCAGCAGCGCCATGGTTGCCACGCACTCTGCCCGTGCCCCGCAGCATCAACTGGGACGTGAGGACAGAGTCTTGTCTACACTGCTTGGCTGCCATGTCCTTGGCTGTGCTGCTCCGAGTGGGCCACGCTCAGGGGCAACTCTCCTCCAGAGGGGCTTCTGGTGAGGGGGTTGCAGAGGAGACATGTGTGCCCACAGAGAGGGCTCTGAGTGCTGCCTCTGGCACGTGTGCCCTAGGTTTGCCACCACTGGTATAGACCAAGTATATCTATTCAATAAATTAGTAATATAAAAGTTATTTTTTTAGAAGCTTATCTCACCTTAAGCCTTAATATCTAAAAGTAGATAAACTAGGTTGAATACTTGGTTATTGTTTCATCTTGGAGATAGGGAGATTGTGAAGCCTCTGATTTAGTTTGATTTGGTTTGGTACTTGTGCTCTTTTTGTCTCTTGTACTTTTCTTTTAATATACTGTTCTTTTAATATTTTCTTTTTTTAGTGTTAAGCTATCTAAACTCATTTGGGAATTGGGCAGCCTATTAAATAAATAAATGCAAGAAATATGTGTTTACAAACATATTTATCTTATAAAGCACTCATGAGTTATGATTACCTTCATATGTATGCATATTGTGTGAAACTCAGCTTTGGCTTAACATACTGTAATGTCTGAAATTGGCCTACTAATTGCTTCACACTTTGTGTAACAGCAAGTTTCTTTCAGAAATTGTCCAAAAACCATAGCCAAACCAGATACTTTTGGTTATGTTCATATGGATCACGTCAACATAAACCCACACAGTTTTATAGAAACTCTGTTTTTAAAAGTAATGTAAGACAATGTCAGGACTCACTGTTAGGCAATCTAAGAATCTGAAAGACATGCTACAGCAATTCATTTTCTCACTTCTATTGTTTTCTCCTCAAGGAAGCTTTACTCTGGCTTAGCACTTAAACCCACATACAAGGTCTCCCACTGCATTTAAAGAATCACGACTTAGAGGGCAGGCAGTCTTGGAGCGTACATGGAGGAATTAAGCTAATGTATCAAATCATGGCCTGGGTTCTAAGAGACGACGTTCAGAACTGCTTCCCATCAGCTATAGGATGTCTTTTTCTCATTATAATGGAATTGTGTGCACAAAGCAGGTATCAGCTATTTTTTTTTCCTCTAGTACAAGATAAATTTACTGTGGTGTGTTGTTATCATATTACTCTCAGGAGAATAAGACAGAGAGTAAGAAAGTAACGAAGACAAAGATGAGAGGTGTTTTTTTAAACAAATCTATTTTATAAGTAGAAGACTGGAACCTTTTGAGTCCTACAAAGAAGGTGATAGGTTTTTATTATTTTTTATAGATTTTATTATTATTATTTGCTTGTTGGACACAGAACAATCTACTATGCAAATATTCTTGCTATTTGTAAAATTTAGCAAAGATGATGTAAAATAACTTGTACTATTTCTTCTATATATCTTAGTCTCATATTGAGACTGGGGATTTTTTTCCCTTTAACAAAGCAAATTCAGAACATTTATTTTCAACTAGTTGCTGGGGTCTGGAATCCGGCTGTATTGGAATCTCACCTGTGAAGTCATACGTGTTTGTGTGTGTGTAAAAAAAAATGAACAGAAAGGAGCGTAGTACTTTGTACCAACAGTGGCAATACTGTACACTGTCATAAATTGTGTTTAGGTGAAGGATAGATTTTGGAAAAAGATAAAGATTAATACAGATGATTCATGTAAGAAAGGATGGTGATAGAAAGATAAAAGAGGGAAGAGTTTAAAATATCTTACGTTGTACAAACTGTCCTTATTTCATCAGAGGGTGAAGAGCAGCTTATAACAAAGAAAAAACTATTACAGGTAGTTCTCGATTACGACCATAACTGAGCCCAAAAGTTCTGTTGCTAAGTGAAATATTTGTTAAGTGAATTTTGCCCCATTTTATGACCTTTCTTGCCACAGTTGTTAAGTGAATCACTGCAGCTATTAAGTTAGTTACTTGGTTGTTAAGTGAATCTGGCTTCCCCATTTATTTTGCTTGTCAGAAGGTCACATGACCCTGGCACACTGCAACCGTCATAAATATGAGTCAGTTGCCAACCGCCCAAATTTTGATCACGTGACCACAGGGATGTTGCAACTGTCGTAAGTGTGAAAAATGGTCATAAGTCACTTTTTTCAGTGCCGTTGTTACTTTGAACAGTCACTAAATGAACTGTTTTAAGTCGAGGACTACCTGTACTGCTTCTGTTCTTTCTTATCAACACTATGAGTTGATCCCTCCCAATAGTTTGCATGTATAAATTTTTCACTGGATTAGATTACAGCAAGTTACAGCTTTTCTTCCAGATTTTTGCAGCTCAGATATACCTTACTTTAAAAAAATACCTCATGGTTATCCTCTCTTATTTCAAATTGTGAGAAAAGCCATTCTTGCTTCATTTGGGAGCCCTCTGTGGTGAATGAGGTCCTGGGCTTCTGCTCAATAGCGCTATGGTCTGTTGGGATTGGATAAGAATGATGGAATGGAGAAGCCAAAATGCCTGTTTATTTTATTTATTTATTTATTTTGAAATCATTATAGCTGCCCAAATTCAATTGATTCATTCAGTGCTGTTATTTTTTTTCTCTCTTGGGGGGGTGGGGGGAAGGCAAGCCAAACCAATAAAGCTATGGCTATGGGAAGAACATTTCCCTGGCCTCTCCATCTGCATAGTAGCCAGGGGTTAGTCAGTAAGATGGGACAGACCTTGCATGCTTTGCATTTGCAAAATGCAGTCCTTAAAATTTTATGACAGGGCTAGGATAGGCTGCTGATTGAAATCCTGGAGAAGTACTCTTCATCAGTCCATGAAATGTAGGGTAGAAAGCACAACCTACAATGCACAGGCCACATCCACTCCTAAGCTCTGTCCTTCTTCAGGCTGTTGCCAACACTCACAGAACTTTAGAGTTTGAAACAGCCAGTTGAATTACCAAGTCCAGACTCTTGCTGTGCTTAAAAATTAAATCATGCATTTAGCCTCTGCTTGAACATATACAGTGAAGGGGAGGTCACCATCTCTGCTTGTAATTGGTTCCACTATTGAACACCCCCATAATTTAAAGCATTGAAAGAATCTATAACCCAGCCAGCTACCCACCCACTCCAAAGGTACGGGGGAAGTTAAAATTGCTGAAGTTCTGCATTTGGTGGCGAATTATCAAAACACTCATACCAAAACAAACAAGTGCTTTCTCCAAGGAGGGAAAGATTGTCTTTCTTTGACATAGATTATACTGAATTAGGAACACCTCTAGTCTGAAGCAGTACGCATTGTGTGCTTGCCAAAGTTTTGACCTACCTACCTACCTTCCTTCCTTCCTTCCTTCCTTCCTTCCTTCCTTCCTTCCTTCCTTCCTTCCTTCCTTCCTTCCTTCCTTCCTTCCTTCCTAGTATGCAGAAGCTTTCATTTCACTTCTTTACTCCAGTGTAGTAATTCAGAGGCACTTCACAATTGTCACTTATTTTTTGTGGGTATCCTCAAGGTATAATCAAAAAGTCAAGGTGGCCTCCACAATGGTATGACAAAAACTTTGTTTTTTATGAGCAACCCTTGTGGCCATCATTTTGACTTTTTTTTTTTTTACTACACCCAACAGTCAGCTATGCCTATTCAGCATTTGAACTGCAGATTCCACCTTTGCTTTCTATTTAGATTTCTGAACTAGTGACTGCTCTTTTAGCACTTAATCTTCGGTTTACATCCATTCATTCAGTGACTTCAGAGTTACATAACACTGAAAAAAATTGACTCACCAGTCCTTAAAGTTCAAACATTGCAGCATCCCTGCAGTCACATGACCTCAATACAGGCACTCAAGTACCCTGCTTGTGATTATGATGATCGCGTGATCATCATTTGCAAACTTTAAGAAAGATGGAGTTCTGAGAGATGATTCATATATACACACTTACCAGCAAATAAATGGCACTGTATGTGTAAAATAGCCATCAGTTAAGTTTTCATCATGATTTTTAATGGGGTTTTTTTTTTATCAGAGAAGGACATGGAAGATGAGAACAGTCACCTTATAGATCTTCCCTTGCCTAATGATCCAACTTCTAGCCTGGAATATAGAGAGGATCCAGCTTTTGCCACACCCTTCTAATTTGCCATTTTGCCATCCCAGATCCTGAAACGACATTACAGCCTCTGAATCCCCAAAAGAGGCATCACCATGTTGAGGTTTAGGATAAAGGAGGTCATCAGAATGCATTTGACTATATTTAATTGGTAAAATGTTAATCCCTCTTTCCTAGATCATTCCCATTCTCTCACTAGCCTCTCTTAAGATAGATTTCTTTCATATCACACAATATTTTTTATGAGTCATGCTTGGATATGTGTTACTCAGAATGGAATTATTGTGAATTCACACTCAATGTGAATCAGTCCTAAAGTATGGAAGATGGCCAAATATGGAAGATGACTTCCATCTTTCCTGAACTTCAAGTAGTCTGAACCAGTGTAGAATGGTGATGTGCAATTCCTCTGTGATTCTCAAGAGAAGTGCTCTAGCACGTGGTTCCTGAAACACTTAAATGCAGTCTCCAGAGTCTATTCAAAAATTTTCCATCATATTATAATTCTGAATGTGTCAAAAAGGAAAACAGATTAAGGTCATGTCACAGTTTGCACTTAACCAGAGCACAATTTTTCTTGAAAATGGCAATTCTCTAAACACTGCCTTCATCTTATCTCCAATCTCCAATGTTTCCGATTGATATGAGGGCAGTGGTTATGGTGTGGGGACTTCATTTCCTCTGGTTGTCTGGACGTTGAGTCATTGTGACTGGACTTCTTTTTTTGTTCATTGACATATTTCCTCTGATCTTCGGTCAACCTCTTCCATCTCCATTCTTCTGTCTACTCTCTAAGGAATTGTTTTAACAAACCATCCCTCCTGTTACAAAGAAAACTACATGTTCTTGTTTGCCCATTTCTTAAACTCACTGGAGATCCTTTTCAATGCATGCTGGAGTTGGGCACAGAGCATATAACTTTTTCTACACTAGTTCTTGCATTATGCATACTTGACATTGTGCATACTTTATTGTTCTGCTGATAACAGCCCCCCCCCTCCAAAAAAACCTCTCTTTGGAAATACTACAAGTGATTCAGTCCCTTTTATAAGTCCTTGTTGCTACCATTGTAAATACTTCATAAATTGTGTATTTCAACTCAGTAGGGTATGTAGGGGAGCAAGGCAGCCTATTAGCCTATCTAATACTATCAGAGTCCTGGAGATTGGCAGATGCTTTTTTTTAACAACTCGGGTTGAACTAAAGAGACAGGCGGAAAGTAAAAAAAAATGACCCACTGCTTTGTTTATCACACATTGCACAGAACACTATTGTTCTCTACTCAGCAATGACTAAGAACAGATACAATTACAGACAATGTTAGGACTGGCAATGGGTCAATAAATCTCATGCTGGTATAGTTTTTGCTGACTCAGATATGGATGGATAGCACTAAGACTCAGTAGGGGGAGAGGTCCTAAGTACATAGGGACTAATGCTAGCAATATTTAATGTATTTATATTAAATGTAATAGTTTTTAGTTTGATCCCCAACTGATGACCAAAAAGCCAATGGTGGATCGTGGACTCTGAAGAGGAAAGGAAAACTGGAGTATGTTGGCTGAGACAATGGGTGCATTGCAACTTTGAGTAAGAAGCAGTTACAGAAATTGAATTTAGTTTTATGGAGGACTTCTTGTGGCATCCTAAATCTGAATATCCTAGGGTGTTTAATAAATATAAACGGCTAAGGGTTCTTCCAAAAATACTTTAATCAAATTGCCGTTCTTACTTCAAACAATATACACAAAAATAGGGGAAGAACTACTTGAGGACTCAAATGCATTGACTTGGAAAGTTAGTTGGCAAAGGAAGAAAGCCACAGTAAGACTGAAGAAAATAGAGGGACATTATATTATTAAATAGATTTTTGAACATGGCTAAGAGAATAGATAATTGTTAAAAATAAAAGTATTACTATAACTAGAAAGATAGGATATGCAACTAGAATACTATATTTTGGTATGAGAAGGGAAATATGAAAATGCCAAGAGGGTCTGAATAAGGTAAACTTTTAGTTACTCAAATATAATTTACTATGAGAAAACTATAAACAATAGAGATGGGATATTATATTATTAAACAGATGTTTGAATATGGTTAAGAAAATAGATAACTTTTAAAAATAAAAGTATTATAACTAGAAGGATAGGATTTCTAACTAGAATATTATATTTTGTTATGGAAAATATGAAAATTCTAAAAGGGTTTGAATAAGGGAAGCTTTTGGTTACCCAAATATAATATATTATGAGAAAATTATAAGCGATAGAGATATTTTGAACATTGATGGGATTTTTTTTAAAAAAAAAAGCAGGAAAAACAGAATACTGATTGAACAAATGGATTTTAAGTGCAAATGCAATTGACATATGTTTTGGCTAGAAAAGATATTATAAACTGACATTAGCAATATTATATATACTACCAGAAAAAATGTGATGAAGATGCCTATATTAATTGAATAGGTATTAACAGTAACAAGAATTGTATTTGCCCAGTGTTGAAAAATGCATACCACCGTAAGAAGAGAGGACCAAGGAAGCACTGGATGGTGTAGTATTGGAACTAGACTGAGAAAGTTAATATGTACCACTGAATTAATATATACCACTGAGTTAATATGTACCACTGAATGGACCCAGACAACATGTTGTTTATTAAGTATTTATGATTATAAAATTATAAAATTAATAAAATGTTTACAAAAAAAACCTGAATATCTTTTCAAATTTAAATGTGTCCTCCCCTAAGGTGTGACGATGAAGGAAATTCCTTGCTGGTAGTTCATATGCTGACTATTGCCACCTCAGTGTTGAATGTTGTATGTCTTAAATCATATCCTAGGGTATCAGATATGAATAACAGAATTCAATATTTATTCCTTTAAAATGGTTTAGTTGCTTTGAATTTCAAAGCACCACACAATTAAGATTGCCATTTGACTTGAGTAAATCAGGGCTCCACTATGACTCATGCTCTCTAGGTTTAAGTAGAAATGAATTAGCCTTCCTCAACCTGCTGTCCTTGGAAATATGTTGGACTGCTAGTCCCATCACCCCAGTACAGCATTGACTGGGTGAGATATCAGTTGCATAAATAATATATTTAGAATCCAGTTTGTAGAAAGGTAATCAAAATCAATCACTCCTCAGTTTCACTGTTCTTTCTTTGATATTCTGTCCCTGATGACAGAAAATAATTGTTCTGGTAGACGCAAATGACGCAGCCTTATGATGTAGTCAGGCAAATCTAAACAGGTGATAGCCTGGTGCAGAAGGGCAGAACAGGGCGTGTTTTCTATTATGTGCTTTTACCAGAAGTGTGACCTTTTGTGTCACAGCTAGAAATAAATATTACCCAATAAAAATGGACTTTTTTCAGTTTGGCTCCCAATGTCTCATTGATATTGCAGTGTAAAATTGCAGATTCTTGTGTGTATTTTTCCTGTATTCTAATTAACTGGGGATGTTACTAGCCAAATGCAAGTAATTTCTACAAAAAGAGAGACAGATTTCAGACACTTTCCAGATATACTATAAACAATTCAGCCTATCTAGCAACCATGCTCCAAAAAGCATAGGTGGAGTAGAAAATCCTGTTCCCTTGATGTGTGGTAATTTCAGTGTTCAGCTACTTAGCAATCATATCTTATACTGCCCAGAAATGAATAACTTATGAAAACTTGTAAAAATTACTTCAACATTTTCCTGAGGTACTTGAACCAATATTTTATCATGAAAATGAATGATGTAGGTTTTGATTTCTCAATTAGATCACCTTTAATTTCCCGTATTTCAGAAGTAGCATATAACATTTAGATTGATCAAATATTAATATGTATTCCATCAAGTGTTTTCATTTCTGCATAGCTAATGCTAGCTGTTATAAGTGATTTAGACTGAAGAAATTGCCTACAAACAGTGCTATTTCTTTCTCTACCTCTAGCATCTGTGTTATAGCCTTCATCAATGTCTGGGAGCATGGATGTCCTTACATAAAACTTGACAACCCTTGATAAATCAGATTTTTGTAGAATTGCAGGCATCCAGCATCTTGTATCCCTGATTCTGTATGCTGGAACACCTGGGAGTTCTAGTTCAACTTTCTACAACCTGGAGTCCTTCAGAAATGTTAGAATATAGCCTTCATAATTTCCCATTAGCATTTTCTATACTCGCTGGAAACATTGACTGGAATTTTAGAAGCATCATTTTCAAGGCATCTAGATGGCATTAGGTAAAATAAAATAGGTTTGGCAAACAAACATTGGTCTCATTGGTTCTGATGCTCAACTGGCAGAGTTATGCCATTATTGTGTCTAAAAAGGAGATAAATACATTTACCACATTTGGTAGTTTAACTGTAAAGTATTGGTAGCTTTTTTTGCAAATCTTGGTCTAATAGCTTTTTCCCCCTGCATGACTTCCCTTGTTTTTAAACTATGCTCAATACCATATTGCTTTTTATATATAACTGCAGCCAATATTGCCTTTCAAAAAATAATACTATGTATAATTGTTCCACTTATTTGCCAAAGGAACGTTTAGCATATTCTTCATTGTAGAATACTAAAATGATCCACTGATTCCTTTTTTCTGTAAAACAGAAATTTATTTTTAAAATAAAGTATCTGTTTCACATAGAATGCAAAATGAAGTAGTGGCCTTTTGGTTTCGTAAACTGATAGGAATACAAATAGGTTAGGTGAATAGAACACGGTGAACTTATGTTAAAATGACATAGCATAAAAGAGTTAACAAGGATGTATTTATAAGTTTAAGAAGAGAATGTATTTATAGGCCTAGAAACAAGACAGAAGTTATGATAGATGATACAACCAAGTAAACAAAATGTGCAGCATAGAGAAACTGTTAGTACCACAGGATAGTGATGCCCAATCTTTAGATGTCTTTAGTTTCATGGAGATTAAGGCTATCAAGAGCTATTAATCCCAATGGATATAGATTATTTTAAGATCAGAGATGGTGTTTCCAGGGAATATGAAAATGATATTGTGCTTATGCCCATTTTAATGGTTTCCCTTTGGAATCCAATTATCTCTAATTGAACATATGTTAGAATAGAACTTCTTACCCATGTTTTTCTGTGTTCTTATACTGTGAAGAAAAATCCTTTCATTGACACTTAGGCTTAGCTAGAACGGAAAGGGGATCAGGTTGAATTCTTGAAGGACATTACCGTTAATGGCTCCATTCCTGATAATAACATGGAAGAAATGGGGATCCTGTGATTTTCCAGAGGTTGCTGAACTAAACCTGTGTATTTGCAAGTGTTTTCATCCTCTGCAAAATAAGTGCAGAGAAAAAGAACACTCAAGTGTCACTGCAACTTTACACAATCTGACATTATTCAATTAACCTTTAGAGAATCAGATTAATACCAGGGCTAGATGAATGATCTGGATATTGTAGAGAACTTTACTACAGCTTATCTTTTCCATTAATTATAGGAGCTGGATAATGTTTATGCTTCTGTGAAAACCTGAAAAAAATAAGGATGTTTCAAGAATTCCATTAACTTTAACAAGCAGATTAAGTATCATAGGAGCCTTTTTATAAGAGTTCTTTTGCTATGCCTCAAAAATTCCAAGAAAGCTTGGCCATCCACTACTCTATAGGATAATAGCAAGCTTAGGATGTAGTAACTGCTACCATTCATCACCCAGCAACTTTGTCACCATTCAGATCAAGTAAATAGTAATAACAATAGTACTTACATACCACTTCATAGAGAGCCTTCTCTAAGCGATTTACAGAGTCAGCATATTGCTCCCAACAATCTGGGTCCTCATTTTACCAAGCTTGGAAGGCTGAGTCAACCCTGAGCCAGTGAGAATCAAGCTGCTGGCAGTCAGCAGAATTAGCTTGCAATACTACATTCTAACCACTGCACCACCACGGCTCTTGTTGATATTGTTAACATTGATAACTTAATATTAAACTCATAATGAATCAACTAACAATATTAAGCATACCTGGTCAGGATATAGATATAGTGAGTGATAGAGAAAGATTGTATCATTAGCCTGAAGGGCCAGAATGATAACAGTTGTAATTATAGATTATAATTTTATAATGACAATTTTTGTGCTTGAGTAGTCTCATATAGCTGACATTACTGAACAGTTAAAATTTGTTGGCTTTCACAAAGACTATAGTGGATAATTCCTTATCTTGATGTTAATTATTTTGCTTCAGCTTTATTTCAAAGGTAAAGAAAGTTCATGAAATCAATTTTCAAACTTCATTGTTATCTAAGGTTTCTGTCTCCTAAGGCCCATCCTTTCTGCTTATTTAAAACATTCCACAAAATTGTTATATAATCACTGCCTTTTGTCAACGCATGCTTAATTCTAGCCAAGACCAAGAAAACAATGACTTCCTTGACTTCTCCCATGGTCAATAAGTCACAACTACAAGTACTTTACAGTGCCAATTTCATGCTCACTATAATTCCATTGTTTTAACTTACTTCAGCAGAACATCAAAGGGGCAGATCCAGTCCATTGTCTCTTTCATCATTATGACATTACGTGATAGGTGAATTCACGGATGTAGCTAACTTAATGTGTCATTGCTACTTGAAGCAATTAAAGTGCTAGAAATGTGTAGCATTCAAGGATAGCCTAAGATAAGTTTTCTATCTCTGCCTACCATATAATTGTCCAGATTATCTTCTAACTGTTGCCAAAACAAGTAGTTTATACCTGAAGCTAATAAGAATAGTACCGTACATGTGCTTTTGGAAAAAAAAATGACAAATGAAATTTCTGTTTTGGCTAGGTAGCCAAGAGCTACGTGTGGCACTAAATCACTATATTTGTTTATGTTTTGGCTCTGGAGCCTTGCCTAATCACCAGAACCCAGTGGCATGATTTGCTGCAATTGTGAGGTAAGAAACAACCAAAGATGTATAGCAGAAGTCTTAATATAGGCTGTGCATGCAGACTTTGCTTCTAGACTGACTTTGCAGCAATGTGCTGTCATCCCCCTAGGTAACTGAACTACTGAGTCTTCAGCAGTGCTGGATCAATCACTGGAAGTTTGGAGGTGAGCATTTTCCCAATGATAGGAATTCTAGTACCAGGGTCCATATTGAGCCTGACAACCATCTTTCAACTGCTTCTGAGTATTTGAGAACATGCATCACAGTTTCTGCCTGCTCTCCATGTTTTGATAAGGAGGGCATTCTCTAGATCCCTTCCTTGAAACAGTGTCATCTTGTGAGACCTAGGAAGTATACCTTCCTGGCAATGGCCCAATTTTATGGATCAACCTTCCTCCTGAAATACGGTCCCAACCCTGATGGCCTTCAAAAAGACTGTCAAGACTAGCTCCTTGCTTAGGCCTTTGAGTTGTGATGTGCTGGAGCCCTAATTGGATGACTGTGCTATTGCTATTTGGATTACTGTCTTATTGTGTCATTATTATTTGTGGCTGGATGTATTGTAGCTTTGTATTCTTTTCATTGGGTTTTTGCCTTTGGTAAGCTGTCCAGAATCACCTTGTTTGATGTGAATGCCCATATAAATGTTTTAAATGAATAAAGAGGTGTTGAACTGTCTCCTGAAATAGCATTGAACTCACATTAAAAAGCAATCAAACTATTAGCTGATATCAGGCAATGGACTGGAACACACCTGTGCAAAACATTTGTGTAAAACCAGAATGATTTGTGACAGATGGTTAAACTCACTGCCTAATCATCTGCAAAAACTCACTTCCTCCCCAGCTCTGACCCACATTAAGGAAACCGATAGATGGATGCTTTCCTGAAGGCTCTTGATATTTTGGGTAGGGGAAAGAAAAAAATTGAGTCAATCCACCACTAACCTCCATTTCTTAACATGTTCTGTACATAAGTAAGGGCAGCAACTTTTGCTGGTGTTATTGGCAGGGCAGTAATTGTTACGTTTTTATAGTTTTATACTAGCTGAAGAATTGGTGGATAGCGCTTTAATGTGGCTATAAAGAAAAATCTTAAGCCATCTTGACTGCTGTTTTACAAAAAGGCAACTACAAGTATTTTAAATAATTCAAATCAGTAACTCAGTAACTGATTGGCAATCAAAGCATGGACAATCAGTTTTCTTCTGTTCAGGGGCTAGAGTGGTTGAATCCAGGTCACATCAAGATGCTTTTGGCTGATTGCCCTGGATTTGAGGTCATTAAAGGGCCAACTGCACGCCTTAATTCTTTCATATGCTTAAGGCACTCACTTGTCTCTTAAAGGTTCTCCACGGGAAAATCAGCCCAAATATTTATGAGGGGGGGGAAGTACTTTCAAGGGCTGACACATGAGACTTAAAACATTGCAACACATAAGTCAACAATTTTGCTCCTTATCACCTCCCAGCTTCAACTCCCATCCTCGAAGGTTGAACATAAAAAGTTGGTCCTATCCATTCCCAGCATCCTGAAAACTGCAACACGAATACAGGGAGGCTATTGGGTTTTATTTTAATTATTTATTTGTTTTTCACCTTTTTGAACCACCTGTCTCCTTCAAAAGATTTTTTTGAGGTTGCAAGATGTCCACTAGAGATCTGGTAATCTCATTAATCCAAAACAAAAAAGAAAAGAAAAATAAAATAGTCATCTCTCCCATC
Source organism: Crotalus tigris (assembly GCF_016545835.1). Taxonomy (NCBI): domain Eukaryota; kingdom Metazoa; phylum Chordata; class Lepidosauria; order Squamata; family Viperidae; genus Crotalus; species Crotalus tigris. The sequence continues at coordinate 1,223,040 of NW_024100597.1, read as the reverse complement.
CCAAGTCAAAGAACTCAGTAATAACAGATATGTGAAAAATGATTACAAGCAGGTGCATGCAAGGACAGAGAGTTTTAAATATAGAAAGAAAAATCTTCATTTCCCTTCCACCCCCTGAGAAGTGTTACCAGAAGAGTTGGCTGAATTAACTGCCTGGAAATTGATTCAAAGGTGACAAATGGGAAAGCCACAATCCTTGTGGGCTGACATGATATGAGTGGGTGCAGTTTTCATGTCGAGAAGAGCAGGTCTATATTGGGAAATCAGTTACTTGCTGGGTGTTAAGGTGGGCTGAAGTCTGCTGGAGCTTTTCTCTTTCTGTCCCCAAACATTTGGCTGCTTTTCTGTTTCCAGTTCTCAGGCTCATGGACAATTTTAGAGATTGGCACATGGTGGTATAAATTTTTTCAGCCTACTGAATGACAGACTTGTAAAAAGCAAGGAAGGAAGGCAGAAGAGGAAAACACGAGAATATTCAAGTCTACAGTACTTATTGTTTCTAAGTTCACAACATTGCTCTCAGCAAGACTTAGATAGGCACAGGCTCCTTCACAAAAGGGGAGGAACTTGGTTGTATTGGATAGTCCATCTCACTCAAGATCCTCAAAATCAATGAAATTGCTTTTCTACTCCTGCAGCTTTAGAGCAGACTTTCCTAATCAAGCCTACTTCTGTCAATTCACCACGGCCAACACACCATGGCCAACTCGCCCCAGGACAATTTGCCATGACCAATTTGCCATGGGACAACTTGCTGCAAGACAAAAGTTACACAATATCGAAGAAATGGTGAAATAGAACCATTAAAGAAAGGATGCAAAAGGAGGGACAAAATGAAATGTGAATGAAGAAAATTAAAATATTTTTAAATTATTTTAAATAATTAAATAAAATTGTTGAATTTTCCCACAGTGAGTTGTCCTGCAATGAATTGGCCATCATGAATTGTCCAGTGGCACGTTGGCCATGGCAAGCTGGCCATGGTGAGTTGACCATGGTAATTGGTGAGTTGACCATGGTAATTGGTGAGTTGGCCGTGGCGAGTTGTCCCATTCCTAGCTAAGATGAATCACTCTTGATGAAAGAATTGTAAAGTTACTGATCTTTCTAGAACTGCTTCAGGACAGCATGAGATGAAAATAAAAATTGCAACAGATATTTTCGGGATACCAATAGAAGAAAATATTTGTAACTCAACTTGAACTGAGGGGTCCTTGATACTCTCAGGTTGGTTGTTTTCTTACGGATGTTTCATTATCTGACTAGGTAACATCATCACTGCTAGTAACTGTTATCTGGCCAAATATTGAAGATCTGCAAGAAAACAATCAACTTCAGAGAACACCATGGACCCCATATTTTAATGAGTCCCTCTAGGAATTAATCTGTTAAAGTTAGGGTTTTGTTCCAGTAAGCCATTTGAAAAACACAACTGTCCCAAATGATTGTGGAGATTTGAGATCTAAAACTAATCCATTTAGGATAAGTTCATTGGATCGATTACTAGGGCTGAAGTATTAATCTGAGACATTAATCCCTCTTCATGATCAGCTACATCACAGGCCCATGTGAAGCATGTTGCTGTCATTGAAATAGGGCATTTCTATATCTCCCAATCCTTCCAAGAAAGCACCCTGCTGTAAAAATCTGGGAGCATGATGCAAACTTCTTCCTAACATTGCAGTATAATATGCTTTTGTTTGTCAACTTTGGTTTGCTTGTTCTGGGGAACAATGGACTGGGATTTCGCCCACTTCTGAACTGAAATGTTGTCCACCCATCTTTGAGTCACCAGAAAACTATACCAGCATGAAATTATTGTCTTTTTGATGCCTATACTGCTTTGTTCTTAATAACTATGGCGCCCTGACTTCCTTTCAAGATAATGGGTGTGGAGATAGAAACTTTGGTAAAGATATTTGAGTTAAGCAAATTATGATGGTATAAAGTCATTCTGAGACCTTATTGGAGGTTATGTTATGATTGTTGTTTCCTAGAATAATTTATCAAAACTATTGTGGAAGAGCGGAGAAAGGATTCACTTCCAAAATTCTATTCTAACTCCAAAATTCTAACTCCGTTCCAAAATTCTAACCCAGAATGAAAGGAAAGAAAACATGTTTCCGTTCCATTGTCCTAGTGGACAATCACCTAAATATGAGCCAGCAGTGTGCTGCAGCTGCCAAAAAAACCAACACAGTGCTAGGCTGCATTAACAGAGGGATAGAATCAAGATCACATGAAGTATTAATACCACTTTACAATGCCTTGGTAAGGCCACACTTGGAATACTGCATCCAGTTTTGGTCACCACGATGTAAAAAAAATGTTGAGACTCTAGAAAGAGTACAGAGAAGAGCAACAAAGATGATTAGGGGACTGGAGGCTAAAACATATAAGGAATGGTTGCTGGAATTGGGTATGTCTAGTTTAATGACAAGAAGGATGAGGGGGGACATGATAGCAGTGTTCCAATATCTCAGGGGCTTCCACAAAGAAGAGGGAGTCAAGTGATTTTCCAAAGCTCCTGAAGTCAGGACAAGAAACAATGGATGGAAATTAATCAAGGAGAGAAGCAACCTAGAACTAAAGAGAAACTTCCTGACAGAACAATTAACCAGTGGACCAGCCTGCCTCCAGAAGCGATGAATGCTCCAACACTGGAAGTTTTTAAGAAGAGACTAGATAGCCATTTGTCCGAAATGGTATAGGGTTTCCTGCCTGAGCAGGGGGTTGGACTAGATGACTTCCAGGGTCTCTTCCAACTTTATTATTATTATTATTATTATTATTATTATTATTATTGTTGTTGTTGTTGTTGTTGTTGTTGTTGTTGTTGTTATTGTTATTTTAGTGAAGAAATCACTAAAATCACTAAACTTCACCCAGTGGAGTTTGCCTTTAGTCTTGTGACCAAAAGAAAAAAGAAAAAAATATGTACACTCAATAAATTAAATCATATTTAAGTGTATACATGTAAAGATTTAAATGATATGACTGACTTTACAGATAGTTCTCAACTTACAATCACAATTGCTTCCAGAATTTCCATGGTTAAGCAAAAAAGTTGTTAAGTGAGTTTTGCTCCATTTGGTGGATCTTTCTTGCCACAGTTGTTAAGTGAATCACTGCAGTTAAGTTAGTAACATAGTTGTTAAGTGAATCTGGCTTCCCCCATTGACTTGGCTTTTGCTTGAGTTCACAAAAGTTGATCACCATCATAAATGTATGCCATGTGCCAAGCATCTGAATTTGATCACGTAACCATGGGATGCTGAAACGATTACAAGTGTGAAAAATAGTCACAAGACACTTTTTTCAGTGCTGTTGTAACTTCAAACAGTTACTAATGAATGGTTGTAATTCAGGGATTACCTGTACTTTGTTTGTGAGAAGCTAACATCAGAAATAACTCCAAATAATTTTCATTTATTCACAACTTGTTCATTTACTATAGAAAATCACAAACTAAATGCAATAGATAAGCCAATTTTTAAAATTAAATATTCTAATTAAATCCACCCCAGGAACCTTCTGGGTGGGAAAATTCAAAAGTAGTATCTATGATTCTGAAAGTATCTTTGGATACTAAAAAACAGAGGCAAAACCTTTCACTGTAATTTGTGTAATCTTGATTTATTAACTTGTGTAATAAAGCTTATATTATCATATAGATACATCTGCTCAGGTATATTTAAGAAAGGAGAAATGTTCAATGAAACAAGACAAAGTGCAAACATCTAAAATGGATTTTTTGAGGAAAAAATGCTGCTCAATGGAACAAAATATCCTGATTTAGATATAAATCTGCTACAGTCTGGTAGATAATGTATCGCTCAATAATTTTTATGCAAATTAAAGAATAAGGATCAAATCCCTTCCCAGCTTTGTAACAATGGGTCATTTGTTAAAGCAACTAGCATGATTCTGAGTCTTAATAATAGTGTTACCTCACAACATGTTTTTGAATATCCAATATTTGAAATTGGGGCATGATTTTAAACAATTTAATATTCAACATGTTATTTTTTTGTTTTGTTTTGGGTTTAGTTTTGCATTTTTCTTTCCTTATGTTGTTGTAAATCTTGACACACTGTTTCAATACAATAATATGTAGACAGTATTATAGTATACATATATTATATTGTTTAGATAACTTAGAGTATTGGAAATTAAAAAAGAGAAAAATATTCTACCATTATTAATTGTAACTTAAGATATCAGTATTACAAGCATAAAGTGATTTTTCATAAAAAAATTGAATATAACAGAAGAAAAGAAACTGCTGCAGATTACATCAAAATATTTATTATACAGTAATGGATTTGGTCTTAAGTTGGTAACTTAGTATTGATTATCTCCACTGTATAATTGTGTAACGTGTATTTTTTTTCCTGTTCAGTTGTGTTTGATTCTTGGAGAGGTCTGCAATTTTCTTGACAAGTCCCTGCGGTTTCCTTGGCAAGATGTTTCAGCAGTGTTTGCCACTGCTTCTTTTCTAGGGGTTAGCAAATATAATTGGCCCAAGGTCATCTAGCTGGCTTTGTGCCCAAGATGGGACTAGAACTCCCAGTCTCCAGCTTTCTAGCCTGGTGCCTTAACCACTACACCTACTGCTAACTTATAAATTGCCATATTGCATGATATATTGTATTTATGGGATACAATAGAGTGGAACCATTCTTTCTTATATTTGCTTCCATATATGGTGATAGTTTTGCCATTGCTGCTTATTCTCCAAGTTTAACTTCCCAATTAGATATTGTCAGAATAGTATCTCTCTTCCAGAGTATTTGACATTTTAGAATGTGGGTAAACAAGCTTCTAGTTTTCCTAACATTCCTTTTTAGGAAAACAAATCCTATATATAATGTTAAATATGTCCCTCTCTTCCCAGCAGTTAAAAACAATTACATTGAAGCCCTCTGGCAGACTTAAATACCTGCCTTATATAAAGGCAGAGATGTGAAGTAAGCAGCAGGTGTTCCCACAAGGCACAAGATCTTCTGTTCCATATCAAATATGGGGCTCTACACTTCCAAAAGTCTTCCAGCCAACTCGTGGGTGATTCACATACATACACATCCCTGAGTTAACTTGCTTCTGTTTTGGAATTTCTCATAGGTATCTAGTTGTTACCAAGTCTAATAACTGAATAATGGTGTAGGCTGATCTTTGATCTTACCCACTGAATTGTTTTATTTATTAGTTAAATTTAAAAAGCCACCCAGCTGATCACAACTCTGGATGGCATACAAGCTAAACGCCTTTATAAAGGTTTTTTTTTTGAAGCTACACAAAGAGCTCCTATTTTTAGAATCACAGTGAATTTCTTAGCAGCAACTATATTCCAACCAATATGTTTTTCTGATCTGCTAAGCAATATGTTCCATCTAAACTGATTTTTAATTTAAAGCATTGGTGGGAAGCTGACCATGCATATCTTAGCAACCATCTTATAGTTGACTATAATATATTGTCCAAATTCCAGATGTGTCCATTGGGCTAAAAAAAGATTGGGGAGCTCTTTACTAAACATTAGTTGACTCATCTGTCAAATAATCCGTCCGATAGCTGTAATAATAAAAGGAATTAAAGAAACAGAACTATCCATACAGTACAGTGTATGCATACTCTACAAAACAGTCTATAATCTGGAGCAACTGGGGTTGACTGAAGTGACTCTGGAGATATATGCATGCTCTTGGCAACAGCAGATATGGTGGGTTTAGCCAATGTTTGCCACTTCTGAAGGTGCGCTGTGTTGCTGGATGTGAAAAAGAAAAGAGGAGGAGGAAGCTGCACTATGAAAGGACACAACATGGGTTGACACAGAACCAGGGCACGGCTTAATGCAGATTTAGGAAGGATTTCAAAAACCAAACACAGAGTGTATTGTCAGGTAATTACTGTATGTGCCTGTTTAGTCTGCTATCCATATGCTGACTGGTGATGGAGTATTTCAAGATATTTGAAGCTCTATTCCTATAGTAACTTTAAAAATTGGTCTTGAACAGCCTGACAAACAAAGAGGATCTCCAGATAAAAAGCTGTCTTCTAACAAGCCTTAAGCAGAGACACACATTCCCCTGAAATTGCTAGGAATAGGAGTTTTTCATTTCCTTATTTTACAAATAGCAAGCATAGCTTGGAGCACTGAACTTTTCCCTTCATTTTCCAGTTGCAGTCCCTAAAGCTCAAATAATCCTCAGGTTGTATTTTTCATGAAATGTCAAAAACAAATGGACATCAATAAACCACGTTAAGGAAGAAGTGCAGTTCTTGAAACTTCTCAAAGACGTTTAAGCACCTCGTGGGAAGTCTATTTCTCCATTGTTTTCAGTACTATTATCACACGTCAGTAGGTCTTACATGGCTTTCTTGAGTAAAGATTTTTCAGTTTTCTGTAGAAGTTTTCAGTTTCAGTCATGGTTCAAATATAATTTTATTTTTGTAAGAACACTGGGTTTTTTTGACAATGCATGTCAGTCGTAGATCAGTGCCACTGAAATGAAACACTTGTTTCCGACTTTTAAAAAACATAATGGTGGATTAAAATGTTCTCTTCAATTTAGGCACAGGTATCTCCCAGCACTCAAAAGAGTAAGTAAGGCTTGATTGCAAAATAAAAATAAAATAAAGAAGGATTTACTTTCAATAATTAAAGAGAAAATTTCTCAGTGAAAAGGCATAGGGAATTGTTAACCAAAAGTGAGTTTATACAATAGAAAAAAGTAATCCGAATTGCTCTCAATAAATTTTGTTATTCACAACATATATCATGATACAGGTAGTCCTTGACTTATGATCACAATAGGGACTGGAACTTCTGTCACTAAGCAAAGTGGTTGTTAAGTGTGTTGCACCCAATTTTACAACCTTTTTTTTTTGCTCAGTTAAGTGAATCACATGGTTATTAAGTGAATCCAATTGAATTTGCTTGTCAGAACCAGCTCAGAAAGTTGCAAGTTGTAATGTGTGATCACATGATCCCAGGATACTGCAACCATCATATATACATGCCAGTTGCGAAACATTTGAAATTTGATTATGTGCCTGTGGGGACACTTTGCCAGTCATAAGTGTGCAGCTAGATGTAAGTCAATTTTTTAGCATAATCACTAAACGAATGATTGTAAGTCGAACGCTCCGTGTAGCAACAAGAAATACAAATTCACTTCATTATCCATTTTTAAAAACTATTTCATTGTAGGGGACACAGGAAAACATGTTTCAAATAAAGTCAAAGTTTACATTAATCAAACTGATTCAGTAATATCCATTATATCAGTATAGAAATATACTGATAGCATAAATACGGTGTGTGAACAAAAGTCAAAGCACATGGAGAATTTTTATATAAATTCAAACTGGTTATTTTCTCCTAAATACTTATTTGTCCATTTGACACATGACCTTTGAACATGGCTAAGTACAGTAACTTTTTTTCCTGAAAAAATGTTAATAACATTAATAAAATGTACTATGATTGACCTGTGGGCCTGACTTTTGACACACATTGTATTTATTCCAATATTAAAAAGGGTTGATCCAGTATCTACATAGGGGCAAACTATGTAACCCAATGTGGTCAGCAGCCCTCATGCTTCTTCCCCCAGCTCCCAGTGTTCTGTTGTTTGGATGGTTGATGGATGTAGGAGATAACATGAACCAAATCACTCATTTTACTCTTCAAAACTCTGGAGCTTCTCTCTCCATATGGGCCCTATCCCAATCTGTTTTGTACTGTGGTCCTCTGCACGCAGTCTGGGGAGCCAATGTTACTAATTCACTCACACTTTTTCGCTTCCTAAAATCAAAGTTAAGCCCTTGATTCCTTTGGACTCAAATGTAAACCTCAATGCATTCAGGCAATACAACCTTATTCCCAAGAAAAGATCCATTAGGTTACAATTAAAGTTCTTACTTCAGTTTCTAACGTAAGTTAACTAGACTAAATATAATCCAAGAATGCCCCATTTTTCTGAACAACTTGCAAAATATGAGTATGGGAAATGACATCAGTTGACTTATATTTCCTGCTCAGAAGAAGGAACCTTTAATTATGATGTCCAGAGGGTGGTGGTTTCTTTCCATTTTAGGTTACGAAATGTACATCCTTCAGTTGGCATTTGTCACTTTCAGAATGACATTATTCATCCATGCACAACCCAGAGTGGTCTAACTGCACATAGAAGGAAAGGGGCTACACTAGCACTACTTCCTGTTTGTTGAGACTGCATTTTCTTTTTTTTGGTCCTTCCCATGAAACAGCAAAAAGTGAGGAATTCTTGGAAAAGCTCCAAAGTGATTCTTTATTCAAACCTGCCTTGTGCCTCAGCTTGAACTAAGCAGATTATTGGCTAAAGACATAACCCTCTTTATGTAGTTCAACATTTGCTTTGATCACATTAAATTTGTCTTATATGGGAGGAACTACTTCAGGAACTGAATAAAAGATATACTTCAGGAAGCTGTACCTAGAGTGGTTCTAAATCCAGGTAATTCTGTGTTACAAATTCAGAATGTTATGCCTTCTTCATTCATGTCTTTTTCTTTTTTTATTTCACCACACTAAACTTATTATCCAAAAAGCAAAATAAAATAGAATAGAAATAAAATATCGACACAATCTTAAATATGTATAGAAGAAAAAACAAAGACATAGAAATATTGTATATTGAACAACCACAAACATGTTGATCATAATGCTTGATATTTTTCTTGATTCTTTGTGGGGAAAAAATAATTCAAATGTTGACAAATAATGCATAACAATAACTGTAACTCTTCTAATATAGCCTCTATGGCTCTTTGTTATCTTGATAGACTTCAAGTACTTGAGGATATAATCAAGAAGAACATATGCATATTTCATATGTAATAGTTGATCTACAGCTATATTAACAAACTTATAATGGCACAATAATTGAACAAGAACAAACATGTTAACTCAGAAGTAAGTAATTCTTATTTATTTTGGGGAATGGTCTCCCTAAGTCAATTTTTGCTTACAATGGGCCAACACGTCTAATGATAAGAAATGCTAGGAACTGTAATTCAACATCTTGAGAGCTACAGATTCCTTATCGCTTAAATGCTACTCAAGCATTAGAATATCCAGAACCCTTTCTCTGCCAGTGTTATATAAATGATATAGGTAGTATAGGTAGTCCTTGACCTATAACTATAATTGAGCCGGGAATTATTGTTGTAAGTCATTGTGGTCATATGTTGAAGCATCATGTGACCAAACTCAATTTTTTGACATTTTTTGCAACAGCCTTTAAGCAAATACAACCATTGTTAAGCAAGTACGGCAGTTATTAAGTGAATCAATTTTGCCCAGAAGCTGGAAATTGGCAAAAAATATCACAAATTATGGTCATATGACTATATGTAAAGGTGAGCCTGTTGCCAAATACCCAAAATGGGAACACATGACTTTAAGAAGGGTGAGTGCGACCATCAGAATTTAAAAAATGGGTCCTTAGTAACTTCAGGGTGGGTCCATTGTAACTTTGAACAATCATTAAGTGACTAGTTGTAAGTCAAGGACTAGATGTACAAATGTAGGTGTGTTGTTCCAAAGCAAAGACTGCATTATCATTGTCTTCAGAAGCTAATATATATAGTTACATGCACAGATGCTGATGTGTTGAGTGTTCTAATATTCTAACATAGTCTAAAAGGGACTTTAGCACTAATTATTTTTAGTAGTCACTTAGAAATTTAACCACTAGTATTATAGGTTGTTAGATATATTCATAATATGCTATATAGTTCCTGTCTCATCCATGGAATTAGAAATAAGGAAAAGGGATTTCCCTTCCCCATGCATACTTGCAGTGAAATAAAAATCAGCATTGTTAATAACTTCAGGCACACAATAGCACTGTAGATAAGGGTAGGCAGTTCCAATTTCACTGTAGAGCATCTGGACATCTTTCCCACCCATCACATTGCTGCAAGAGCTGATATAAGGTATTATATATATATTATATATATATTTTATGCAAATTTTCCAGCATATATATATATGTGTGTGTATGTATATGTGTGTGTGTGTGTGTGTGTGTGTGTGTGTGTGTGTGTGTGTGTGTGTGTGTGTATTAAATGTTCTGCATTTGCATTAACAAAATCTACAGGAGAATAATAAGCCAGAGAGCAATAACGTGTTATTAAAACAGAGAAAAAAATATTTGGTGTGATATTAGCCATTCAGATATTGCTCACCCCATTATTTTTAGAGATTCCTGTTTTGTTTTGTTTTTTCTGGCTGGGTCCAAATGATTAATTTTGTCTCCAAAACAAAACACTGCTATGTAAGTTGCTGTTAGTCTAGTCTTGTGGGAAACTGATGTTAAAATAGTTACGTGCTCTATGCAAACCAGAACCAGGTTCACATTAGAAGAGCTCACTGGCAAAGTATCCTCATAGATCAGGGAGTGAGATCCATACTGATGTTTCCCCCTTTTACTTTCTCACCAATCCATTTGCTTCTGGCTTTAGCTGTTGGCAATTGCTGGATATACAATGCCTGTTTGATAACTTTAAGACCTAAACAGGCTAGAAAATTACTACATCTGATCCAAATCACCAGGGAAATTGAAAATAGGATTCAGTTTTTTAGTTATCGCCAACGCCACCAGATAACCCCATGGACAGAGGACTGGTTGGATGGATGAGTTAATAGCTAGAACTGTTGCCTACTTCTTCTGCTCTCAGATGCCTGGTTGAACTGCTTCTGCTGTCAGACTTGATTGAATAATGGCTAAATTGGAATTTAACTCCTAAGTTGTCTAAGGTCAAATCTGTCTCCTGCTTCACACTGAGACCTACATATATTTTCCATCTGTACTGATATTAAATAGATGTGGAGTTCTGTTCATTTCAGTGGTTCAAACTTTTCTTTGCGATAACACACCAATAAACTGAAAAGTATTAGTGGAAAAGTATTTAGTGTATTCTCCAGGATATGGTATATTATACTGTATTATACAGGGCTTTTTTTGTCATAGAACACCCATAACGGAGTTCCGGCACCTTTTTTGGATGGAACCTTGTAGGGTAGGCAAGGCGGGTTGTATGACATGTGTGAGTTCCAGCACCTGTTTTTTTTTTTTTTTAAACAGAAAAAGCACTGGTATTATGAATAGGGAGAGGATAATTTTAAACCTCACTGGCTGATGTTTTCTTCCAAAGATTAGCTTAAAATTGTTACTATTGCTAAAAACTATTGGCCAAATCTCCTGATGGAAAGCTCTTAGCAGTTCTACCAAGGATTTCTTCCTTTAATCCAGCTGTAGAAAAATATAAAAGAGGGTGCTTTGGAGCTTCTATTTAGAATTAACTCTTTGTTCTTTCTTCTTCCATTCCCCCCCTTTTTTTTTTCTTCAGGGGAACAGACTTCATAATTTTGTGAGAGACATAAGTAAAACACACCAGAGTGTATACTCCTCCTAGGGTCACCCAAAGTATAAAGGCTATTTCAGTTGCCCAAATAAAGGAAGCAGTTACCTGTAATAAGCAGCATCAATATAGGAAGATACTAGAGGCAGGTAATCACCTTAACGAAAGCAACATAAGCATCATTACATACTGGGTGGGGGAAGTCAACAGTAAACCACTCCTGTATTTTACCAAGAAAACCATATGGGTAGACAAGATAAAGTGACTGATGATAGGGGCCTCAGTTTCAATGATACTTAACATACTACTAGTGTTTATGATGTGACTAAAGTAAAACCTTTCAGGCATCTAGTTGCTGATATTACCATCCAGGAAAATATAATTTGAAGCTTCAAAAGCATAATTTTAGTGGGAACATGGAATATAAAAAGCACAAACGTGAGAAAGTTCAAAGCGAAGATGAAATTAATTTTGTTGACATTTTGAGTACCAACAAATTCAAGTAGATTGAAGTTGAACACTTTCAGTCCAAAAAAAAAATCATGTTTACTACTCAGGGTATGAAAAATAAAGAAAAATATTTCATAATACAGAAGAACTTGGCAAAGACAGTCCTTGAGTATAATACAGTAAATGGCTGAATAATATCAGTTAGATTTTGCAGACAACCCTTTAATATTATGATTATTCAAATTTATGCCGCAATCATTGGTGCAGAAAAAAAAGATGAGTTTTATGACCAAATTCATTCTGAAATGGATAAAACAAGCAAATAAAGTTGTGCTACTTCTGGTTGGACACTGGAATGCCAATGTGGGAAATAGTAAGAAGGAAAATGCAGCTGGGCTTTATGGACTACAAAAGAGAAATGAAGCAGAACAACTTATCAACTTCTGCCAATCTGATGGTTTCTTCACTGATAACACCTGTTTCAGTCAAGCCAACAGCACCAGATGGAGCACACAGGAATCATATTGACTATATTATTGGTACAAGAAGAAGAAATATTGAGTTATAATAACAAAGGCATGATTGAGGGCTGATTGTGGAATAGATCACAAATTGTTTATATGCAAATTTCAAGTCAAGTTAACATGGAGGGACAGAACCAGCTAGTTTCCATAATATGATCCTGAATATATATCTACCATTTTCAAGAAGAACACCAGAAACTGCAATTTACTTCTGAACCTTATTAATAGATAGCCAGATGAATTGTGGAATTAAATCAAAGGATATAATGATGCGTGGGGATGACCTTGAGAGACAGGGAGAAGAGAGGGCAGCCAGAGGCAACTTAGATCACATGAGGAATGTGCGCAGGGCAAAACAGCTCAGAAGCAATACTCCCCAGTTTCTTTGGGCTGTAAAGGAGACTGGACAAGCGATAAAGGTACTTTCAGATTTGCAAGATTCTGTTACTGTAACCTTACAATAAAGTAGAATTGGCTCATCTGGTCATGCTTCCTGTCTGGTCTACCTCAAAAGACTGACAAAGAAATTGTTAAAGATGAATGTGAAAAGATATTACCACAGACCCAGAAACAGAAGACAGGAAACTTGGTGTTAAAAGAAATGCTAGAAATTACCCAGAGGAGAGAAGCAAAACCAAGAAAGATTGCAGCAAGCTCAGTTTGGGTACTCCACGGTTTGCTGATGTTAAGCTGCACCTGTTTCCAGTTTCTTTCTGGGTGCAATCCAAGACGTCAGTTATTAAAGCCTGAATTACTTGTGGGTACAGGCCTGGTTACTTGTGGGACTGCCTCTCCCTGAAGGAATTTGCCTTCTCCACCTGGTCTGAGAGGGTAGGTGTATTCCAGGTCCCTTCCTTAAAGTTGGACCTATTCAATGCACCTTTTTGATAGCAGGCACTACTCATTGGAACACTCATCCCCCTAAGAAGTGGCAGGACTTTACCCTCCTAGTCTTCCAAAAAGCCTTGGTCTTTTCTTGCAAGCATAGGAGTAGTTTGTCACTGGAGACCAGAAAAGTTCTTTGTTGGACATGAGAGCTGTATTATTTTGGGGGATGTACTTATACTTTTATTTTTATTTTTATTCTTTTTATTATTGCTTGTAAGCTACTCAGGACTATGCTACATAAATTGGATGGCTCTGTAAACCAGATAGATAGATAGATAGATAGATAGATAGATAGATAGATAGATAGATAGATAGATAGATAGATAGATAGATAGATAGATAGATAATAGACAGACAGACAGACAGACATGTGGAAGACAGACAAAGAGAGACAGAGAGAGATGTAGATCTCAGGAAGAAATTTACCCATTTCAGAAAGAAATAGAGCAGTATAATGATAACATCTGTAAAGACATCGAGAGTAGATAAAGAAAAAATCCTCAAAAACATTTTCCAAATGATACCTGAAGTCAAAAGTGGCTCCAACTTCAAATCGCTGTGGTAAAGAATGCCAATGGGTAGATAGTAACTGATTCAGAGAAGATCAAATAGAGATGGAAAGAATATATATTGACATTCTGTTTAGTAGATTGTCAACACTCATGAAAACTTAGCAATTTTTTTTACAATAGTCTCTAGTTCTAATCTAGGCAACAAAGGTAGATCAATATACTGGAAATTACCAAATTGAAAGGCTACAAGAATTGATAGAACATTTACAGAAATATGGCAAGTAACAGAAAAAGATTCTTTAACAGATTGTGCAAGCTATTAGATTATACTCTTAATTTCACATACCAGCAAAACAATGGTTAGGACTGCCAACCATAGGAGTACATAATAGGAGGTGCCAGATATTCAAGCTGATTTTAGAAAAGTGTGGGGAACAAGAAACATTGCTAATGCACAATGGTTAATTGAGAAAGCCAAAGACTATTCAGAACAAGTCAACATGTGTTTTGTTGACTATAGAAAGGCCTTTGATTGTGTTATTCATACCAAGCTGGGGAAATTCCTTTGGAAATTGGGAATCCCACAATAATTCATTGCCTAATGCAAAATGTTTACATAAGCTAGGAAGCCACAGTGTAGATTAGGGGTTCCCAACCAGAGGTGCTCGCACCCCTGGGAGTGCGAGACAATATTCCAGGGGGAATGAAAACTTAGGTTTAGAAGTTCCAAATTATTTTTTATTTTCACATCATTCAAAATTTGTTTAAATAAGTTTATTACTTTTGTAAGGGGTGGAAGAATATATCAGAAGCGTTCTAGGGGTGCGGGGTATAGAAAAGGTTGGAAACCGCTGGTCTAGATGGAACATGGTGAAACAAATCGACTCTACATCAGTAACAATATGAGACAAGGCTATATGTTTGCTTTTCATTTATCCAAATTATATGAGAAATATATATTGAAGGAAATTAGGATGGAAGAAAATGAGTGTTGTTTTAAAATTGGAGGGGAAAAAACCCAGCTCCAATAATGAAAGCCAAGAAGCACAATGAAAGGACTACAGTTAAATATAAAGACCAAATTAATTACAGCAGGTTCAGCAATCAACCATGAAAGTACTGAAGAGATGGCTAGCTTCTGCCTTTAGGATTGACTACTAATAATAAAGGAACCAGTCAAGAAATATATTGCAAACTAGAGTAACAGTGAAAACCTTGAAAAAGGCATTCAGATGCTGCAATGGGGCTATATGGACAGAAGTAAAGTCATGTTATAATAAAAATAATCTATACTTGGGCAATTCTTTTTCTACATGAAGAATGCTATTTTAAAAAAATAAAACAGCTTCACATTTAACCCTGAAACTACACAAGTGTCAGTTCTTATTTCTAGCTTACAAGGTTTGCTGTCATATAGAATTCTATTCCTAGGAGAGTTTATGAATAACAAATACCCATACTGAAGGGTATTGTATGGGGGGTGATATGAATAGTACTAATCCATTTTTACTCAAGTTACAAAATTGTGAGAAGACATCGCTCCATGTACCATTTCTCCACCTAGTAGAAATGGTTGCCAGTGAATTAGATTATGGAAAGGAGTCCACTTGATATACTGATGTAGTATCATTTGCTTTTTTAACTAGATATTTACTGGATATAGGACATCTAAGTATGATGAATTGATGCTCTGTCTCTCACATAATGACCAATTAGACCAGGGGTGTCAAACTCAATTTCATCGAGGGCTGCATCAGCATTGCGGTTGCCCTCGGGGGGTGGGGGTGTGTGGCCAGGATGGGTGCGGCCTACTGGGTGGGTGTGGATGGAGTGGGGGTAGCCTACTGGGTGGGCATGGCCAGCTCTACATCATTCGCGTCAAGGGTGCCTGTGGGGGCCTAGGCAGGAGTGGGACAGATCTGAGGGTCTCTGGCAGAAGGGGGTGGGACCGGGGCAAGCGTCAAGGCATGGTCCATTTCTTCTTTCCTCACAAAGGGTGATACCTCCCCAGCATGCACCCAGGGAGTGGGGCCAACATGGCAGGTGCTGGTTCCTCGCTGTTTCTAGACAGCTTTGTGGAGCTAAGACTGAATACGTTTCAACATAGATGGCCACCACAAAATTGTACATTGGCTCCCAGCCGGCCTGGGCCAGGGCCAAGGCAGTGGAGGCCGTTCCCTCACTGTTTCCAGGATGGCTTCACGGACCACATGAAACCACTTCGCAGGCTGCATCCGGCTCCCGGGCCTTGTGTTTGACATGTCTGAATTAGACTGATGGTTCCCAGTCTGGCATGCTCTGGATTTACTGGCAATAAAATAGTCAGAATACCTAGATAGTATATCTAATGTGAGTTGGAGTTGTAGCCCATCTAGAAACGAAGGCAGAGTTAGACTCTAATTGTAGTCAACTTCAACCAAGCCTATGGAAATGAACCAATGATTACTATTTGGTTTTCTCATATAACCTAACAAAGCCAACCCAGTAAAATGGAGATTGCCTCAACATATAAAAAATATTTTAGAGCAATAAGTGACTCTGAAGTGTGTAATGCATATATGTGAACAGAGCAAATTATGCAGGTGGATATCAAGTTTTGAAGTGCAGGGAGTATATTTCAAAGGAGATCAAGTACAGCATGTTTCTTTCTGTTTATATCTTAACCATCATCACTTTTCCATCCTGAAAGTAATTAGTTTTTCCCTAATAATCAAAACATGTTTAAGATTTAAGATGCCCATCAGATAAGAACAGTTAATTGCACAGTGTAGCACAGCATTTCAGAGTCAAATTAAACAAAGGTTTCAGTAATATTAAAGACTCTCTCTCATCACCTCCAAAAATCAGGCAGCTATAGTTTGATGTGTGTTGCATGAAACTGAGAATAATGAGCAGAGAAAGAAGGTGATACTAAGCCACTGTTTCTGAATCTTGGCTACTTTAAGATGTGTGGAATTCAATTCCCAGAATTCTGGAAGTTGAAGGCCACAGTTGAAAAACTCTGTATTCTATACTAAACTTTGTCATATGTTTACTGTTAGGTTTTGGATTTTTAAGTGCTTGTACTATAGTGAGACAGTAGCTTTTGAGTTTCATTGCTCTCTTTTTTATTTTTCACAGTTTTTGTATTTTTAATGCAATGAGTAATTTGGTCATCAAGCCAGATAATTTCATCTATTGGCTAGTTCAAAGGTACAATAAAGAACAAAAAGGAGACTTGCATATGCATGCTTAGCAGTCCTTCCTTATAGTACTTTCATCTGACTTCGACACAAATGTGTCCTGGCAACCTCTTTTTTTTTTCCCCCAGTTCTGATATTATCTTTATCTGATTGCCAGCAGACTTACATCATCCTTAGCTACATCAGTTTTTAAGAAATATTATCCCCCCTTTTTTATATATTGATTTGTTTGAAAAATTTATATGGCCAACCATCTTAAGGAATAGTCAGTGGCTCACAATAACAATAAAATCAATAAATAAACAATCATAATACAGAAAAAAGTGTGAAACAATAAAAAATAGCAGTGTCTTAATTGTCCCCTTGAGATATCTCACAACATACTCGCTCCTCCTTCCATACTTTCTACCTATTCAACCCTATCCTAATACTTCAGTAACAAGGCAGGTTTTAATGTCCTTGTGAAAGGCTAGAAGGATGGGGACTTGTCAAATTGCTGATGAGAGGGTGTTTTATAGAGAAGTTACACATCTAAAGTCCCACTAGGGAATGTTCCCACCCTATCTATTGTAGTGGGATAGGTGGCTATTATTAGGGAGAGGCTGTCCTACAAACAACCAGGTCTCATGCCATGTAGGATTTTAAAGATGATAACCAGCAACTTGAATTTACCCTGAAGAAAACTGGGAGCCAGATCAGCTCACATAATGAAAGTATAACATTGGCAAACCATGGACACCCAATACTGTGTGCTCTGCTACATTCTGAACCAGTTATAACTTCCAAATGGTCATCAAGGGCAGCCCCTTGTAAAGTGCATTGCAATAATCTAGCTGGGAGGTAACAAAACAGTGAATGACTGTGAGCAAGACCTCCAGGTCCAGGAAAGAATGCAATTGGTGCACAAGACGAATCTGTGCAACAGCCTTCCTAACCCTTATCCCAAGTTTTGTCAAGGATAAAATTTGACATGTTTAACCAACCATTCTGGTTAATGGTGACGTCCAGGGGTTGGGATCATCCCACTACCCATTGGATCCTTAAAACTTTGGTAGGCATGTCTCTTTCCCTCTAGTTCTTAAGCACTATCTTCTTGGGCCATTTGGTTTGGGCAGTGGGAACATCCTGCTCTTAAAACTGGACTGTTCTTTCCAGGCTTATCAGATCTCTAAACCAAATCCTGATTCCATGAACTCATCAGCCTGATCAGCAGTTAAGCAATGGTGGTGGTAAGGTAATTGCAAGCTAAAACAACCAAGTAATTGCTTTCTTTCTTATTGTGTTTCCCAGCTGTGAAACAGAAGGACTCCATCTATCAGCTTTGAACACTCCCAAACATGTCAAATACTTGTGCAAATCAGAACAAGTTTTGACAGATGGCTAAACCTGCTAATCTAGCCATCTATCAAAACTAACCTCCATCATCATCATCTTCGCCATCCCACGTGAAAGAGAAGGATTGGTGGGTGTGTTTTGAGATGGCTGATGACACTTTGTGGGAGGGAAACAAAAGTGTTTATAACACTGTCAATAAAGATAGCACTATGTCCCAGCATCCTAGCTGCAGCAAGGTGGGAATCACCACCAACTTTCTGCTAGTTCAAGGATATTGGATTGCTCTTTAATTCATTCATGAGAAGAAGATGAAAGCCCAGGACTCAGTAAAATAACTTATTTGCAGCCTATTTGTGTTTTAATAAAATAGTCTTAAGTTAATTTTGACAGGGAGGGAGGTGGAAAAGAAAAACATGGCTTTCCTTTGCTTTGTAAATTGGACATAATGTTCCCACTTCTTCAATGATTGAGACATATTTGGGTTTAATCAAATGTCTAGTTGATCCTTATTCATTCTTATTGTGTACAAACATTTCTCTTGATTTAATTTTCATCCTGCTGCATGGAGTGAAAAATTGTTCTGTCTTATTATTGTTTTAAACATCTGAAAATATTAACCTGTCCTATCTTAATTAGATCCCCTTAAGCTAAAAACACACCCAGCTCCTATGGTTGGGTGTCACCCAAACTTTCTTTACAGTGTCATCTAAATATTTTCTAGGGCAAGATAACCTGATTTGTGTTGGTGCTAATGAAGATATTACTCAACTTTGGATTTTGGGTTTTTTCTCCCTCATGGACCAATACATCTGTATTTCTTAAATATATTATTTAGGTGAGAGCTTTGTAGAACAACAAATTTACAAAGCAGCTATTATTAAAATATTAAAAACTGGGTTACTGGTGTCAAGGTTCTGATAGATGAGACCAAACAAATCAGAATTCCGAGGTCAGAGATTTCCTCAACATGTTTATTGGCTACATAGTATTGGCACGGTCAAAAGTGAAACCAAGTCTGAAATCCCCTCCAAAGAGAAACTATTACAAAGTTAAACTTCCCACCCCAGTGCTATGCAATCAGGTACATTTCCCAATATAATAGTTTGCTCACACGCTCCACCTAACCGACAGAAATTACCTTGGTTCCCACAGGATAGTGAAATGTTTAGACTAGCAGAAATCTTTTTTTTTATTGAAAAAGTTTTATTGACAATTAACAAAAAAAAATTTAAACCCACAAACCCACCCACCCCCAACCCCCTATTCCCCTCCACTTCCCAGAGCCGAGTACAGGGTTATTACAAACATATTAAACAAAATCTAATTAAATTTAACAAATTATACAATAACTAAATTCATACTTAACCCTTAACTCCCTTTAAACCTTAATATCATAATATTATAAACAAATCCATTTTAAAACAATTATTATAAAGAACCATAATAACAGTAAATAAACTAAATAATTTCCATTATAAAATGCTATTAATAATAATTATTATTTAAAATATAATCATAAAATAAATGGAACTTTTTAGTTCCATATTTAATCTGAATATAATCTATCCACCTTCTCCATACCGTAATATATCTTTCTTGTGTATGATCCTTTAAATAAGCAGAAATTTTAGCCATTTCTGCTAAATTAGAAACCTTAAGTGTCCATTCTTCTATAGTAGGCAACGAATCTTTCTTCCAATATTGACCTACCAATAGCCTTGCTGCTGTTACTAAATTCAACATTAAAATAGTTTCTTTAACATCAAAATCCTCAAAAATCCCTAGTAAAAAGGGAGTAAACTTTATCTTCCTTTTAAAAATCTTTTGAATGTTCCACCAAATCATAATCCAAAAAGCCTTAATATTTTTACAAGTCCACCAAATATGAAAATAAGTTGCGTCAGAACTACCGCATCTCCAACATTTAGGCTGTAAATTAGGATACATACAAGACAACTTTTTAGGATCCAAATGCCACCTATAAAACATTTTGTAAAAATTTTCCCTTAAATTTTAAGCCTGTGTAAATTTAACATTTCTGATCCAAATTATCTCCCATAAATCCAATGGAATCGGTTCCTGGATATTCTGAGCCCATTTAACCATACAATCTTTAACCAATTCCATTTCCGAATCCAATTCTATTAACGCATTATAAATTCTTTTTATTGAGCCTGATTCTGATCTTTAATCTGAATTACCAAATTTTCATCTCCTAATGTTATTCCTACTTTCTTATCTAAAGTCCACCTATCCACTATTTGTAAATACTGGAACCATGACTGTAAAATATTTTCTTGCCTTAATACATCTAAAGATTTTAATTGCCAGTCTGTACTTGACCAAATAAGTAATTCTTTATACGGATTTTTTTCAAAATTCATCCCCTTAGAAATCCCCTCAATTGCATGTCCAGGAATCTCCCAAATAGGTATTTGGATAATTTAACCTGTAATAATACTTCTTCCAAACTCGAAGTAAGGCATTTCTTAAAATATGCAATTTAAAAGCTCGATCTACTTTCTTATTAAAAATTAAATATGCATGCCAACCACATAATAAATCCCACCCTTCAAGAGAAAGAATATTTTTGTTTGTTAGATTAAGCCAATCACTTATCAAAGTTAGTGTGGCTGCATTATAATATAATTTCAAATTAGGTGTCTTAAGCCCTCCTCTTTCTTGAGCATCTTGTAAAATCTTAAACTTCAACCTTGGTTTCTTTCCAGCCCATATAAATTTATTGATACCCTTCTGCCACTCATCCAAATTAGCATCTTTTTTTAAATTGGGTATCATTTGAAACAAAAAAAGAAACTTTGGTAAAACATTCATTTTTACAGCTGAAATTCTCCCCAACAACGACAGTTGTAATTTTTTCCAATCATTTAAATCCTTTTGCACTTTTGTCCATAATAATTCATAATTATTCTTATATAATTTTCCATTAGAAGCAGTTATATATACTCCCAAATATTTAACCTTTTTCACTATCTGAAAACCTGTAAGTTTAACTAAAATTTCATTTTCCCTCTCAGTCATATTCTTAGATAATATTTTAGTCTTATTATTATTTACTTTAAAACCAGAAACTTTCCCATATTGAGTAAAAATCTTTAAACTAGCAGAAATCTTTAGACTAGCAGAAATCTCCCATTTTGTGGTAACCTAGAATGAGCAAGATGGCTACAGCCAGGTTCATTGTAGAGTTGGCAACTGGATCATGTCAAACTGTATCTTTTTTTTAGAATTATTTGAAAGAATCCAGCATCCCTCAGGAGGTATTTGGGTCTCCATCCATCAAAATTTGGCAGATGGTCCAATAGTTTGCCACAAGCAACCCATAGATAATGCTGGCTCTAGAAAATCTTATTTCTATGACTCTCATCAAAAATTTTCTTAAGTCTCAAACCTATTTCCAAATTGTGGTACTCAAAATTTAACATGGCACTGAAAGGTTGCTTAAAATTGAGCATTTTATCTTATCTGCGTCTTACAAGAATTGAAGACTTTGGAAGGCCCCAAATTGGGGGGGTTTGGTTTATGTTTAAAAATGTTGAAGATGCCTGCTTAGCTCATCTGGGCTAATTTATACTTGCAGGTGTGATTTAGATGGTATAATTTAGCCAAAGTTAAACATACCTTTAAATGTCGTTGATCTCAAAAGCAGAGAGGAATTAAGCACTTGTGCTGCTATTCCTGATGTGGTTTTGCAAATGATTAATTTTGGTTGAAGCATATTCATTGTTCCTAAGCTAAAATGTATAGTAAGAGACTAATGTGGGCAATTGTTCATTGAAAGGAATCAATCTCATGTTTGAAAAGAGAGGCCCTAGATTTTCTTTTCCACCCAAACAGGATGTCTGTGCTGCATCCATCCATCTGTGCTTTGGGGCATTTTTCCCCCAACTGCCTTTTTGAGAACATTAAACAGGAAATTGGTGCCACTGGGCATATTCATTCTTCCCATCTTTTTTGCTTGCAAAAAAATGTACAGCTTTGCTGAGGCTAGACTCACTTCCTGTGGAACACTAATGCTTACCTCTCTTTCTACAGGAAAAACTGCTGTTTTAATATAAACCATGTTTTTCTTTAGAAAAAAAGAAGACAGAGAAAAGGAGGGGAGATAGAAACACCAGTCTTTGGCCTATGTTGAAACAGCACCAATGTTTGTAGCATGAGAATATACTAAGGACTGATGCTTGCTCTAAATCCAGTTCAGGCAAACTCTATTGGGAAGGCTCCATCCCTTGCAGGAACCGATTGAAATGCTAGAATTGTGTCTGGTATATGTCTACCAAACATATGCAGGGAAGGATATGAGCCCTTTTTAATGCTGAAAGAGATCTGGACAAGCAGAGAATAGAAAATATGGGTTTCTAAATTGTTTGGTCTACCTTCTTACCTTAAGACTTAGGTCAGTGGTTCTCCACCTTTTTAATGCTGCGACCCCCAACTGGTCGTAAGTCAAGGACTACTCAACCAGTCGTAAGTCAAGGACTACTCAACTGGTGCAGCACTGTTTGCAGAATGGGACTTTTGGTGGACTCAGCAGGGCAGAGACAGCCTGGACAATTCCTATTGTCTTTTGAAAGCCAATAGAATTAGACTCTATTCAAGAGAGTCTATTCTATTGGCTTTCAAAAGCCAATAGAATAAAAGGGAGTAGCACAGCTAAGGAGAAGGGGAAAAAAATGGTGGACTGCGTTGTTTGGCGACCCCCGTGAAATGGTCGTTCGACTCCAAATGGGGTCCCAACCCACAGGTTGAGAACCACTGACTTAGGTTCTTACATTTCACCTCAACAGAAGTAATACTGTTGCCATCTAATGTAGCTATTTGCTGTATATATAGCTTGTCATCAAATGCTAATTGGTTTCTTGATTTCTAGTTAAATTTTTCCTCTGAACCAAATGCTCAGGTTGGAATAAACAAGCTCAGTTTCTTGTAATTTAATGAACTTGTCCATACATTTTTGACAATACAATACAGGTAGTCTTTCACTTACAACAGTTCATTTAGTGACCATTCGAAGTTACACAGCACTAAAATAGTGACTTATGACCATTTTTCACACTTATGATCATTGCAACATGGTCATGTGATCAAAATTCAGATGCTTGATAACTGACTCATATTTATGACGGTTGCAGTGTCCTGGGGTCATGTGATCACCTTTCGCAGCCTTCTGACAAGCAAAGTCAATGGGGAAGCCAGATTCACTTAATAACCATGTTACTAATTTAACCACTGCAGTAATTCATTTAATAACTGTGGCAAGAAAGGTCGCAAAATGGGGCAAAGTTCACTTAATAAATCTCTCACTTAACAACATAAATTTTGGGTTCAATTGTGGTAAGTTGTTGACTCCCTGTACTGTGGAAGTGGTTTGCTTCTTCTTGAGGAGGAGGGGGGATATTCCTTAGTCTAGCCAACATCCTTCTCTTCTCTAGAGAAAATGCTGACTTGGTCTGACTCTGCTTATCTCCTAAATCTAGACAAAGTCAGCCAACAACTGCTCCTTTTGGCAAGTTGTAGAGGTGTCTTCAGGGTATAATAAAAAAGTATATGTGTTACATATAAAAAACAGGTGGAGCTTTGATCACCCCATCGTAGTAATCTTGCAGATAACCATATAAATAGCATTTTATTATGTTATCTTTTTTTACTGATGTGTTGCTTCTAAAATTTTACATAAACCTGTAACCTGGAAGCTAGCATGCTTATTTAAAAAGAGTGAAGCAATAGAAAAGTTGACACAATAAAATAATAAAATACACTGTCTCCCAAAGCATAAAAAAGAGGCCAAGGTCTCAGGCTCATGGTCTAAAATGATAAGCCATTCCAAGAAACGGCAAGCAGGAAAAAAGGAAGAGGTGGAAAGCTTATTACTCAAGGCCAGAAAAGAAATGATGGACCTAGACTGGCATCTAGCCAGTCAAGCTCTCCCTTCCTGAAGTTTCTGTTTAAATAGCAATGAGTAGCTCTTAGGCTGATTGGGCTAGTATCATGTGCTGGCTTTCAAGAAAACCATAGAAACTGAGTCTTTTGTCTAGCAGGGAAGGGCAAAAGAAGCTTCTTGCACTTCCTTCTTCTTTGGATGATGGAAGAAGCCAGATTGCTCTTCCTGTTCCCAACAACAAAGAGTACAGCCTACCAATGACTCTTAATTTCTTAACTAATGGATGACATCAAAGCATGCCATCCTTCAGCTTTTCAGTCCACAACAATGTACAGTATTAGACTTTGAGGGGTGCTTGGTGCTCTCCGAGCTTGGTTGTTTTCTTGCAGATGTTTCATTACACAAACTAAATAATATCATCAGTGTTAGTTTGGGTAATGAAATGTCTGCAAGAAAAAAAAAAAAAACAAGTTCAGAGAACACCAAGGACCTCTCATTTCAACCCTGAGCTACAAGTATTCTCCTTTATTAACATTAGACCAGACATGTCAAACTTGCGATGTCACATGACATCGCGCAACGTATTGGGACTGTTTTGCCATTGCTGGCAATGGGGTGGGCGTGGATTCCGCATGATGCATCCGGCTCATGGGCCGGCAGTTTGACATCCTTGCATTAGACCAGTGCTTCTCAATTATTTTCTGTCATGCCCCCCTAGGAAGAAGAAAACATTTCGCGCCCCCCCGCGCGACTGTAAAAAATTTTTTTCTGTACAGAGGACTGATTTCTGGGTCTAAAAGTCACACGGGCGGGTTTGGCCATCAGGATAGAGCATCATGTCTATCCAATCGGGTCCTTTGCATGTGTCACGTGCGTTGGCGGTCATGTTGTCCTCCGCGTCAGGCTGCCGCTTGCGAGTGAGTCAGATGATCCAATCTAGAAATCCAATATGACAGTATTTGCCGAGGTCAAACGAGCCCCCCTTTACGGAGCCTCGCACCCCCCCTGAGGGGCGCGCCCCACTATTTGAGAAGCACTGCATTAGACTGACCTATTGTTCCTGAAAGTGACAAATTTTCACAAGAAATCTGATAATTTTGTCCACCTGCAAAGCCCTTTTTTTCCCCTAGTGGGAACTCAATGGGGCAATTGCCTCAGATTTTTCACTTCGAGAAGTCTCCATCCAATTCAGTTTGGTAGCTGACGTCATTAGATGAATTAGCTTTTTTTCACTGGAGACAATAGAGCTTAAAGTAAGAATTATGAGACATCAGTTTCAAGACACACAAAAAAAAAACTATAGAAAAAAATTCCACTAAGCTTTGAGGTAAATAGAAATGAGACAAATGGCCATTAATTTAACATCTAAGCTAGCCTTTTCTAACCTTCAGCTTTCTTGGGTTTACAACTTCCTAATGAATATAAACATAAATTGAAAAGTATAACTTGCTAGAAGTGTTGTTATTTTGGTAACCATTCTGAAAACAATGAAGAGAGCAATGAAGAAATAGAGTGAGGAAGAAATGAAAAGAATTTCAAGGTCCTTGTTTTCTAGTTAGTTTACATTCCTTATAACCCTGAGAGTTAGTGAGGTGGGATTCTGTTCTCTATCATTTCTTATTGTCTACTAGAGATACAGTAGGCCAAATAAGCTGCTGAGCACATTCTACAAGTGAATATCATCACCAACAGCTTCTCCTTGGGATCAGAATGAGTAATCAGATAGATCACACTTTATATCAGATGTATTTATTTGTTAGATTTTTATCCCACATCTATTACTTTATATTAGTAACTGAAAAAAGCAAATATACATATTATTCCTTCCTCCTTGTATTTCCCAAATAACAACAAGCCTGTGAGGTGAGGTGAATTGAGCTAAGAGAAAATGACTAGCCCAAAGTCACCCAGGCAGACTTTCATGCCTAAAGCAGGACTAGAATTCACAGTTTCCTGATTTGGGAGAGGCCAGCACCCTAACCAATAGACCAAACTGGATCTCATTTCAAACCAAGTACTTTTAGTGAATATAAAATAATAATGGGTACTCTAACATGTGATCAAAGTCTGAACTACAGAATCAAAGAAATTGGCCCTGCTATTTATGCAACGTTCTTTCAAAAGAAAATCTTTTCCAAATGATTTGCATATGTATAATTTTTTTAAAAAAATATTATTCTATTTCCCCTAAATTCAGTGTACAACCAGGATGCTGGATGCAAATGTATGCTTCAACATTTGTAAGAGAGTTGCTTTTTTCTGATTACTCTTTTTGCTTGTTTGTTATTTTGTTCATCACATTTGTATGCTTTTGCATGCAAGGCTCTTATTGGCTTCCAACATATAAAAATGGTATTGCTTTGGTCTTGTACTAACATCTGAGCTTCTTGAGGGAGGGTTCATGTTTTACATACAATTCCTTTTCTTCCAGTTTTCTAATAGTTTTCAGTTTGGGGGGACGAGATGGAGGAGAGGAAAGTATACAACTGGTATCTCTTTATGTGGACAAAAATAAGAGTGTATGAATCCATTTGAATGTGACTCATCCTGCCATTTTATGCAGGGAAGTATTCCTTGCATATATTTCAAATGGCCGAAAGCAGATGGTGAGACAGTTTTGTTCTCTAACAGCCTTTTCAACTGAAGAAGCAGCACCCTGTGATGTTCTAGTTCCATATAAAAGATTAGCTTAAAAATTAATAAGTGGCATAATATTATTTATTGAAAATAGCAATTATTGCAAAGGTTATAGGGAACATGTACTGAGGTCCAAACTGAATACCAGCAAGTGCTGCTATGCCCAACATTGTGAATAAAAGATTATAAGATGAACTATTACAGTATTGAGTAAAACGTCAATGACTGTATTGATAGAAGCTTGTAGGGGCACAGCAATTATTTATTAGCACTTTCCTCTGTAAGCAGCCCTAGCTCTTACTTCAGTGAATGAGCAGCCATTGCAGTTACCGTATTTATTGGGAAGAAAAGAGCCATCAACAACATACAATTGGACAGCTGAGCTCAACCAATGCTATCCGTTAGTGTATGTTATAAATCCCTGTACTCTGCAATGAAATCAGCACTCTGACTCCACATATCTTTTGAACAGGCTCTGGGAACACCACCGCTGTGCTCACCCGAGCTTCCCAACCTCCTTCAGACAGGTGTTAACCTTGTAAGCTCACTATTTTGTTTTATTGAATGGTCTGACAAGAATCCCCCAGCAAAAACCTGCAAATCCCATTAACGAAGTCTTCTGGAACTCCAAACTATATTATTTGTTTATATCTCTATATATCTATATTTGTATTCTATAGCTACATTACTTTTTCAGTATAGTAAAAGGTATAACAAAGAAACAAAACAATAGAAAGTAAGAAAAATACAAAAAGAAAAAGAATGAAAATAATTGTGCCTTTTGCCTTTCTTTCTATAGAATAATTACCATCTTGCTCTTTTCTGCATCCTGTTGATCCCTTAATTCCCATCTACATCTTTTCTTAATCCTTACAAACTACTGTATGTAATTTGTTTATGGCTTTGTTGTTATTGTTGTTTTAAAAACTAACATCTCATGATAGCAGTGTTCCAATATCTCAGGGGCTGCCACAAAGAAGAGGGAGTCAAGCTATTCTCCAAGGCGGCTGAAGGCAGGACAAGAAGCAATGGATGGAAACTGATCAAGGAGAGAAGCAGCCTAGAACTAAGGAGAAACTTCCTGACAGTTAGAACAATTAACCAATGGAACAACCTGCCTGCAGAAGCGGTGAATGCTCCAACTCTTTAAGAAGAGACTGGATAGCCATTTGTCGGAAATGGTATAGGGTTTCCTGCCTGAGCAGGGGGTTGGACTCAATGACCTCCAAGGTCCCTTCCAACTTTTTTATTACTATTATTATTATTATTATTATTATTATTATTATTATTATTATTATTATTATTATCATCATCATCATCATCATGAGATCAAAAATTCTTGGTGCATTTGTGTGAGATATTAAGCAAGTTATTGAGGATGTCTGTGAGAATTAGCAATCTCATAGGTCATTTTAATTTTCCTGGATCCTTATGATTGTATAAAACAAAATGGTCGAAAAAGGTAATTACTGGCTTTATATCACCTGAAGTATGCTTCCGTAAAATGGTTTGTTTTTATTATTTGTTTCTTCTTCTTGGTTCCCATTTATTGATATATTTTGCTTGTGTTGTTTATTTTAATTTGGTTTTGCAAGTTTGTGTGGTTTTTTTAGTTCCCCATTTTGAGGAATCTTCAGTGTAAAGATTGATACATCTGTCTCTATCTCTCATCTCTCTCTTTCTGTCTATCTATCTACACACACACACACACACACACACACACACACACACACACACACATCAGTGCCAGGTTTCATGAAAGGAAGAATGGTTTCAAGCTTCTGATATAACTGTCAAAAATTGTATGCATGGACAGTCTCACATTGCCAGCAATGCGGATATGGCCTTTTACACCCCCTCTGGTCTGGGAACACGTTTCTAACAGTTTCACAGATGACCTTATGCATGGTCACATTCTCTCCATTTTATTTTATCTTAAACATCTATTCGAAAAACAAGCATTCTCACGTAAGGGAATACAGAATAAGGCACCACTTTAATCTTCAGTTTCAGCTCCTCTCTGCTCTAAAACTGTTTGTGTATTTCTGTGTGTGCGTGTGTGTGTGACTGTGTATGTGTGTGAGAGAAAGATATAGAATTTTTATTAATTTATTTTTCACATTTCTGAACCGCCCATCTCCCTCAAAGAGTTTTTGAAATTATTGCAGCTTCTGAAGGGGGAAGCATTTTGCTCCTTTTTCTGAGTTCCTAGATCTGTTGTAGAGAATTTGGATTAAGCACCCGTTCATCTCACATGTTAGCAAGAGGACAGCAGCAGTCCCTCTGAAAACTTCTCTGTTCCTCTCAGGACAAGGCTACCCCTCGGAGAGTTCTGAGAAAGAAGCTTTGTGAAATTTAATCATCCCTCCTCATCCAGAGCAAAACTGTTATCTTTACACCACAGAAAAGAGAACTTCCATGCTGGTTTCGAGAAGTCACACTGTACTGTACTTGCATGCCCTGTGCTCTCCAAGTTGATAACAAAGAACTAGTGTTTCATACAGTTGCTTAATTCCATAGCAGCATATTCTCTCTCCCACATACATATACAAGGTGTGTAGTGTACACAAATAGGCATTTTTCACCAATGTTTCTTTCTTTTGGGATGGAACATTATTTTCTTTTTTTTTTTTTTGTTAGAAATGTGAAGCTATTATTACATTGACAGAGCAGTCTTGCATTCACTGCTGGAGCTGTTTTTCCACATTGATCCATGACTCCCAGATTGTTCCATTCTCATAGTTGTTTCATTAACTGGCTCCTGTTTACACCTGATGAGCTGTTCCCACAGTAATAGCTCTCGGTTCATTGGGTCCATAAACAAGATTTCCTCTAATCAGTTTCTTCCTCTTCTAGTAAATACCATCATTAATATGAAGCAACATTATGTCAGAGATATTATGGGAAATTACCATTAAAATTAGCCAGTTTGACAAGTCAGTCAATATAGCTCTTAGTGGGTTGAAAATTTGCTGAGGTTCTCACATGCCAATGTTTCCCCAGTGCTCACCTTTAAGGTTCATGCATACATGATCTTTTGTCACATACATCAAAGATCTTCTGAAGGAATTACTTTATATTACTGCTTTCCCATGCACCAGTAACTCAGCACTCTCACTGAAAATGTCAGTGACTATGGAAATTGAAATGGACATTTCTTCCTTGCTCTCTCTCCACACCAACACTCTTTTTTATTTCATTCTTTCCTGATTATTTCCCTATTTGCTTCCTTTTTTATGACCACAACAATAGCTGTTTATCACTTAGATAGGTAATATTATAATCTGTTATGCAGTTCTATGGGCAAGCTTGTTCAGAAACAGGTTCTCTTTTTTCAGTGGAACTTTTTGGTTAAATGTGCACAGAATGGCAACTGCATCATAATTTGGTATGTGGAGAAAATGGAAAAAAGATATGGAAGAACTGTGCCTCAAATCTCTAAAAAAACCCCTTGTATTTTATCATAATAGACTAATTCATTATGCAGAATGGTAAGTGGTAAAGACACTGTGAGAAATGTGAACCCTATTCAGGATTGTCCATTGCTGATGTGGTAGTTCGAAGCCAGGAGCTTTTTTTGTGGGGTCACTTATATGTCTACCTATATCTGGGCATTCAACAACCTATATGGTTTTCTCTTGGAAATTGATGTTAAAGTTGTTGGGCACATTTGAGTCTTCCGGCAGATAAACGAGAAAGATAGGAGTGCGTTGCTCAGAATTTTTCTGTACTCTCTCATCAGTGCATCTTGCCATAATTATAGCTAATATATCTTGTCATGAAGATCACAGGCTGCTGTCCAATGTTGTGACTTCAAGGTCCTTTATATTTATCCCCTCTTATGTTTCTTCATTTTTAAATTGGATAGAATTTAAACAAACTTGGAAAAAGAGCAATAATAGAAAAGGCTGACCCTTATAGACAATGGACTATGCCAGTTTGGCATTATAGTCCCAAATATGATTTAGGAATTGAGTTTGGCTCCGATCCCCAAATAGTTGTTCATTCAAGAAACAGAATATCTTGAGATGAAAAAGGTTATATTTGCATTTGAATGATATGCAGAACACTATACAAAAATACTTTTTCAATCACAAAGGTACGTGTTACTTTTTGAAACTACTTTTAAGAGAAGAGCATTGTGGGAGTTAGATGTGATCTATGGGTTGTCTATCCTTAAAACAGAGGGCTTTGGAGGTTCTCAGTGTCCCCTATCTGTTGGTCATCTATTCAGCAGGAGGACAATGCTTGATTATGCATGGCTGGTCCAGCTGAGTAAAAAGCCAATGGCCAGACTCTGCTAGGCTTTTTTTTTTTTTTTACTTACAAGATAATTATGACACTCAATGAGAATATACAAAGAATGACTAGCTGAACAGAACAGAATGCAAATGGGAGTTGAAGTCAAAGGATAAGCCAGAAATGGTTCTTTTGCCCTTGTGTGGCTATATCAAACTTTTTTGGAAGAATCTGGTGTGATTTAAACAAAAAAGTGAGAGCATTAGGGTGAAAGTGCAGATGGCGACCATCAGACACTGAATCTGCCAGCCACCATTGTCCTTACTGTCGATTTGGAAGAAGAACACAGCTTTTGTTGGAATTTTGAGAAAGGCAGCAGAACTAGTATTTATTTCTCTAATGTAAGGGGAAGGGGCCTTAGAAGAGCTAAAAGCTGTATTTTTTTTAAAAAAAATGTTTACTGTAAACATGATCAATGCAAGAATTATGCTCACAAAACATTATTTCTGAAAAACAGAATTAATAGAATCTAAATCTTCAAAATCATTGAATTATTGAGTTTGCAGAAGGGTTTCACAAGAATTCTTGGAAGGCTGAAGATTTATGCTCTTTTAATCAGAAGCAGCAGCAACTATTCTGAAATCAGCATATTTTTGCAAGCTCACATTCACAGGCAATATGTCCACAGAGGGAAACCACAGTTATCTAGTGTTGGGAACAGCAGTTTTTCTACTCATTTTTATTTCCACTCACTGAGAACTCAAAGCTGGCTGAGATATCTATTGCTGCTTTAATTGTCATTTGAGCTTCCAAAGGCTGCAGAAACCTGAGTCAGGCAGGTACAGTGTTCAGTTCTAGGGGAAATTTACTTGAGAATAATAGATTTACCCAGGAGTAAGCTTTTTTGTCTGGTCACTATTTCAAGGTGACCAATAGGCCAGGACTGAGATTCTAAAGACAGAAGAACTAAAGCAATATCTGACCCAATTAGATTTATTTTTTTTTACTGATCCTCCTTGGCAGTCCAAATTTGTCCTCAAAACTGCATTGCACCTGTTCCTTTGGGAATACAACCCAATACTGTTTGCTTCTTTTTTGCTCTTTTATACTGTTTTTATACTGTTTCTGCACTCATCGTCTTTAATCATAATTGTTTATCCTTTGTATATCACCATTCAATACAGACTCAGAATAGTTTACAGCACAATTAACAAAGGCATCCATAGCAGTTAAAAATGCCCAACTGAATATAAATAAACAATCAAGAGCTAATCAAAGTCCCAATACTAAGGACAAGTTATAGTCATAATAATGATAATAATAATAATGAAAGATAAACAATCACAAAGCAAGTAAAATGATGTAAATAATTAAATCAATATCAAGTAAAGTGATGTAAATAATTAAATCAATATCAGTAATTCAAAGTGAACTGAATTAAACAAACAATTCAGTCAAATGCTCTTCAAAAACATTCTGTTTTGATTAACTTCCAAAGTGCTAGAAAGAATGATTTTAATTGCCTCGCTTAGAGGAAAAGGAAAGATAGAGCTACATGTCATGAGATAACAAGGATTTATTGCTCTAAGTCTCTGAATGAACTCACTGTGCAGCTTCAGATTGATATTGAAAAGCATGGTGATAAAATGAAGGTTTGCAGTACTCCACTTAATAAATATCATGGGATTAACTGGTTATCCCATAACACCATCCTATGCAAGCAAGCACTCAGAGATGTGTGAAACTATCAGATAAAATAAGTGAAACTAATTATCATCCACACCTAGTTTTGATCCCATCATTATACCTGCGTGCTGTGATGTGATGCGGTAGTTAAAGTATTAATCCGGCACTCAGGAACTCCATGTTCAAGTCAACCCACAACTATGGAAGCTCACTGTGTGACTTTTGGTTATCATTTTTCAATCTTCACGGAGTTTTTGTTGTTGCAATCTGTTGCAATCCCCCAGAGTCTGGAGACACATCATCCTAATGAATCTAACATCCTTGCAGAGAGGAATGCTGATTGTAGATCTAAATCTTGTCATCATCTTTAAGGCTGGAAATTTTATGACACTGGTGCTATATAAATATCTAAGCAGACAAAGAACCCAAGTCACAAATAGAAGTCACAAGCTGTTGTTAATGGTGTTGCTGGTTAATTGATTATGTTTTCTTTAAAGGGCAACAACTTTAACTGCAAAACTTTATTTATCATAAAGTTCTGGTAATCCTAGCAATTAACCCAGTTTTCAACACAGGATACACCTGCTTGATGTTTAAATAATGCAGCATGATTGTTGGGAAAGTATATTCTTTGTTCTTGCTACATTCTTCTTGGCATGAAAGCATTAAGCTATGAACAGCTATCTAATAGTTTTATGTTTAAATTAGGTGAAAGAGAGACAGAGAAGAAAGAAAGCAGTGAAATGAATAAATTTTGAATGTTCAGGTGTGATAACATAAATGAAACTTTTTTGTTATAAGTAAACACAGCACTGATGCATTTCTCAGCAGCAGCAAATTATTCTGTATCTTTTGAGAAAAATTACTAGTTTCAGCAGGAATAAGGGAAAGAACTATGTGACTTGTTTTAGAAAATGAGGGCCTTTTAGACTTAGAGTGCTATTATTAGTCACAAAAGATAGTGGGAAGGGACTTGTTCCTTTCTTTTATGTAATTATGAAGTAGCTTTTCTTCTGAAATCACAAGGAATTTCTGTAATTGCTCCCATCACATTGAGATGAGAAGTTCCTGTCTTCTGATGTTCTTTATCAGAAAGTACCAACACATGCCTTTATAATCTATATTAGTATTCAAACACTTCTATCATGAACTGTACATCTAGCAATCTGTACCTTAAAAATATGAATTATTCTCTAGGAGAAGGAGAGCAGAAAAGAGATGAGAGCAATTAAAACCTCTGTAGCCTGATTTCTATGCTCTTTAGAAGGTGATCCTCAAAGGAACAGGAAATGACTCTGCATTATCCCCTATTCCTATCCTTACTACTGCAAATACTA
The DNA here is from genome assembly GCF_016545835.1 of Crotalus tigris. Classification (NCBI taxonomy): domain Eukaryota; kingdom Metazoa; phylum Chordata; class Lepidosauria; order Squamata; family Viperidae; genus Crotalus; species Crotalus tigris. Next base: position 1,188,936 of record NW_024100597.1, on the reverse strand, counting down.
AATAAATAAAAATGTTATTCTTAAAACTACTTTAGGCAATGCTTACTGAACTGCAAGGAAGGCTTGGGAAACTGACATGGGGAAAAATATTTTTCAAGTAATATAAAGTGCAAGAACTTATGTTTCATTCTCAGCTGCTTCTTTAATACATTCAAAGCCTCTTTGGTACCCTAGCTCAGGTACACACACACACACACACACACACACACACACTATAGGACAGATGATATATATTATGATATGATATATGATATACGAGATATATGATATATATACATATTACATATACATACATTTATACACATAAACACACATTATATAACAGGTAGTCCTTGACTTACGACCATAATTAAGCCCAAAATTTTTGTTGCTAAGTGAAACCTTTGTTAAGTGAGTTTTGGCCTATTTTATGACTTTTCTTGCCATTGTTGTTAAGTGAATCCCTACAGTTGTTAAGTTAGTCATTCGGTTGTTAAATGAATCTGGATTTCCCATTGACTTTGCTGGTCAGAAGGTCACAAAACTATATCACTCGACCTTGGGACACTGCAATCAAGCATCTGAATTTTGATCACATGACATGGGGATTATGCAATGGTCGTAAATGTGAAAAATAATCATAAATCACTTGCCATTGTAACTTTGAATGGTCACTAAATGAACTGTTGTAAGTCAAGAACTATCTGTATCATAGATACATATACAAGTAGTTCTCGATTTACAACCATTTGTTTAGGAATCGTTCAAAGTTATAACAACACTAAAAAAATTAATTAATTATGATCGGTCATCGTATTTACAACTGTTGCAGCATCCCCTGGTCATGTGATCAAAATTCAGTCTCTTGGCAACTGACCTGTATTGATGACAGTTGAAATGTCCTGGGGTCATGTTATCATCTTTTGCAACCTTCTGACAAGCAAAATCAATGGGGAAGCCAGATTCACTTAACAACCTTGTTACTAACTTAACAACTACTGTGACTTAACAACTATGGCAAGAAACATTTTAAAAATGAGGCAAAACTCACTTAACTGTTTTGCTTAAGAACAAAAATGTGGGCTCAGTTGTGGTCATAAGACAAGGACTACCTGTACATACATACATATCCTATTTCCTATGCACCCAGAGACACAGACAGACAGACACTTCAGATATAATTTTCCATGCTTCTAGTATGCCTGAACATTATTGTTTCATTTAGATAGGCCTTCCCTAACTCAGTTCCATCCACAACCCCTGTCATTCCCAGCAAGCAGGGCCCAAGCCTGGAATTCTGAGAGTAATTGTTCCAAAATGTCTGAAGGGCTTCGATGTAAAAGGCTGACTATATTTTGTTTCAGACAACACCGACTCTCTTAGGAAGGACAGGTTCTTTCATACACACTGAAGGAAATAAATTTCCCTGCACCATCACCCCATTCATAAAGCAGCAGAGGAAAAGACTGATCTATCCAACAGAAGCTTTATTACTATGTTTCCCAGCTTCATCAACTTTAAGTTGTGTAGACTTCAACTTCCAAATTTCCCCAGCCAGCAGAGAATTTTGGGAATTGAAATCCACATCTTTAAGCTGCCGAGATTGGGACATGCTGTTCTGTAAGATCAGAGGAATATTTTTTTAATCATTTGATCTTGGAAACTTTAATTAGAGTTATTTGAGGATGGCACCTCTGCATATAAAGCAGATGCTTTACCACTCAGCTATGTTCTTTCCTTAAGATTAAATCCCCAAGATGTCTATGCTACAAATTAAAGCCTCTATGGCAGTAATGGCAAACCTTTTAGAGACCGAGTGCCCCAAAACTGCCCTGCCTGCAGGGCCACCCACTGCCTCCATGACCTGCCATAGATCGCCCAGATGGTCCAGCAGTGCCATGGCTGCCATGCCCTCCACCTGCGCCCCGCAGCATCATCTGTGCGCGATGGGGCATGAGGGCGGAATCTTGTCCCCGCTGCCTGGCTGCCATGTCCTTGGCTGTGCTGCTCCATGCAGGCTGCGCCCAGGGGCGATTCCTCCAGGGCGGCTGCTGCTGAGGGAGATGGGGCTGAGGCAACAGCACGTGTGCCCACAGAGAGGGCTCTGAGTGCCGCCTCTGGCACACGTGCCATAGGTTCGCCACCACTGCTCTATGGAGTCACAGCTTCAATACAAATTGTGCTGGAAATTGCAGGTTGGGTGTTTAGAATCTCACGGTATTTATAATCATATTTATAAGGTCCTAAGAGGTTATTTAAGCCTAAACTTGTTTTTCTACAACTGGTGAGAAGGAAGTCATTTTTTTAAAAAAAACTCAAAAACTCCCAACACCCAATCCTGCATACCAGTCATATTGATTTCACGCATATTATTGTGATTTATCTGTCAGTGTTCTATCCAGTGACAAGGAACATGAAGAGCAACAACAGGGGAACAGGAGATAAGAGCAAATAGAATTAGGTCTGATAAGAGAAGAGCACAAAACCTTTAGCTGCAAATAAGGCAATGAAAACATGCAATAATAGCATGGACTTCATTCAATAAAGACCTTATTTCTAACTAAATAATTGCAAATGCTTTGCATTAAGAAAACACAGATGTCCATTTATTTTGTTTATATCTAACCTTTAGTTGAATTCAAATTGAGCAGCTCCGATTCATACAACGTGCTTAACTAGGTCAAGAGCTTAGGGAATCATGTAAACACCTAATCAGCAGTGTGGGATAGAGGGAGATAGTTTTAGATCTCCATGTAGTCTTGGGACTGTTTGAGCCTAATTAACTCAGCTCCAATTAACGAAGTGATGCAAACAGCATCAAACAATTCTAAAACAGGCTTCTAAGGAGCCATCTTTCTATCTCCTGTTTACATTGCACCTTTTCAGCTACCCAGAGAACAGCAGTGGGACAAGAAAAAAGAAAAAAGCTTTGGCTAAACATGGTGCTGGTTTCAGTTGGGCCACTTTGAATATTGAAACATTTCCTGGGAAGGAAGCCAGAAAGTAACAGCTGCTCAGCTTCCTGTATGGTAGATGGGAAGGTAAAAAACACTGACCCTTCCTGATTCATGATTGACCGGATCATTAATATTATATACTGCTGGCACACAAGTTATGTCAATTAAATACAGAGCATGGATTTGGTCCATTGTGTCATTGGAACATGGCCAATATACCTCTTTTTAAAGTTTCATTACCATTTGACTCCATCGTTTACACCTTTTCCCCACTGTAACTGTGCACATTTCCCTAAAGGGAAGTGACTCCCTGCCTTTTCCCAAAAAAGAACTAAGCTAGTGGTTCTCAACCTGTGGGGGTCCATGAAGGGTTGAAAAAATGTTATAATTTAAATCTTAAGTCTTGAGGGTCAGTGGCCATCAAAGATATTTAAAGGGGATCCATGGTGAAGAAAAGGTTGAGAATCACTGGACTAGGCCAGGGCTTTTCAACCGGTGGTATGCGTACCACCTGTGGTACATTAGCACATGGCAGGTGGTATACGGCCCTGCTCAGCCAAGTGTAGTGGGGGAGGGAACGAGCCAGCACAGCGCAGGACTTACTGTGAGAGAGTCCTCCAGAGCTGCAGAGTGGCTGGGGAGAGGCAAAGGCCCCAGGCTCACTTCCTGCTCACCCAGATGAGAAAGGAGGAGGGGGGCCAGAGATAGGCGAGGTTATAAAAGGAGGCAGTTTGGGCAGGAGAGGGAGAGAGAAAAAAGAGGTGGAGTCAGTTCTAGCTGCACTGAAGGGAAAGAAGGAGGAGGGTGGGGAGAGATGAGATCAAGCAGGCCGGCCATGAGCTGATCTACAACTTTTGTGGCAGCTACCCATGCTGGCAGCAACAGGCAAGAAACGCAGTGGGGGAGGGGTTGCCCTCCATGAGGAATAAAGAAAGGCAGCAATGAAGAAAGGCAGCATCAGCTGGAGGTGAGGCAGGGAGGGAGGGAGGAAGGGAGGGAGAGAGGGAGATGAAGAGTGGAAGGATTCTTCTCTGCTTTTGTGACTTTGAATTTCTGGGATTTGTGCAATGTGGGCTTTGTGTTCTTAAGGAACTTTTGGCAATTTCTATTTGGCTAATGGCTGATGTCTCATGTTAGCTTCTATTAGCTCTGCTATTGTTAGCTGTAATTTTGCTGCAAGGGATTTTGAAATATTTTTCTCCTGAATGGATTTTGCCTGTAGCATTCCTTTACTTATGAATGGAGCCATTTGGGGAGGCTGCCTTAGCCAGCAGCCAGTACTTACTACATTTTTTTTCTTCCTTAAGTGCCAGCTGCCAGCTCCTTAATTTCCCTTTCTAGCCGGTAGCTAATTCTTAAAGGGGAATGCGCCTTTTTAAGCTAGATCCCTCTGCGGCTTGTCTTTGCTGTCTCTGGAGGCTTTTCCTTGTTGATGAATATATGGAAGAGGAAAAATGTGGGTTTTTTTTTTTCAAATTCTTCCTTCAGAAAAAGATGGGCTTGAGAAAGAGGGAGGCAGGGAAGGAAGGAGGAGGGAAGGAAGTCCCATTTAGCACTTGGCCACCAGCAATCCTGCCATTTACTTTGCTTGTCAAAAAGTTGCAAAAGGGGATCACATGACTCTGGGGCACTGTGACTATCATAAATATGAATCAGTTGCCAAGCATCCAAATATAAATCACATGACCCTGGGCATGCTGCAATGGTCATAAGTGTGAAAAATGGTCATAAGTCATTTTAACTTTGAACAGGTGTTGGTTTTTTTGGATCATCAAGTTTTTGACACCTTACTTGGTGATTCTCGAATATTGCCATATCCTAAAAGTGGTACAATCGATGAAAAGGTTGAAAAGCCCTGGACTAGGCTATTCCTTTGCTGCAGAGAAACCTAACAATATTTTCAACAGACTTGTCCATAAAGGAATTTGGAGACCACAACACAGTGCAGCAACTGTGTAATGCAAAGATGACAAACATATTGTAGTTTGTTCCTTTATGCCCTAAGTACATGGAAGCTTATGCCCTGTTGTCTTTAATATTTTGACTGAAATAAAAGAAAATTTGCCCAACAGTCCTAAAAACAGTAAAATATGAATTTTAGTGATACACTATGATTTAAATGTAAAACATGAAGTAATTATAATGTGATTATGAATGTACTCCGAGAGATCTAAAAGGCCAAGTCGAAGACAACCATCCTGGAAATAATCTATCCAAGTCCTTGCTAAGAGGACTGATGTAATAAATATATGAAATGTATGAGAAATAATTTAAAAAAACCCATTTTGACAAGTGCCATCTCTAATAAAATAGTTTATGTATTGTATATATCCAAACCTGGAGGGCAAAGAGAGAATCGTATCTGCCATTCCCAAAGTAGGGAATCTTAGGAATCTTAAGTAATTCTTAGGTCAGATGAAAAGTTCTCTTTTTTAAAAAATAAAAAACAATCCCTCAGATCAGAGTTCAGATGTGCTCAGTCAGCAATGTTGAAAAAAGAAATTAAGAACAAGAAGAGGGGGGAAAATGTTCTATAATGGAAGTCAAGCATCACAGAAGAGAAGCTGGCACAGAGATGAAGGAAATATTCCAGTAGGAAAATTCAGAGAATAAAATGTCTGTTTCTCTACAGTATCTGGTGGCAAAAGCAGGACTACAAGTTCTACAAATCTGATACCTAACAACTTCATGAATGAAGGTGAATATACGTGTCCCAAGATAAGAAGATAAGACAGAAAGCCAAGATAACAAGATAAGACAGAAGGCCACCTGAAGAGACTCGAACAGGGGTGTCAAACTCAATTACATTGAGGGCTGCATCAGCATTGCGGTTGTCCTCGGGGGGCCAGGTAGATGTGGCCAGGGTGGGCGTGGCCTACTGGGTGGGCATGGCCAGCTCTACATTGTTCGCGTCAAGGGTGCCTGTGGGGCCTGGGCAGGAGTGGGACAGATCTGAGGATCTCTGGCAGAAGGAAATGGGATCAGGGCAAGCACCAAGGCATGGTCCAATGGAAGAGCCTGCTGAAACCTCCCCCAGAGCCCATCAAGCCAGATATGTGAAGTAGGTGAGGGCCATTTGCTGGCCACTTCCAGACATGGTGCATTTCTTCATTCCTCACAAAGGGTGACACCTCCCCAGCATGCACCCAGGGGATGGGGGCGATGCAGCAGGGGCTGGTTTTTCACTGTTTCCAGACGGCCTCGTGGAGCTAAGACTGAATGTGTTTCAGCATAGAGGACCACCACAATATTGTACATTGGCTCCCAGCCAGCCGGGGCCAGGGCCAAGGCAGCGGGGGTCATTCCCTCACTGTTTCCAGGATGGCTTCGCAGGCCACATGAAATCATGTCGCAGGCCGCATCCGGCTCCTGGGTCTTGTGTTTGACATATCTGGACTAAAAGCATTTGAAATGTGGATTTACAGGCGGCTGTTACGTATAAGCTCGGTTGACAAGAACAAAAATGAGGAGGTGATAAGCTGCCTGGGAAAGCCAAGGGAAATCATCAAAACAATTAAAAAATGAAAATATTTCGGACATGTGATGCAACACCCAGAATAATACGGCATACTCCGTTTAATCCTCCAAGGAAAGATTGAAGGCAAACGAGGTCCAGGCAGAAGAAGAACATCGTGGCTTCAAAATCTAAGGGATTGGTTTGGACAAAACTCAGCAGCACTTTTTCATGCGGCTGCTGATAAAAACAGGATTGCCAACATGATCGCCAACATCCAATAATGGATATGGCACAAGAAGAAGAAAGAAGATAATGTTGCAGGATCCAATCTGGGTCAATCACTGGGACCAAAGGTTTTGTTTTCCAAGCTTTTGGACTTGTGCTGGAGCCCATTCTCAGGGAACTTCTCACTCACTTTCTAGTGAGAGAGAAGAAGTTCCCTGAGGATGGACTCCAACACGAGTCCAAAAGATCAGAAGACTAAAACTCTGGTCCTGATGACTGACTCAGATTGGATCCTAGCAACTTCATTTAACCAAATATCTCTAGGACGCTTTACTTCTGGCCAGTTCCTTAAACATTTTTTAATCAGACTGATTGCTATTTATGACCAAGATAACAATAGTTTGATCCACTTAAAACAGATTTCATATTGTTTAATGCTAGACCAAAGCTTTGAAAATTGTTCTGTTCTACCCTTAGTTACCACTCTCCTTTTGACCCCTTATCAAAAAATGATAAGCATGTACCGGTAGTTGCTCACTTCATTTGTTCTTCTTGGCAGTAATTGGAGTAAACAATCACTCTAAATATGTCATTCAAACCATGAAGAAAGAAAAGATAATCCTATAATAATATTTTATTAAATCAAACATGCCCTTAGGAAAATGGGAATTCCTAAACATTGCATTGACCTTATATAAAACCCACACAGGTCACGAAGTTACAGTCTGGACAGAATATGATGAAACAGACCAACTGCAGGTCAGCAAAGGAAAGAGACAAGATTGTGCTAAATTTTTGATGCTCTTTGAGGTTGGTTGTTCATGACACCTAGTTGGGTAATGAAATGTCTCCAAGCAAACAACAAAACTCAGAGAGCACCAAGGACTCTACAGTTCAACCCTGAGTTACATATACTCTCTTATATTGAAATTGTTTGCTGAATCATAGGGAAGCTGGATTAGAAAACAAACATAATTTTAAAGCTACAGGAAGAAACATCAAAAGTCTGGGCTATACTGATGACATTGCCCTGATAACTGAAAATGCAAATTACCGGTATCTGGAAGCTCTAATAACAAAAGTCAAGGAGCATGGTGTAAAAATGAGGGTAAGATGAAATATAAAGAAAATTATACTAGTGGCAATGGATAGAAATTGGCTTTAGGATTGGCAGTGAAGATGTTAAAGAGGTAGACAGCTTCTGTTCTTTAGCACTGTCTCAACAGTAAAGGAACCAGCAGTCAAGTAATATATTGCAAACTAAACTTTGGTAGAATAGTAATGAAAGCCCTAGAAAAGATATTTGCATGCTACGATAAGTCTATACTCTATAACAGTGGTTCTCAACCTATGGGTCATGACCCCATTTGGGGTCGATCGACCATTTCACGGGGGTCGCCAAACCCCGCTCTCCGCCATTTTTTTTCCCTTTTCTAACTGTTCTACTTCCTTATTTGGCTATATAGAAAGTGCTGTTCCTGCCTCCCTCCTCCTTGCGCATGCGCAGCTTTTTTCTATTTAAAGTTAGGAAGTTTCGGTTTCGGAGCACGTGGAGGAAAGCAATACAGAGGACAAGCGAGAGAGAGCAAGCAGCGGAAAGCAAGAGAGAAAACAACTAAAAACAGTAAGTTTCCTCTCTGGCCTGCCGCTGAGCTTCCTCTGCTTAGCAGAGGAATATATGTACTGTATTTTCCGGTGTATACGGGTACTCTCTAATTATTTCAGTGGAGTTTAAGTTTGTAGTTCGTTTTGTTAAAGTTAAATAAATGAATCAAAAATTCTTGCATACTTATCTCTCTAAGCGTCAAGGATCGCAAAGCAACATGAGCCCCAAATTACTTTTGTGCATCAATTTCTCACTATTTCCCATTGTGCCAAGGCAAGGTTTTTTTTTTTTTTTTGCATCGTATCGTAGAAATCCCCTCATTTTCCCTGCTGCCCAGCCGCTTCTCTCTTTGTTCCGGCCTCTCCCCTCGTCGCCTGCTGCGCTCTCCAGACTACTGTTTTGGGCTCGTCTCGCCACCACCCCCTCCCTCACTTCTGAGTGCCACCTCCGCCTCCGGAGCCGACCCTCCCCTCTGCCCGCTGCCCTGGTCAAGTCCCTTCGCGCGCTCCACTCACCACTCGCTTCTGTCCATTCAGGGCTGTTTGCACTCTGCTCCTCGTAGCCACCGATGCCGCCTCCTCGCCATGTCCCAGCGCGGCGCTCCTGCTGGTGCACGCTCCACTCCCCGCTCGGCTTTAGGCGCCCTCCATCCCCGAGGCGCACGCCAAACGCACCACAAGGATCGAGTCTCTCTCGGGGATGGAGGGCACTTAAAGCCGAGTGGGGAGTGGAGCGTGCGCCAGCAGGAGCGCCGCGCTGGGACATGGCGAGGAGGTGGCGGCGGTGGCCACGAGGAGCAGAGCGCAAACAGTGCTGAATGGAGAGAAGTGTTTCTCTCCATTCAGCGCTGTTTGCGCTCTGCTCCTCGTAGCCGCCGCCGCCTCCTCGCCATGTCCCAGTGCGGCGCTCCTGCTAGCGCACGCTCCAATCCCCGCTCGGCTTTAGGCGCCCTTCATCCCCGAGGCGCACACCAAACGCACCACAAGGATCGAGTCTCTCGAGCTCGACCTACCAGCAGGAGCGCCGCGCTGGAACATGGTGAGGCGGCGGCGGCTATGAGGAGCAGAGCGCAAACAGCGCTGAATGGAGAGAAACACTTCTCTCCATTCAGTGCTGTTTGTGCTCTGCTCCTAGCCGCCAACGCCGCCTCCTCGCCATGTCCCAGCGCGGTGCTCCTGCTGGTAGGTCGAGCTCGAGAGACTTGATCCTTGTGGTGCGTTTGGCATGCGCCTCGGGGATGGAGGGCGCCTAAAGCCGGCCACGGAGTGAGGAAAGTGGGGTCAGGATGATCTGGAAGCTGAGGCAGGCAGGAGCCATGGAAGTGCAGTCGGTATCTGAGCCGTCGGTGGCAGTGGCAGCGGGGGCAGTGGCCCCCGGCACCAGAGCTCTCCCTTTGGAACCGGCAAAGGATACGGACCGCCAGCTGCGTCTTCGCCTCTGTATCCTCAACCGAGCAGGATTACGTGGGCACCCTGCGCTTCCTGCAGTCGGTAAACACCGGGGCTCCGGAGGGTATGCCTGGACTCCAGAAAGGGGAGGGAGTCACTGGGGCAGGCAAAAGATTGCGTCAAGGAAGAGGAAGGGCAGCTGTGCATCTGCTGCGGCGATGGGACCCGCGGCAGCCACTTGGCGGCCACGCCCACCCAGTAGCCACGCCCACTTGGTGGCCATGCCCACTTGGTGGCCACACCCACTCGGTAGCCACGCCCACTCAGTGGCCACACCCACTCGGTGGTCACACCCACTCGGCGGCCACGCCCCTGGGGTCACCACAACATGGGGAGCTGTATTATGGGGTCACGGCATTAGAAAGGTTGAGAACCACTGCTCTATAACTAAGGTAAAATCATACAGAGAACAATTTTTCTTTTGTTATTTTATGGATACAAAACTTGGACTTTGAAGAAGCAGGCTAGAAAAAGTATTGATACTTTTGAACTTTGATGTTGAACAAAGACTTCTAAGAAGATGGTGGTGGTGGTTTGTTCTCTGAGCTTGCTGTTTGGCTTCCAAACATTTTGTCATCAGGCTAGATAACATCCTCAGTGGAACTTTGGTTAAAGTGTCTTGTTTCAGTTCTCTTCCGCTTTTATATAGTCTTGTGTGTTTAAATAATCTTAACCATCATCTCTACATGGTTGTTTTCCATCATCACTAATTCCTAAGAAGAGTTCAGGGAGACCCAAGAAAATAAACAAAAGGGTTGTAGAACAAATCCATCCAGAGTACAAAAGGCCTGGCTCAAATTATCATATTTGGACATATTCTGCAAAGGCCCAGCTCTCTGGAGAAGTGTAGAAAGCTGGGAAATGTAGAAAGAAAGACAAAAAGAGGATAAGCAGCACCAAGATGGATGGATTCAGTTATGGGTGCAGATGTGAAGGAGCAGATTATGGACAGATCATCCTAGAGAAAATCTATCTCTATGTTTGCTAAGAGTCAACACCACTTGATGATACATAATCAATCAGATATGACATGGCAATTTCTGCAGATTACAGGTAGTCATTGACTTAAAGCCAGTCACTTAAGGGCTATCTGAAGTTATGATGATGATGGTAGTAATAGTAGTAGTAGTAGTAGTAGTAGTAATAATAGTAATAAAGTTGGAAGGGACCTTGGAGGTCATCGAGTCCAACCCCCTGCTCAGGAGGAACCCTACACCATTTGGACAAATGGCTGTCCAGTCTCTTCTTAAAAACTTCCGTTGTTGGAGCATTCACCGCTTCTGGAGGCAGGTAGTTCCACTGGTTAATTGTTCTGTCAGGAAGTTTCTCCTTAGTTCTAGGTTGCTTCTCTCCTTGGTTTGGAGAATAGCTTGACTCCCTCTTCTTTGTGGCAGCCCCTGAGATATTGGAACACTGCTTTCATGTCCCCCCTTGTCCTTCTCTTAGTTAAACTAGACATACCCAATTCCAGCAACCGTTCCTTATATATTTTAGCCTCCAGTCCCCTAATCATTGTTGCTCTTCTCTGTACTTCAAAAAAGCTACTCACAACCTGTCCTCAAAGTTACAACTACCATTTCCCCCCCCCCCCAATTCATATGATCCCATTTCAGGAGCTAGGCAATAGCTGCCATTTATGATTGTTTGCAGCATCCACAGTCAGAGGACAACAATTAGTAATTTTTTTGCTGATTTCAAGCAGGAAAGGCAAAAAACACCCATTGGATATGCTGGATTTGCTTAATAACCACGTGGTTCACTTGATGACCATGTAATTCACTTTAAAAACCATGCTGTCTCATTTAATGACCATTATAAAAAATAGTTGTAAAATTGAGTCTGGTCACATACATGGTGCCTCAACATATGACCTCAATGATTTATGACCAAAATCCCAGACTCTATTATGGTCATAAATTGAAGAGGATCTATAAATATTGTTAATGAATCAAAAGTAGATGGCAAATTTTCAAAGATGCAAAATAATAAAATAAAGTAACATTTGATTTTTATATTTTGTCTATCTCAAAGGAAAACCACCTTTTGACAGAGTATTAAGTTTCAGCATAGCCATGTAAGGAAAATGATAGAACCATAAAGTTTAGGCAAAGCTAAATGCTATGTCAAAGCAGATTTCAACTTACTCTTATTTCTTTCTTTGTTTCTTTCACTAAGCTAAGTACTTTACTAAGCCCATTCAGAATGCTCCTGAACTGCTCCTTATCTTCTGATGAAGTGCATTGCACTTCATAAAAATATATGCTTTTTAAGGAAATGTGTTAGTCAAAAAATGTGCTACTAGACTCTTTGTGATCAGAACAATTCAGCAAAATGTTGTGAGGGGTAATCAGGGGGGCTTCTCCAGGTGTAATATTTTTCCAGTAAAGTAACACAATCTCTTCTAGCTGCAGGAAAGCAACTTCTCTGTCAGCTTTATGGCAGTGATTTAAGTTCCAGGAATCTGTTTAGGAAACCTCCCTACATACTGAACTACAGAAAATCACTCTCTTCAGCTCTGCATACTTGACAGAAAAGAGATGAAATCTCAGGAAGTGGTAGCTAATGGGTGAAGATTTTGGAGACTATATGGTGTCTGGCTAAGTTAGTACCTAGATGTGGATATCTCCATAAATAGCAATAACTCTTAGACTTATATACAGCTTCACAGTACTTTACAGCCCTCTCTAAATGGTTTACAGAGTCAACAAATTGCTCCTAACAATCTAGGTCCTTAATTTATCGACCTCGGAAAGATGGAAGGCTAAGTCAATCTTGAGCTAGTGAGACTCGAACTGCTGAACTTCTAGCTGTTGGCAGTCAGCAGAAGTAGCCTGCAATATTGTATTCTAACCATTGTGCCACTACTGTTGTAGATTTAAGATGGAGGTTAAAAAACTCCAACTGCTCAAAGAAAGCAATGGTAACCTGCTTTTGTAACATTTTTAAGAGAATAGCATTAATACGGAGCCACCAGGAATTAAGTCTTACTTGAAGACATTTTCTTTTGCTTTAGAGAAAATTCTGTCGCATCTCCTGTTCTTGCTTAACTAATTTGGTACTAGCCAAATGTGGCATGGTGCTACCAGAATTGGGAAGTAGAGGGACCTTTTCAAAATATCCCAGCAAAGTAACCAATAAGACATTGACATTTTGTCAGAATACTCTGACATATTGCCCAGTTTTGGATATTCTGTGTTTTAGTGCACTTCCATTATTGAAGTAAGCTTGTATACTCAATTTCCCAGCAAAATCAACATTTCTTCATCATGGAAACCATTTGTTCTTTCAGACTAGATGAATTACAAATAATAGGGAACAATGAAGTGAACAAATAGAGGAAATCCTTTATTGACCAGATTTTTTTCCCCATCTAAATGCTCACTTGTGTAAGAGCTGAAAAAACAGTTTCTTACAGTTATGCTGCGGTGTGTGTTAGACTTCTAACGTGACAGTCTGGCAGTGAGACAAACTTTTCAATTGTGTTGGGAAGTCTGTCAGCTTCCGTTTTGTGAAAGACTAGGGAGATCTGGCTGGTTTTCATAGTTATAGGATGCTAGGAAATGTTATGAGGAAGCAAACATTAGCAAGCTGCAATAGTGCTATCAGGGTTTTAATGTGGGAGGTGATAGGATGCGCAGCATTGCACAAATACCTCTTATCAAATAAAGAAGGGACTTTCACAGAGGAAGAAAAATAATCTCCTACGGAAAAGAGCTACTGGGTTCTGAAGGAAATCAATGACATCTGCTTCACAGCATGCAGAAGCCATGCCAACAGTTTTGCCTGCAGAGAGGAAACTCACAAAAAGTTGTGTGTATGTTCAGTCAGTGGGTGCCACCACTTCCTCCCATGCTGCCTGATACAGGCCATGCTATACACAGTGTGTGTCTATTTAAAACGTTCTTCCCCCACCCTACCCTACTTTTCCTTTAAACTTTGCAAAGTCCATACCAGCAGCACAAATTCTTAGATTGATGAGTTGTGTAAAAAATAGTGAACAGCATTTGTTTTTGTTGCTTCTACTTCTGTTTTAGTTCTGAGGACATAAAAATAGTATTTTTGTTAGTTCCATGGAAAAAAAGAAAGCTAGGCAAATATTTGGCCATCGTTTCTGGATTTCATGTGAGATGGCAGACTGACAGTTTGTTTTTCCTTGCAGTAGCCATCTTGGTCTAGTCCCAGTCTCCCTAAATATCTCCAATGATCTAAGCTCAACTATTGCCAAATGTTAAGATTTTAGTCCTCAAAGTTTCACAGATGTTTTGCTGTTCTTGCCTGTTAGATCATACTGCATTTTCTTTCCTTCTGAAGCATCAGAATTTATTATAGGTTTGTCCTTACAATAGATTTAACTGAAGAGTACACTCTGGAAGATGTATACCTAGAAGAAATATACCCAGTATCTGAGGGGCCACCATAAAGAAGAAGGAGTCAACTTATTTTCCAGAGCACCAGAAGGCAAGGCAAAAACAATGGATGGAAACTAATCAAGGAGAGAAGCAACCTGGAATTAAGGAGAAACTTCTTAACAATGAGAACAATTAACCAGTGGAACAACTTGCCTTCAGAAGTTGTAGGTGCTTCATCACTGGAGGTTTTTAAGAAAAGACTGGACAGCCATCTGTCTGAAATGGTATAGGGTCTCCTCCTTGAGCAGGGATTTGGACTAGAAGACCTCCAAGATCCCTTCCAGCTCTATTCCGATTGATTAAGTAGCTAAAATAGAATATCTTGTTTAGATACTGCTCAAGTTGTAGATGATCAGTGAGACAGAATAATGTCCCAGGTCCTCTCTCTGTGATGTGGGACTGAGCAACATGATACCTATACAAGGATATCTTTGGAGGAAGGAGAGGTAGATGCACCAGATGCAAATGACTAATTTGTGTCATCTTGGTGATGCAATCATAATGTGTGCATCGTTGTAGCTTTTCCCAGATGCCTATATGCCTTTAGTCCAGGGGTGTGAAACTGCCGGACCGCGGGCTGGATGCATCATAGCGAAACCACACCAACCCCATTGCCGGCAATGGCAAAAAAGCCACAATACATCCCAACACGTCACATGATGTTGCGAGTTTGACACCCCTGCTTTAGTCCATAAATATTGTGTATCTCCATTGCAAATTATCTGATAACTCCCAAAGTGAAATAAAAATTTTAAAATTAAAGCAGACAGAACTCCCTTTATTTGACCCCTTGTGAGAAAGCTCTCAAAATTCAATATTCTCTCACCAGATTTTGCAATTTGCACTGAGGATGTTACCTACACAGAGAACAAAATGTCTGCAAGTAAACAGCCAAGGTCAGAGAGCACCAAGTACTCCACAAGATTTTGGTCATTTTTTGATTGGCACACAATTGCTCCTGCTTCCTTCAAAGACTCCTTTAAGCACAGACTGAACTTATTCAAATCAACATCAGTTTTCTTCATATTTTTACTGTAACTCCTTATATCTGCAGATCAAGTTCTTTTAAGAACACAGTAGTGAGGATATCACAAGAAAAAAAAAAATTGCCGGCCCAGTGTTGTGATATGCAATATTAACTTTTCCATCTATGCTGAGTACTTTAAGCCTCAGACCTTAGAATAGCCCCTAATTTTCAGGGGTACCATAGTAATTTATTTTTCATTGCTCTTTATTCCTGTTTTCAAGATAGGGTATTTTTTTTTTTAAAAAAAAAAAGTTCATTCCATGCATGTAACAGCAGCATAATTGTGGAAAATTCAGCAAGTGTAGCTTTGCTCAGCACTTCAACTCCATCCAGAAAAAAAACTTCAACTCTGAAATTTTGCTTGTCATGTTGATGTTAGACACACAGCAGCCCTGCCAGACATAAGCCAGTGACTGATTTGTCAGTCATTCTCAATGCAAAGTGAAACCGACTTGTTTTGTCTGTTCTTTGTCTTCCCCAAGTGTAAATTGCAAATATTTTCAGGAGCTTGCTACCACCTGCAGAATGAATACAAAACATGAGCTTCGGTATCTCCAATAAAATAACAAAACATAAGGGGAAAGCATTGGAATGCCTGTTCCGCTTAGAGGTGTGTGAAGTGATAGGAGCTGATTTCCCAAGGCTGCAGAATAGCCAGAATGTTTTGCTGCTTGCAACTCATGATTGCTGGTTTGTTTCCAGTCCTGTATATTACTCAGCCCAGTGTGCTGGGTTTTTGCACAGAAATGCATGGCTGGGTAGATGTTACCTGAATACAGTTAGATGGAGAATTAGTTGCATTAGTAGTAACAATTAGTCTTCAGACATGTTTTTGTCTGCAGAAACAATGAAAGGCTGGACTGATTTTTCTTTAATTCTGAAGCATTCAGCAGGCTCAGAAATGTTGCAAATGGTCCTGGGCAGACCAAAAGCTGCCTGGGACCAGACTGGCTGTCACCAGCCTTGTGCGCATGCGCAAGGCGTGAAAACAGCCAGCTTCTTGTTGGCTGACACTGTCCGGGTTCAGGACTCTATAAAAGGCCTGTGTGCCTTTTGGTTCTTGCTTGGTTGTAAGGAGAAGATCAATAAAGAGATTACTTGTTCATCATGTGTCTTCGTCAATTGCCTAAGAACCAAATACATAAAACTGGCAACGAAGATGGATTTCCTGCAAGCAAAAGAAACAAATAGGACTCACCAAGAAGGTCCAAAGACTGGGAAGACGGTGTCCTGCATTCACGACTCAGCCTGCCAGTACAGCATCGCTGTAGGTGAGCTCGGCAAAAGGACCCTTTCCCCAAATACTAGCTTCCAGGGAGGCAATTAGCGAAGGCCGTAACGGTTTACAATGTCGAAAATTGGCTGCTTGACGGACTTTGATGTCTCCCACCCAGAGAGATGGAATTCGTATGTAGCAAGGGTGGAGAACTACTTTAAAGTGAATCAAATCAGGGAAGATGGCCTGAAAGTGGCAACTCTTCTGTGCAGCTGTGGCTAGGAAGCATTCGACATTGTTGAAAATCTGGTGGCCCCTGCACTTCTGGAGTCAGTAACATACGCTGACTTGAAGAAGATGCTGAAGGAACATTTCCAGCCTAAATTGTTTGTCATCGCTTGGAGGCACACGTTCGAGCAGAGAGACAGAGGCCAGATGAATCTGCTGTGGACTTCATCGCTGCCTTAAGACAAGCGGCCAGGCTTTGTGAGTTCAAGGACCTGGAAGAGAGGCTGTGAGATCATTTCATATGTGGCCTATGAAGTATAGAACTGCAACAGAAGATCTTCGTGAAAGAAGAAGTATCGTTTCAAGATGCCTTAAGAAAGGTTGCAAGAGGATGCTCGAGAAGATTCAGAAGCAGATCCTGAAGAGGAGGTGGACAGACTTCACCAGCCAGCAGATAGAAGGCCGAAGGGGTGTCCAGACAAGGCCCCAGCATCTCCTCAGTGCTTCGGGTGCGGAGGACGCCACAAGCGAGCTGACTGCAGATTCTGCTCTGCCATTTGCCGGGCATGTGGCAGGCAAGGCCACATTGCCTCTGTCTGTTTGGGTCGCCAGAAGGTCCAACCTCAGGGAGAATTGCTTCAGAAAGGTACCAGGGTCCCCAGCCAATCAGGGTGGGTTTCTGTGCATCGCACAGGAGTATTCTGAGGACAGGAACACACAAGCCCCTTAAGAAAAAACTTCGCATTGATGTGAAGTTGCAAGGGGTTCCCTTATTGATGGAGTTGGACACAGGGTCCAATCTATCAATCATTTCACTTGACACCTTCAAAAGGATTTGCAGCAGTAGTGGCCTTCGAGTCAAACTCAGGCCATTGAATTTAATCCTCATTGACTTCCAGAATTCCAAAGTCAGTGTGAAAGGGGAGGCTACGCTCAAAGTGCAGCGTAAGGGTTTTGAGGGTTTCCTAGATGTGGTGGTAGTTGTGGGTGAATGCACAAGTCTTATTGGACTCGATTGGTTTGAGGCATTTGGAATCCAAGTGACTGGGCTTCACAGTTTGCAAACGTTGGGCCTTGCAGAAGTCTGCAAGGAGTTTGCTGATGTGTTTAGCTCAGAGCTTGGCTCCTACAAGGGACCTCCCATTGCATTACATTTAGACCCAACTATCACGCCCATCTGGATCAAGCCTAGAAGGGTGCCTTTTGCCCTCAAAAGCAAGATAGATGCAGAGCTGGACAAGCTGCTCCAAAAGGGTATCTTAGAACCTGTGGACTCTAGTCCATAGGAAACTCCCATTGTAATGCCTTTAAAGGCTAATGGAGAAGTCTGCATATGCGCAGACTATAAGTGCACACTGAATAAAGCGTTGCAACAGCACGCATATCCAGTGCCTGTGGTAAGCCACATTCTGGCCTCCGTCAAAGGGGGGCACCTTTTTGCAAAACTTGATTTGGCACAGGCCTATCAACCGCTACCTGTTGATAAGGTAACTGCAGAGGCCCAAACGATTGTAACACAAAGAGGGGCCTTTAAGGTTAAAAGACTGCAGTTTGGGGTAAATGTAGCCCCTGGCATATTTCAAAGTGTCATGGAACACACACTTTGTGGTATTCCTGGGGTCTGTCCCTACTTCTATGACGTCCTCATTGCTGGGGAGTCATTTCAAAATTTAGCAGAAAGATTAAGGGCTGTTTTGCTTCGTTTCCGCTAAGCAGGCCTTAAATTGAAGCAAGAAAAATGCAAAATAGGAGTCACTTCCACTGACTTCTTAGGCTTCAGGATTGATGCTCAAGGCATCCACCCTGCTGAATCCAAGCTTCAAGCGATTCAGCAGGCCCCAAGTCCCAAGTTCAAGAATGAGCTGCAAGCTTTCTTGGGGCTCTTAAATTTCTATCACACATTTCTCCCACATAAGCCTGCAGTGGCAGAGCTGTTACACCTGCTCTTAGACAAGCAGACTCCATGGCAGTGGACTAAAGTCCATGAATGGAGTTTTAATGAGGTTAAGACCTTGCTCTCTTCAAATTCTGTATTAGAGCATTTCAATGAGCAACTGCCTGTATGCATCGTATGCAATGCATCTCCTTATGGGGTGGGAGCAGTACTTAGCCACCTGAAGGCTGATGGGACACAAGTCCTGTAGCCTACTATTCAAGGACTCTGTCATCTGCAGAGCGGAATTATGCTCAGATTGACAGAGAAGCCTTGGCCATAGTGGCTGGCATAAAGAAATTCCATGATTTCTTATATGGCCACCACTTTACAGTCTATACAGACCATAAGCCTCTGCTGGGTTTGTTTACAACCAACAAACAGACACCACACATTATTTCTCCACGTATGCTGAGATGATCAATTTTCCTGTCAGCATACGATGATACACTCATTCAGAAACCTGGAAAAGAGATGGGCCGTGCAGACGGCCTCAGCAGATTACCTCTCAAACAAATAGAGGCAGATCCTGCTCCTGCTATTAACATTCTCTTGCCTGAATCTCCTCTCAATGCTAGGGACATGGCTGCAGAAACTGCCACTGATCACACGTTCACACGCGTGCTGACATGGGTCTTGTCAGGATGGCCTGACGTGTTCAAATACGGAGTTTAAAAGCTTCTGGCAAAAAAAGCATGAGCTTTCTACATTCAAAGGATGCCTGTTATGGGGTAGTAGGGTAGTCATCCCAGCCTCATTGAGGTCTAGAGTCTTGCTCTCTCTGCATGAGGAACATCCAGGAATAGTAAGGATGAAAGTGCTTGCGCACAGCCATCTCTAGTGGCCTGGGCTCGATAAAGACATCAAGGCCCAGGTTCATGGGTGCCAAGTGTGCCAACAGTCACGGCCTGAAATGCCTCAGTGCCCAGTACATAGGTGGGAGGAAACACAAACCCCTTGGTCAAGGGTACATATAGATTACGCTGGGCCCTTTCAGGGGCAATTCTTCCTTCTCCTCGTTGACAGCCATTCCAAGTGGCTAGAGGTTGTTCCTGTTTCCTCCACTACTACTGCCAGGACCATCCAGGTGTTGAGAGGAATTTTTGCCTCACATGGACTCCCAGATGTCCTGGTTTAAGATAATTTACCTCTTTTGGATTCCAGGCTTTTCTTCAAGCCAACTTGATCTGGCATGCAATGTCTGCTCCCTTCCACCTATCTTCCAACGGCCAAGCAGAGAGGATGGTGCGCACTACCAAAGATGCTCTCAAGAAACTGACTTATGGTAACTGGCATCACAGGTTAGCAGATTTCCTTCTTGCACACCACACCACACCTTGCACAGCCACAGGGAAGAGCCCAGCAGAACTCTGCTGGGGTCGCCGCCTCATCACCAAACTGGACAGTTGCACCCAGACCAGGTGGCTTCACAGGTGTCACAGCCGCGGGCACCTAGGAGACTTCAGGTGGGCGATCTGGTCTGGGCAAGGAACTATGGGCCTGGTCATCTCTGGGTCACAGCAGTGGTATGCAAGGTCTTTGGGCTGCTGTCATACGAAGTGGCCTTGGATGATGGATGTGTCATTCGCAGACACATCAATCAACTGTGCTGGAGGCTTAACAGCCATGTTTCTGCTCCTGGCTCTGCTCTGGGGGGGGAGGAGGACCATAATCTGCATTCTGGTTCACAGTTTCCCAGTTCCAGCAGTGTCTCACAAGCTGCTGAGAATGTTTCTGAGGCTGTTCAGGGGTCATCTCAAGGTTCCGCAAGTGCTCCGAACAGGAATTTCCCAGAAAGGGGGTCATCCTGCACATCAGCCATTGCTCCAGACAAGGAGTTACACCGGGGGTACCCACATAATCCAAATACTTCAGTTAGTGCTCCAGGCAGGGAGTCGCACCAGGGGTATCCACATAATTCAAACACAGCCCCAGACTGGGAATTTCACCAGGGGCACTCACACAGTTCAGCTATTGCTCCAAAAAGGAAGTCCTTAGAAAGGGGGTTTGCCATGGAGGCGGCTCCTGACTCTGGCACCTCCGGCACATACATGGGGGCTATGGAGTACTGGAGCACTTCCGCCACTCAGGCCACTCCAGCTACTGGCCTTGGGCTCGAGGGACAGTGTTCCCAAGAGGAGTCCATTGTGGACTCGGGAACTTCCACCCCTCCAAGGAACCCTGGCTGGGACTTAGAGGGTCCAGCCAGTCAGCAGCTGGGTGGGTCACCTGGGTCTTTGGGGCATCAAAGTCCTGGTCTGCCTAGTGTGGCAGGCGAGCTAGCAGGCCAGGCACACTCACCGGCCATCAGAAGATCACAGCAGGCTAAGGGCCCACCTAAACATCTTGAGGACTATGTGAGGTTTCTGTCAATTCTAAGGGAAACTTACTGGTCCTTAAAAAAGATGTAGAGCAAGCGCTCAGTGGAGGAGTGTTACCTTCAACTTATTATTTGTTGTATTTCTTTTATAAGAAGTAGTAATGTAAGAGTGTTCTCCCTGTGTGCAGACTATTGTGATTTCCACTAACCCTCAGTCCCTTGAACACATGTACCTGTGCTGTTACATCATAAGGTATATTGTTTTATCTAGGGGGGAGGGATGTTGTGTCCTGAGCCTGCTGAAGCATTCAGCAGGCTCAGAAATGTTGCAAACAGTCCTGGGCAGACCAAAAGTTGTCCGGGACCAGACTGGCTGTCGCCAACCTTGCACACATGCACGAGGCGCAAAAACAGCCGGCTTCTTATTGGCTGACACTGTCTGGGTTCAGGACTCTATAAAAGGCCTGCATGCCTTTAGGTTCTTGCTTGGTTGTAAGGAGAAGATCAATAAAGGGATTACTTGTTCATCATGTGTCTTCGTCAATTGCCTAAGAACTGAATACATAAAACCTTGGTCGCTATTTCCCACTGCCATCCATAAAATATCGGGATCTTGATGCCTGCAATGCAGTCGATTGCTTCTTTGTTGTTGTTTTTTGCAGGAATGTGTAACCATGGTTGCAGTTATTGTGAAAAAAAAAGGCTGGGAACCAGAATGGTATAATTTGTTGCATCCAACTTCACTGTTTTCTTGTGCAAGAATGATGCCATTGTAATTACAGGAGGAAAGGCAATTGCAGAACCAAGCCTGCAGCTGCATATCTTGGTATGTAAAGTTTAAAGTGATTAGGGGAGTTACAGAAGTGTCATTAGCCTATTCTTAGGCAGTCTGTGACAGAGAAAGAAACTCATGGATGGTTTTCCAGTTTACCAATTTAATACTGTTATCAAACTGAAACCACTCACTTTTTTTCTCTTGCTGTGTCTTATCTATAAAGAAGCAAACTGGGCCCCGGGGTGGAGAGAAACTTTAAAAAGAAACCTAACAAGAAAAATAAAAGGATGCCCCAGCTAGTCTAGTTCAGCCACTTTTTGCTATTATTGTTCCTCAGCAAACTGCATAGGTTGTATTGTTTACCAGCTATAAATAGTCTGCTGAACATGATGCTTTCAGCAAAACTGAGAAGAGATAGCATGTTAGCAAAGAGCTGTCACAACAGTTCTGAAATAGAGAGACATGCATATGCATTATTTCTGCCTCTAGCCTGATTAAATTATAGCCTACACACCTGCAATTTGGGGTTTAAATGGCCTGATCCATTTCTCTCTGCTAATGCCTGTTATACTTGTTTGCCTGTTATGACTATCATGCTTAAGAACCCCAGGAAAATCTTGCTGGTGTGAATATAAGCTGTCTTGGCTTGCCCAGTTGACTCTAGACATGTTTGTGCTGAGACTAAATCAAAAGTGGTAATAAAAACAGTTGTATTGTGGGGTTTTACTGTTGTGTGATCCTGAAGGAAGGAAGAGGCTGGGCAGACCAAATTAATCCCATTACCTGGGCTTTGGTGGGATTCAGCCAGTTCGCACCAGTTCGGCAGAACCTAATGGACTTCCGGAAGTGGCATCCACATAGAAAACCGATTGTTCACATATTTGAATCCCACCACTGCCTGGGCTGCCACAACACAACGAATTAAGCACAGTGACTGGATTCATAATACTCACAACCGTTCAGGACGTCTGGTTGAAAAATTGCAGCTGTGACTATACAATCAAACCCCCTTTTTTTACTATGTGTGTTGTGTGTGAATCCATACTAATCAACTTCATCTGAGTCTAGTTCATGCTGAGTGAACCCAGCCTGTCACTTCAAATCTCCATTTGCAGCCCAAAAGATCCTGCAAATATTTACCTCCTGAAATGATGGTCAAAAGAAACCATAGGATATGATCTCCCAATATGAAAGCCTGGAAAAAAAATTCAATTTGAAATAGCCAAAGCAGAAGATAGCTCACTTGCTTTCTTTATATTTCTTCCTTGTACTAAGCCCTTCTAGATGAAATTATTGTGTTCTATTGCTTGAGGATATCCTAAGAACATGTTTTTCAACCTCAACCAATTTAAGATGTGTGGACTTCAATTCCCAGAATTTTTAAGCCAGAGAGAAAATTTTGATGGTCAATGGTAGAAGTAATAGTGGGTGTTTTGAATAATAAGCTTTGGCATTTGGATAATAATAATGCAAGGGGCCCGCAGACAAAATCCCTGCAGTATTTTCTAAGCCAAAAACTAGAAATCTCCTCCCTAGCAAACAGTATAGCCCAAGGGGAATCCTAATAGAGGAATTCTAACATTAAAAAACCACAACCCCAATCAGGCCGATGACCTCAACATTTCAATTCCTTAACAATGGGCTTCTCCAGGTCTGCTGCTGCTCCTTGAAATGGCTGTTTTGACTAGCAATCAAAATAACCCCAGGTGTGGACCTTCCCAGCTTCCCCAAAACTGGCCAGCAAATCAAATCCCTATAATTTCACACTTTGTAGTCCTCAATTTCTTTTCCATTGTTTGGGGTCCCTCTTTCTTTTAAGCAGGCACTCAATCATCAATAAAGTTTGGTTCTTCCCCAGTGTGGTCCTCGGTACTTCTGAATTTTCTACAACCAGAAACAAATACACTTTCATCAGCTGAATGAGACTAGTAGAAGGGACATGCAAGAGAGATTGTTTAACACATCGCTAATGAAGAATTCAGGATCCAGCCTCTGGCGTATCCTGAAAAAAAATGGAAAATTTGGAAAGCCACAGCCAATTAAGGAAAGCAAAAGGGGACAGTTTATGGGCATGTATTCCCCAGGCCTTTTCAGTACTCCTCGGAAGTGCCTCTTCCATCAACACCTCTGAGTCAGTAAAACGCTGAAAGATTTTTCTCTTTTTTTTCCTTCAAAAGCAAGAATCAAAGTAAGGACATGAAGATTCTGCTAGAAAAAAAAATAAAATTGAACTTCTGTCTCAAGTTTTACTTCAAAACCAAAGAAAACCAACCCGTATATCAAAATGTTCTCCGCAAAATATTTCCATTCTATCCCTTTTAGTGATATTGCTGTCTCACTCTCATGGGAGAGTGCAATGGTCCTCACATGCTGAAGTGTGATTCTGGCTGCAGAACTGTTATCTGCTGTTGAGCTATGTAAACTAATGATGTGACATGGTACAAGAAAATTGAGAGCCAGTTTGGTCTAGTGCAGTGGTGGAGAACCTATGGCACGGGTGCCAGAAGCGGCACTCAGAGCCCTCTCTGTGGACATGTGCGCCGTTACCCCAGTCCTAAGTCTTCAGCTGGATTTTATAAAACCTTTTCGCTTTAGGCCTCCTCAGCCGTGTGCAAAAAAAAAAAAAAAGGTTCAATCAATGAGTCAATTTCAACTTCTCACGGGGAAAAAAAAGATCTTGCAAAGTTGGAATTGATTGATTGAACTTTTTAGTCCCACCCAGTCTGCTGTTAACACCGCAGCATGCCCACCCATTGGGCCACACCCACCCAGCACCCGACGATGTATAAGTGGATTTTGGATTGCAGTTTAGGCACTCGGTCTCTAAAAGGTTCGCCATCACTGATCTAGTGGCTAAGACATAGGCTAGAAAGCAGAGGACCATGAGTTCAAGTCTCAGCCATGAAAACCAGATGGGTGACTTTGGGCCATCACTCTAAGTCCAACCCACCTTGCAGG
This sequence comes from Crotalus tigris, assembly GCF_016545835.1. Taxonomy (NCBI): domain Eukaryota; kingdom Metazoa; phylum Chordata; class Lepidosauria; order Squamata; family Viperidae; genus Crotalus; species Crotalus tigris. Next base: position 1,164,398 of record NW_024100597.1, on the reverse strand, counting down.
ATTGTTGTTGTGGAGAAAATAGGAGGAAGGTGTGTGGGATATGTTTGCCACCTTGGGTTGTTTATAAAAATAATGATGGTGGGATACAAACAAACAAATAAATCTCCGTTGTCCATTAGCTGTAAACACCTGCAAAAATGAATGGATCCAAACCAACTTTATCTGACTACTGGATTTTAAGTGTACTTTTGCTATTCAGCAAGTCACTGGTCCCCCAAGAAAAAGTAAGGCATTTTATTTTATTAAAAGGCAAAGACATGAGATGTTGAGGGATATTTTTTATTCATTTAACATGCCTCAAATATTTCTTTCAAATTACAAGTAGTATTCAGCATACAACAGTAATGAAACCTACCCTTTTGGTTATACGTTGTGGCAGTTGTAAAACCATCACTGACCAGATTTTACATTTTTTTGCTGGAGACATTAAGCAAACTACCATGGTTAAGTGAATCCATAGTCATTAAATGAATGCCACAGTCATTAGGCAAACCAATGGTTCACTATGGGCGCAGTTTTCTGAAAACTGGAGTGCCAGTTTTCAGCATAACTATTGTAAAATGTGGTCATATGATCATGGGACGTTGCAAAAGGTTGTAAATGCTGTAAATGTTGCTGAGTTCCCAAAATTTGGTCACTGATTACAGAGGGGGCCCATCTGTTGGTTCTTTAAATCCAGGTTGTAAGTCCCCTTTTTCAGGTAGGTTGTAACATTGAATACTCACTAAGCAATCAGTTGTAAGTTGAGGAATATAAAATACAAGGCATACAAGCAATTAAGGGCAGCAGAAATTAATTGGAAAACTACACTGTAGCTCAGTGGTTCTCAACCTTTTTAATGCCGCGACCCCCAACCGGTCGTAAATCGAGGACTAATCAACTGGTCGTAAGTCAAGGACTACTCAACTGGTGCAGCACCGTTTGCAGAATGGGACTTTTGGCGGGCTCAGCAGGGCAGAGACAGCCTGGACAATTCCTATTGGCTTTTGAAAGCCAATAGAATTAGACTCTATTCAAGAGAGTCCATTCTATTGGCTTTCAAAAGCCAACAGAATAAAAGGGAGTAGCACAGCTAAGGAAAAGGGGAAAAAAATGGCGGATTGCATTGTTTGGTGACCCCCGTGAAATGGTCGTCCGACCCCAAATGGGGTCCCGACCCACAGGTTGAGAACCATTGCTGTAGCTTAGGAATATATTTCAGAGCTATCTGCAATATATTATTTGGTTAGATCTGCTTCAGAAGCTGAATTTCCACAGCCTCCTCCTTCTCCTCACCTCTCAGCATGTACAGAAACTCTGCTGTGTTTTTGTTCCCCCAGCTCACATCCCTTGTGAAGCTTCTGCTTTTTACAGCTCATATTTCAGACCAAAAACCTCTTGGTCATCTACCAACTGAATCTGCAAAACCATTTTCAGCCTGCCCACAATGTAGCTTCCTGCTGTGCAGTTCACATTTGCCATTCATTTTTGCAGCACTTTGTTTGTTAATGCATGCTTATTAGTCCAAAGTTGGGGCTGCTAGTTGAAACAAGCAGCAACTCTCATGGAGAGTACACCAGTCAGTACATGGTGTTAGGCCAAGATGGAATCAGCTTTTCCAAAGCTTTTAACAAGCGTGCCATTTCTAGCTTGAAAGGGCTGTAGATTTCTTACACTAGTTTGTACTCCTTACAAAATCCAGTTTCTGTGTAGACAATGTCTGTAAAAAAGATCTTGCCTGAGTGGAAACCCTCATCTCTATGTGCTTATATAGGCATGGGCCCTTTCACACAGCTGCCAAATGTGCAAGGTGTGGTGAGTGTTCTTGTCATTGATCCAAAGCTCAGGTGATAGAATCACCTATTGCTCTGTGAAGATTTTCAAAGCATCTTGGAGATCACGTAATTTCTCAGTTTGTCAACAATGCTGGATTGTCAATTTAGAATCTTTTTGTGAAAATCATGTATTTCTTGTTGTTATTTTGTTTTGTTCTGTTTTCAACTTGGAAATAACATCCGTGCTGAGTGGAGAATAGAAACTATCATTTTCTTTTCTAGCTCTAGTTCTGCTGTTTTTTCCCAACTGCCACAATCTATTTGTCTTTAAAGGATATTGTTCTAAGATAGGTAGTTGATACAGATGACCAGACAGGTTCCCTTCCAATTGATTATAATCTTTTCCTTAAAGATGAACTATGCACCAACCTGGAGGATTCTGATGAATGCAAAGAAACTACATGGGATCTCAGATTATAATTAAATAAAATTCCTTAAGAAAAATAAGAAAATAAGATTTTCTTTCTGTTAAATAGAATTCAGAGGAAGGGATATTTGCTACTTTTCATGTGACATATTTTTCCATGCAAAATACACCCCAGCTATTTTCCAATCCACTAAAAAAAAAATGTTTCATTCCTTGTAATGTTGAGAATGCCATCTAATCCAACCCTTTGCTTGATGCAGTGTTTCCCGAAGAAAAGCCTCCTCAACAGATAGATGTTGAGACAATATCTGAAAAAGTTTATAGCTCAATAAAGTGGCTCAGTATAACTGTCCTATATAGAATGTTCTGCCTTCTGTGGAGAAAAATGTATCTGACTAGACCTCAATTCTAACATTTCTCACAGCTCATTTCCTTGATGGAATCTTATATCCCTGCTAAGAGTCATACAATAGGAGAAGTCATTAAGTCCTCAAGATATGCAAGAAGCACAGATAGAACAGAGTTTGATGATACAGCAATTTGGCTCATAATGGTATCAGCTTATGCACTATTAGAAAAAACAAAAAGTACAATATTACAAATGGGTGTTTTTTCTTTTTAACTGATGGGAAATCATGCAGTCAGGAAAGTACACATAAACATTGTCATTTGAGAAATAGTTCCAATACAAATACTGCAAATGAAGAGTTTCATTATCATAGCCATTTGTTCCTAACAGAGGAACCCTATACAGATACCATCCAATCTTTTAAAAGACTTTCATTTTAATGATAATCACAGACTCTCATTAAAATGAAGTTTATTGTTTAATTAAACACTGTGCCAGTTAAGCATTTTTTACATGTCAGAAGGGTTTGGGTTTTTAGATAACTATAAATGGTGTGTCCATGAAGACTCTGGGATTTGTGCTTGATTTGAGAAGACTATCTTTCCATGGCAAATGGCTTGCTTAAGTATCCAAGCTTAGAATGAAAATGGGATTAATTTTTTACAATTTAATTATTCTTAGTGTGTGACATCCTATTTACTTGGAAATAAGCTCCCATGGTACTCAAATGAACATGTACAAGTTACACTATTAAATTATTAAGTTTTCTTATAAGAAAGGTCCATGATTTGTTTAAAATTGCTTGCTTTAAACATTGGTACATACACTTTAGGGAACCCACATTGGTCTTTGAGTGATGTCCCATGATTGTTATCTAAATAATGAGTCAGCCCAAAAACTAAATTCAGTGTGATGTACATTCAAATTCAGTTAAAACAAATATGGCTAAGCATTAAGCTTATAAGATGTTTAATACATATATTTTATTTTTCAGAATGAAGCATCCGTTGTGGCTACCAGTATAGATCTGCAGTACTTCAGGGGCTGATGAAAGGAGCTGTAAGCAGAATATGATGGACAAGTGCCTTATTGATCTCTTTTATCATTTTTCCTGTGAAGATGAATATGTGATTTTCCTGCAGGCTTTTGTTGCTGGACAAATTGGTTCTTGGTTTAGCTATAGAAAAGAGGTCCAAAGACACATATTCTAGTAGGCAACTAAAGCATACAGAATATATAAATGCTATAATATAAAAAAGATATCTTGGATTTCTCCTCAAAAAACATACCACTATTTCCCATAGACTTTGTTTTCTAACTCTGGTAGCGCTAAGGTAATTGGGGCACATTAATGTCTACTAGATATTCAAGTATTGTCCATATAAGCACTTTGCAAAATTACCATTATGTTGCCATAGTGATACTAAAACAAAACCTGGAAGCACTAAGTGAGGTACAGTTTATATATATATATATATATATATATATATATATATATATATATATATCGAGAAATAAAATGAACACCAGGGTAATAAAACTATAAAAGTTTAATTAAAAAGCGCCAAGCTTTCGCCGTCCCTGCCGGCATCATCAGGGCTAGAGCGCCAGAAAGTGTGAGAGTTTTTTATAGGCAAGTCAGAGTCTGCGCCCGGCTCCTCGATCTTGTCACCAGGCCTAATTGATTCAACTGCGCTTGATTGGTTTGTTTCTTCCTATTCCTCTTAATTACGTGTGTGTTGTCGTCTCTCCTCCTTTCTTTCGATTCTGGGATGGGTGGGATAACTCCCCTACCGTTCAAATTATCTCTGTTCTTCAACCCATCCTCCCCATCAGGTTTGAGTGGTAATGTACACTTCCCTTTCCTTTCCCAATCATCATCCGCTCGGCTGTTCTTTTTGCGATAGCCTTCTCTTTTAACTTTAGTACTTTCTCCTCCCATCCAACTGTCATCTGGGCAATCCTGTAAGTCGTTCTGAGTTGGCTGCGATATGCTGGTAATCTGGGACAGGTTGATAGATTGTTTGTCTACTGGGGGGGCGGTCCCCTGGCTGTGATGAACACCAGGGTAATAAAACACTTTCTGGCACTTTCTGGCTCTCTAGCCCTGATGATGCCGGCAGGGACGGCGAAAGCTTGGCGCTTTTTAATTAAACTTTTATAGTTTTATTACCCTGGTGTTCATTTTATTTCTCGATATGAATACTCTCAGGGTTCATATTTTTAGCATTATTAACCATGGATACAATAGAGCAGTTTTGCTCAAAGCCAGGAAGTGGGAGAAGTTTGCACAGCGCGTCTCGGCCAACTACTGCAAGCTGGCATTCCTTCATGGCTGCATTAGGGAGAACCTAATTCCAAAGTCACTGAGAAGAAGACCAACGGTTGACTCCTTAGAATGCCGTCGAGCAGTTCGCCAATTTCAACGGCGCACTTTGTACGTGCTGGTTAACGATCAACATAGGAGAATAAGGAATTTAAAAACGTGGATTCAAGACCATCAGGACCATTGCAGCACGGAGCTGACTAACCAGCATTTTTGGATGCTAGACCAGTATATTCAACGAACTATGAACCAGACAACTCAGCATTTGACTGGGATATTCCTAAGGAGAACGAATTCGTTATGGGACTCCTACAATAATACCCCATCGGGAAGAGTGGTATGTAATTTATCCTCTAAAATATTAAGTCAGCCACAACTCTCCCTATTACAACGTGACGTAGGTTATAACCTTACAGATGCGAGCACTCTTGACTTTGTGGCAGCGTTAGAACCTGCCTTGCAGCGTACTGGAGCAGGTGAGGAGGCTAAAAACCTGGTTAGGAAACAGGTCGCAGGCCTGGTCATGAACCATAGACGCTATCAAACGCTGTCTGAGAAAGAAAGAGTAGCCTTGAATCAACTCAGAAAGGATGACACTATTGTCATACTCCCAGCTGATAAGGGGAGGGCAACCGTTGTCATGGACAAAGGGGTGTATATAAATAAGGCGCTGGAATTGCTTCAAGACAGTGCTGCTTATAGAATAGTGAGTAAAGATCCCTCCACTACGTTAAGGAACCGCACCAACAAGCTTCTTGATGACTTAAAACGGAATGGGAGGATGGGGGAAGATGTGTTAAAAAGGGTACGCCCTGGCGATTCAGCCCTTGCCAGGTTTTATGGTTTACCTAAAATACACAAATCCAACGTCCCCCTCCGTCCCATTGTCGCATTTAGGGGTACGCCCACCTCTGAACTGGCCAAGTGGCTGAGCGTACGTATCTGCCACTTGACCAGTAATAGTAATACCACTGTGAGATCGGCAGACGAGTTCCTCAATAAAATTGGGGCCCTGAGGGTGGAGGAAGATGAACTCATGGTCTCCTTTGATGTAGTCTCTTTATTTACTTCTATCCCGCAAGAACTTGCGATTACAGCCATAAGAGACCGGTTGAATCAAGGAGACCAGGAACAACATCAGGACTCCCTCCAGACAGAAGACCTTATAAAACTGATGGGAGTCTGCTTAAACACCTACTTCACCTTTCAGGGCACTATATTTGAACAGATCAAGGGAACTCCAATGGGGTCGCCGATCTCCAGAGTAATAGCAGAGGTGGTGCTCCAACGTTTAGAACACATAGCGATGGCCCAATACCAACCTAAGTTTTGGGCCCGCTATGTGGACGACACGTTTGTAGTCATCAAGAAGCAACACAAGACTGACTTTATGGGCATTTTGAATTCGGTATACCCAGACATCCAGTTCACCATGGAGGAAGAAAATCAGGGCACATTAGCATTCTTGGATGTACTGGTGCAGCGCCAACCTGATGGATGTTTGACCACCAGGGTATACCGAAAATCAACATGTACGGATAGGATTCTCCATTTTGAGAGCAACCATCCGACAGCCCATAAAGCCAGCTGTGTTAGAACCCTATTTAAGCGTGTGGAATCACATTGCAGCACTGCCAAAGCAAAGAGGGAGGAGAGAAACCATCTTTTCCAAATATGTAAGCGCAACGGGTATCCGGCAAAATTTGTTAACCGGTTCAGTAAATCATCTGAACCCCGGAATAACCCCGCACCCCAAGAACCCACACCCCAGACAACCATACGAGTTACCCTCCCTTATATCCATAATATCTCAGAGGCTACAGCGAGAATCTTGGCACCATACAACATACAAGTAGCGCACAAACCAAATCAAACGCTACGGGCAGCCGTTATGCGCCCTAAGGACCCGCTCCCCAGCATGGAAAGATCGGCAGTCATATACAAGATTGATTGTATGGACTGCCCATGTAACTATGTTGGGGAGACTGCCAAACGAGTGAAGACCAGGGTCCACGAGCATAAATTAGCAGTAAGAAGGAGGGACCAATATTCCCAGATATGGGCTCACATGGCAGAATTGGGCCATAGATTCAACTTCAGTGAAGTTAGCGTGCTGGCAAGTGACAATACCAAGGGAGGCCACTTACGTAGGGAGGCGTGGCTCTCTAATAACAGCTCCATTAATCGGCACGTTGACCTGTGCCCAGCATATGTGGCGTTAAGATCGTGGAGTGCGACCAACCAGCTGCCCCATTACCGACGACCTAATAACAGCCCTAATAATATCAAGGAGAATATGCCAACCCCCCAACTGGCTCGGTGTAGGCTAGATGAGGAAGAGCAATTGCGGAGCATTCCTACCACTCTTACAACGCTAGCACGGACCAAAGGAGCAGCAGAATGAACCTGGCAGCTTGCCTGCGCCTGGAAAGAAGCGAGGCAACCGATCTGGAGGGGAGGAGACGACCCCCCCACTCAGCTGAGACGGCTGGATTGAGGATGTGTGAAGTGCGGAGAGAAGCCAGCGACGGACTCACGGACGCTTTAGAGAGTAGGGGGAGGGGTGAATTGGGATGGGAGAATGCGCGGGAGGGTGGAATTTACGAGACCGAACTGTTGCACCTTCCACCCATGGACTCCGAAGACCCCCACGATGCGCACATGGGCACGAACGACGTCAGAAGGGATAGGAGAGCGAAAGAGAAGCACAGCGGCACTTGAGAAGATCGTAATTCCACTACCTCCCCCAGACCGAGCCTCCGAATTATAACGCGTGTGAAAGGAACATAGGAGGCTCAGGAAAGGGGGAGGAGGAGTAAGACGACTGAATGTAATCACAGCCAGGGGACCGCCCCCCCAGTAGACAAACAATCTATCAACCTGTCCCAGATTACCAGCATATCGCAGCCAACTCAGAACAACTTACAGGATTGCCCAGATGACAGTTGGATGGGAGGAGAAAGTACTAAAGTTAAAAGAGAAGGCTATCGCAAAAAGAACAGCCGAACAGATGATGATTGGGAAAGGAAGGGGAAGTGTACATTACCACTCAAACCTGATGGGGAGGATGGGTTGAAGAACAGAGATAATTTGAATGGTAGGGGAGTTATCCCACCCATCCCAGAATCGAAAGAAAGGAGGAGAGACGACAACACACACGTAACTAAGAGGAATAGGAAGAAACAAACCAATCAAGCGCAGTTGAATCAATTAGGCCCGGTGACAAGATCGAGGAGCCGGGCGCAGACTCTGACTTACCTATAAAAAACTCTCACACTTTCTGGCGCTCTAGCCCTGATGATGCTGGCAGGGACGGCGAAAGCTTGGCGCTTTTTAATTAAACTTTTATAGTTTTATTACCCTGGTGTTCATTTTATTTCTCGATATGAATACTCCCAGGGTTCATATTTTTAGCATTATTAACTATATATATATATATATATATATATATATATATATATATATATATATATATATATATATATATATATAATCAGAGATCAACATTTATTTTGAAGAACAATAACCAAAACATTCATACAGAGTTGGTCAGCTTTGCGTCATATAGAGGTTTATGAATAATTTTGTCTGAACAGACATGACTTTTATTAGCCTTAGCAGTTTAATTAAAAGCAAATTGACCTATGTGCACCTAAATATGTGTGAATGTGTAGTTGTGTAAAATCCCACCAAAGAATGTATCAGCAATGAACTGAAATTCCATAGCTCTGGGATCTTCTAGGATTTCTCACAAAAGGACATGAATAGGTTGCTATTCATCTCATTAAGGAGCATTTTAATAAGTGAACAGTGGGCATTTGCATGACAGCCAGTTTAGTCTAGTGGACAAAGCGTAGGCTAAAAATGAGTGATTTCTAATCCTGCATTGAGCACTAAGCCAGTTGGGTAATCATGGTCCAGTCACTTTCTCTCAGCCCTAATAATGAGGCAATGGCAAACCATTTCTGAAAAAGACCTTTCCAAGAAAACCCAGGGACCCCCCGAGAATTGGACATGATTGAATGGAAGAAAATAAATAATAAAATAGACTTTTGCAAAATATCTGTTATTATAGTAGGAAAGGGAGGGGGATATTATACAAAGGCTATCACCTCTTTGATAAAATCCCTCCCTACGTATATTAAGCATAAGAAGGAGCATTTTGACTCTACTTGGCTCTATCTCTATTTTTTCAGATTTTATTAATCTCCTGAAGATTCAGAAACATAAACAATTTCCTTCCTTCCTTCCTTCCTTCCTTCCTTCCTTCCTTCCTTCCTTCCTTCCTTCCTTCCTTCCTTCCTTCCTTCCTTCCTTCCTTCCTTCTCAGTATGGCTTCAGAGGAAAAATATGAACAAGCATTCTTTTCTTCTAACTTGTTTGTGTCATTTGTCTGCCCTGAGGCAGGGTTGTTCAGGTTCTTTTTGAACCACAATCTAAAATTTTGAATAAAATGCTCGGGGGACCTTTTTGAAAAAAAAAAGTGCAGGTAATCAGGATGAAGAAATGATTGGGACAACATGACATAGTAAATTTGATCTGAGTTAAATGAATGCATTTTAGCAATATTATAATCTTTGCATTATAACTATGACCTAATCATTCTTTCCCCCAATCAACTGACATATCTCTGAGCAGTCAAATATTTTCAGCTTACTGGCACACCCAGTCCCAGTCCAGGAACTGGACACCAGGGACCATTTTAGCAAACCAGCCTAAGCCACATACATTCAACTTGTAGTAGTCAATTATTTAATTTTAAAATGTATTGAAAAGGATATTTGCATTTGTATCCTTCCCCTCGACATTTCTTTTCTTGAGTTTACTATACTGTAGAAGGAAGAAAAAAAGCCTCTATTCAACAAATCCATTTTGATTTTTACACTTTTGATTTGAATTATACAATTGGAGTATGTCATATCTATAACCTCATTAACTGATTTTTTGTTATAGCCCTATTTATAGCCCTTGAGGTCATGGACAGGATGTGTGAAGAGATGAAGACTCATCTGCTTATTCAGTCCTGCTCCTTTGGATGGATGGGACTAGTCTCTTTTTATGAAGGAGACTATATGAACAACTTTATTAAGTAAAACAACAAACAAAAAAATTCTTCCCTTGATCCAGATGATTTATACATTTACAGACCAAAGCCTTTTCTGAACAAGAAGATGGTAGCTTCTTAGCTAAGCATGCATTTGGATTATATCTTAGATTTAGATTGTACCATAAGCTTCTATCTTGTCTTCCATGCAGTTCAATACAAGTAGTCCTCAATTTACAACAGTTTATTTAGTGACCGTTCAAAGTTACAACGGCACTAAAGTGACTTATGACTGTTTTTCACACTTATGACCAAGGCAGCATGGTCGTAATCAAAATTCAGATGCTTAGCAATTGGTTCATATTTATGACAATTGCAGTGTCCCGGGGTCATGTGATCACATTTTGCAACCTTCTGACAAGCAAAGTCACGCGGGAAGCCAGATTCACTTAGCAACTGGGTTATTAACTTAACAGCTGCAATGATTCACTTAACAACTGTGGCAAGAAAAGTCATAAAATGGGTCAAAACTCATTTAACAAATGTCTCAGTTAGCAACATAAATTTTGGGTTCAATTGTGGACTTGCATTAAGGATTACCTGTATCTACATGAAGCTATTAAGGGCAATCAGCTGGAGTTTTGAAATGGGGCATGCTCCTAACCATCCCATTGAAAGAAACAAATGAATATTTGTGGAATATTAACTGAACTTAACAATAAGTTGGATGAAGGAGAACAAGCTGAAATTAAATCCAGCAAAACAGAAATGCTTTTGGTAAATTGGAAACTGAATTCAGGACCTGAGGTTCAGCTCCTTAGGATAAAATGGCTCTCTCCCTGAAGAGCAGATAGTCTGCCTGGAATTGCTTCTCCAAATTCTCAGTTGGGTCAATGGATTTGAAAAAGATGGCTACAGTTAGGAGGGCTGTAGCAGAATTCTTTTTAGTGCACCAGCCATGCTCCATCCTGAGTTAGATTTAGCAATAATTATACAGTATGCACCTTGGTTACATCTTCTTGTGACAGCTTTGAGTATAAGTGTATCAGTGCGAGATTATATTTGAAAGGGGTCTGAAAATTGTTCTAAAATATGGCAGATAGGCTGCTAAGTGGTCAAGGTACAGGGTTCACAGTATGCTTGAACTGAAAGACTGCACACTGGGTACAAGATGTTTATTGGGAATCACTTAAGTTCCATCAAGGATGATACTGGTTGCATCACCGCATGGAAGAGGGAGAGGGCCTGCTTGCCAGCTATATTTGATGGAAAAGACAGCCATGCTGAATTGTAGCCTCAGGGCAGCAGCACACTGAGTCATTGATGAGAAGTTGTCAGGAACAAAGCTACTTGCTGTCAGAGTATCTGTGTCAACCAAGAGAAGAATGTCCAGATCGCCTTGACCTATTCCCACAACTTTGGGAAACTGGGGCAGAATGACACTTGCATAAATAATCTGAAGTCTGAGTCAAAGAAAAACTTGGCATGTTAAATGTTTGAATTTGACTGCTGAGTAGTTGTTTTTATTATGTAAGGGCCCTTCAAAACTTTCAGAGGTAAATTTGTTCCAGACTCCATTGGCAAGAATTGCAGGAGGAGGAAGCTCCAAATCTCCCCTTTTCTCTTTATCCTTTCGTATTTTGTATTCATTCACCCTTGCTGTGCAGCAGGCATGGAAAGAGAATGGGGCAAAGAAGAGAACAAAACAGAGGGGAGAAGGGGTGGTGACGGTGGTGGAGAGAAGTAAAAAAAGAAAGGAAATGGCTGGAGGGAAATATGAATGTGCCCAAGGGAATTGTAAGTTGTTTGGATCCTGTCCAGTTTTGACTTATCTCACCCACAACTGATATAATGCTCCATACAACTTCCTTGTTTAGCCCAAGGGATGCAGGTCTATAAGGAGATGACTGGGAGCAAGAGATCTTTTCTGAATAGGCATTTGTTGGCTCTGCAAGCCAAGATAACATTACGTGCATCATGACATGATTGCACAAATGAAGCAAAATAATTATTCATGTCATTTACACAATGATGTCATGACTTTACACACACACACACACACACAGAGAGAGAGAGAGAGAGAGAGAGAGAGAGAGAGAGAGAGAGAGAGAGAGAGAGAGAGGACACCAATGCAAATATCATATAATTCTTCATTTATGAATAAATTAAAATTTTAAATTAAAATTTTCAACCATTGGCAGATTTATATTTATTTGTTTATTGCTTTCATCTGTGCACAGGGTTTTTCAGTGTTTTTTCAACCTGATGTGGGAATTTGTGGCAGAATATTCAGGCAACAAGTAACTTCAAGTTAAGAGGAGTTAAGATAGCTGCATGTATAGTTCTAAAACTCTGAGTTATAGATCTAAGCAAATTATTTTGAAGAAGCCACAATAAGAATGCAGTATGAAGAGCCAGATAATAATAAAGCAAGCTGTCTAATACAAGGTCAGAATATTCATCATCTAACATGGCCTTCCTCAACTTGGTTTCCATTAATGTGCTAGGACTGCAATTTGCAGGATTCCTAACCCGCATACATGTTGTGAAGTCTAGAATACACAGGGGGAAAATAGGCTGGGAAGGGTTGATCTAGCTAAACGCTACTTGGACTTTAGCTGGGTCTGTACAATTGTTCTCACTGTAACAGGCCCAAATCTGCATCCAACTTGATGAATTAAATTCTGGGGCCATTAGGTTTAAGGCCACATTAGGGGTTGGTGTCAAAAACTAACTTTCCTGATTTTTAAAAAAATAAATCATATTTGAACTTCAAAGGCTTCTCTCATCTTGCTGATAACTTTGATAAAATTATAAAGTTGAAAAGACCTTTGAGGTCTTCTTTGAGTCAGGAATCCTCATATCATGAATGTCCAATCTTTTTTTAAAAAAAACCTTCTGTGATGAAACATCCTGAAACAGGACTTCAGGAAACAGATTATTTCATTGCTTAAGTACTCTTCTGGTCAGGAAACTCATCTTTATTATAAGCTTGGCTCTCTTATTGCAAGGCTTCCATCCATTGGTACTCATCTTCCTTCAGATACTCTGGAAGATAAATCCATACCCTTTCCACTGTGATATTTCTTCAAGTATTGAAAATTGCTATCATGTCTCCCCTTAACTCTTTCTTTTTTGGGATAAACATACCAAATTTCTTTAACCATTCTTCATAAAATTTAGCCTCAGAACCCTCACCTTCTTTGTTGGATTTTTTTTCAGTTTCTCATCAGCCTTTGTACTGTAGTAATCAGAATGGGACACAGTATTCCAAATGACCAGTGCAGGAAAAAGTGCACTATCACTTCTTATGATCATGCTACTATACTTCTATTGATGAATTCCAAAATTGAACTGTTGTTTTGGAAATTGTGGCACACTATTGATCTGCTAAAACATCCAGATCCTTCTTGCAAGAACTATTGCTAAACTCGGTATCATTTTTAATTATACTTGCACATCCGGTTCTTCTTGCCTAAGTCCAGAACCTTAATTTTCTCATCACTGAACATCACTTGTTGGTTGGTGTCCACCAACCTGTTAAAACTCTATCAAAATCCATTTGAATTTTAAGCCTGCCTTCTGATATATTACCAATCTTCTTACACTTGCTCTCCCTTCCCCCCCAGCTTTGTATCATCTACAGATTTTATGGGCATCTATTCTATGCCCTCGTTTTAAGTCATGTATGAAGATATTGAAGATTACTTGGTCTTGGCCAGAACATTGAAGTACTCCATTATATTCTTCCCTCCATATGGGCAGTGCTTTTTTTGTAAAAATAAAAGGTTCCAGAACTCACACGTCATACAACTTGCCTTGCCTACCCTATAAGGTTCCATCCCAAAAAGGTGCCAGAACTCCGTTCTGGGTGTTCTATGACAAAAAAAAGCCCTGCATGTGGGCATAGACTCATTAAAAGCTATATGTTGGCTATGGTTGCTCAATCAATTGTGAATCTATCTGGTAGTGGAACCATCCATCACATATTGTTCCAATTTGTCAAGAAATATTCTACAGTCAATTTTATTAAATGCCTTATTGAAATCTAAGCACACTGCATACAGTAGATACCATTCTCTTCATCTACTATTATCAAAGAAAGTAATAAGATTTTTTTGGCATGACCTGTTTTTAACAGACTCTAGTAATCACCCTGTTCAAGCCTACTGCTTAATATTTCTATAATTTTCTCAGATGTCAATATCAAACTGATATCAGGTCAGTATTTTCTTGGGTTAAATTTATCCTCTCTTTAGAACATCAGAACATTGGCTGTTCCCCAATCTGGTATGTCCTCTGTGCTCCAGGATTTGTCAACACCTTCAGTCATTTTTCAGATGACATCTGCCAGTTCCTTTAATACACCAGGATGTAAAATCCATCCAGGTCAGGATACTTGAATTCAATTAGATATTCTGTCATTGTTTCCTTATTTTAACTTGCATTTTTCTTTTGCTCCCCATTGTGGAGCTCCTGACAAATAGGACCACTTTTTCCTTGGGTGAAATGACAGATGCAAGGTAACAATTAAGTAGTTCAGCCTTTTCCTTGTTGACTGCCATCATCCTCCCAACTTCTTCACCCAGTGGGTCAAATGTTTCCTTGACTTTCATCTTGTTTCCACCTCCAAAAGCATATGGAACAAAACTAATAAACACTCAGCTTAAGATGACTCCATACCATTAATTTTCTTACAAGCCTTCATCACTTTAACATGGTCCTATATTTTGGGGAAAATGTAGAAAGAAATGACAAGACTGAAGTACCATTTGTTACAATCAAATTAACTATTTTTGAAAATCTCCTTGGGCTTGCTAGATGCAATTGCTTGTGCGCTTCCCCCCCCCCTTTTGGGACATTTTGCAGACAGTGTTACCCAGGGCTTTTTTTCTCATAGAACGCCCAGAACGGAGTTCTGTCACCTTTTTTGGATGGAACCTTGTAGGGTAGGCAAGGCAGGTTGTATAACGTGTGTGAGTTCCGGCACTCTTTTTTTTTTATATAGAAAAAAAGCACTGGTGTTACCTAAAAAAGCCATAGTAACCTCCCAGTTTAGCTACAAATACCAGGAAATGGTTTTGTCATAACCTGTTGCTCTGACATAATTCTTAAGATGATAAATTACCTTAGCAATAGTGGGCGGAGGTATAAAAACTCATCATTTACTGGATCTCTGTGTTCTTTGTTCTCACTTATCCCATCTGCTGAGTTCTTTCTGTTGAAAAGATAATCAAGATCACACAGTGTCAAATATGTACACCAAAGAGTTGTGTTAAACTACATGTTCGATAGCACAGGTTGTTTTGTTCCATGAATTTTTTAAAGTTATTGTTCCATTTTTCAACAGAACATCTCTTCCCTTTCCTTACCCACACAATCTTGTTTTCCCCCCTGCAACACCCTAATATGGAATTTCTCCAACAACCCTATGAATTTCTGTAATTATTGGTGGTATTAATATGATTGGTTATCATATGATTAATATGATTGGAATGCTAAGGTAGGAAGCCAAAAAATAACCGGAATAACAGGCAAGTTTGGCCTTGGAGTACAAAATGAAGCAGGGCACAGGCTAATAGAATTTTGTCAAGAGAATACGATGGTCAAAACAAACACTCTTTTCCAACAACCGAAGAGACGGCTCTATACATGGACATCACCAGACGGTCAACATAGAAATCAGATTGACTATGTGCTCTGCAGCCAAAGATGGAGAAGCTCTATACAGTCAGTAAAAACAAGACCAGGAGCTGACTGTGGCTCAGATCATGAGCTTCTCGTTGCAAAATTTAGGCTTAAATTGAAAAAAGTAGGAAAAAGCACTAGGCCACTCAGGTATGAACTAAATCATATTCCTGATGAATATACAGTAGAGTTGACTAATAGATTTAAGGAACGGGATCTGATAGGCAGAGTGCCTGAAGAACTATGGATGGAAGTTCGCACCATTGTACAAGAGGTAGCAACTAAAACCATCCCAAAGAAAAAGAAATGCAAGAAAGCAAAATGGCTGTCTGAGGAAGCTTTGCAAATAGCTGAGGAAAGAAGGGAAGCGAAAGGGAAAGGAGAAAGAGAAAGATACACCCAATTGAATGCAGAATTTCAGAGAGTAGCTAGAAGAGATAAGAATGCCTTCTTAAATGAACAGTGCAAAGAAATAGAAGAAAACAACAGAATAGGGAGGACCAGAGATCTCTTCAAGAAAATTAGAGATATGAAGGGAACGTTTCATGCAAAGATGGGCATGATAAAGGACCAAAATGGCAGAGACCTAACAGAGGCAGAAGAGATTAAGAAGAGATGGCAAAACTACACAGAAGAACTATACAAGAATGAGCTTAACATCCCAGATAACCACAATGAGATGGTCATTGACCTCGAACCAGACATCCTAGAATGTGAAGTGAAATGGGCCTTAGAAAATCTGAGCAACAACAAAGCTAGTGGAGGTGACAGTATTCCAGCTGAGCTATTCAAAATCTTAAAAGACGATGCAGTAAAAGTGCTACACTCAATTTGCCAGCAAATTTGGAAAACTCAACAGTGGCCACAGGATTGGAAAAGGTCAGTTTACATTCCAATTCCAAAGAAAGGCAATGCCAAAGAATGTTCAAACTATCGCACCATTGCACTCATTTCACATGCTAGTAAAGTTATGCTTAAAATCCTACAAGCTAGGCTCCAGCAGTATGTGGATCGAGAACTACCAGAAGTACAGGCAGGATTTCGAAGAGGCAGAGGAACTAGAGATCAAATTGCCAACATACGCTGGATCATGGAGAAAGCTAGGGAGTTCCAGAAAAACATCTACTTCTGCTTCATTGACTATGCAAAAGCCTTTGATTGTGTGGATCACAACAAATTGTGGCAAGTTCTTAAAGAGATGGGAGTACCAGACCATCTCATTTGTCTCTTGAGAAACCTATATGCGGGTCAAGAAGCAACAGTGAGAACCGAACACGGAACCACTGATTGGTTCAAAATTGGAAAAGGAGTCCGGCAAGGCTGTATACTGTCGCCCTGCCTATTTAACTTATATGCAGAGCACATCATGAGAAAGGCAGGGCTAGATGAATCAAAAGTTGGAATTAAGATTGCCGGGAGAAATATCAACAACCTAAGATATGCAGATGATACCACTCTAATGGCAGAAAGTGAAGAGGAACTAAAGAGCCTCTTGATGCGGGTGAAGAAGGAGAGTGAAAAAGTTGGCTTGAAACTCAACATTAAGAAAACCAAAATCATGGCATCCGGCCCTCTCAATTCCTGGCAAATAGATGGGGAAGAAGTGGAGGTAGTGACAGATTTTATTTTTCTGGGCTCCAAGATCACCTCAGATGGGGACTGCAGCCAAGAAATTAAAAGACGCTTGCTCCTGGGGAGGAAAGCTATGGCAAATCTAGACAGCATACTAAAAAGCAGAGACATCACCCTGCCAACAAAAGTACGTATAGTCCAGGCCATGGTTTTCCCAGTTGCAATGTATGGCTGTGAAAGTTGGACCATAAGAAAGGCTGAGCGCAAAAGAATTGAGGCCTTTGAACTATGGTGCTGGAGAAGACTCCTGCGAGTCCCTTGGACTGCAAGGCGTTCAAACCGGTCAGTCCTAGAAGAGATCAACCCCGACTGCTCTTTAGAAGGCCAGATCCTGAAGTTGAAACTCAAGTACTTTGGCCACCTAATGAGAAGGAAGGATTCACTGGAGAAGAGCCTAATGCTGAAAAAGATTGAGGGCAATAGAAGAAGGGGACAACAGAGAATGAGATGGCTGGATGGAGTCACTGAAGCAGTAGGTGTGAATTTAAATGGACTCCAGAAGATGGTAGAGGACAGGAAGACCTGGAGGAACGTTGTTCATGGGGTCGCGATGGGTCGGACACGACTTCGCAATTAACAACAACAACAATATGATTGGTAGAAATATATGTATGTAGGAGTTTGGATATCTGAAATACATTCAGTCACTCATATTATCCTCTGCTTTAACTGGACTTAGTCCCAAGTAAGTGTGCATGTAGGACTGCAATCTATATAAAGCTTGGATCAGATTTGCTGTGTTAGCCCATTTTTTCTTGAATACTCTAAAGAATCTGAAGCACACGATTGTTCTGGTATTTAAATTCCGTGATTTTATAATACTAATTCTGTTTTGCAAGCCTGCTTTGGGATTATTACATTTATCATGAAAAACTGAGAATGAATACAATCAATCAATAAGTAAATAATTCTCAATTCTACTCCAAGTTCATTTTTTTTATATTGTCAGTTGTTAGCTATTAAATCTTCAGGCTTTATTTAGATAGATCAAATTAAGAATACTGCATTATTAGTAAAACATTGAATGTCAGAAAGTAACCATGAACCAAGGCACTTTTGTATAAATATCTCTTGTTTGTAGCAGACTGAAAATGAAATGCTTTGGGGTTGACCTATCTGTATGATTGATACCACACTGACCTGGGTAACACATTTTGTCAGGACCAGGGGATGGACACCAGAAAGCTTAAATGTGATTGGTCACAATTTAATAATCTCCTAAAACTTGATTTTGCTCTGCAGAGCATTTCTCACAGCTAGATGAGAATGTGCCTGAATATGTAGCTTTTTGTAAGGAATAGAAATACATTTTTTCTGGTGGTTTTTATTTCTCATACTTTCACAATCCACCTCTGTGTTGTTATGAACCTAGGACAGTGATGGCGAACCTTTTAGAGACCGAGTGCCCAAAAACTGGCCCCGCCCCGCCCCGCTCCATCCCACCTGCCCACAGGGCCACTCACTACCTCCAGGGCCCACAGCAGATCGCCCAGGCAGTCCAGCAGCGCCATGGTGGCCACACCCTCTACCTGCACCCTGCAGCATCAACTGTGCGCGATGGGGCATGAAGGCAGAGTCTTGTCTACATTGCCTGGCTGCCATGTCCTTGGCTGCACTGCTCCACGTGGGCCATGCTTGGGGGCGGCTCTCCTCCAGGAGGGCTGCTGGTGAGGAGGGGATCACGGGGGGAGGCAAGGCTGGGGCAACAGCACATGTGCCCACAGAGAGGGCTCTGACTGTTGCCTCTGGCACCCGTGCCATAGGTTCGCCACCACTGACCTAGAAAACTCTTTGTCATCAGAGCAATTGGGATATCTAAAAGAAAAAAGCAAAACATCTAGCCTTTGGAACATACTTTTAATGTATTTAGAAAAAGCAGATAATTAAAAGAAATAAATATTTTCTAGAGAGTAGGGATGAATCTGAGAACTTGCCAAACTCTGGAAAAAGTTGGACTGTTGGAAGTTGTAAAGTCTCACTGGCCCTTATAGAAGGAATGCCCTCCAGAAAGGAGAAACATGTGGTGTTTCCAGACCTTTGAAAGATGAATTGCTTTATTGAGAAGAAAGAAGATATTTTCAGGAACAATGAAAAATGTAACAGAGAAGGCTTAACAGAGTTAGGCACATCTGCATCACGTCTGCCTCATGTGATTGTTAGGCAGATAAGAGATTAGTGAAGCAGTCCATTGCCAGTGTAACCCAATTATAGGCAGAAGTTCAGAGCTGCCCCAAATTTACTAAAGAAAGCCAGTAATTGTACCAGTTTATACAGTATAGCCTTAGTTCAGCATCTTGTCCATACTCTCAAATTTTACGTTTTTTAAACAGTTTGAGTAAGTGATGCTAAAATACTCTTCCTAAAACCCAGTGGAATTATGTTCTATGAGGGACATAAAAACAGGAGCTAAACTGTCTTATTATAGGGCAAATCCTTTATTGACAAATTTTCATAATACCCAGAACTATGAAATAATCAATCATATTTGAATCTAGTGTGATATGTAAGTTCAGTCTATGTATAAATCAATATGCCTTTAAAAATGGAAAACTGGATAAATTCCATAAACCATAATCATTAAATTATGGTGAATGCTCCAACACTGGAAGTTTTTAAGAAGAGACTGGACAGCCATTTGTCTGAAATGGTATAGGGTTTCCTGCCTGAGCAGGGGGTTGGACTAGATGACCTCCAAGGTGGTGGTGGTGGTTGTTGTTGTTGTTGTTGTTATTATTATTATTATTATTATTATTATTACTACTACTACAACTACTACTATTATTATTATTATAGATACTTTACGCAAAGATGGTCATCGTCTGCTACTTGTAGAGAAAAACAAAGTAAATCCAAATTTGACCTGAAATATTTTCCTACTTGCTTGATCCTTGACTTCTCTTCTCTTCCTCTGTTAAAAGTTTAAGTGCAAGCAATTCAGGCAGGGATTTGCTCTCTTACACTTTATAATGTGCAGGACGTAGTACTGATGCTGTAAGAACAAAGGTAATAATAACAATACATCTTAATAAATGTAAGATATCAGACTGGTTCCATATTTGATTATGGAAATAACATATTTATTTGAACAGAGTTGCTTTCCTTGTTTAGCAAACACTTGAAGTTTCTGGTTTAACTTGACATTAGTCTCTATTCTCAGTTTCGTCTCTTGGTTGCCAAAAATTCAACAGAAAAAAATGCACAAATCATTCTCTGTTTTCTCTTGCCATATCCAGAGTTGGCTCCTATAAATATAGCTCCTGATTTTGCATATTCACTCAGCGGGAATTTGTAGAAGGAAAGAGATGGGGGGGAGAGTCTTAGTGGCCCGTCTCTTTCCTTTTAACTACAGGGAATGTGCTAGTAATTTTGCAATGTTTGTGTAAACATCCTGTCATGGCCAGTGAGTTGGATATTTGCTCATGACCTTAAATTAGGCTTTCAGTTTTGGTTTCCAAAAAAGGAAAGCCCAAATACCAACCAGTTGGCATTAATCCCAGCTCCTTGACAGCTTCAGTCTCTCAGATGCTCTGGGGACCTAATCTCTGCCAAATGTATGGACAGCTCTTTAGATCTTTCCAAATTTTCCCACAAGGCTGGAAATAGCTACTGAAGTCTGGCCCAAAGTACAGGCAGTCTCCCTTGGAGGCTCATTCCTGACGCCTGAAAGGCTAACCTTGTAGACATCTAGCAGACCAGTCTTCTTCTACCTGGCGCCTCCCAGCTGGATTTAGAAGATTGGAGTTGAGATGAAAGCCTTGTTGTGAAGATGTGGCATACAAAAGGATTGCCTGGGTATGCTTGTGCTGTAGTGAGAGGATATGTGGATGAGCCTTTGCTACCCCTCTCCAGGTCTTCCTCCATTCCCCCTCTTGAAAGAGCAGTCGTTTTTTTTTTTTTTCAGGGACACAATAGATGCTTTTAAAGCCTATCTCTAGAGGCAGTTAATTCTTTACTTTTCATTTGCATGACACTAGCTAGGTTTCAAATCATGCAGGATATTTTTGGGACTTGGGAGGCCTGTTTATGACCTGGAAATAACCTAACTGTGACCTGATTTTGATCTGGGTTTGCATATCATTTGGCTCTTTAAGTGATTTATCAAACATGATAAGCAAATAGAGCCATTGACTGCTACAGTAGACGGGTGGTAAATGTACATATTTATCCATGCATCTACTACTTATACATTCAGGATTGCTGAGCATTACCTCTTTCTTTTGGGAGCCTTTCAGGAAGTGAGCTCACCTTGCCAGCTACCTGGTTAGGCTGATCTAACTGGCTGATGAAAAAAAGCAGGTGAAATTTCTGGAAAGTCTTAGGGTCAGTGGGAAAGGAAGCATCTAAAGTTCTCTTTCTTTCCAGTGCTTTGCTATAGATTTCTCATTGCATTGTCGATGAAAAATTGGTCTGCTCTTCACTGGTCAGTTTAGTTTGATCACCTTGCTAGCCAGGGAAAGTAAATAGGTCTTCTGGTACCTTTGCTGGCTGAGAATGGTGTAAGCTTAGTGATGCAAGATCTTGCACATTAATAGCAATAGGCACTATTTATACTATTTGTAGAAATTACTGTGGACCCCAGCATATTCGTGAACAACATAGGAGCTGTGGTGGTGCAGTGGTTAGAATACAGTATTGCATGCTAACTCTGCCCACTGCCAGGAGTTCAATCCTGACCAGCTCAAGGTTGACTCAGCCTTTCTTCCTTCCGAGGTCAGTAAAATGAGGACCAAGATTGTTGGCGGCAATATGCTGACATTGAAAACCACTTAGAGAGTGCTGTAAAGCACTATGAAGCAATATATAGGTCTAAGTGCTATTGTTATTGCTATCTCCCATTGATAACTATTAGTCCCTTGCTCTGGTGCACTTTGAAATTTAAGTGTAAGGTTTAAAAAATGAATAGTAAGGTAGAATATTATCTAACAAACTACTGATTTTAACTTTTAAGTATGCCCTGAGCTCTTCAGGCATTCTTAGAAAATAAAGAGCTATACCTCATTGTCTTGCTTCACATGTTTCTACTTTCGCAGAAAAAGGCAAAGTTAATTGGAGAGATGATCGTAACTAATTTTTTCACCAATGTGCTTCTAGGGAATTAGTGTTCTGGAACTGGCCAGAGTAATTGTGACAACCGTTTTGCAAATGGGGAACTTGTCTAACTAACCCTGACAGAGCAGCCACAGGATCCTCTCAAAATGTCAAACACGGTCACTGTGCCCAAACAGTGGATGATGTTTGCGTTAGAGCAAGGATCTCCAAGCTTGGCAACTTTAAAACTTGTGGGCTTCAGCTCCCAGAATTCCCCATGCTGGCTGTAAATTTTGGGAGTTGAGGATCACAAGTTGCCAGGTTTGGAGACTGCGCCATTCGAGTGATGTGTGAAACCAATGTTAGTAAACAATTGCTTAGCAATCAGTAGATCTGTCTTCAATGTGCAGAAATTTTGCTTGGATTCTTGAGCAGACAGACACACCCAAAAGTTTGGAGTATGCAACTATTTTCCAATGTTAGCTTTTCCAATAAAAACATACAGGTTGCAAAGACCAATGATTAACTGCTGCGGGTAGTCCCAGTTCACCCCACCAAGCATGAGGCATGTTCATCTCAGTTTGAATGCAGAAATAGAACTCAGTTGCCATATTATATGAAATTGCTCATTTGATAACAGTTTGCAGAGGTGCTACAAACATTCCAGAGTTGTTGATATGGAAACAACACTGTCACTTTACTACTTTACTGTAGTATCTTCTTGTTGCTTTAAGTAATAAATAAATAAATACATGAAAGCTGAATAAATCTCAGAATAGTTTGGTAAGAGTTGGTAGGACATGTAAATTAGCTGTGATTTAGAATAAAGCATGGGAATTGCCCATATGCTTTTAGTCTTCTATAGAGCCAGTCAGACTGAAAGAAATGCATGAGGAATTCATCAAGCCCAATACTACTAAACTCTTCTGTTGCTGACTCCACATCACCATCATTTCTCATTCTTGTAAATTCCTAAGGAAAAGCAAGCACTCAGCTCAAGCATTTGTTGTTCAGCTCCCCACCCATCCTCACATCATTAGAAAGCTATGTTGGCATAACATTTGCTATCCCTCTGTCAATCCCTGTTCTGGCTTCAAACCTTCTGTTCTGACTTGTTGTACAGGGCATGTTAACCAAGTCAGAGGTTAAATCTAGTGGTTTGGCTGCCCTTCCTTCCTCTCAGCATCAGTACCCCGTAGGAAATGATGAGCTAATTAATCACAGTGATCTGGGATAACAGTATGGTGGGGAGAGATGGCTAAACACATGGAGTCAGACAGCTTTCAAAGTACTCAACAGATAGTCCTCGACTTATAGCTATTTGTTTAGCGATCATTTGAAGTTAGAATGACACTGAAAACAATTACTTACAACCTTCACATGATCAAAATTCAGGTGCTTAACATATAACTGGCATATACTTACAACAGTAGCAGCATCCCAGGTCATGTGCTCACTATTTGCGACCTGCCCAACTGGCTTCCAACAAGCGAAATCAATGGGGGAAGCCAGATTTGCTCAATGACCACATGATTCACTTAACAACTATGGTAATTTGCTTAAGAACCATAGCAAAAAAAATCATAAAATCTGGCGTATAGTCATTTAACAACCACCTGGTTCGCAGCAGAAATTCTGGTCCCAATTGTAGTTATAAGTCAGGGACTATACCTGCACTGAGATAGCTGGTCCAGAGGGAGGCTGTGGGGTTTTTCCTGCTTTTAGGAGAAGTTCTTCTACAACCCTCAAATCAGGCATTAGATTGTGGCTGATATAGTACATAAATGGCAGAGGCTACCTTATAAAGCAGAAGAGCTTTTGCTACTTCATTAAGCCTTCCCCAGAGTCATGGGATATTGTGCCATTTCTTTAGACAACCCTCCCAGTCCTGGCTCCCTTTAGGGCTTTGGTGGAAGAAGGCTAAATTTGTGTTTTGGCTACTTTAAAAGAAGGCTGAACTTGGATATGAAAGCTGCCTAACAGCTGAAAGGAAGGGGGGGGGGTTGCTTAGTGCAGATGGAGATTTTTTTCTTTTTACAATTCACCAACTTACATTGCATTCCAATGCCAACCCCTCTCATCCCCATGTCTGCCAACTATTAGCTCAGGTTGCTTTTAAACATACTTTAGTGCAGTGGTCCCCAACTTTTTTGGCTCTCCAGAGCTGCAGTGATGGTGGCTGTGGATGATGGTGGCAGCAGCAGGGGAGAGGGGATGGTTTTGCACATGCAACCTAATCCTGCCCATGTGCAAATGGAGCTTTGTGCACTCTCCTGCCCCTTGCTCGGCCTGGATCCCAATGGGCCATGGGGGTATCAGTCCACAAACAGGGGGGGACCCTACTTTAATGTGCAGGTTCAAAGGTTGGGGGAGAGGAATTTCCTGAATTTCTCTCTCTCTCCTCAGGTCAAAGTCTCCCTCCTTCATCAATTACTCAGCTACTCTTGGGGGGGCTGACTTGGGCTTTTGAGCTAGAGATGGGCTCAGAGACTAACAGGGGAGAGCATGCTACCCAAAATAGAATAGCCTCCTAAAACTATTCTCCAGGGACTGGCGGGGAGGGGCCTGCCCATGGTGGTCATTGAATGCTGGGCCCATCCCATTCTTGGTGATCACCTGATGATGCTAACAGTGGTCAGTAAAAGAGGGCAGATTGTATCCATTACAATACCTGTGCTAGGATAAGAGAGAAAACTTTTTTTTAACACCGTATCAGCTAAGAATGATAATACTCTCTAAGTGTGAGCTGGGGATGGGATAAAGGCAGAAAAAAATGAATTTGCAGGAGCATTTGAGCTATGGTTCAGTACAAATGGGAATAGTTTTTGGTGTCCCTTTCAGCTTCCTTATATCATCTTTATTATGCAACCCTTAATCAATCACCTTTTTAGTGCCTCAGGGATTATATATTCTCCTAGCTGTCTTTATGGCTACAGAATTGCGTGGTTTTCTCTTCCAAAGACAAAGCTCAGATTCCAATTTCAGAAACACCAGATTCCTTCTCTTTTGTGGTCATTCCTGCAAGCTGGATATTAGAAATAGCAGAAAAAGCCTAACATGGATGTGGTAGAGAGCAGGATGAATGGCTCTTCAGAAACCCCAGCTCTTTGCATTCTTCCTGTCCCCTCTCAGTTGACCAGCATATTAGCAGGTGGTTGAATATGTTCAAAATGGTTGAATATGATAAAAATGCTGGAAGAAAGTGGGAGAAATGTCAGCTTTCTGCAGTTGGAGCACTGCAACATTGCAGTTGGAGTGTTACAACTCAACAATTAGATTTCCCTGTCAATTAACTTTTTGGGGAGCAAGGTCTACAATTCAAAGCACATCATTTATTTTCTTTCAGCACTGGTTTCAATATCAACGTTAGAACTTGAAAATTACAGATCTTAGGCCAGGCTGTTGAAAAGGGGCCTCTTAATTCATAATTTTGAAGAAATTAGCACCATAAATTGCATCAGTGCTATACTGGGGAATTGCAAAAATCAACCGTTGTTAACCTGTCAGATATTCCAGCTCTCATAAGAACAGACTCAGGCTATATCATCTAGGAAAAAAAGAAGGAAAATCAGTTACACAGATTCAAATAAAAATATTGATGGAGTTCCACTATTTTGAGAATTTTCTCCTCACCAAGGCCAGCTCTAGAGAAAATTTGAGTTTGCTCTGGAGAAAATTTTACTGTGTAATTGGCCAAAGATGTGAGGAGGGAAAGGAAGATAGATTTATCTTACCACTCAGCTGGAAGTTTAGCACCTGCAGAGAGAGAATTGGCTCAGAGCTTTGCACAATATGTCCCAACATGCATGCTTCTACCCAGGAGGTCCTTCCTTATGGATCACATGAAGCTACAAGAATGGAAGAACAGTTTTACAGCATTCCCACACTCAGTATCGGTATACCAGCCAAAAAGTCATGCTGCTGATAATATGTAAGGGTTAGAGTGAGGATTGAAGGAATAGTTGGAATACCAGAACTGTTTATTTAATCTGATGAATTCTGCATATTAAAAATGTGTTTATGTTTCCTTCTGAGATAAATGCTTACTTCCAGGAGAAATTACAAGAATCCCTATCAACTAAACACTTCAGAATGGCATTGGCACCTACTGTCATCTTTGATTTAAAAGGCTATTCTGGACCGAGTTGGGCTAATTGGGAACTTCAGATGTAAGAAATGATTGGGAGAAAAACTGCATTTTTTTCTTTGCAAAGGAAGCCTAAGAGGTGTGCCAGAAACTTGGCCAATCATTGCATAATTATTATAGTCTGCATATTAATATGATGTGATATGACCCTTTGAGTCAGGGAGAGCAGATGTTATATTACAGCAGATTTCTGATTTTTGCTGCTGCTTTGTATCTCTGTCCATTTGAGCAACCTTCAACACTATACTAGATAATTCATATGTTTGCAAGATACTCCAACTGCAGCAGATTCCATGGTCCTAGGATTCTATTAGAAGTATCCTGCAGCCTAGGATTCTATTAGAAGTATCAGTGGAGGTTCTGCCTAGGTCTTATCAGAGGTTAGGACAACTTCCCTTTCAATCCTTCAACTAGCATAAGGATTAACATGTAAAACAACTAAAGAGATGTTGAGGAGCCGAAACTGTCAGCAGGATCTTGTACTAACAAATCTTTCATCAATATCTTTGAAGTTCCATGAGGATTTAGCTCAAGGTGCTTGTGCAGGTGGCTTACATAGATTAAACATTAAGAATAAGCTTGTTCAGTTCCAACTTTTTACCATTGTTGAATGCAAAATAGTCAGCATGGAATTCCCCTAGACTCTGATCAACAGAGACCCACTTATTCATATGCTTGCTAGGAAGGTTCCACTTTGAATGGAACCCTTCCTGGCTGGCAGTTATGATATAGTCCTTACAAGAAAGAAAGAAGAAATGAAAGACAGGAGGTCCTGAGTACACATTTCAAGAATTGATAACCTTTTTCAGGCTAAGGCTTTCCCACTGTCTTTTGAGAAATACACTGAAGGTCTGTAAAACCAGGAGAAAGATAAATGGGCAGGGCTAGGATTAAAATGAAATGTTGGTGTAATTTCACTTTAATTAAATATTGCCCATATGATTGTTATCTGGCTATGTTCTTCTTACAAGACTCGAGTCATTTCCCCACTTACATGGTCTTCTGAAGTCATCCAAACTCTTTTGTGCCAAAATAAGAGTAATAAAGATGATCTTTCTATCATTCCAACACTGCAAGTTTCTAATGGGGAATTGACCTTGATTCTGAATGAAACCGGTTTTCCGAGTTTGCAAAATACATTACATTATAAACTAATCAAATAGGGTGGGTTTCCCCAACATATTAACCCACAAGATATTGATCAAGATTATTCATAACCAAGATTAGATATTGTGTTCATCCTACTGTTATCTGACTCAGTTAAAAGTATTATATGAATACAGCCTTTGCATACTTCATTTCTTTTCTTTCTTCTGTCACATTCACAATCAGTTTGATTGGATTCGGGGGGTACATCCCACAAATATATCTAATGTTTTCATGCTCTGTAAGCCTCAGTGTGT
This sequence comes from Crotalus tigris, assembly GCF_016545835.1. Lineage (NCBI taxonomy): Eukaryota > Metazoa > Chordata > Lepidosauria > Squamata > Viperidae > Crotalus > Crotalus tigris. Next base: position 1,136,600 of record NW_024100597.1, on the reverse strand, counting down.
AGCCCTGGCATATTGCAAGGAACTCGGTTCTTCTGCAAGTTTGAAATAACTGCTTCTTCAGCTGAGAAGCTATACTTTTTGCTTTTCAAGCTCAGGTTTCCACACTTTTCTTCCTCCAAAATTTCAAATTTTGTGATCAGGAACAGAATCAGTGGTGGGATTCATATATGTGAACAAACGGTTCTCTGTGTGGATACCATTTCCAGAAGTCCATTCTGGGCATGGGCAACAAAAAAATTAGCTACCGGTTCTGCCGAAGTGGTGTGAACTGGCTGAATCCCACCACTGAACAGAATGATTGTCTCTGTGAAGCATATAACCCATGGAGTCTCATGGATAAGTTGCTATTTGATCCCAGTCAATTCTTGCATTTTCCTTTCATTGCTATCTATGTCCTACTGATTTTTTTTTTTTTTTTAAGTTTGACATTGTGGACAAACTCCAGCCCAGAAACATTCATAGATTTTCCTGCACTTTGTTCTAGTGGGGTTACTTTACTGCCCAGATTCCACAAATTGCTTGTTCAATAAAAAGGGTGTGTTTTTTAACAGTCCACTTAGTTAAAATTTACCTTCAACCTTTAACAACCTTAGCTACAAGAAATATTTTCCATACCAAGGAACAGATACCACCTTTTTAAAAAAACCTCTGTAAAAATCACATCCTGTGAACATTGAGAAACAACCATGAAAGTTAAATGTTTCCTTTTCTAGGTATAGGTAGAGTGTGTGGAGAAATGAAGATAAGAATCGTTACAGATGGTGGTTCATCCATCTATCACACAATCTGCTTTCTGTACAAAGGAAATGAAGGCCTACCATTTGGGCAAAGCAAAGCACAGTGTAGTGAACTGAAAAGAAAAGCAATAAAATAGAAGCCAGGTGTTCTGTGATAAGTGCTGCTGAACACGCATCTGTGGTTTTCTCAGAAAAAAATCATTGCAAACAAATGTCCCCAATATTCAGGAACAAATACTATCTTTAGATAAAAAGCCCATTAACAACAACAAAAGTGGCAATAATTCTAAATGGGGATTGCTTTTGGCAAGGTAACTTGAAACCCTCCAAATGTTTCAGATAACAGCTGCCATAATTCCTTATCATTAGCCATGTTAGTTGCATTAGATGGAAATGAAATTGAGAACAAGTGAAGGGTACAGTTACATGTGGGAAAGGATATTATTTTATTCTATTTTATCTGTAATTTACACTACTGCCCAATTCACACAAATAGGGAAGCCATGGTCTAGGTCACGGGTGTCAAATTCGCTGTGTCATGTGATGCGTCACGACATATGACTTTTTTGCATTGCCGGAGCTGAGGTGGTATGGCCTACACATGATGCAACCAGCCCGCGGACCGACAGTTTCATACCCCTGGTCTAGGTGATAAGTCTGGGTCCCATCAGATGACATTTCCTTAAGAAAGTCACCTGAACTATACTTATCCTATTAGAGCTGTGGTGGCGAACCTATGGCACGGGTGCCACAGGCGGCACGCAGAGCCCTCTCTGTGGGCACGTGCGCCGTCGCCCCAGTCCTAGGCCTTCACCTGGGTTTTATAAAACCTTTTCGCTTTAGGCCTCCGCCACCATGTACAAAAAAAAAAAAAGGTTCAATCAATCAATTTCAACTTCTCGCAGAAAAAAAAGATCTCGCATAGTTGGAATTCATTGATTGAACCTTTTAGTCCCACCCAGTCTGCCGTTACCTCAGCCATGCCCACCCAATGGGCCACACCCACCCAATGGGCCACTCCCACCCAGCACCCGATGATACATAAGTGGGTTTTGGGTTTCAGTTTGGGCACTCGGTCTCTAAAAGGTTCCCCATCACTGTATTAGAGTATCAGGAATATACAGAAAAGTAGTTCAGTAGATCTGTGTCTAACTTAGTTCTGTATCGTGAAGGGCTCTGTAGGGGATAACCAGCTCCGAAACCTCTTTGGAGCTTGGACAGCAAAGTAGTAGTCCTACATGAGCACTTAAAGTGCACTCAGGACTGCATTGCTGCAGTCTGGCCATGCTGCCATTATGTACTCCCTATTTGTATCAACCTATTTGTATAACACAGAGATAATACAGTCTAAGTCGATCCAACAGCAAACTATGATGACAATATCATAGCAAGAACAAGAGTACTTGGACTTATATACCACCCCACAATGCTTTACAGCAGTCTCTGGACAGTTTACAATGTCAGCTTATTGCCCCCAACAATCTGGATCCTCATTTTACCGACCTCATAAGGATGGAAGGCTGAGTCAATTTTGAGTCCCGTCAGGATTGAATTCTAGGCTGTGGGCAGATTTGCCTGAAATACTGCATTCTAACCACTGCGCCACCAGGTGCAATGGTTAGAAGGCAGTATATATATTATACAAATGCTGCCATTATGTACTCACATGTACTCTCATTCCAACATATGATGCAGATACTTAAGTCATGACATTTGCATGATACGGTCATACATTTTAACATCTGGAAGTTTGTATGCCTGTGAATCCATCCTTTTGAATTTTGTCTGCTGTATCTGTGCTTAATATGTTACTATTTGATTAGGCCCCTATACCTTTCTTGCTGAAACCAAACAGATGATGGAGGCCTTACTAGAGGTTGTGATGTATACATTTCAGTTGACTAAGAATTCATCTCCCATGAGTAGCAGAAAGCATAACATGGCACAGCCCCTGCTAGCATTCAATTCCGCATGATCCTCAATATCAAAAATCTATTGCTCTCCTCCAGAGAGCGATTTGCATGGGAAAACATTTAAGCACGTGATCCTGCAGCAGCAGCCTAAAGAGATAGGAATCCAACAAGAGTTGTACTATTGTATGCTGCTTGGCTCTAAGAAGCTAAGCCAGAGAATAAGATAGATGTCTAGGGATAACGGAGCCATCTGTTGTACGTATGGATGTTGCCATTACTGGGAAGGCAGCCTGGGTGGAATCCTCATTTCAGATCTCTGTATGCCACCGAAAAGTCTCATCTGATCCTTGCTAATCCCAGTTCAATGAGTGGGAACAGTACAATTAAACTAGGGCCCCCATTCTCCTTTCATTAGTAAATTTGAAACAGCTTAGTTTTGCAGTGAAAAGTATGCAGGCATGCAGTCGGGACAGCTGAAATACAATTTCCTCCCCGCCCCATCAATTTCTTCATATATTATTAAGAATGCAGGTTGTAATGTAAGTTTATATTAGGGACAAAAGTACAATGCATATTTTATGTAGTGTAAACTACCCAGAGATTTTCAGATAGGTAGATGTAGGACTATAGTATTCAAATAAATAACAAATAAACATTTGGACAATGTAAATATAAAGCAAGCAAGACAATCATGGTCTTTTGACAATGAAGAATAATTCTCTATAGTACTATACTTGCTTATTTGCGAGTTTGAATATTGAATAAACCTCGTTTATTTGCAAGCATGATAAAATGAACCATGGTTAGGTATGTTGTAGGATCGCAGCCACAATAAATATTGTGAACTCCAAACTTTGACTGGGTGGGGAAAGCATTACTTCTCACTTCTGAACAAACGGAAAACACCTGGCCAATGTTAGCATTATTTTAGCCTGCTTCAGTGATTATAGTCGAGAAGTGAAGACTATGCCACGTCGACATATGACTAGCAGCTGGCTTGCCCTTCATTTTAAAATCAATCTCATATAATAATAATAATAATAATAATAATAATAATAATAATAATAATAATAGTAGTAGTAGTAGTAGTAGTAGTAGTAGTAGTAGTAGTAGTAGTAAAGTTGGAAGGGACCTTGGAGGTCATCGTCCAACCCCCTGCTCAGGCAGGAAACCCTATACCATTTTGGACAAATGGCTGTCCAGTCTCTTCTTAAAAACCTCCAGTGTTGGAGCATTCAGACTGGAGGTTTTTAAGAAGAGACTGTCCAAAATGGTATAGGGTTTCCTGCTTGAGCAGGGGGTTGGACTAGATGACCTCCAAGGTCCCTTCCAACTTTATTATTATTATTAGATTGATTTTAAAATGAAGGGCAAGCCAGCTACCAGTCATATGTCGATATGGCATAGTCTTCACTTCTCGACTATAATCACTGAAGCAGGCTAAAATAATGCTAACATTATTTTACATTATATATATATTATTTATTTAACATTATATATATATATTATTTTAGAAAAAAGATATTAAAAAATCTGTATTTAAGACAAGGAATTCCATTCAGAAATTAGCAAGGCAGAAATTAGAAAGGAATTTTAAAATGTGATATACATAGTTTCCCTAACAACTATGAATACCATAATGCTCACAATGAGTTCTCAAGTAAGTAGAAATAAGCAACTTTGGTACAAAAGTGTGCATTTATCATGTCATTAAAAAAAAGAGTGACGTTTGGTTCTATTTAATATAATGAATATTTTCTCTCTTTCTCTTGCTCTTGAAAATGCCATGACCTGCCACTGTGATCCAATAAATGCTGAGGATGGCCAGAGTCATGTTAACTGTGGAATTTAATTCCATGAAATATAGTGAAAAGATCAGGTGAGAAGACAATGTGTCAAACTTGGAATTTTGAGAGCAAGCTAATTTTCACAACACGGCTGTTGGAGGGAGAAGGGTTGTCTAACCACGATGGCTATCACAAAACCCTCTTTGTCAAATTATTCTATTTACTCACCTCATTTTCTAACATCCAATTTACCTTTGACTTCTAGCAAGGGACAACTTCAAACAGCACTGGGCTGCTTCCTGCATTTATTTATTGTTCAGGGGGCTATTTCTGACTACAAATAATTGGATCTAAGTAACACTAGAGACATTCTTTAAAAATATAGCTATTGCCAAATGCTGGCCCCTTGCAGTTTGTGAGATTTTCCTTTCATCATTTAAAGGTTAAAGGTTCAGGACTTACCTTGAGTTCCAAGAATGGAATTTCGTTTTGCATGGATAAGCTTTAGTATTTTGTACCAAATTATCTAAAATGTAGGCTTTTATTTTTCAGACCCCTTTTCAATGCATCTTGGCAAATCCCTACAGCTTAACACCTGCATGCCAAAGAAGCGGGATTAATCCTTGAAACATTACAGTTGCAACTGAATAATTTAGGGGACAGCTAGAAATGCATTACCCAAGTAGGCAAGGGAGAGGTTTGGGCAATCTCAATGCAGCTATCCTCTTTCATTGCGAAAAGCCGGATAAGATTCTAGATAACACAGGAAGAGTAGCTTGACAAAATATTGGGAGAGAAAGGAAAATCAGAACAATTAAAAAAAAAAGTTAAAACACACAAGGGCTTAAAAAAAATAAATGAATTGGCTGAATTTGGAGCTTAAGCCACATGGGATCTTTTTTCCTTCATCTCAATTCTGTTCTTTTATATTCATATTTTTATAGGATACTGTCTGTCATGGTGCAAAAGTTTCAATCCAGCATAGATTCAGTTGAGCAGAATGCATATAGTTTATGCTTTTCAGAGACCAAACACTTTTTCCTATGAATATATGCATGTACACACACACACACACACACACACACACACAATCTGCTGCTTTCCAGTAGATATTAAAGCAATGATTGTTGCTTGTGCATAGACCCACACTTACTTCTTAATTAGGGCCATTACCAATTGGTAAAATTAGCAGAAAGATATGGGTATTACATGTAAGCAAGGCATGCAACTTGTTTCCACATGGACTCACTGTCAAGCAAGCTGCTATCCAATGAACTTGAAATTAGGTTTACATCTCACACATGCTTTTATGTGTTCCCATTCAAAAACCTCCATGGTCCTAAAGGATTTTTTTTAAAAAGAAAAACAGGAAAACAAACCCTTTCTAAGTATAAATCAACTGTTTCATCTCCCTAAGAATGTCATTTTGTTGTCTTTATCTCTTTGCAATCTCTTCTCATTCATGAAAACCCCAACTGTTGAACACTTAAGATAGAGGGAAAGGAGCCATGAGAAAATGAAGTGTTTGTATGAACCAGTTGGCTTTCCCTTCCTGATATATTCAGTTCTGTAGGAGGAACTGAATCCCCAACCTTGTTCCTTTTTGGGAAGCAGATAATGTATTGCACTTGGGCAGATTATCAGTAGATACCTCTACAGGTGCAGAGCTGTGAAGTAGCCACACGTGTTCTCGAAATACAATTCAAAAGTGAAGCATTTCACAGTAAAGGATCAAGTACCTCCAAAAGCCCAAGAAAGAAGACAGATAAGAAGTTCTGACAACTTCAGAACAGCAAGCATTCAAGACAGACAAATTACAAGTTTTCAAGATATTACTGGATCACACTATTAAGTTTTTAAAACATTAAATTTACTAACATAAATAGTGTTTGTAACAAAAGGCACAGTTTTTTCTTCTTAGCTATAAACAATGGAAAATATTTACAATTTGCACAGTTGGTCTTTTCAGGATTATTTTTCCTTTTTTTGTTTGTTAAAAAGGTCATTTTTCCCTCCCTTTTCCTCAATACCTTTATTAAAACTTCCAAAACTGGATTCCTTCTAAAACTGAATTTCTTCTCCCCTCCCAAAAAGGGGTCCATTCTACAAACAGCAGATTAAAGTCCATTAACAACAATAATTTACCAGTGGAAATTATTTTGCTCTGTCTTTCTCAGATGATAACAGTGTTACTAACTTCTTCATACTGGATAACAAAATAAGGGTAACTCTGGTCATCGTTAAAAATGACAAAAATCTGTGGTTCAAAGTAGTTGTCCACACAGGAATCGTACAGATCACTGGTGATGCTGGCAGGGTTCACAGGTGGAGGTCTTCTCATGGTGTGGTTCCCTACTGTGTATTTTCCGGTCAGTACTTTTGCCAAAAACATGTAGTGGATCCCTTTGGGTGAACGCTTGGAGAAATTATGGGAGTAACTGGCTTTCCGAGCAAAGTAGCTGCCTTGCCCGAACATGGTGGCGTGTTTCCCACATACCCGAGGGTCGAAGTTGTGCTTGCAGATACCATCTACCACGTCTTGGGAGGTCCCATGGAACAAATGTCTTTCATTCATAATCTTGTCTAACCCAGTCATTTTTTTAGACATGTATTCTTTTTTCCTGGAAATGAAATACAGACACATATATAGGTATATCTTTTCAAATTCCTAAATGTTAAAGTCTGCCTAATGGAACTTAAAAAGAGCAAGACATTTTGTAGACCCTGGAGCTTTGAGTGGTATGTCTTTGCCTGAAATCATCTCCAAAGCTGTCCTCGATTCATATCTGGAGGACTGGGTGACTTGCTTTCCCCATTGCTTATCTAGTGCTCTTAGCTATCCTTAACCATTATTCCTATTGCCAATGCTTACGTATCCTGCTTCCTTTGGGCCTGTTTTGATTTGTTGCCAAATAGTATTGCTTGATCTTTGCATACACAGAATGTGAAAAACCAAAGGAATTGGTTGATTCCACTAGTTTTCTCTGTTGAATGACATCTGCCAACAAGACTAATCACAGTCTTGCAACAAGAATGATTACTACTGGCCTGTACTTGCCATGCCTAAGCTGTTTCCTGAGCTTCTCTTTCTATATCCCATTCTGTCATCACCTGAGTTAGATAAAATTAAGGCTGTTAAATTTCAAAGCACCATGATTTCTTTTTCAGGAGGGACCAAAGCAGTCATACTGCACATGGTTGAGAGGTCTAGCACCACTGCACAGTTCTCCTAGATCCCTAATATAGCGCAACTCTTTAGGGAAGCAAAATGACACCAAACATGGCAGCCTTGGGTTAAAAGGGAAGTGTAGACTTACTTAATGGGTAAGTATACATAAGTCTTTACATGCTTTGCAGCCTCTGTGAATACTATTCAGTTTAAAGGGGGAAATACTACTTTCACATTAGTAAAGCTAAAGATGGTGTACAGGTAGTTGTCCCTTAATGACCAAATGTTTTACGACCATTTGAAGTTATGATGGCCATGGAATGAATGCTTTAGGGCCCAAAAAGGACTTTAGCTGTCATAAATGATCAGGCTGCTCCTCTACATTCAAGTGATTGCATGTCAGGCAGGTCAGTTTACAATCGGCCTTGGCCTTCTGTGGTCATGTGATTGTGAAGCATGATTTTTTTTTGTTTGCTGGCTTCTGCAAAAAAAAAAAAAAGGCCTATTCATTGGAAGGGGTTTACTTAACATCAATTTACTTAATGATTGCTGCAAAAAGGGCAGAAAATTACTTCTGGTCATGTGGGTGCTTGACGTATGACAACAACTGTAATTCCAAGCTAAATTACAGTCATAAGTTGAAGACTACTTGTAGACCTGCCTTACTTGTAGGCTGGGAATGAGAGGGAGGCAACTCCATTGCGACGTGGCAGAAAGAAAAACAATGCCAGGTCATGTTTGTATCAGGCTTAAATGAAACAGGGAAAGGTTCTAGCAATACAGAACCTAATTATAAGATGCCAGAATAGTAGCATTGCAAAACTCGTCTCCTGGGTCTACCACCTGCCTTTCTTCTTAAGGACAAAATAGTCAAATATGATTTAGAAAACAATTATAAGTTGCTAATCTGTAACATTTCAGAGAGAAAGCTGGGAACTAGAATATTTGGTTCTACCATAACATTAATTAACTTTAGTGGGTTGTTTTTTTTTTAATAGAAAACGCTAGCTTTCCCCCATCCCAGATGGTACTTTTACTATCAGCATACAGTACAATATATAGAGGTGATGTTCCAGGGGGAAAAAAGCAAATAAAATTTGATTTTGTAGCTCTATTTGTAGGATATATCACTGGCATTTCTGCTCTTCTCAGTTTTGGGTTAGAAGCTAAAACATGGTGCCAACTTAACAAAACGAGAGAAGCCAGGAAGCTCTATTCAAATTCAATCAGGCCAAACAAAACAGCTGTTCATCATGAAGGCTGGTGCTTCAACAAAAGGCCTCTTTCATAGGTTGAAAAAGAGATGCCGGTTTTAGTTCAGAGGGTAGCTTTCAGCAAAGCAGGAACCACTTTTTCTGTCTAGGCGGCACTCCTTCTGAATGATTTGCACACAACAATGGTCATTCCTCAAATTTCCCTTCAGGCAGTTTCTGCCTGCAATTTTTTCCACTCCAATGTAGCTGAAGTCCTTGTTTGTGTTTCTAAGGACAAACTCTTCATAGACATCTAGGCCAATATATAAGGTGGTGCAGCAACTACCCAATTTAAGAAGCAAGGTTTCTTTAATTATTTAATTTATATGCCGCTTTTGTTATTTTTACAAATAACTCAAGGCAGCGAACACATCCAACAAACTTTTCTCCTCCTAGTTTCCTCCCAAGCAACAATCCTTATCAGCTGGGATGAGTGTTTGTGATTGATCGAAGGCCACCCAGCAAGCTTTCATGGGTAAGGCAGGGCTAAAACTCAGACTTCCACTTTCTAGCCTGGTACTTTAACCACTAGACTAGACCATACTGGCTCTTTTGTTGAAGGCATTGGCAGTAAAAAAAAAAAATCATTTTCAAGAGATGTCACTATTATTGTCCCACCTGTCCCAAAACCGTGAAATAATGAAGTTAAACAGGAGATTATTTATCTGATCTTAACTTACCTCTTGTACTTCTCCCACAAAAACTGGTTTTGAACTCGCAGTATTTTCAAGATTTTATATTTGGTCTCAGGCACAGTCTTATGAAAGAGATTATAAATGGTTCTGTAGCTTTTGTCTTCCTTTGAAACAGGCACTTGGATAAAGTCCTGAGCCGGGTCCATGCTAATCCATGTTTCTGGATAGAAACTGGGAGAGGTAACAGCACTTGGGGATAAAACTTGTGATGGGATAGATTCTGTCATTGGCACTGCCAGGTTGCCACTAAGTGTCCTGGAGAAATTTGGAGAGAAATGAAAGAAAAGGAATCAATAGGGTATCTGTAAGTCAACCAACCCTACTGCAAACCTACACATTTGATTTCTTTCTCTTAATCTATTATTTTCAGTCCATTTCTCTAATCCAGTGTTTCTTAAAACCGTGGTTCCAGAACTCCTGGGAGTCCTCCAAGACCCTTTCAGGGGTCTGCAAAATAAAAACAATTTGCCAGATATTGAAGATAGCTGCAAAAATTTAAAACACATCACTCTTTTCATTATTTATTTTTATTTGTCAAAAAAATAGAGGGACTTTTCATGAAAAATGTTTTATTTATGCTAATATCTAATGGGTTGTTATTTTTACATGATCTTATAAATGAATATTCAATAAATACATCAATTTTAATTTTAATACTATTAAATACTATTTATTACAATATTAATTTTTAATACCACCAATAATATTGATAAATATAACCCATACAAAAAACTGTTTGGGGTTCCTCCATAATTTTTAAAAGTGAGAAGGGTGCTAAGAGAAAAAGAAATGATGCTCTAACCCAGTGGTGGCAAACCTATGGCACGGGTGCCAGAGGCGGCACTCAGAGCCCTCTCTGTGGGCACACGCGCCATCGCCCCAGTCCTAGGCCTTCAGCTGGGTTTTATAAAACCTTTTCGCTTTAGGCCTCTGCTGCTGTGTGCAAAAAAAAAAAAAAAAAAAAAAGATTCAATCAATCAATCAATTTCAACTTCTTGAGGGGGAAAAAAAGATCTTGCAAAGTTGGAATTGATTGGTTGAACTTTTTAGTCCCACCCAGTCTGCCGTTACCACCACAGCCACACCCACCCAATGGGCCACACCCACCCAATGGGCCACACCCACCCAATGGGCCACACCCACCTGGCACCCGACGATGCATAAGTGGGTTTTGGGTTGCAGTTTGGGCACTCGGTCTCTAAAAGGTTCGCCATCACTGCTCTAATCTCTCACCTTGGTGCTGAACATTTTGGTCTTCTAATGTGTTAGTGATCCTTTTCTGTTATCTGAACTTTGGTAAGCATTATCTCTTCACTGAAGTTATTAATGAAAATACTTAAGACTCTTGTATCTTGAACTGAACTGCAAGGCATACCAATTTGATGAAGAACCACTGATGACTTACTCTTTAATACAGTTTTCATGTTGGCTACAAATCCAATCAATAAATATACCCTCCATCCCATTCTTGCTAAACCATGTCATGAGCACTTTGTCAGATATTTTGCTGAAGTCTAGATTTATTATCTCCACAGCCTTCCCTCAACTAAGGAAGTTCCCCAATCTGAAAATAAGATTTGTTCCCCAGAAATCCATGCTGAATTCTGCATAATTTTTACAGATCTATCTCTTATGACCTATTCTGGGATCTTCCCATATAGCAATGTCAGACTGATTGATAGTCCATATCTTCTATCCTTCCTTTTCTCATTTTGTAAGACAGGAATATATTTTCCTTTCCCAGGTTTGTGTTATTTTGAACTCTGTCCATGCTCCTTTTATAGATTTTTGACCAGACTATTGTCAAGTTACTTCTGTATCCTAGAATGTAAGTATCTCTGACCTAGAAGGAATTGTTTCATTTAAGTCAGTACATACTCTCACTTACATTTCTGTCAAGCCCAAACTGAGAGAGATTCTTTCCTCAACTAGGTTTCACTAACTATTTGGTGGAATGCATATTTCTTACATTTAGAAGGTATCTGATGAAGTACTCTTAGTTGTTATTAACATGTTTCCTACGGGTACCTTATATTTGAATTTTAGTTATCTTAACCCGATCTCTACAAATTTGGGCTACTTGCATATTGTTGCCTTTGGTGACCTATTTTTCTTTCAAGCTCCTTTATACCGTATATGCATAAACACCCAGGTTTTTTTTTTCCAGATATTCACTTTATAGCTACCTTATTTTCTTCCATTGTAAGTATTATTATTATTTGTCACCAACTGAATTTTTAGTTATGTTATTTTTAGGAATTCCCATTCCTACCCATCTTGAATTCCCTTTCCTCATTCCTTTTGCTGTCATATAATCCTATTAATCCTTGTTTTGATCAGTGTATGTTAAAATTTGCACCTTTAATTGCATTCTGCTTAGTGTCCCATTCTAAATGGAATTTCAATATTCCTTGGTCACTTTTGCTCAAATTTACATTCTCTATTAGCTCTTCCCCTATTGGTTAAGTCAAACAAAGAATGGCTAATCTCTCTTGTCTCCTAGACAAGAGAAAGGTCAGGAATTTCCTGGAAGTAGAGGGCTTGGCAGAGTTTGTCTCCCAGCAAATTGCTGCAGTAATTAAAACCCCCCATCACAACTAATTGATGCTTGTTGAAAGATCAGCAATTTTCTCCTTAAAAATAACCACATTTTCTCTTTGGTTGGATGATCAATGGTAGACACCAACAATGAAACTATTTTTAATCCATTTATTTTAAATCTAATGCTCTCAATAGAGCTATAAACAGTATATGTGCTGAACTACGGCAATTCCAAATACCTATTAACTAGCTCTTAGAAAGCAAATAATGCACCAGAAAGAGCTAGATCCAGATGAGGTCAACTCCATTTTTGGTCCTTTCAAAGTCAATGTGGTTCATGCTAAATATAAACAGTTTTTCAAAGGAATTTAAAGGGAACTTGAGTACAAATTTGACTGGATCCAGCCAATGGTGTTATAAGCAAAGCCATCCAAAGAATTAGGATTCGATTCCAAAATAAGTGTATGCCACACAGTAATTTTGTCAAAATATATATGGTCATGTTTCCAGAATATTTGCAGGTTGCTCACTTCTACATTGAACTGTTCAGCAGTCCAACCTGCCTCATTCCCAACAAAACAGAAAACAAACTTTAAAAACACCAGGAGAAACTGCTAAGAACTGGAAAGTGACTTGAAAATGGAAGTCCTTTTTCAGCCCATGCAGAAAAAAGAGCTCCTCAAATGTTTTTGTCTATTAAAATCAAAATTTTACAAGTTTTTAAAATCATTTGTAGCTGCATAGTTTTGCCAATTTAACAAAAGCAAATTGTGTAAAGCTAGTGCAATTCTACCCTTATTAAAAAAAAAGTTATGTTCAAGCTAGTTTGTTGCCTTTAGCTTAACTGAAAACTGTGTAGCCTGTACAATCCAATCAGATTAGTAGCTAGTCAAAGGAGAAGAATCATTTAAAGAGAGAGGATTAATAGAAATTAATAGAAAAAAGAGGGAAGAAAACAGGAGCCCAATTCAGTCCAGTGTTTCCACAACAGAAACCAATGCAATTAGTATCTACAGTTAAAAGAAAGACATCTGAGAGGGCTGCCAGGCAGAGTTGTTGGCATCTGCAGTCCAAATGTGGATGTAAGGCATGACATCATATGATCATATCAACTTATGACAGCAGTTCAGGCTGCCCCTGTTGAATTCTGCATGATTGCAGTACCTACACTCAAGCAATCACCATCTGTGACCTCCTGTTGGCTTTTCCATTAACTTTGCCTATTTGAAGCTGGCAATGCAGATAGCAAATGGCAGTTCATGCGACTGTGGGATGCTGTGGTGTCTTAATTGTGAAGTTGCAATCATGTCACTGTACGGATGCTGCAATGGCCATAACCACAAGGACTGCCCTCAAATACCCTCATTCAGTGCCATTGTAAACTTGAACACTCACTGAATGGGTAAACCTTGAATGAGGACTATCTGTGGTTTTAGAAGAACATTTAACAAAGCCACTGTCTGTTCTATGTGTCTCTTTCTATTATGTTGAGTATGCGTTTGTGCGTGCATGATGGAGGAATAGATTGTTTATTTGTTTATTGATGCTGTTTTGGTTTTAGTTGTTGGCAGCAGCTTTTAGCTGTATGTAAGCACCAGGAGGGAAGAATACGATGTTTTACAAAAAACAAAAGAATCGGCTAACACTATGACCAAGATAAAAAACGCATTAAAGCTACATAATCAATTTATATTGTATACCTGTGCCACCACCCATGGTTATTATTGAGGACCCCAAGAGATACAAGAAAGGTTGCAATGCTTACTGCAAAAATGGCATGAGAATCACACAGGAGCGGAAGAGAGGTCTCTTCTTGATTTCTCTTCGAACACACGCATTTTGCTGGAAGCCATCTTTAATGTTCAGGATGTAACGATTGTGCCATGTAACAAATCGGACCTCTGCCAACCCTCGGTAGTTGGCTTCTTCTATCAGTCGTACTACAGGCTGTTTGAAATTTAAAAAAAAATCACTTAAATCTATTTCATGTTCAACTTTTTTATTTTGTAGAATTACTCAGAGTAACCTGAGTAATACTTCCATCCTCCTTTCAAACACAGCCAAGCTTTCTTACTAATTTTAATAGAAATGGAATCATACATAATGACCTGCTCATAGGTAGGACAGACCCACTCAAATCAACAAGCCTTAAGTTAATGATAAGACATCTAGATCTAAAACCATTGAAATCAAAGCAACCCCAACCCAGGATATTTTCTCTGGATGCTGGGAATTACATTTCCCTAACAAATGAAATGCCACATGTAAATTTGAAAGAGCCTGGTTCAACTTTAGCTGAAAGTCTCACTTTCTTCATACAAGGAAGTAGATGAATAAATGAATATAATATGTATGTATGTAAATCCTTTGAGCACATTCCTTATTTCTGTAGTAAGAAAATTACTGTTCTCTGGACAGCACCTTCAAGCATTCAAGGCTCTTAAGACCAATCAAAGGGGCTGAGTTTGTACAATTCACTATGCCACAAAAAGAAGTCATGTTATAAGGCTAACTAAGCCTAGCATGAAGTACAAACGCAACCATTCGGTCTTTAACTGACCTGATTAAACATGTTGCAGAAACCCAGTTAGAGTAAGTTTCCTGACTAAGTAGTAATTTCAAAGCAAATTTCCACAACCAAACCCAGTATATTACCCCAGCGATAGGAAAATTACCTCAGAATATTCTCTCCAGCCAAAGTGATCCCTGCAGAAATATTTCCAGATTGTATAATAGTTGGAGTCAGTACTTGTGCAGACAGGTGTAGACAGTCTTCTCAACCGGTCAAACTCAGTTGTATCATAAAACGTCAGGGCACTCAGGTCTACTAAAAACTCCTGACCTCTGAAGAAGAGAAGATGCCAAAAGGTTCAGTTCCTCCATTTGTTCAGAAATGGATTGAAAGCTATATCAGCAGTACTATTTTTACAAGCGCTGCCTTCTGGGACTGAAAGCCAAAGTAAACTAGTTCTTAAATGCATAGAAATAACTAACTATAGGTTTCCCATTATTCTCTAATCCCCTAATCAACCCTCAACTCTCCATGCCCTGGAGCTTTAATTTAGCTTAGCTTCTGCTTCAAACAGATCTGCAAGAAGTATATTACTAATTAGGATGTTCCAACAGTTTCTATGTAGACATATAAATCTTCCACAAAAATCTTCAGTCCTTCCATGCTCCATTCTTCTGGTAATTTTTATTTTAATAATACACATTATCTATTCTTTCCTATCTGCCTTTCTTAATTTGATCTGGAAACTGAACAGAATATGGGCAGAAACAAGGAAAAACAAATGGAGATATTTTGTAGGACTATCAGATTGAATTGAAAACCTCTAGAGCAGGGGTAGTCAACTTTGGCATAAAAGAGTCAAGGTTGACTACCCCTGCTCTAGATGATCATCTGAATAAAGATGTAGAGTTTTTTTTTAAATCTCTTTGTTGCCCCATAAGTCTGCATTTTTGCAGGCTTGTTCTTATAATTTGAGCTATTGAGACCAAGAAATATAAACTATGCTGCGATAAATATACAACCACCAGCACCACCATCCAAAACCAAGACCAGCTAGAATTTAATATGTCTTCTTTGATTACTTGACCGGCATTGAAAGACTACCCCCTTTATCATCACCACTGCGATAAATCCCAGATGGATTTATGCATATACAGTGAATGCAAGGCAATGCTTGTTTTGTAGGAATTTAGCTACTGACAATAATTAAGATGTTATGATAATATTGTTGAACTACTTCTAATAATAAAGGTTCTTTATGTTTTATATTATCACATATTTTATTACATTTAAATTATTTACTAAAATGTTGTACACTGCCTGCAACAGGTGGAGATATTTTTAAATTAAACAAACAAATGAACAAACTGTTCCTTTCTTCAGAGCACATTCATAAGCTGGGGATCTCCAGAAATGGGGATAGAACTATCCAAGACTAAATACAACTCTTGTGTACTTTCCAGTGTTGGCTGTGTTGGTCTCTCCTTATTCTGCATTGCTATGGAAATTCTAATGATAGGTGTGATTGCTTCTTTGGTTATTAGCGAGAACTCCAGCAAGTGGAAGATAACAAGATATTTTATGGTACCATTGTTTATTTGCAGTAAGTCATCATTTCCTTGTAAAACAGAAACGGGCAAAAGACAACTACTCCATATTTTTTGCACTGAGCATAGAATTCATGGTTCAAATAACCCTTTCCAACTTCCTAATTATATGGCCTCCTCCAGGTGTAAGATAAGTTGTTTTGTCATGAGTAGTCTGCTACAGATCCATGGGCCTTTCTCTTTTTCTTCATTACCAACCCAAGGACTATTCCTACTTTGCACAAAGTCAATGGGGTGAACATTCTGCCTTGTTTCATATACAACACAGACACTTAAGGCACTACTTAAAGAAACATTACTGGGTTTACACATAATGCTAATCAAAATCACATTACCCAGTGTCTATCTGTCAGAGGTAGATAATTTATTAGGAGATTAAATAGGATGGGAAAGGGATCCTTGGAGGAACAGCAGGAGGAAAAGTATCACATTTCAAAACTCCACAGTTTACTCCATAGACCACTTTCTTGTATTCTTATAAAAACATACTATAAGAACTCATTAAGAAATAAAGAAAAGTAGCACACTATTCAAGTAACACTTGAATAGATTTTGCCTCACTATTACAATGTTTTTCTAACATTGCATCTGTTTTAGTATTAACAGAAATGCTTTCATTTTGAATCATGGAAGACTAAGAACAGAAATCCACACCAAGATTTCATTGTCCCATTTGCTGGCAGTCAATTTAGATGGAGAAATACCCAAATGTGACATTTGTTTTAATAAACTCATCGCATTTTGAATTCAATCTGACAACTGCTTTTGTGAGTATGATACGTATTGATTGCCTGCACATCCCAAGGGAGCTGCAGTTTATATTGTCCTCTTACAATTTAAGCTCCCAAAGCCTTAGAGGCAAAGGAAGACTTTTTTTTTTAAAAAAATGTTATTTCTCATAATATTATGGGAAGCAAAGTATTCTCTCTGGGAGCTCATCTACAATTCTTTTTAACGGGGGCAATAATTCTTGGAGTTTTCAGGAAAATTTATGGAGTGTTTTCTAGTACAGATATTCCCCAATTGGATACTGCTTCAATAAGTCTGAAGTAAGATAACTTGGGGCTCCCCTTCCCATCTAGCAGCTTGAAAGCATGCAAATGCAAGTAGATAAAGAGGTATCACTTTGGTGGGAAGGTAACACTGTTCCATGTGCCTCGGCATATAGTCACATGACCATGGAAATTCTTCGGACAACCTTGGCTCCCTTGGCTAAGAAACGGAGAAGAGCACCAACCCTAGAGTTAGGCATGACTGGACAGGGGAAACCTTTAGCTTTAACTTGGGACTGTTTGAGAACTACCTAATTCAGATTTAATTCAGAAATTTGTTTTGGAGACTCTAAAGTTTTGTGCTTTCAATTTATCATAGGAAAGCATAAAAAATCAAATGGCTCTATCATTTTTTTTTTACTTTTCTAAAAAATTTCGATAACATATTCAGGCTCAGATATCTCTCCTTTAGAGGACTTCACCTACCAGATTCCAGATGGATAGCATTTCAGAGACACACTTATCTATTTGAATCTTCCAGCCTCACTGTGAGTACCGTATTTGTTCAAATCTTTGTATGACTTGATTCCCGTCTCCCTTCTATAACAACCTCATAAAAGAGTGCATATCAAACAACAGCTATGAAGATAGTAATTAGCATTAGCTCTTAGACTTGCCCAGTGCTATACAGCTTTCTCTAAGCGATTTACAGAGTCAGCATATTGCCCCCAACAATCTGGGTCCTCATTTTACCAACCTCAGAAGGATGGAAGGCTGAGTCAACCCTGAGCCCATCAGGATCGAACCTCTGGCTATGGGCAGAATTAGTCTACAATACTGCATTCTAACCCGTGCGCCACCATAGATAGGGGCAGCTATACACTCACAAAGAGCTAATGACTTCCGAAGCTATGTCAATCCCACTGTGGGCAAGGAGATAAATTGACAACACTTAAAACTGTTTTTGTTGGATTGATTCATTAATTTCATAAGCACACTTTTCTTACTTATATAAAGTGAAAAAACAGACAATTTGAATCGCAAGTTAAGAAGCAGAGTATGAACATAGTGAAAGGAAGGATGAGTTATAAGAACAGAAATGTATGGGGATCTATAATAAATGGTGTAAACAAATTTAGCTATTTTTTAAAAAATTTCTAATCATTTATTCTAATTACTACTTCTCATTCCTTTTCTGTGTTTTACATATGGTTGCTTACTTTGAAAGGAATTAGGCTGGTGGCTGTGCACATGTGCATCTGAAACTGCATGGTGATTTAGAAATTCAAAATTCAAATTCTGTATTGCCACATGGCTCTTGTTTGCAATTTCCTGTGCCTTCCAGATGTACTAAATGGCAACTACCAGAGCATGGAGTCATTCACCACATTTACTGTATGGCTCCTTTGAAACACAGCACTCAACCTTAGTTTAAAAGGTCCCTGGGAAAGAAAATAAGATTTAAAAATTGCTAAGGATGCACAGTCTAAATATACTCCTGTTTTGTGGATTATAAGAATGTTTTCCAGTTACTCTTAATGAAATGGTGGTAGGGCAAGAGGAAGATTTGTAAGATTCTTTATTAAGTGGACTGGGAAATGAAGTGGCAAAGATTCCCCAGTATGAGCTCTAAGGACAATAACAACATATGATGAACTTATCACTTTTGTCTCTACAGCCACATTCTGTTCTTAATGTACCTTATAAAAGACATACAGCATCTCTAAATCAGCCTCAATCAAAGGAAGGGTTGAATTCAGCTTGCTTTGCAGGAGAAGGCATGCAAAATTGTGCTAAAGTTCATCAACTCACTTTAAAGCCTCTATAACAGATTACAAACACACACAAACACTACGCTGTTCTTACCACCCTGATAGTTGAATGAAAAAGATCTGCCAGCTCTAGCAATAAAAACCAAGGGATACGTTTAAAAAATGGGGAGTAAAACTAAAGGTAAAGACCAAACTAATGACAATAAGTAGAACAACCAGCCTTAGAACTGACAATGAAGAACTGACAATGAACTGACAATGGAGTGGTAGATGGCTTCTATTGTTGATCAACCATCAACAGTAAAGAAATAAACAGTCAAGAAATACACCACAGAGTAGAACAGTCATGAATGCCTTGGGAAATATATTCAAATGCTGTGGTGCATCTCTACGTACAAAGATCAGAACTGTGTAAGCAACAGTTTTCCTTCTGAAATTCTATGGAAGTGAAGGTTGGTTTTTGAAGAAGCAGGATATGAAGAATTGATTGCGCCAAGATCCAGCTCCCTGGAGAAAGCTCTAAAGATGGAAAGGGGGAAAGAAATACAATAAGTGAGGGGGATACACTCAATTACAGTGAGGATGACTGCACCATCAGAAGATCTGAAAGACCAAGTTAGGATAGACTATCATTAAGAAAATCTATGTGCTTGCTAAGAGTTGAAAATGACCTAATGGCACACAATCAAACGAGATGTTTTTAAAACACTCTCCATCCAAACTTTGCAGTAGATCTGTGCTGAAGATGGCATCTGCTTTTAGTGAATTTGCTACTTGAAAAGGCCAATCCACTTCTGAGGAACCTATGAGGAAGACATTGCCTTCTTTGTTCTTACTCAAAACAGATCTGTGTCGGGTAGAATCTCAAAGTTCAGTTAAAGTGTGCAAGACTACTATTACTAAAGGTTTCAATATGGGTTATAGTTTCTTGCAATCAACCCCACTCAATAAACGGCACATATTCCCCCTGCAAATGAGAAGTAACACTTTGCACTCATAGACTGCATTTGCTATTCAAGATGAGGGCTCCAAAATCTACAGAACTGGACTCTAGTGCAAGAAACTTCTTTAAGCAAGCTTGTTTCTTGCCAGTAGCTAAAATATTTCCAACTGGTTTTATTAATTTGCATTTCACAAAAAAGAATCAAAGCCATTTCTGTAAGAGGCAGAATTTTAACCCTAGCACAGTGGTGGTGAACCTATGGCACGGGTGCCAGAGGCGGCAGTCAGAGCCCTCTCTGTGGGCACGCGCGCTGTCGCCCTAGTCCTAGGCCTTCAGCCGGGTTTTATAAAACCTTTTCGCTTTAGGCCTCTGCCACCATATGCAAAAAAAAAAGGTTCAATCAATCAGTCAATTTCGACTTCTCATGGGAAAAAAAAATCTTGCAAAGTTGGAATTGACTGATTGAACTTTTTAGTCCCACCCAGTCTGCTGTTACCACCGCAGCCACACGCACCCAATGGGCCACGACCAGCCAATGGGCCACACACCCCCAATGGGCCACGCCCACCCGGCACCCGACAATGCATAAGTGGGTTTTGGGTTGCAGTTTGGGCACTCGGTCTCTAAAAGGTTCTCCATCATTGCCGTAGCATTTAGTCAAAAAGGGAGCCTGGTGGGGAAGATGCTTGCCTCCCACTTGGAAGGTTGAGAGTTCAATCCTAGGTAGCAGCAGATGTTTCTCTCCTAGGGCACAAAGAAAAAAATATATGCCGCAAACTCCACATAGGTGTCAAGAAGGTATCCAGCCAGTAAATGCTCAGCTCCATTCAGTTGCCCAGACTCTACTCCAAATAGGGACTAAAGGGAGTTTTTTTTATTTAATCAAAAAGGCTTGATCTTTAAAAAAAAGATAACATTGGAACATTCAAATAATTGGATGGGAAACCCCAGAACTGTAGGCTAAGCCTAGAAGTTGAAAAAATACCCCAGAACAAAGAAACTACTTCCATATTGTTGACAGGAATTCTTCATAGATATCTCTACAAGATCACCCAGAAGTCAAGTTAAAAGTGGCACAGCAAAATTGCTTCTAATAATTTTGCTGAAATTTTTAGCAACTTCATGTGAACATGTAAGGAGCTGAGCAACACTTAATCCTCAAATGTTGAACTCAGTTCTGATTAGTCTAGATGTAATACAGTCCAACTATACCAAGTCTCCTAAGTTTTTGTAAGTTAGGAACAAGTTATCTAGCTAAGGAGAACTAGACACACCATTAAATAGTTAGAGGTGGGTAGGCTTTACAAGGGCTAACACAACAAACTATGTTCTTCCTCACACTTGGCTGCACAGAGATTCATCCTTTTATATGCTAATTAACTGAACAATCAAGCTCACATTGATTGCTGAAATTGTAATTTCCAAGAGTCAGGTTACAGCATTTGTATCCTGTTGAGAATCTAGCACCTTAACTAGACTCCTCTGAGAGATGGATCAAGCTCAAACTGGTTTATGATTAGATCAGCTGACAAGGTTCTTGTGCTCATCAGTTTTAATATTGTATAATATTTGCTACTGGAAGTATATGTCTCAGTAGTCGAATAATTACATTTATTTAATAATTATATAAATTCTACAAAATGTTAAGACAGAATGTGAGTGTGTTGAATTAATTAATATATAAAAGGGAATAAACCTTTATCAATAATATCAATAATAATTTATTAAAATTTGTACGCTGTCCAACTCACAATAACTCTGGGCGGCTCAAAAGTAGACTCAAAATTATCTACGTAATCTCAAATGAATTCTGGATTATCATGTCAATTCTTCCCTACTGTAACAACACTGGAGATACCATGAGCTTGCCTTACAGTGATTTGTGAAGATCAGAACTTTTGTGGATAGTACGCAGAAAGTACAACACGAAAGGGGAGATCTCAATGCCATGAAAGCTACAAAAATTCTACACTTCGGCGTGTCTAACCTCCTAAGAGTTGCCATTTGACAGGAGCCCTTGTGACACAGTGATTAGAATGCAATATTGCCAGGCTGATTTTGCTGACTGCCAGGAGTTCGATCCTTACCGACTCAAGGTTAACTCAGCCTTCCATCCTTCCGAGGTTGGTAAAGAAAAAGAAGATACAGAATATTTTCAAACATGGAACTTATTTTATCAATGGCTGGAAAAACGGGATAGAGAGTAAGAATTTAACTTGTATTACTAAGCAAAACAAATCAACCCAGACAACACATTGTTCATTAAGCGCTAATGAATTGTAATAATAGAAAATTAATAAAAAAAATTTTTTTTTAAAAAAGAATGCAATATTGCCAGGCTGATTCTGCTGACTGCCAGGAGTTCGATCTTCCCGGGCTCAGGGTTGACTCAGCCTTCTATCCTTCTGAGGTTGGTAAAACAAGGACTCTGATTGTTGGGGGCAATATGCTGACTCTGTAAACTGCTTAGAGTGGGCTGTAAAGTACTGTGGAGCAGTATATAATAAGTGCTATTGCTACTCCTTTGCTATCCTTCCAAGATTGGTAAAATGAGGGCCCAGATTGTTGGGGACAATATTTTGACTCTGTAAACCGCTGTGAAGCAGTATATAAGTCTAAGTACTATTGCTATTTCTCCTAGTTAAAAATATTCATTTGCATCATATGTTGATACTGCACAAGAGGGCACAGAAATGAGTGTGTGGAAGAGAGCCAGCCTCAGGTTGATTTCCATGCACAAGTTACACAATGGAAACTTCTGCAGACATGATTTTCCTAATCTGCACACAGGGTGAGGGTGTGGAAGCAGCATTCACATTCAATTAATGAATGCCTTGCTGAGAAAGACAGGGCAGGCTACAGGAGTCAGTTCATCATGCCATGAACGGCTTCCATGTACCACATTAACTTCAGCCTCCTGGCTAAAAGGCTCCTGACAGGAGACAGGAGGATACTGTGCCCCATCATTTAAGGCTTTGCTTCAGTGACTATGCCCTGATTCATCAGCACTGGTCAAGTGGTGTGTGCCCTGCAGTTAGAAGGGAGGAAGGAGGAAAACCACATGCAGAACAAGGTTTTGCTTAATCACTCTTGGAAACTGGCTGCAAAACTCTTTGTTCCTCTTTTGCCAAACCCTTTGTGGCTTAGCAACAGTAGCTAGGCATGCACGCAACACAACCAAAGTTCACATATAATGCTATTCCTAGTTGTGAAGTTTTAAAGAAATTCAGTGAAGGAGAGTGTGTGGAAGTCAATGCCTCCTTTCAGGCTACTGAAAAAACATAAAGCAGGACACTGAGCAATTTGCTATATGGAACACAGGGCAGGTTTGAGTGCCAACATCTCTGCCAAGATTATGCAGAAGCCGAGAATCTTTATCCCCTCCACAAAGACTGGGTTCTGGACAAATTGCAAGTTTGCTTGTGACTCTTATTTATGTATTTAAAAGATGTATGTAGCAGCCCATTTTATAACTAATTCTTGGCAGCTCCCAGTTGAAAGTTAAAACAGCATAAAAGCCATGTTAAAATTATAAAAATGAAACAAAAATTTAAAACAAAAATCTGGTGCTAAGTCAAACCTCTGATGTGCAGCCATCTCATCTTATTCCAGTGTTTGGGGGGAAAGCCAAATCTTCATAGTTTTACCGAAATTGTCAATTTACAATTAAATAACAAAAAAGGCAAATTGAAACTTGAGACGTGGACTTCTATCATTTTGTTCTCTCCTGCCATCCCAAAAGCATTCCGATTATAGGACCATAACAGTTCTAGAAACATGAATAGTTTGCACAATCTGCATTTCTAGGTGCAAAAATAAGGAAATGATAAGACTGGGGGAGGCATCACAGGTGACAGACTGACAAAAAGCCTGTTTCCAAAGAGACTTATGATCGTTTTTCATACTTATGACCATTGCAGCATCTCCATGATCAAAATTCGGATGCTTGGCAAGTAGCATGTATTTATGGTGGTTGCAGTGTCATCTGGTCATCTTTTGTGACTTTCTGACAAAGTCAATGGGGAAGCCAGATTCACTTAACAACTGTCTTACTAACTTAACTTTGCAGTGATTCACCTAACAACTTGCCAAGAAAGGTCGTTAAATGGAGCAAAATTCACTTAACAACTGTCTTGTTTGACAACAGAAATTTGTGGTCGTAAGCTGAAGACTGCCTGTATTGAAAGCAATTCTATTTAAGAAAGAAATGCTTAGATCTAGTAAAGACTGGGCCTATATGGATGAAAAACCCTTGTTCACAAAACATCTTCCTAATTTTTATATTCTTAACAACAGGAGAAAATGTCATTTCCTATTTTATCTTCTGAACAATAATCCTGTGAGAAAAGTTGGGCTGACAGGAAATAACTAGTTTTGAACCATCTATGAGCATCACACTCTTCCTGGTAACTATCCAACTGTAACTACTACAGGACTACTACTGTTTAGGGAAATGGGAACTGATACCATTCTGTGAGTGAATTTACAAATTCTCAGTATTCATTTCTACCATATAAAGGCCAAGCACAAGCATATTTGATAGTGATATGCAAAACAGTTTGATTCAAACCAATTTCCTATCCCATTTTTAATGTGAAACTACCTGTTTCCAGAATTTTGGAAGTATCCTAAACCTGAAACAAAACTGCTTTGAATACAAAGTACTGTTCTGAGCTTGGAAACTTTTAAACATGTAAAAATATTTGGAGGATTTTTTCCCCCCTCTTCATGGCTAACGAAACTAAAACACAGGTAGTAATCAGAAATTTCTTGGAACAACTGACTTGAATAGGCTAAACTAGATTGCTGCGTTTACCTATGCCTTATTTTCCTGTTAGGCTGCCATGCAGTTATTACCACTATACAAGGAACAGACTGACCTAGATCAAACCAGGTGACAGCTGCTTCCCCAATCTTATCATCATAGTAACAGAAGTAAATAGGAGTGTGTTGATAGTTACCTATTCCACCCCCACCACTTCTAACATGTGTCTTTCAGTTTTCTGAGATCTATAAGGAAAGAGTCTAATTACTTTGTTTCTTGTATAAACACAGCATATGAGCTTGCAGGGACTCATATCACAGATATCTATAATCATTCAAAGCTTCTCCCATTTAGATCTTTGATCCTTTTAGTCTTGGCACAGCCAAAGCACATAACTGATGTAATTCTAAGAATGAGCCCAGAGATCACCTGAAATCAAATTCATCTGTATTGATTCATAGCAAGTTATCTTCACTGAAACAGCGTACAGGTAGTCCTCAGCTTATGACTATAATGGAGCCAGTCTATTATGATCATAAGTCAAGATGGTTGCAAACTGGGTCATCACGTGAGTGACCCAATTTTACAAACTTTTTTCCCTGCGGTAGTCATTAATCAAATCACCATGGTCATTAAGTGAATCAGTGGTCATTAAGCAAACAAAACTGTCATGAAGGGGGCCCACTGTTTACTATGGTGCATTTTTGCCAAAAATCTGAAGTAAATTCCAGCTTTTGGCAAAAATGGTGTAAACTGCCATCATGTGACCACAGGATGCTGCCAATAAGTATAAATGAGGATTAGTTGTCAAGCACCTGAATGTAGTCACATCAGAACTGGGTCACAAATACCTTTTGTGGGGTTGAGTCATCAGAACTGGGTCACAAATACCTTTTGGAGGTTGAGTCAGGGGTTCCCAACCCCTGGTCCATGGACCGGTATCAGGCCGTGGCATGCCAGCAACCGGTCCACACAAACAAGCAAAGCCCCATGCAGGCAGCACACAAAACCACACACTCTCCGGTCCGTGGAAAAACCTTTCTCCATGAAACCAGTCCCTGGTGCCCAAAAGGTTGGAGACCTTTGCTCTAAGCTATAGCCACTAAGCTACCAGTCGTAAGTTGAGGACTACCTACACAGATCACCCTGCATAATTTTTCAGGTTAGGTAAACTCTGATATCCAGGAAAATATGGGGAGTCAAAGAACACTGACTTAAAAGCTACAGCATTTTTTTTAAAGTCTGACATCTTTCCACATCAAAATATAATCTGCAATCCATGTTGAAAGTGAAGAAAAATGCCAACAGTTTTCAGCTATGACAATCTGATTCTGATCATATTATATACAACAGATGCAAATAAAAATAAGTTCCATTATGTACTAGAATTATTTTTAAATAAGCTATCAGGACACCTGCAGCTAAAATAGCAAACACTTTGATTCAACGGGAGCAGTTTTATGTGCCTTTATATGGTGCCAGAAATATAATCACTACATTCTGTTTTGAAAAACAGATTAGCAGAAAACCTTTGAACTTCCTGTTCCAAATGCAAGGGGGAATTATTTACATGGCACTGGGCCCACACATGAAAAAGAATCAGATGCAAGAATGCGAAGATGATAAAATGAACTGTACCATGCTAGGCAGCAGATGGATTTTACCTTGTGAATCTTCCTTAATATGATTTTTAAACTTAAACACACAGACATGGTTTTTTAAATTAACACAAACACACATGGATATGTTAAGTCTATTCCCCCCCCAAGCTTTTGTATGTAATGGAGCATTTAAAATTCTACCCACAGAGTAGCACAGTCCATCCTTTTAACACATTCTCACAACACAGCAAAATTCCCATCCTTCTTTGTAGACATGGCTTCAGATGAAGAGTAGAGGATCAACAGACTGTCAATCAAAGGATGTTCCTCCCTGAGAACCCAGCCAGATTTTTTTTTCAGTCTGAGCTCATAAAAAAATATATCTGTAATAATGTCGAAGAAAATTAACTAGAATTAACCATTTTAATGATTTTAAACTTTTAAAAGACAACTATTAGATTTATTCAAAATATATATCCTTCTAAATTTAGAAGAACTGACTTCCATGTAAGTATGCATGTTATCAACTGCCAGAAGACCCCATATTACATAGTAATCACGGATGTAAAAAGTGAAAATGTACTACCGTATATACCGGCGTATAAGGCGACTTCCGCGAGCGCTAAAATCGGCACCAAAGACGGGGGTCGTCATCTTATACGTCGAGTCGTCTTATAAGCCGGAAATACTGGTAGTTTCTGGCGTATAAGATGATGTTCTAGGAATGCGGCTCGACGATAAAGACGGGGGTCATCTTATACGCCGGGTCGCCTTGTACGCCGGCATATACGGTATGTTATGCAACTGGCAGTCCAAGGACAACCACTTGAAGCATATATAAGCAGAACTTCTATAAAAGCCCCCTAAAAATTATAAGTAAAAACAATAGAAAACAGACTTCAATAAGCATAGACTATCAATTCCAAGGAGATTTTAAGGAAGGGGAAGAGAGCTTGGGCAAGAAAACCTGAATGGCTATCCCCACTCTCTGTTCCCCAATTCCTTATCAATACAGAGTCCATTCCCTTCTCTCCTTCCATGGCCCCAAACAATTCTATGCCCAAAGAGAAAGTCAATGCAAGTAGGCCATGTGCTCTACTTATCACTTCACTCCTTGCATATTTGGACAAGGCAATCAGCCAGGCAAGTGATAGCACAGAGGAACAGCAGCTGTGAGGGAGATCCCAAGTACAAACAAGTCCCCTTTAACTGGCATAGGCTAATGGCAGCTGCTCAATACTCCCCCCCCCCCCAACATCCATCCTATCTGTACATATGCCTATTTATTCTTTCTTACATTGCCAACAAGGTTTGGCAGAAGAAAAGAAAAAGGAATGCAATGTTGAATTTAAGTTTTAGAATAGATACAGGGGGTAAGATCAACTGAAAAGCAAGCTACTGGTAGGGCACCTTGTTCTTTAGCCTCTGGATGAGCCATTGGTCCAGAATCATGAATGGACTTAAAGCACCAAACAATGAAGGTATTATGGATACCAAGCACAGTGATGGGTCACTGTGCCATGTAAACCATTCAAAACAAAGGAAAAAAACGAACAGCTACCCCCTGCAGGTTACGACCCAAGGCTGGCTGCAGCTTGTCATCTCTTGGATACTCAGAACTGCTGAA
Source organism: Crotalus tigris (assembly GCF_016545835.1). Classification (NCBI taxonomy): domain Eukaryota; kingdom Metazoa; phylum Chordata; class Lepidosauria; order Squamata; family Viperidae; genus Crotalus; species Crotalus tigris. The sequence goes on along the minus strand of NW_024100597.1, from coordinate 1,108,686 downwards.
TTAGACATTTCTTGTTCCTGGCAAGCTTTGCAAATAGTCCACTGAAGTTTTAATAGCTTTAGCCAAATCAGAGTGGTAACCATGTGAACTAGGAAGCTCACAAACTAAATGCTAAAGGAGCCAGGTTCAAAAATACCACTATCCATGTTGAGTTGCCAGGATACACAACATCATCTGAAAAACAGACAGGAAAGTTGGATTGCAGCGGCCACATGTAAGGTTCCATGTGAAACTGGCATGGGCTTCAAAAGTTCAGATTTTCTAGACTTATCCAATGTACGTTAGCTAAGTTTATAAAACACATTAAATTAAACCCAGAGGAGAAAACCATAATTCATTTAATGTTACTATGTCTAAATAATGAAATCATAATAGGACTTAAATCAATAACAAAGCTCTCACAATATGCAAACAGAACGGTCAGGTATCTGAACACTGGACTACGAACTAAACCACATCATGTACTAAGTCACAAATTAACCAATCCCATTGTATCCTGACATGTTACTTAAACTTAGCTATTACATCAGTGGTTCTCAACCTGTGGGTCGGGACCCCATTTGGGGTCAAATGGCCATTTCACGGGAGTCACCAAACCATGCTGTCTGCCATTTTTTTCCCTTTTCCCTAGCTGTCCTACTCCCTCTTATTGGTGGCCACACACACTTGGGGGTCACCACAATATCGGGAACTGTATTATGGGGTCACGGCATTAGAAAGGTTGAGAATCACTGTATTAGATGTATGCAAAAATAATAACGTGGATTGGTAAAATAAGTATTAATTTGGGTTTGCTCCAAAAGATATTTCATGGCAAATTCAATGGACCATGTTCTTCAACAAACCTCATGTGGATCCTGGAAGAAAAAGAATCCCGAAGTTTGGTGCTTGTTTTATTTTATAAAGAAGGCAATTCAACATTATTATTATTGCATTATTCTTACCAGAAAACAGATACTTCCTCTAGGTACTAATAACCTCTCACATGGCTATGTAGAAAGTTAGGCCTGTTTCTCCAGAATGAATTGCTTCAACTCTGTAATATCTAAGAGTTTTCTAGCATTATCTAGCTTATTTCAGATCCTGTGATAACCTTTCTATGGGTTTAACTCTGGGCTTTGACCCGATTATTCAAAAATGCTGACTGAATTTGTTTTTCTTCATCTGAGACCCTTGCCTTGCTCCACAAACTACTTCTGTTTCAGCATCAGCTGAAGATGTCGTGCCGATTATTCTGATTCAAAACAGAATCCATGCTTCCTTTAATCGTGACATGTCCTGAGGCAGCAAAACATTCCAAAACCATGACTGTATCATCTCTATGCTTGACAGTTGGTATGAGGTTCTTATTGCAAATAAGTGTTTGGTTTCTGACAAATGAAAAAACACTCACATAGCTAAAAAATTTCAATTTGATTCATTTGTTTTTAGAGCATTCCTCCAGAAATCTCAAGTAAAATACTTGGGAAGCTTCACTATTGCTCCCAATCTTCTCCACATCAAGATTATATAACTTGTCTACTCATATTCAGTGGCAATAATATGCAAAAATTTCAAAAAACCTAAAAAGGGGGCAAACAGATTTTCACAAAATAGTTTTGATGAACAGATATGAACATATTTAAGATGTGTTGCATTGTGGAATTCCACCTTTTTTCCTAAACAGAACAAACCAGGGAAGCTTGGCAGCCTACAAGCCTACGAGGTTTGGGATATGCCGATGAAGATTCTCAGTCATCTAGGTAGAGATGTTTGGAAGCTGAGTCCTGACAAATGGACTTCTTGTTGATTCAAAACATTTCACGGCTTATCCAAGTAGCTTCTTCAGCTGAACTGAAGAAGAGTGAAGAAGCTACTTGTACAAGTAGCGAAACGTTTTGACTCAACAAGAAGTCTAGTTGCTATGACTCAACTTCCAGACAATTAATTCCCATTGGGACTTAATATCGGTCCCTGTAAATGCAGTAAATCCTAGGTCAGCAGAATTCTCTCGCAAGTAGAGGTAGCCCTCGACTTACAACAGTTTATTTAGTGAATGTTTAAAGTTACAACGACACTGAAAAAAATGACGTATGACTGTTTTTCACACGTATGGCCTTTGTAGCATCCCCGTGATCATGTGATCAAAATTCAGATGCTTGGCGACTGGTTCATACTTATGACACTGCTGTATCCCAAGGTCATGTGATCACCTTTTGCAACATTCTGGTGAGCAAAAACAATGAGGAAGCCAGATTCACTTAACAACCATGTTACTAACTTATCAACTGCAGTGACTAACAACTGTGGCAAGAAAGGTTGTAAAACGAGGCAAAATTCACTTAACAAATGTCTCACTTAACAGAAATTTTGGGCTCAAATGTGGTCGTAGGTTGAGGACTACCTGTACAACTTTTTTCATGGGCTTGGGATGGAAGTTGGATTGGTAAGGGTGTTTGGGTCCACTCCTCAGGCATAGGAATCTATGGTACCATTCTTATTTGAGACACCAAAGAATATGCTTTTCTCACCAAATTCAATAATTTTTTTTCTTGCAATTTCAGAAGATTTTTGGCTGTCCCATACACATTTAGAACATTTAAACAGTTGTTCTTCCCACTCAGCAGGTGAAGCTTGGGTTGGAAGGCAAATGTTGCAAGGTCCAGTCTGAGTCAGTCATCGGGACCAAAGGTGACCGACTCAGATTGGAGCCTGCAACAATTATCCTGGGACACGTACAGTATATTTACTTATGTTCGCAACAAAGGGAAACGCTGATGGGAGAATACACTATTTGCTGCCCTTAAATTGTTCTATATTAAAACTGAAAAGGCAGTATCAGTTGCCGCCTTTTCACTGAGACAGTTCATCAGGGCAGCAACATTTTTAACCAGCATCCTTTCCCGCTGACTGAAGAATAGAAGGAATGCACATAAACGTGAGGAAATTATCCTTTGTCTATCAATGCAATGTACTTAAGTATAAAATAATACGGCTACCAGATCTAGGCTGTAAATCATGGCCGACAAAGAAATATAGAAAACCCAAACTCTTTTCTGCCTTAATATAAGAACATAAGCTGTGCTCTGCCAGATCAGACCCTTGTTCTGCTCTCCCCAGTGGCCAACCAAAATACACAAGGAAGCCCGTTAATCTTCCAGCAGACGACCTTGGCAAATAATATAAATGGTAAAGCTATGTTTTGAGATAAAACAATGACTTGCAATGTCAAATATTTGAAAGCTTTTTGGAACCATCAGCAAGACGATAGAGCAGATATGCTGAATCATACCCGAGTGTAGCCCTTTTGGATCAAAGCAGCTTAACAGCAAAAAACAAACAATTCAGTTGCATTAATCAATAAGATGTATTGAACCATCTGAACACATTTAGAAAAAAAAGTGTGCAGGCTTTAAACATTCATAGCTTTCATCATTAATAATTATCCTAGCAGCAGTCTTAGAAACTCAAATGCTTCAATGGAGAATATAAAAATAAGTTTTTCCTCATTGCCCAGGAAAATAATCAATCCTTAACTTACAACCATTTGTTTAATAACCATTCAAAGTTACAGCAGCACTGAAAAAAAGTAACTTATGATCAGCTGTCATACCGACAACCGTTGCAGCATCCCTTTGATCATGTGATCAAAATCTGGGCACTTGGTAACTGGCATTTATCAACATTTGCAAACTTCCCAACTGGCTTCTGACAGCAAAGTCAATGGGGGAAGCAAAATTCACATAATGACACGATTCACTTAATAACTACTGTAATTCACTTAACAACAGTGGCAAAAAGATCATAAAATGAAGTGCAACTCACTTAACTGTCTGGCTTAGCAACAGAAATTTTGGGCTCCACTATGGTCATAGGTCAAGGAGTACCTGTAACAGTTACAGAGTCCATTGTCCCAATTCTCTTAATTTGCTCACATGTTCTTGTTTTATCTTCTTTAAAGAATGTTTTATTTAGACAATTATTATTGTCTTGTATGCTTTTTATGGAAACCTCATTGCTTTATTTGAAAATATTTTAATGCATTACTTTAATTGTATTTGTACAAGAAGTGAATGCAAAACAATACAAATAATTCTAGCAAAGTAGTTTTGAACATTATAACCAGCCAGAAATTCCACATTGTAAAATGACAGTTAAATTTCATGGAGCTGTATGAATACAGAGAGATTAGATAAAATCTTAAAGTTCCCTGAAGGCTTTTAAATTTATCCAAACCACATTGTAAAAGGTACTTTACTATTTTCCTCTGTGGAAAACAACTCTATTTGATTGCCATGGTGTCTTCAATATTTTTACTTTTTCCTCTTCTTACCAATAATTTGCCCTGTATGCACATGTGCCGACAAGTCAAAATTTGGCTTTTCCCAACTACACTAAGATTTTCTACTCTTCCTTACATGAATTTACTTTCTACATCTGAAAACTGCAACTTATGGTGGATGCAATGCATCCATTTCCTAAACACCTAGAAGGATGAAAGCGAAGGTTCCCATGATTTGGGAGATGAGTAAAACCAAAACTAGGTTTGTTGTTGTTTAAGGGTTTAAAATAACATTGATGTAGATAAGAATAAAGTAACTCTGATTGCTGCAGAACAACATACAAGTTTTAAATCAATTTGTCTTTCCTTTATAAATTTCAAAAGGAAAGCAACACATGACAGACAAGCCTCCAAGAATGAACAAGAATAGTATTTGAATTATTGATTTTTCCCCTCTAAAGTTTGAAGTCCTGAGTTGGGCTCATTCTCTACCACATGCATCAGACATTCCTCGGATCCACACCATCCACAATAGAGGTTCATTCAGCTTTTGCTTTAATGTCAAAAACAGAAATTCCACAGCTTCCCCAAGGCAACTGTTCAACCAGCCAACTGCTCCTACTCTTTGACAGCCATCCTATCCCTCCTTCTACTTCCAACACTTTCACTGTGTCAGTTAAATCACTCTGATTACTCTTCCTTCTGTATTTGCATAAGCCTAGGTTAGTTCTGTGTTGACCTAGACTGGAATGTCAAGTGGGTCCTGCAAAACCAGCCCAGCTGCCCAAGCAATTGCTTGGAGGAGCAGCAATTTTGTGGGTGCAACTAAGGCTTTGTTCCATCCAAGTGGAATGTCCTAGGATGAGAGATGAGGGCATGATCTTTTGGGTCATGCAGTGCAGCTGTTTTAAAGTATGGCAAATAGCTGTGGGTTAGTGCTATTCAAAATCATTTCTCCCAGCCCTGTTTTTGCTATTGTTGATTGTTTAATAACAAGGTCAGGTGCAAATTAATTTCTCTGGCACTATTCCCCCCAAACACTACAGGCAGATAGATTAAACCAACCAGTTTTGATATTTCTTTCTAAATTCATGTCTGAATCTAAGAAATACTTAAATAAATCCTATAATCAACATGGATGTAATATGCCATAATCATAGTGAATCAGCAAGCAACAAGAGACATTTGCAGAGGGAGCTCAAAATACTTGTTTACTTTCAAGATGTTTCTTTTGGAATCCTTTGCAGACAAATTAGAAGTGTGTTTCTCAACCTTAGCAATTTTTAAGATTTGTGGACTTCAACCTCCAGAATTCCCCAGCGAGCAAGGCAAGTTGAAGTTCATGCATCTTAAGTTGCCAAGCTGAAAAGCACTGATCTAGAAAGAGGCATTCCATGTTCTTTTCAACTGTGCAAAGTATGAACAAGTGCAATGCCAATACTTCCCTAGCCCTACACAAGCGGTTAAGTCAATAAGGCAGCAAGCCTACGTAGTCCGATGGCCAGACAGACCAGCAACTCATTTGTGAGTTACTCTCTAGTTCCCAATAACTTTGTGTGGCTTTTTAAATATTTGTTAACCAGTTCTTGAGGATCCCATTAAAGACCCTCAATAATCATGTGAAATTTGATCAACAATACTTAACTTGCTAAGACACCAATATCTTTCCAAGAACAATACTTAAGGAGCAGGACAAACAGCTGGATAAGCTCAGAAGCAATGAAATAAAATATTAAAATTATTTTTATACACATCTCATCATATTTGACACAATTAGAATAAATGCATAGACATGTAATCCTATCACATTAACAATTCAATTCAGTGGTCATTTTTGTAAATAATAAATAATAATAACGACAACGTAATAAAAAATAACTGGAAAAATTACAAAATATCGCGACCTGGCCATCGAAACTGCGCGATTATGGATGAAACGTGTAACAGTGATACCCATTGTCTTCGGGGCACTGGGAACTATGCCCAAAAACTTTGCAAAATATTTCAAGAAACTGCAGCTTCCTGCAATAACTCCAGCAATGTTACAAAAAACTGCGCTACTTGGAACATCTTACATTTTAAGGAGGTACCTGGTTGATACCTAGGATGCTGGTAGCAACCCGTGTCAACCATCAGCGCCAGTCAATTTGAATGCTCAGTTGACTGAGGTTCACGTCTAACGAATAATAATAATAGTAATAATAAAGTTGGAAGGGACCTTAGAGATCATCTAGTTTAACCCCCTGCCGAGGGAGAAAACCCTATACCATTTAAGACTAGATGATCTTCAAGGTGATTTCAGGGACCTCTCTTAAGACTTCTGGGTATGCTTTTAGAGTCACCTGCATCCCTGGGGATTAAGATTATGTAGGAACTTCTGCTTTAAAGAAATTAAGGAGTGGTGTACAAGTTCTTCCAGTCTGTATCTCTACCCTGTTGCCTATAATTTAATCCAATTTTGTGCTGGCAAATATAGATAACAGTATGTTCCTCTCCCAAAGGTCTGTTAGTCTACATGTTACTTCATACATTCCTTTGTTCCTAGCACAGATTGCTCTACTTGCATCACAGACAATTCAATCCTAAAGTCCTTTGGTGCTTAGCCAAGCCCGGGTGCAACCCAATCTAAAGAGTTCCCAGAGAGATCTTCCCTGAGGTCCTCCATTAAAGAGATGTAATCTTTAGGGATCAACAGCTGCCTGCAACAGCTATTATAACTTCATTTAATTTTACCATTTCTTGCCAATTTATCACCTTTTGCAAGTACTGTATTGAAGTCAATTTCTAATTATGTTGTTTCTTGCTCAGTGTGATTAAGCACATTTTTGGAATCTCAATATTTTAGTTGTGTATAAAATGGTGCACAACTATTTCAACTTTTACCTTTGTATAAATCCAACTACATATTGAATACTGTATGTATCTTGCTGCAGCTTAGAAAGGAAATTTAAAAAAAATGTAGAAAAAGGCAATCAATATGGTCAATTCAATCACTGCTCTGTAAAGAAAGGTGACAGGTTTGGGGCTTTTAGATATGATAAAAGATATGATAAAAGTGAACGAAGTTATTAATGTAGAAAGTAGAAAAATGTATAAAGAGCAGTTCCTGCCTCACAATGAGAGAACAATATCAACTGAAACTGAATACAAGAAAAGAAAACTGTTAATTCATTTGTGGAAAATTCCATGTGCCTTTAGAAATGCATGGCAGTGGCCATCAGTAATATGACATTAAAATCCATTTAAGAACACTATTAGTGCATGCTCCTTAAATCTAATCACAAAAGAAGAAAAACAGGAGACAAGTATCCGTATGTTGACTATGGGAATCTAGTTGTTGATCTAAATAAGACTTGTGATCTGCCCAGAATTGTGCAGAGTAGAAGTGAGCCAGACTAAAAATATACAATCTCAACCCAAGTTATCTCACAGAGATAGGGGAAATGGCAGAGAAGGTGAGATATTGATCTAACAAATCAGTCAATCAAAACTTTTTACACTGTTTCCACTCTACAGCAGCACTTTTAGTTTCCAAAATTAATCACAGCTAATCACTGCAACCAATGAAAAAACTCAAATAGTTACATCCACCAACATGATCCATTTTCTTCAAATACTTGTTTGACTATTGTTTTGGTATCTCTTGAACCATTATTTCATTATTACTGACATCAGACAAACGACCATCCAATTAATGAACCTAGAAACTCAATTATGCACAAAGTCTTCAGGGAAAGTTCTTTTCTATACATAATTATCTTCTAAGAATAGAAGGTAAGGAGAGGGGGAAGGGAGGAAGCTGTTACATTTGAACCTGTTCCCCAACATGTACATCATCTGTCCTAATCAGACATGAAATGTTATGTTCTGCACAAATTCTGCAACTCTAGTATGATTCCTAAATCCTACTTTTTGTTCCATCAGTACAATTATATTAAAGACCTACTGGTATCTCATTTTGACTTTGTCATTGTCTGGATTGCAGTAGAGTCTCTCCAGATGCTCCTGGGAGTCAGTAGTCACACTCTGCCATACTTGTGTAGCGGTTCTCCTGGCTTGCCAGTGATATGGCAGGACAGTATGATGCTTGGGGCAATCACTGCCATACATGCACATGCCTTGAAGAAAGTGCACACAGATATCAATCTCATCCTTCTGGTGGATATGATATTGCAATTGATTCAAAAGTTCAAATACCAGGTCAAGGGAAGCATCTTCACTTTTGTTCTGGAAAAGACGAGCTCCAAACTTATCACCTGGATTCCCGTTACACTGGAGCAGGCACTGGTTGTTACTTGGGGGTATCCCAGATGGGTAACCTTCAAGTATCTTGCCAGGGTATGCAAGGAGGGCAGCAGCATTAGAGACAGCATGCAAGCAGCTGTCTTGGAATGGCTCATTAGCAGGAGAGGTAATGGAGGGGAAGCGCTGCTCCTGTGGCTGGACCTCCTCTTCAAGATGTCCATCTGATAGTTGTCCCTGAACTGCTGGAGCTCCTGGCACTAAGATGGCTACATTGCTATCTGGCTGTGGGCATGGAGCTGCAATTCCCAAGTTCTTTTTTGCAGCAGATTCACACAAGTTACTATGGCTACTATTCTGTCCCCTGGGCACAAAAATTCCATCCAGGGTGCCTGTGCCAAGCAAGCTGGTGAAGATCGGCCGCAGAGCCCTCAGTGCTTCTGAATCCAGCCTTTTTTGCATCTGCTGCTTCTTCTTAAAACATGGCTTGATTGGTGGTATCTTTTCGGGAACACTCGCAGGTGGAGGAAACACCTCTGGAGGATCAGGAGGCTGTGTTTCCTGACAAGCAGCTGGCTGGACTTCACCCGGAGACTCCATTTCAGTTTCCATTGGGGGTTCTGTGCGTCCTGGGCCCACCCTGTTCAGAATTAATTTCCAAGTCCTAAAGACCTACAAGTAAACAAAATAAAACTGTTATTATTGAAGGAGAGCTGTGTCACATCTATGGTGACAAAGAACCAGGACTCCGATAACACCCCTTATAACACATTTTATTGATTCTTTCATCAAGAGATGACAGTTAGAAAAGATGCTATCAAGTTCCCAAAATAAAAAGGTCGTTAAATCTCTCTCCAACTCTTGAGGCTGGACACAAAGCCCGAAACCAATTAAAAACTGAAGACCTAGAACAGGGGTAGGCAACCTTGGCTCTTTTATGTCTCGTGGACTTCAACTCCCAGAATTCCTGAGCCAGCATGGCTGGCTCAGGAATTCTGGGAGTTGAAGTCCAAGAGTCATAAAAGAGCCAAGGTTGCCAACCCCTGACCTAGAACCCCAATAAACATATTCAAGTTTCCCTGAATCCATAGTCCAGTTCTGGAACAGGCACCTCCCCACCCTTACCCCCAATTTCCCTATTTATTTACACAGGACAGATTGTCCTAGATTCTTAGCATCCCCTTGAATGTGTTCAATGTTTTCCTTCCTTCTCCTGATCTTTCACAGATTAATGAAGATAAAGGACAAACATACCTGCACCAATTGGTTATCCTAACAACAGGAAGAGATTCATTTTCCTTCCACGGATGACCTTGCAAGTTGCCACATTCAGAATTAATGACTAACAGCATGTGGGAATGTGAAACTCTTTCAGAAGGCTCTTTTGAAAAAGAGACCTTGTGCAATGTGGCTTCTGAACTGCCAATTGTTCCTCCCTCCAAGCTTCCTGGACAGTTTCGTATTCCCACATACTGCCAGTCATTCTATCTGAATCACATTCCAGAAACCCTGGCTGTTTCTGGCTAAATGACACAGCAAATAAACATGCTGCCACCCACAGGCAGAACCAACTATTGCAGGTCCGACTCTAGTCAGAAAAAAAGGCAAAACAGCAGCTGAACATATGCAAAAATTAAGGTTTGGAAATATTGTCTTCTAGCAAGAGCCTAGGGAGGGAATTAAAATGCTTAAAAGGGAGGGGGTAGAAGCTTTTTTGAATCACTTCTCTGGCTTTCTAAATAACCAGTACAAAGTCTGTAGCTAGGAGCAAGAAGAAACTGGATACAAGAATACATACTAAAATGTTAAGAAACATTCTCCTGCATTTTTCCCACCAGGCCTTTCTCAATTTTACAAAAGGGAATTTGCATGTACATTTGCTTTCAGAGGAGAACAGAATTTCAGTTAAACTCTCATGGGTGGAGTATTCTTCCACTTCCTTAATTATAAGGTGGCCTGGAGTGCCTTGCCTGTCATCTTTCCAGCAGCCAACAGCTCTTGTCTCAGATTTTGTAAGTGTCAATTAAATCCCCAAGAAATTCTTCCTGCTGGGATCTTCAGACTGGGACATGTGGGCAGCCAGGCAGGCAGGTTTCAGAAGGATAGAGAACTACACCACAAAAAAAAAAAAAAAATGTTACCATCAATCATCTCCACAAACAGAGGAAATAACACACTCCATCAAAGTTCAAAAGAAATTCCTGGGCCCCTTATAAGACAGAAAAAGAGGAGCCACTTTTGCTGGGGAAGAAATTCTGAGAAATTGCAAAGCAATTTGGACATGATCCGAATACTGAATCCAGCAAGCTAGTGAAGCCCCCTATCCCTCTGTGCCAGTACAAAAAAAGATGCCTCACCCAGAGCTGTGCCAGGCTATTGTACAAAAGATTGAACTGGCCACCCGGTTCTACTGCCAGGCCAAGCAGACAGACAACTATTCAAGTATCTTGTGGACTCAAAACCTTTAACCCAAGATTTTATAATTGGTTAATCAGTTGCCCTAAAATGAACCTTTCCATTTTATCATTAACAGGAGGTTACACCTGCATGTACATTTGCTTGTACATCATAAAAACTCAAATCATTATACACTTTACGTCAGAGCAATTCTTATAAGGCAAAATGGATACACAAACTCCCCAAATTAGTATGAAGGGTTATCTGTCCCTAGAGCAAATAGTTTTGGAGAGGTTGCCAACCAATTTACTCCCCGTGCAAACCTTAAGGGGTCGAGCAAGTTTATGCAGCACCCAAGATTACTCAGATGGATGAGTCCCTTTCCGGTTCACCAACTCGAGACATACAGTGCTTCATTCATTACACTTCCTTAAGTTTTACAATTCCAGAATTATGCACCATCGTTAAAAGCAGTCCACTCCCCGTTATTTTGTCTAAGAGGGATCACATTCCAAGATCAATTATTCAACAGAGAATAGGCTGCTCCTCTTGCTTAACATAGATCCAAGCGTCGAAACAGCGGTGAGCGTACGGTTTTGCCCGCATTCTTTCTAAGCGTCGTTTTGAATTGTGAGATTCTCTAACCCAGATCTGTTCATGCGCCGAAAGGTCCAGGTCTGCATTAATTAACATACCATTGTGGCGTTCCTGCCAAAACAACCGAAGGGGATTCCGAGACTCTGTTCTGGAAGTCGCTAAATCTCACTCACAACTAGCACTTTTTCTGAGGGTGGGACGGAAGCCGTCCCGCTTTCAGACAAGCGGCTTAAAACTTTTTCTCTCTCTGGTCCCAGTTGCTTCCCTTCCTGGGCAATGCACACTAACTTCGAATTCGAAGCAAGTCCTGGCCAGCTCAAAGCAAGGCTTCTGGGGCTTGGGATCCAGTCCATGGACCGTGTCCGAAACGGCTGCTCGGGGAAGACCATAGGAATCGAAAAGGACGCGCGTTTGAGCCAAGAGCCGGCTGGAAAAAAAAAAACCACCACCAAAACGCCCGCGCCCACCTTCGGGATCGGCTTCCTTTCTCCTCTTCAGCGCTCCAACCCAACCCCCAACCCTTTTTGTTCCCTTCACGACCCCGATCCCAGGGACGCCGTCCTCAGAAGTCAATCCGCAAGGCTCCCAGGACGAGCGTTTGCAAAGCGGGAAGGTATGTTCAATAAAACTCAACCTCCAGAAACTCAATCTCCAGAAGCCAGGGCAGGCCAAGATTTTTTTTTTTTAAAGTACTACTGCGCGTAAATCCCTCGGCCCCGCTCTGCCCGGGGGGCCCTGGCAAAATTTAAGGACTCCTTTGCTGAGGAGGGGGGAGAAAGGAAGTTTCCCCCGAGTCCCCGGTTTGGACGCACCTCGCTTCCTGCTGCTCGGCGGCCGGCACCAGCAGCTAGGCAGTGGCGAAGTCGAGTCTCCGGGCCGGAGCGGCGGCTCCCTCCTCAGCACAGTCCGTGCGCTCAGCGCAGTCTGCTAGGGACGGTGGCGCTCCGCAAGCTGGAGCAGCCGTTTCTGCCTGTACGTGACCAAGCTCCCATTCCGGCCGCGGCGGTGGGGAGGGGGTGGAGGGAGGCCGGCGCTCGCACCAATTCCCAGCCAGCTCCTCTCGCCGCCGTCTCCTCCTCCTCCACCACCACCTCCTCCTCCTCCTCCTCCTCCTCCTCCGAGCCCTTCTGAACACTGCGCGGCTCACTTGTTCCTCGCAGCCTGTTTTAAATACTGCTTCCTGCAAAGCCCTCGGCCAACAGCTGCACGATCCGAGGGAGGAGCCTGAAGGGGCGGAGCCTGCTCCCACCTTTCTTGCCGTTTCTCTCTCTCTCTCTCTCTCTCTCTCTCTCTCTCTCTCTCTCTCTGTGTGTGTGTGTGTGTGTGAGAGAGAGAGAGAGAGAGAAAGAGAGTGAGTGTGTGTGTGTGTGTGAGAGAGAGAGAGAGAGTGAGAGGAACTCCGGTCTAGAGAGGTATTCCAAGCCAACAATCCCCCCCGCCCCCTTTTCCTCTGGCCTCGCCTTGGTTGCGCCGTTCCCACCCGAGCAGGGCGGGCTGAGAGGAGGGGCCGGGCTGGCTCACGGCTCCCTATTTGCATAAAGTTCTTGCGGCTTGGGGTGTGGGAAAGGACGAACACGCACGCACGAACGAACCCGGCAACTGGCGTGGTTGCAAAGAGTCACTTTGTTCTCGAGCCGGCAGAAAAAAAAAGTGAAAAAGCACGCTTGTGCACACGTGTGCATGGAGTAAACCCCCCCCCCCCCCAGTCCTTTTACAAAAGGACTTCTCGGTTTTCCAGACCTTATGAGAAATTCGAAATTTTGAATCAAGAAGCTGGAAACTTCGATGCAAGAATGGAGCAGTTCTTTGTATACACAACGGTTGGGCAACAGCCTCAGGTATAATTTCGGGTAAAACAAGAATTTCATTTCAGTGTCAGTTTCTGGCTTTCGAGCCGAAAGGGAGGGAATCAGAAGTGGGCAGAATGACTGGTTGTTTGTGTGAAACTGGCCTGAATTCGCTGGCGTTAACTAAGTCCCTGCCTCTTTGAGGTCTTTTAAATTAAACCGTCCTTTAATATAAATTAAAGAAGAAAGCAAGGAACCTAGCCAAAAAGGGTGGGAACAAAAGAGGAAGCTGCAAAGTGATTCCAGGAATACTGTCTCTGTGAGAAAGTTTGTGAGATACAATAATTCGTACTCATTTTTTTTTTTTTTGATGCACAGACTCTTGCAACAAGAATTGCAATCGGGTGTATATCAAAAGTGAATATGAATTGCTGTTTCTCGCAAACTTTCTCACAGAAACTACTGTATGCCTGGAAACGCTTTTTACAGCTTTGACTTTGGCAAGATGATTGGTTTCACTTATAGAGAAATATTGAGTTACAAGTAGAGAAAGTAATTTCACAAAGAAGAAAGTGGACAGATAATAAATTTATAGATTTGGACAAGGTCATTTACAATTATAAAATCCAATCTTTTATTTAGTACAGGACTAACCACTATTTAAATTTCACTCATCCTCCCTGCTTTTCACACCATTCATCTGAAACCATTAAATCAATATGTCCATCTGACACAATTAACTGTAACAATCAGATTCAATCCTTTTTTTCAGCATGGCTTTAGCACAGTAATGGTACAAAAACATGTTCCAAGACACAAATTCCTATTAAGTTAAGAGGGGAATGTACTTACAACTGCTGTCAGAATTTAAATCATCAGTGCAAAGCTTTTTGATTCAAGTAGTCCTCAACTTACAACAGTTCCTTTAGTGACTGTCCCAAGTATAATGGCACTGAAAAAAGTGACATGACCATTTTTCATATTTATAACCATTTTAGCATCCCCATGGTCATGTGATCAAAATTCAGACACTTGGCAACTGACTCATATTTATGACATTGCAATGTCTTGGGGTCATGTAATCCTCTTTTTCAATCTTCTGATAAGCAAAGTCAGTGGTGAAGTTAGATTCACTTAACAACCATGTTACTAACTTAACATCTGCAGTGATTCTCTTAACTGTGGCAAGGAAAAATTGTAAATTGAAGCAAAACTCACTTAATTGTCTCACTTAACAAAAATTTTGGGCTCAATTGTGGTCGTAATTTAAGGATTACCCATACTGCTGTAAAGCAATACTATGGATCTGAGGCATTGAATTTCATGGTTTTTATACCAAAACTACCAAACCATGAGATTATATTTACGATTAAATTGGTCAGTGAGTATGTTAGGGGAACAGAGTGGTGAATGTGACTTTTGATTCTCTTTCATCTCTCAGTGGCTAATTGAATCTTCAGCCTTCATATTCTTTTGGAGCACTTTTTAAAATTAGGACATCAAACTGTGTAGTGAATCTAGTCTTATTTACTTTATTTATTAAGGACATCTATACGGCTGCCCAACTCAGTGATTCCAAGTGGCATATAGGAATAAAATCCCCTCCCCCAAAAAAACAAACAGTGACAAAGCAACAAAATAAGGTAACAGCAGAAAGCTTTTTAAAAATGTGTTTATGTACAGTTAAGGCTTACTGATTCAATTCGGTATCAGGTTTATCAGATCTTGAGCCCTTTCTTAATGTAAACAAGATTTCTCAGATTTTGTCTTCTCAGCAGCTGCTTTAACATATGAAAATAGGATCTTGGTTTAAAAAACATTCACACAGGTAAAAGGGCTTTTGACAGAATATCTGAAAACAGTTTCCAAAAATCTTCCCAGGAATCATGACTTCTATTCTGTGGTCCACTGGAGTTACTAATTATGTGCAATCCCATGATTTGCTGATAAGAGTTAACAATTTTATTTGGAAAGTATGCTGATTACCCTGATCAAAGCCCAATATTCATCCTTTAGCCCCTGGTTATCTGCCTTCAGGTCTGATAGCATCATGAGTTCTTCCCTTTCATATATTTGCCTTTTCAGAGCTATTCACTCCCCTTTTTCCATTTCTTACAGAGACTGATCAACACGTTTTTTGTCTCTGGGTTGCCTTCTCCAATTTCAGCTTAATACGGATAATTAATCTGTATCATGCAGTTGTGCTTTCAGTTTTTCATTTTCAGCTATAATCTTTCATAAAGTTCTTAAAAATCAGTTGTGTCTTCTTTTTCTAGTTTACTGGCATATAATTTGTGATTTTCCAAGTAACTGTAACCGGGTCATCCTACTACTGAATCATAACAATCTCCAGATGACCCTGTGTCATATCTTGAATGACTGTCACTCTGCATTCTTTTTTATTAGTTTCCTCTTCTGGAATGAGACAAATGTTCTTGTTTCATCACTATCCTAAGTCCAAAAACAAGTTCCAGTTGATCTTTGTTTTTCTCACGGTGCCTTCTTTCATTTAACTTTTCTTTTTCTTCTTTCTTGTCTGTTTCTCTCTTGTTTTCTTTTGCTGCTCTTCTTGAGTAAGCAGAAGTTGTATCTATAGCTGTTTGACCTATTCATTTGGCTTGAAGAATTAGAATATGTGGCTAGTGAAGAAATTGATGAAGTAATTGAAGATGTAGTTCTATAACTCTGATAAGTTCACACAGTCAGTGTTGTAGAAACATTGTCTTCCTCAGCTGGTAAACACTTTGAGATGCTGCTTTGCATGGCTGATGCTGCTGAACCTGTTGTGGCCTTTGAAGGAGAGTTTGTCCTAGAAAGCAGATTTTTCTGAACACCAGTCACAGAGATAACAGTTGATGTGGATGTAATGTTTGGAATATTAGAATTAGTCAAGTCATCTTGTCTTTTATGATAGCTTGAATTAAGTGATGAAGTTCCTTCATTTAATAGTCTTATATATGCGTCTTATTCCCATTTTCTTCTAGTATAAGATCCACTGCCATGTATTATACTGGCTTAAGAATTCCTATTTTCTTACTCTTCAGATTCAGAGCCAGCATATTGATATTGTAAGTGCCATATGCACATTGTTGTTTTGGTTTCTTTCTTCTTGTCTTTGTTGTCTACTGAAGAGGACAATCTAGGGCAGGAGTGTCAAATCGATTGCATCGCGGGCCATATTGTGATATATTGGGACTTGTTTTGCCCTTGCAGGGCTGGGGTGGATGTGGCCTATACGGGCCACATATGGCCTGTGGGCCACGTGTTTGACATGCCTGATTAGGGCTTGAAACTGAACGCGTAACTCAGTTTAATCTTTTTCTTTCTGAAATTGGTTTGCTAGCTGTAATCTTCGTCAGAAGCCTGTAATTTTCATTTATTTTTATTTTATTTATTTATTTATATCCCACCTTTATTATTTTTACAAGTAATCCAAGGTGGTGAACATATCCAACACATCTTCCTCCTCCTATTCCCCCACAATAACAACTCTATTAGATGGGTTGGGCTGAGAGAGAGTGATTGACCCAAGGTCACCCAGTTAGCTTTCATGGCTAAGATGGGACTTGAATTCATGGTCTCCCACTTTCTAGCATGGTGGCTCAACCACCAGTCTTTCAAAGAACTAATCTCCAAGAAGCAGGAGATTTATCTTTTTGTTTTTTGGGAGAAAATTTAGTTGAAGTTGGAACTTTTATATATTTAGAGACAAAGGGACCATCACACGGCCCCTACTTTGTGGGCTATAGAAATTGAGTGAATGAATGAACTATAAAAACCATATAATCACAGGCATCATAGAGTATAATCCACCTAGGTATCTGATCTGTTTACTCCTTAGTCTCCATCAGAAAAAAAAAATCTAGATTCTAAATGTTTTGAGAATTCACATGAAGATCTTATTTCAGATGACAAGGAATTCCACAGGAAGAAAGTTAACAGGTGAGAATGCCCACTTTTGAGTCTTTTCCATGGGATCTCAGAAAAGATGGAGACTGTTATCATGCACTTTTTGCCAATAGGACGTGTGTGATCAGATTCTATCTGGTGTAAGTGTTTTTTCAATTAAGCAGGTCCCAAACCATGTAGGTATCATCAGCACTTTGAATTGCATCTAGAAACACACTAGCAATCAATGCTGCAGGACAAACATTATGTGATAGTATTGGGATATTTCCATTAATATGCAGGTCACTGCATTTTTGCACTGGTTGCAGTTCCTGGATGGTCTTCAAGGACAGTCTTAAGTATAGCAATTAATAGAAGTAGAAACATGAGAGGAAAAGGGTATGAATGGCTGTTGTTGCTACCTTCCATTCCAAGTCACCAAGCAAAGATGTACAGTGACTTTCCTGGCCATAGCTTCCACTCCCTTTCTAGAGGGTTCCACAGTACCCCAGCTTTTCCTCAGAGGAGTATAAACCCAATCTAGAGCTGAATCTGGTACTCTCTAGACTCATTTGGGTTCTCTGTCAGCAGCAATTCTGTTATATTAGGGTTAGTCTCAATGTATTTCTTCCTATCCAGGCCCTATAGTTGCCAATCATTGGAGCAAAGCTTCCACTGTACCTCTCATTTGGAATAGAAATGTATAATCTGTAGTGATACTATATCCCAAACCATTGAATGACCTCCTCTATAACCTCATATAGCTGCTTAAATAAAATGGCAGACAGAACTAAACAACATCCCATTATGGCTTCTCCTCCAAGGCCTCAAAACTTGACAGATGGTACAGAAAGATACCATGATCGAGGATATCACTGGCGGATGAAAAATCCAACAAAATTAATAGAGTTATATTTCACAATTGGTGCACAGAGGAGTCTCAAAAAAATGTGTTAACAAAACAGCCTTCAGATTTTGGGGAAACTCTTCAGGCATCTCCAGAAACCAGATGAATCTTGCAAAATTAGTGTTAGTCCTATGAGATAGACCCTACAACTAGCACAACCAGGAGCACTAGCTCTGTTCTTTATTGTATTGTTATATTAACAAAAACTTGCAACATTAAAAGTATTTCTCCCTTTCTTTTTACCCTCTTAAAAACTAGGGAGGGTCTCTTCTGAAATATTTTCCACACTCTCCCCTTCTGTGAGTTGAGACATCTTATATATCCCTGTTGTCCTGTCTGCAACTCTTTTTTTTTAACAAATATATTATTGAGGTTTATAAGGGTAACAAGGGAATAAGGTCAACAAAGGTAAAACAAAGGGAGACATACAAAAGGGTTAAACCAAAGGAAAGGAGTAAACACAAAAGTGGGATTAATGCCACAAAATACTCGCTTCAGCAAGTAAACCCGTCCGGGTATACATATTAAATCTTAATAATTACTCTAGTATTAAACAGCTTTCAATATAGTCATGTAAATAACAAGTTAGTCAATATATCTCATTCATTTTACTAATTAACAATGCTTAATACTAATTAATTGTAATAACTTTAAAATAGTAATATATTACTTATTGGTTATAATTTACTATATTAAAATCACAAATACAAAAAAAAGAAGACAAGTTCATACAAATAATCATAAAATATAAATACAAATTACCAATTATCTCTAAGTTTCATAGCCTTTTCTCATTCTATCGTGTTGCTAACCATTGGTAAAATTTTTCCCATGTTTTGAAATAAATTGCGTCTTCTTTCTCTTTCATTTCTAAAATTAATCTATCCATTTCTGCACATTCAAGTATTTTTATTATTATAATCTGATCAGATGGTAAATTTTCATTTTTCCAAAATTGGGCAAATATTATCCTCGCGGCTGTTAATACATGTAATATTAAATACTTACTCTCTTTTTCATAATTCAAGCCTAATATTCCTAGCAAACAGAATTCTGGTTTAAATTCTATCTGTATTTTAATCATCTTTTCTAGCCACATATGAATCTTAAACCAAACTTTCTTAGCATTAGGGCATATCCACCAGAGATGGTAATAAGCGCCTGGTTGTTGTTTACATTTCCAACACATATTTGATACATTTTTAAACATTTTCTCTATCAGGTATCATGTGCCATCTATAAAACATTTTATATAAGTTTTCCTTGTATGCAGCTGCTTTAGTAAGTTTAATATTTCGGTCCCATAGTTTTTGCCAATCTTCTAAATCTATAGAATAACCCAAGTTCTTTGCTCACGCTATCATTGTTTCTTTCACTTGTTCTTCTTCCATCTTCCAGTTTAACAAAAATTTATAGAGTTTCTTAATCAAATTTCCATCTGTTTTCAAGAGTATTTTATTTAATGGCTGTGTGCAACTCTTTCTCATGTTCCCACATATTACAACGGATTCATCCATCTATGAAAGTGCTGGCTAAAGTAGTCTTCATACACCAGGCTCCTCCTTTCCCATTCTGACACTGCCCGTTACACAGTGGAACAGTTTGCAGCTTCTGCTTGTGTCCCCCTAGGACGCATTCCATCCAGCCCCATCCTCAGTCATGAGTCTGAACTCTGTCTGTGATCACCAATCATCTCACATTTTCATTTTGGTATTCTATTCATCCCAATTTCTGCCAATCTCTTATTTCCTCCCTACATCTTTATCATCAACTACCTAACAGGCCAGTTCTTCCTGCCTGGTTAAAACTATTTTTATTTAAACAATAATCCCACCCAAAATCACTCTTTTCCTGCTCACTAGGTCCCTGAACAACAAAATTATATATATCAAATGTTAAAGAATGTGATCCTTTATCTCACAATTAATCTACCCTCCTGTTGTCTGGAATTTAAATTATTATTGGGCATTGAGTTACACTTTCAGAATCAACTACCTCTGAAGAAAACATTCAACTAACAATGATGTTACACTTTAACACTTTTCCAATGGAGATTTAGACAATGGAAAACATCAGCCCTTTCATCCAAGATATTTGTTTTATTTAGCAAGCTTTTGTCTGAAACATGGAACAATATAGACAATATTAGTAAGCAATCTGTAACCATAATTATAATGAATATTACAAGCAATACAGCAGAGACTAAACTATGATGCTGCGAATTAAATCAGTAGCTTGAGATAAATATTTTAAAATATTGCCACTTGATGCCTTACAAATAATATAAATGAACGTCACGCTCACCTCAGTCCCTCTTTTCTTTAGAAGATTAAAAAAAGAAAGCAATCCCATGCCTGAGTACAGCTCAGAGCCTAATTTGTAGCCATTACAGGAGTCGTGCTGATGAAGTCTGATTGCAGCAGCTTATTTAAACATTTTTGCTTGTCTTTTATGCTCAGCTGGCAAAAGCTTTATAGTTTCAAATATGCTGAGCTATTTGGTCTTGAGATCAATTGAACTCGGGTAGCCCCTATTTCAGCCTTAATTTGCCTTTGTTAGTTACCCCTAGTCTGTTATAATTATTAGTGACAGGTTTTATCTTCCTGGGCTCCAAGATCACCACAGATAGGGACTGCAGCCAAGAAATTAAAAGACACTTGCTCCTGGGGAGGAAAGCTATGGCAAATCTAGACAGCATACTAAAAAGCAGAGACATCACCCTGCCAAGAAAAGTACGTATAGTCAAGGCCATGGTTTTCCTAATTGCAATGTATGGCTGTGAAAGTTGGACCATAAGAAAGGCTGAGCGCAAAAGAATTGAGGCCTTTGAACTATGGTGCTGGAGAAGACTCCTGGGAGTCCCCTGGACTGCAAGATGATCAAACCGGTCAGTCCTAGAGGAGATCAACCCTGACTGCTCTTTAGAAGGCCAGATCCTGAAGTTGAAACTCAAGTACTTTGGCCACCTAATGAGAAGGAAGGACTCACTGGAGAAGGGCCTAATGCTGGGAGAGATTGAGGGCAATAGAAGAAAGGGACGACAGAGAATGAGGTGGCTGGATGGAGTCACTGAAGCAGTAGGGGTGAGCTTAAATGGACTCCAGAAGATGGTAGAGGACAGGAAGGCCTGGAGGAACGTCCATGGGGTCGCGATGGGTCGGACATGACTTCGCAACTAACAACAACAACAACATTATAATTATTAATTATTTAACATAAATTTCAGCTTCTTTACTCTTTGCCCCCTTGTGAATTGCTTCCAAAGACTTTACAAGGATGTATATTGGAACTCCATTATTGTTTCAGGCCTCTCTGTTAGGGCATTCCTTTCAAACGGAACAGCTCTCCAGTAAGCACACGTCAGTGGCCAGAGGTATCTGTTTCATTTAATATATGGGGAGCATAAAGCACGCATCAGTGCATATACTCCCCACCCCGAATCAATGAAGATTAAAACTAAGGAGGCTTAGGATGTCTTTAAATGCAATGTGCTCTATATGTGTCTGCCCTTGAAGACTATTTGGAAATTTCAGCTGGTTCAGAATACAGTGGTATGGGCAGTTATTGGCAAGCCTCTGTCTCTCCACGTGATACCTCTGCTTCGCAAGCTACCCTGGTAGCCAGTTTGTGTCCAGGTGCGATTCAAGATGCTGGTTATGACCTTTAAGGCCATACACAGCATGGGGTCCACTTATTTGAAGGGCCACTATCTCCCATGGTGTCTGCCCAGCCAATTTGAGCTGACAGGGTAAGCAAGATCCAGTTTCCTTTGACTAAAAAACATCACTAATCAGGACACAGGAAGTTTTCTTTCTCTATGTAGTGCTTTCCTTCTCGAGTGAGATTCCTCCTGAGTCCAAAGAGTTACAAAGACCTAACCGTTCTCCCAGGATTTGTGCTGGAGTGTTTGGGGTCCCTTTGTTGGATGTCAGTTGTTGATGGGATGTTTGGGGGGTTTGCTGGATTTGCCATTTTGGTCTTCTTTGATTTGGGTTATGTTGTTGTATGTCTGTTTTTACATTGTTTTTGCTGTGTTGTGAACTACCAGAGTCCAATTGGGCAGCATGACCAGGCATAACAAAGATTTCATTAAACATGTTGTACAAACTCAGCTATAATATTGCAAGTGTGAGAAATAGGTTGCAAATATAATGCATTTATAAATTTAATGTATTTTTTTAAAGAAATGGAATACTACAGAACTAGGCTCCAATTGCTGTCAGTTAATTAACTATCATTATATGCATCACAATAAAATAATATAAAACTGATTCTGCATGTTCATAAATATACTCCTGCCCCAGCTCCATTAGTTGCCCTTCTCTTTTCTTCAGACAGGGGTATCCACAACAGCAGTCACTGGTTTTAAAAAGGCAAGTGGAATTGTGCAATCAAAGCCCCGCCCCTTTTAATGTATGTTATATACATTGTAGGCATCTAAAAAGAGACAGGACTTTGATTGCCCAATTCCTCCTGTCTTTCGAAGCCAAAGACTTCAGACACAATCGCTGTGTAAGTTCCAATCATTTCTCCTATAAACTTCATTTATGCTTATCAATTTCCCTTGCAAATGTCTATTCTGTAGTCAGTTTCTAAATAGGATCTTATCAACAGATCCCAGTTTAATCTGTAGTTATGCTGTAGGGCTGGAAAACTACCTGGATTATTTTCTTTCTTTAATTTACAAGTTTATGTGTGTTTGTGTCTGTGTAAATTTTCCTTTAGCAAAACTCTGGAATTAAAATTAATATTGAGCTTTCAAAGATATTGCTCTTACCAGCACAAAATAGACACTCTCACTGCACAAAATACCTGTCATAACCCCTCCCCCCATTTATAGTCACTGTTCTACACACCAATGTCTGTAAACAGCTGTGTTTTGGAACGAGAAAAACAACAGTTCATTTTCTTAGGAATTCTAACATGTTCACTAGAATTTCTCATGAAAAATAGTCCATGCTCTACTGTAAAATTTCCTCTTCTTGCACAGTATATTTCAGAGGTGTTTGTAAATAGGATATGGATACTTTTATAGTTATTGGTTAGTTTTTATGCCAAAAGGCAGAATCTTAGTTTTTAATGCCAAAAGGTAATTATGCCAAAAGGTAGAATTTCTACTGGCTAACTATTTTGTTTGCAATTTGTCTTAGGCAGAGAGAAATGGGGAAAGAGAGGGGGGGAAGAAGAAAGGAAGAAAATGGGTAATTATGCTGATTAAAAATGGTAGATCAAACTATTAGATAAGATTGGGTAGCATGTTTTCAGGCCCCAGGTACAGGCACAGTGAAAATAATGCTCTAGTTTTCCTCTCTATCTTTCAAGCTCACTTTTAGGTATGTCACTCTTCTAAGTTACAGGTGAATAAATGACTTCTGAAAAAGTCTGATATCATTCTATCAAGGAGTCAGCAAGGATATTTGTAGAGAGTTATCTGATTTCCTTCCTTCCTTCCTACTCTTGTTATTTCAAAAGAGGAAAATACCATTTAGGCCTGACACATTCACTAAAATGTCACTTTCTGCTCTAGAATTCAAAATGGAAGATGTTAGAAGCAGCAGAAGGCAAGACATGAATGATAGCCAAATATGCCAGAAAGAGAAAAGCAATGGGAAAGGAGCACATACTTACTTTTTTTGCTAATTTTACACGCTATAAGAAACCCAGAAAGCATACGGACACCAATCTTGTGTTTAGATAAGGACCTCCTGATTGTGAAAGTGAGTAATGCAAAGGTCACAAAGAGGTCTGGTTTGCACATTACACTATGATATGGTTTGTTTATGCTTGACATATTGAATAAACCACATGCTAAAATATAGATCATGGTTTATAAACCACAGTGGCTGGGTTTGCACAATTTGAGAAGCTAGGCATTCTTAGCACTCCCTAAATGGAATCATTATGACTTGTAAATTGTATAAAAATATTTGTATTTTAATAATTTATAAATATGTAAAATTTTGCAAACCTACTCCTCATGTGTACTGAAATGTCACAGGATTTTGAAATCATTATTGACACATTTTGATGCACATGATCATACTTAGTGGAATGATAAGTTTTGTTGGTCTGATATTATTTTTGGACATTTCTTATAGGTGGATGTGACATACAGGAAAAAAAAAACATACTGCCTACATACAACTGAATCTTGTCATCCATTGTTGCATTGTCTGCAATTAAGCACATTGCAATTGATCGGTAACAATTAGTCCTAGATAAATGCATACATTTTTTCCATATCCATGGGTTTAGACTTCGTTTTATATTGCCTTATGCATGTGAAAAATGACACATTTGAAGTGCCTATTTTTTATATAGGGTTAGGTGTTTAATGTATCTGTATTTGTTTTTCCTTCTCCTCATTCAGCTGCGGCAGGTCTGACTGGGTCAGCCTAGCCCTAGTCACAAGGCTCCGTGTGGCTTTCTTAGAGCAGTTGGCGCTTTTCCTCCTTGAACTGACTCACTAGGCTGATCAGGGATAGAGTCATGTGGCTCAAACTGGTTTCATCTTCCATTTGGTTCTTTTATGATTTTGGTCTCTAATCTTGCTGCTGAATCCTGGGACTCTCCAGAGGCTATTAATGGATCAATGTCTATGTGATTGAGATAGTCCCATTTCTATGAAGTCTCCAGCCACAGAGATGGGCTGGTGATGACATAAGGAACACGATAATTTGAATATAAGAGGAGTAGATGGTAAACACCATGAAGTAATGAAATTGAAAAAAATATAGATACGGTAGAGAGTAGGAAGGAAGAGGTCTGAATGAAGGTGGACTCTTCTGGAGACATGCCTCTGGTATCTATATAAAAAAATGGAACCTTCATATGGAGCTGATTATTTTGGAAGCAGCTCTTTCAATTTTATTAAGAATATAGTTTGGGAAAAGGTCTTCTTTCATCAATATAACAATTTTCTCCTAATTCTACAAAAACCCTTGTTATATCTCTGACAGAATTTGAGGAGGCTCTTGGACATCTTGAAGATGATTTTACTTCCCCTTTTATAATTTAATTGATCATTTTCATGCAAAGATGATAAAAATAAATTAGCTATAACTTTAAATCTGGAGGTCTATGTAGCTTCTCAGTCATCCAGCTCATGGTTGTCCCAAAAGTGCTTTTTAAAGAAGCAACTGGACTTCCTTTGTTTTTCTTTGAAGACCTTTCACTTCTCATCCAAGAAGCTTTAAACAACAAAGAAAACAAGTCCAGTTGCCTTTAAAAAAACCATCTTTGGGACATTTAAGTTTGGAGATACAGAACATATTTCCTCCCAAGCATTTTCAAATGTAGGACATATCTGAGATATTTATTCAGGTCTCAAGTGTACTGTTCATCCTGTGTTGTTTATAGTGTCACAACACAGGGAGGAATAATAAACTTGTCAACACCTTTTTTTTAATAGGGAACATAAAGGAAATGTAACGCCTAAAGTTTTGCAATAGGCTAAAGGATACTTGGAACATAATATAGCTCATACTAGAGTGGACTGTTGTAAAACCACTGTCCTCTGTTGTTTTATGGGTTTCTAGAGTATCATGCTTGGTATTTGACTGTCAATGACTTTTAAGTTTTCTTTCTCACCTTAAAGGATATTTCTAAGGCCTGCTTGGTGATGTAAGGGTTCAAAATAGTAAAAAGGTAAAGATTTCCCCTGCCCAGTCATATCCGACTCTAGGGGGCAATACTCATCTCTATTTCTTAGCTGAGGGAGCCAGATTAATCCAAAGACACTTCCATGGTCATGTGGCCAGCATGACTATATACCATGGAATGCTGGTGTCTTCCCACCGAAATGGTACCCATTTATCTAGTTGCATTTGCATGCTTTCAGACAGCTAGATGAGCAGGATCAGGGGCAAGTAACGTTGCTCATCCCATCGCATGGTGCTTGGGTCTTGAACCTGGGCTGTCAGCTTTCCAGATGACAAGCTCAGCATCTTTAACCCATGAAAAAAGGTACATTTCATCAATAATTGCAGGGTTACTGAAAGAAACATATTGAAAGAAAGATTGTAAGGGAAATTATCCATATAAGAAACAAAATGGTATTAAGTCAGCGGTTCTCAACCTTTGTGTGACGGTGACCCCCGTCACACAGACGCGGCGCGCATGCGCAGCACGCATGCGCGGCGGCGCCCCCATGCGTGGCACGCATGCGCGACGGCGCCCCCTGAGGGGGAAAAATGGCGGATCGTGTTGTTTGGCGACCCCTGTAAAATGGTCGTTCGACCCCAAATGGGGTCGCGACCCATAGGTTGAGAACCGCTGTATTAAGTGAACTGCTATTTTGGTCCCATAAAAAGGCAAACAGGAAGCATTCATGCAGAACAGTGCAGAACATTTTCCCAACTGGAGAATTGCTTTTAACTAACATTAAATGAGGCATGCGTATAATTGGTTCTCCATCATGGTTGCTAGGGTACACTTTGCATTTAACTATTCCTTGCTTTACATCCTTGGTGTGATCTCCTGCTTTTGGCTTTCTAACAATCTAAACCCTTTGCTCAAAGCAGAATCTGTAGGTACAGCATCCTTATTAGATAGGTGTGGCAAGAAAACTGATATATTTTATTGACATTGACAAATCACTAGGCCTTGATGGCATCCATCCAAGGATGGATGTTATTAAGATGCTTATAGCTGAGACTGTGGACCTCCTAACTAAAATATGCAACCTGTCTACACTCTGTGGTTGAGGACTGGAAGGTGGCCAACATAACTCCCATTTGGAGATGCAGGAAATTATAGGCCTGTCAGCTTCACATCTTTTCTGGGGAAGATAGAAGAAACTGTTGTTAAAGATAAAATTACCAAACTTAATGAGACACAGCCTTCTTAAAGGATATTGAACATGGTTTCAGTAAGGGGAGTGCTGTCTATCTAACTACTATAGTGTTTTATGGATGATAATAAAGACTTGTATAAGGGCAAGCCAGTAGACATCATCTACTTAGATTTTAAAAAAAATCTTTGATAAAATCCTTCATAAAAGACTTCTTAATAAGCTTAACAATTATGAAACAAAAGGGCAGGTCCTCTTTTGGATAAGTAACTGCTTAAGAATAAAAAATAAACCTATTTCTATCATATTGTGAGACATACAGTATCTCACAATGAAGGGATAGAACTACTGAGATCCTGCACTGATCCTAGGATCAATGGTTTTTAACACTTTTATAAATTATCTGAAATCAGTTGTGACAAGTAGAATAGTCAACTTTGCTGGTGATGCTATGTTGTTCAGAGTGGTAAAAACAATAAAGGACTGCAAAGATCTCTGCAGGGATTTTCGCATGTTAGGGGAGTGGGCATCAAAATGGCAGATGTTATTTGACATGAGCAAATGTAAAGTAATGTACTTTGGAGCCAAAAATCCTGCACACATCCTGGAGAATTGAGAAGTTCCCTGAGGATGGATTCCAGCGTGAACCCAAAAGCTTAAAAGAACAAACCTCTGGTCTCAGTGATCAATTCAGATTGGATCCAAAAATCCCAACTACTCACACAAAGCAATAGGTTCAGAAATAGCTGTGATCTCCAAAACAGGCAGAATTACCTTCAAGAAGTAGGCAGGACTAGAGCAAAAATAAAATTTATTTAACATTAAAAAAGAATGAACATAGATAATATGATAACTCTAAATTAGTTTATTTTTTCTTTTAGTTCACAGTAAAAATACATTTAGGATGAAACCCAGAAACTAAATACATGGCTTTGGGAATAGGTGAATTTGAAGCTCCAGGCAGTGTCTTCCTACATCCCTGTGTCCTTTGCTTAAGTGTCAGTAGAATAGTCAAGTGATCAGCTAAACTGAGTCTGCAGTCACAGAGCTATTCATGTTCAAGTGAACATAAATCAAATTAAAGGAAAGGATTAGGATTGCAAAGGCAGGTAAATATGCATGGGGTCATCAGAAGAAAAAACTGATAAAAGAGAATATTTGTAATTCAGGGTTAAACTTGGGGGGTCCTTGGTGCTCTCTGAGCTTGGTGGTTTTTTGTAGACATTCCATTACCAAACTAGGTAACATCAGTGCATCGTTTTTACTGATGATGTTACCTAGTTTGGTAATGAAACGTCTGCAAGAAAACCTCCAAGCTCAGAGAGCATCAAGGACCCAACATTAAAAAAAAAGGTTATTGTCTGCAACTTTATCCCTCTGTGCTAAATTTCATGTCTTCTGAGAGGTTATGTAATGTAGGGAAAATCAGTTCTTAGATGAGTATAATCAATTAAATCAAGTGCATGTATAAGGCCACAGTCTATTATCAGAATCATCCCACAGATTTGCAATGGGACATATTTTTCTTTTTACACCTGGCATTCCCAAACTGCCTCCTTCCCTTGATTTATGGGAGATGCTTCCTCCCTGTTTTAGTGTTTTATTGCTTTAGTTCTCTCTTTTGGTTTCTGAAGGAAAACAAGTGCAGGATGTAACCTGAGCTCTATTGCCTATAAGTAACTTGAGATCCTTTACCTATGAATATGTATGCTTTCATCGTCTACTTATGCATTAGTCTCTTCCACCTTTCTGAGATATATAAATATCAGTGCATCCCTTTGTTGGGTTGGGGTCTCAATATTCTTTGGAGGGAGTCCAAATTAGCACACGCTGTTTAATAGACATTGCCGTAAGCCTTGATTATTTGCTTTGGATCCTGGGTTTGATTCCACAGGAAGTAAAGTTTATTCTCATGATTTGGACACCAGCCCTATGTTAATACAAACTGAGAATGCAGTTGGTGTTTGAGCAGCTCCATTACAGTGTTGGCTCATACCCTGTGCCACTAAAGACATTCAAAACTAAAAACATGTCTTCTCAAAGTGTAGATTTTACAAGGAATTGTGTTCCCAAATATTTCAACTTATGATTGATAGACATCCTGGCCATTCAAATCAACAGCATTTAGATTTTTTTCCTGAAAGATAAGCACCCTGAAATAATATTTATAGTTATTTACCTATCAACAGTGTTATAATTCAATATGGTATAGCACTAATGTCCACAATGCATTCCTTTTAGTATCCCTACTGGCAAAGAATTGTCTTGCTCCATCTGAGTATATCCCTCTACAGTACAGAGAGTCTGCAGGTAGCTTCTGAAAGCTTTGGGTATGGGTCTCAAAAGTTATCCAGGAACTGCCAGCAAGTGACATTTATTTAATGTTACAAAAGGAGAAAATTACACAGTTATGGTATGATTTTCTTAATTGCTCTATTACCTACATAAATTGCATAACTGTATGTGTGTGTCTGTGTGTACACACACATTTGCATACAGTTTATATTGTATAAATTATATGTTTGTGTGTATGTATTGGTGTGTGTGTGTGTGTATTCATACATACATACACAGACAGTGACATGATGTTTTTAATCTGAGACAACTCTATTTTGTTTTAGACCTGGACCCACTTTCACTTCATTTTGGAAACACAGCTGCTGATATTCCCCTCAAAAGTTCAGCACAGTTCACAGATAATGAAGAACATGCTAAGAAAACTTAGGTTGTGGGAAAGAATTCAGGATGTCCACAGTTGTACTTTTGCATTTCTAACTTAGATGGATTTGCAGCAATAGGCAGATGAAGCCTTTTATTAGCATGGGACAAGATTTTGTGTAAATTATTGTACACCAAACTGCTCTAACGATGCAGCTACAAGACTGGTACCAACCTCTGTGAGAAAACAAAGGGAGAAAGACACGTCCTCTTATTATTTTTCTTTTTATTACAGATTACAAAGGATGATTCTTAGTTTACAAACACATGCTGTGTAAATTCCGAGTCATTAAGATGGGTGGTGAATGAATGAGTCAATGAATCAGTCAATCAAACAATAAAGCAAATAGATAGGCAACCCAGCCAGCTGTTCTGTTTGGTATAGTGTCTAGAAACCAAGAAAACTTTGGGCCATCCCTTTTCTCTCAGCCCTAGGAAACAAGTAACGGCAAACCCTTTCTAAAAATACTAGTAAGAAAATTGCAACAGTGTTCAAGTAGTTATCAAAAGTAAAGGCTGACCTGAAGAGGAGGGAAGGATAAATTCCTATGAATGGGGCTTCAGCTTGGAAACGTTAGGCTCTTACTTTTCTAAGGAAACATTAGGGTTTGGCTTAATGGTTTTGGGCCCTTACTTAGATAGGTAATTTCTGTTTCCAGGTGCACAACTGACATTTCTGTTCTTCCCCACAGCCATTCCATGCTTTAAAATCCTTCTGTACCCCAAACAATTTGCAAACATTTGAATTTCTTAAAGAAATTCAGTGCTATTCATTTTTGCATTAAACTTCAAAAGGGACAATGTAGGATCAGCAGTTAAAGCCATCCACCATTTAATATTTGATGCTACCAATCTATGATTATTCATGTTTTTGAATTCCTTTCCAAATCACGTGTTATTTCTTCAAATTGGCATGGTGGTACAATTCCTTTTGGGACACTTCAGTTAGTATTTTCCTTCCCCAGAGTCTATACATATAGCCATACATAGGCATAAACCCATATGAACATATTAGTGCAAGGGTCTAGGTGTGATTTTACAGAAACTGTTATTAATTTTGATTTGGCACAACAGCTGTTTACTAACGGCTCGGTCATCTTTGCAATTCATTGCGTGTGTCTGTGCACGCATGCCAGAACATGATGGGTTAATTAGGCAGGCTGGTGCCATTGGCAGGGATGTTTTGGGTGTGAGTCATATACTTACACTTGATTAGTAGGTTTCAGTGAAGGTGAGACTCCCAGTCCAATTTCAACTGAGTTGAGAGTAGCATAATTCTGTGGTCTTGGTAATTGACACTCTCCAATGAATTCATTGTGCTAAGACTGACCCTGTTACTAATTGCTTCCACAGGTTATTTGGAGAAGAAACACAGGATTTGGGTATGAGGCTTTTCTATTTTTGAAAGATAGCAAAACAAGAAACTGAATTTGAATATATTTTTAAAAGAAAATATTTGATGCCGGAAAGATCTCAGGTCTTTCCAGTCTGCTAAAAAACTGGCTTACATCTGGATTTATTTCTAGAAAGCTTGCATGAATCTCTGTATAAGAACAGAATATAAGCAATATATTATTATGTATTATTATTACTATATGAAAGAGAATATATGAACTGATGATGCAGACAGATGCAATTAAACTCTCAAAACAATCTTTGATTCAATGATTGTTACTATTTCTTTTTTCCTGATCCTTCCTCCAAGGGGAATGCAGTAGCTACATTTTCATTCTGTTTTCTCAAAAGCTGACTTGCTCGCTCACTTCAAGCTACCTGTCTTGACTACTTGCATCTCAAAACAGCAGAAGAAAGGCTGCAGTGGGTCATCTGACAGGAACCACGTCTAGCTCCTTTTTTCAGAGCGGTATTTCTCAACAACTTTGAGAGGCGTTGATTTCTAAAATTCCCCAGCCAGAATGGTTGTCTGGGAAAGTCTGGGAATTGAAATCCCCACAACTTAAAGTTGCTAAGGTTAATAAACATTGCTTCAGAATACTTAGAGAAAGCATAATTTCCAGGGATGGATGTCACAGCCACGTGAGGCACAGATCATCAGTTCTGTGCTCCAATGTTTTCAGAATCATATCACTCCAATAAACTTCAGAGTAATAGAAAAATGCAAAAAGAAAAACAAGAAAGTGCCCTTTAAAACAGAACATTCCAAGCCAGAGAGACCCAAGAGGGAGGTTGATATGTTTAAGACTGCAAAGTCCAAACAGTTTAAAAAAAAAAAAAAGTATACTGTATGTTTACACAACTCTGCCAAGCAGTTTATCCCACCCTTGTGTATGATGCTTGCTTTCTACGCAGGTACAAAAATATTTTGTTTTAATCTGACAATAATTCAAAACCCTGCTGTGAATCTTTTTATACAATTACTCCAAACCATTTCAGTCATAACTGTATGCTGTCACACCTCTCAATAATAGATCATGTTTATTCCAAACAGCTAGAAGGCAGCAGTAGACAGTGCTTGATTTGACTAACAAGGCAAGCTATCTTATAGCACTGGTTCTTAATGGAATAAGAATAATAGTTTGATTTAAACAATCATTGATTAAATATATTATTATTATTGTTATTGTTATTGTTATTATTATTATTACTTCTGCACAACATCAATTTTCTTCAGTGGAAGAGTGATAACATATGGAGTGTCCCATGAATCAGAATCCTATATGGAGCTTTTTATTCATGAACAATCAGGATCAATTTATACTTTTCTTAAAGCATAGCAGAGGATGAAATCTGATACTAGAGAACTAAAACATATCTATAAATCGAGTGAATGTGGATCTCCAAATAGATAAATATGACTGCGGTATAGTAAGCTCAGTGAAGATATAGACACACCCACTCAAAAATAATGAAAACAGCAGATTCCACTAGGAATCAGTAACAAAAATGAAAATGAATTGCCAATTATCATGGATTGTCCAAGCACTGCTGAGATGAAGCTCTGATTTGTATGTCGACCACCATAAAGAAGACCATTGGTCTTTGCTACTATCACTTTGGAATAGGAAAGGTCCAACTTCAGCATAGGAAAATTTTCCAAATTAAAATCAATATTCATATAGGAAACAGATAGAATCTAGCAAGAGAATAGATACCAAAGAGCAGCATTCTCTTACAGCATGAGGAAGTGGTTGAATTTGCAAAATACAGGGAAACTACCCTATAAGTAACAAAAGCTCAGTTCAACCCGCTTTTTTTTTAATCCTATAATGAGGAAAAATGAACAGCTACATATTAAACCAAAGATACATGTTAGAATATTATTAAAATGGATTAGCAAGCTCTCTCTTCTTCCTCAAGTGAAATGATAAAAGTCTGATCATGTCCACTCTGTCAGAAGCTTGGAGAGGGATGGGTAGGAATGGCAACCAGGAAACAAAATCTTATCAGAAAGGGCAAATACTTGAAGATAATTGTCTAAGGCAGAGGCTGACTTATGACCACAAGGAAAGGTGTGGGCATGTTTTCTGAAACTCCCCAAAGAAATCTTCAATCACACCCATTATTGATTACCTGGCTTTGCCCCCAAGCTAACGAATGACAAAGTGTGACAAATGTTATATAATGTCTTAAATAGTGCTGTAAGAAGTAGAAAAATACTGGTGGAGATAGTAACAACCTGACCTGGTCTCACTCACTGGCTTATGATAAGTGTGGTATTGTCAGAAACGATTATGTCATGGTTAAATACAAGTGTGAATGGGGCTTAAGTGTTGAGATCTTAAAATGCATGTTTCAGAATTGGAAAAGGTTTAGGAAAGCAGAACTAAAATCATCAAGGGACTGAAACAAATGTTGCTTGGTTGTTTTGAATTTAGAAATTACAAAGTAAATAAAGAAATATTGTAATCATATGTTCAGAATTAAGCAGGGCAATATTAGATTTATGTACAGTTCAGACACAGTTACCTTGAAAATACAGTTCATTCTTAGAAATAGTATCATGAACATGATAAGAAATACACATTTTTCATACTTACATATAGTATTTATTTATTTGTTGGTTTGTATCCTGCCTTTATTATTTTTACAAACAACTCAAGGCGGTAAACAAATCCAACACACTCAAGGGTGCTTTTCCCAAAGGAAACTGTGAGTTCTAGTTCCATCTTAGCCATGAAAGCCAGCTGGATGACCTTGGGCCAGTCACTCTCTCCCAGCCCAGGCTTATTGTTATGGGGAAAATAGGAGGAGGAAAGTGTGTTAGATATGTCTATGGAGATTCTTAATCATCACAGTCATGGTTGTTCCAAAGGTGCTTTTCCAAAAGGCAACTGGATTTACTGGTTTTTTTCTTTGAAAACATTTAGCTTCAGATCCAAGAAGTTTCTTCAGTTCTGGATGAAAAACAAAACATTTTCAAGGAAAAAAAAAACAAGAAAGTCCATTTGCCTTTTGGAAAAGCACCTTTGGAACAACCATGACCTGGATGATTAAGAATCTCCATAGACATATGCAACACACTTTCCTCCTCCTGTTTTCCCATAACAATAAGTTGAGATAGAGTGACTGGCTCAAGGTCACCCAGCTGGCTTTCATGGCTATGATGGGACTAGAACTCAGTTTCCAGCTTTCTAGTCTGCTGCCTTAACTACTAGACCAAACTGGCAGTGCTAAATAAACATTTCTAGCCAATGGCATCCACAGGAATCACTGTTCTTGTCAATATAACCAAGCAACTGATGCAGTGTCACTGCTTAAGCTCTGCCCCCTTTGTACATATATGCAACATCATGATGCAGGTACAAAAGGAGCGGGGCTTGCATCACCCTGGCATAGAACCTCTTTCTTCACTTGTCACCTTTCAGCCTTGCTGGTACAAGTCTCTCCTCTACTAAGGGAAATGTATATGACTCATTTTTTTCTAGGTGCCTCTTGGATGAGTCCAAGGAATTGCTTGCTGTGTTTATTACTATGCAGTGCTAAAACAGGCTTTTCCAATTTGGTGCCCTCCAGATGTATTAGAGAGCCAGTACAGTATAGTAAAGATAGTCCTCGACTTACAACCGTAAGTCAGCCTTATGACCTTTTCTTGCATTGGTTGTTAAGTGAATGCAGCAATCATTAAACAATTGCCACGGTTGTTAAGCAAACCCATCGTTCGCTATGGCCAGTTTTTGCTGGAAACCAGAAGTAACAGTGCAAATTGCAGTAATGTGACAGTGGGACCTTGGAAACAGCTGTAAATGCAGTCATGCGGTCTGGCTCTTTGAACTTTGTAACTAGGTCAAAAGTGGCTTTTGGGGGTTCCCTTGTAACTGGTTGATAAGCGATTGATCATAAATTGAGGACTACTTGTAGCTTAGATTTTGGATATGTGCCTGGGAGACACAATTTTCAGTTCCCACTCAATTATGGAACTCACCAAGTATCTGTGGACCAATCACTCTTAGTTTACCTATCTCACAGGTTGTTGTAGAGATAAAGTTAGGAAAAAATCCTTCCTACTAGGCATGCTGCCTTGAATTCTGAAAGTAAAGGTTAAATATAAGTGTGATTCATTAATAATTATAATTTTCAGATGCCAAGGACATGCTATTGGGAATTCTTAGAACCAAAACCCCTCCCTACGAATACAAAACAACCAAATGAAAATGAAAGGAGAAATCAATCATGCAAACTCAGAACACAGCAAAGCCTTCCTTAATTATCAACTGGAGCCTGAAGTCTGGAAAGTTTCACAGGTATATAGGTAGTACTTCTTGTTGTAGATGATTCAGTCCTTAAAGCCAAATATTTTATGTTGGCATTTTTTAATTAGATGGGTGGCAATTTATGCCCTGCCTTTTTTGTCTATACATTTGCAAAGACATGTGCCAGGATACAATTCTGTGAATTGCTGTATTTCACTTTTGTATGATAGTGAGAACATACACATCAGATAAGACCAAATATTAAGGTATTTTGCAACATGCAAATGATGAGAATGAGAGCAAGATCTTGTAGGACAAACCCTGCAACTCCATGTAGGCAGTACAGTTGGTTTGTAATACATGCAATGAGTCCCTTGGTGCCCACAAGAGATCTAAGTCCAGACCACCTTGAATTCCATTGTCTCTTATCTACTGCCAATTTGCTTTGACCATTACTAGTTCATATTCTGGTAGAGAGCTTAAGCTTGCAATAAACCTTACTCATTTGAACTGCCTGGATTTTCTGATTTCCCTGGTGCCCTGATAACAAGTTGCGCAAAGCATGGAAACTATGTGTTGCCCTATATATGTGAAATAGCTCTACATCAGGGGTGTCGAACTGCCGGCCAGTAGGACGGATGTGTCAGGCGGAGGCCCCACCCACCCCGGCTCTGCAAAAGGCAAAAAAGTCATGATACGTCACAATACGTCACATGATGCGATCAAGTTTGACACCCATGCTCTAGAACAACATAAAAATTGTTTATAGGACTATACTTGTTTTGCTCAGCATAATTTATTCAGGGATACATACAGTATAGAATTGTAACAATTACTATAATTTTGAATTTATTCTCTAAGAATTGATGGATTGCTGGATTAGAAAAAAAAACTGTTATTTTGTTTCTGTCTCATGCTTGTTTACATGATTTGGACCATGCACCAGCTGGGTTTTTATAGCTATAATTGTTTGCTTTTGATTGTTCACAACTTCTGATACTCCAAAGAACATACTTTAAAATGCAGGCTGAGTTGTAGCTGCTGGAAATGATTGATTTATTGACTGATTATGTGTCCATATCAGTTCTTAATGATCACTTAGATAGATATTCTCCAGGATGAACTAATCTGGTCCTTCAGGTTTTCCAGCAGTACATCCGGTGCTAGTGTGGCTGAGCTCATCCATCTTCTGATAATTGCCCTCTTTTTCTCTTCCTTTTTCTCTGGAAACTTCACAGTACTATAAAAATGTGCCTAATCCTTAAAAATAATGGCTGAGTGCTAATAAGTGGTTTTGCATATTTCATAGTTTACTTATTTATTTATTCCTTCATTCAATTTATACAGCTGCCCATCTCAAATATATGATTCTGGGCTGCTAACAAACTCTTAAATACAAAAACAATGCAACAATTTAAAAGCAATAAAACCCATATAAAAACTAGATAAAATTCATAGCCAAAGTAGTCAGCATTCATCAATAACAATCCATGCAGCCACTTCACAGGCTCTACCACATCCATTGCCAAAACCACCGTAGGGTTGGAGCCAGCAGAGTTGGGGACCAGTCTGATTTCCAGGGGAATGAGCCAGCAGAGTAGGGACCACAGCAGAAAAGGCTCTCCAACTCTGCAAAATATATTCACTTTATTTATATGCAACTTACTCATTAGAGCAAGGTTTCTAAACCAGGGTTCTCGGAAATCCTAGCATTCTGTGAGAGTTCACTAGGGTTCCCTGAGAGATCATGGTTTATTTTACAAAAGCAGAGACTGAACAGAAACCTCCAATCTCCACACCCTGGGTTGGCCCACAAGAGCCTATCTGGACCCCAGGCAGTGCCAGGGATTGTGCAGAAGTGTGCTAGTGGAGAGATAACTAAAGCAAAGCCCGAACTGAGGAGTGAGGAATGAGCCAAGCTGAACTAAGGATTGAGCAAGGAATGAGAAGGAGAGGAGGAGGAACAGAGGTGAGTGAGTGTGAGAGAAAGATGCCACCAGGACCTCCATGCCAGTGCTCTCCTTGCCAGCCTACCTATCTGCAGGTGCAGCAGCCTGGGGGACTCCATCTCAGAGCAAGAACAGGAGATCTAGGCCCGGGCTGGCCCAGGCACCAGTAGTAGTAGGAGCCACCCACAAAGGTGGGGAGGAGGGAGAAATAAAAAAAAGTCTTATTTTTAATTTAAGAACACTCTTAATGCATATATACATGCCTACATATGAAATAAATATAGTAATTGTGTAACTTCTGGCCTACATTTGAGCCTGAATGTGCAGGGGTTCCCTGAGGCCTGAAAAATATTTCAAGGACTCCTCCAAGCTCAAAAGGTTGAGAAAGGTTGTTTTAGAGCAGGGTTGGGGAATGATGGCCCCTTTATGACCTGTGGACTTCAACTCCCAGAATTTCTGAGCCAGCATTTATTGCCTGGATGGACAGCTATCATATGTCTTAGGGCAGAGGTGTCAAACTGGGGGGGGGAGCGGGGGCAGGGCGGTTGCTTCATACTGAAGCTGCGCCTACCCCAGCTCTGGCAATGCAAAAAAAGTTGTGATACGTCACCACGTGTGACATGGCGAGTTTGACACCGGTGTCTTAGGGGGAAGCTGCAGAGCAGAGTCAGGAGGATCTTGCCTTTTCTCTTTTTCCTCCTCAAGTACGCTGGTCTTGTCTGCTAGGAGTTGCCGTGGATAGTTAAGCTCACTATAAATATGGACTGAGGGGTTTTACCCTTCTCTGATTCAAATGTGCCCATCAGAAGCCTGTTAAAACAGATGCCTTCTGGAAAGTGAGTTGCTGAATAAGATATTTCTTCAGAGCTCAGAAAATGTGCTTGCACACTTAAATTAGGACTTTGGACTCTGAAAGAAGGTAGCCCCTTATGTTATACCCTGGCTTAAAAAAAACAATGAACCAGGAATCCTTTGGCATAAACAAATAAGATGGATGCCTGATAGGAGGACAAACTGCTGTAATAAAGGTTAGGGCTTGACTTGCAACCAGGGCTTTTTTTGTCATAGAACGCCAGAACGGAGTTCCGGCACCTTTTTTGGATGGAACCTTGTAGGATAGGCAAGGCGGGTTGTATGACGTGTGAGTTGCGGCACTTTTTTTTTTTTTAGAAAAAAAGCACTGCTTGCAATCATTCATTTAACGATCATTTGAAGTTACAGTGGCACTGAAAAAAATGACTTATGACCAGTCCTCACACTTAGGACCACTGCAGCAACCCCCAGTCATGTGATCAAAATTTGGGCTCTTGGCATTTGGCATGTACTTAAAATCTGGGATCATGTGATCACCATTTGCAATCTTCCCAGCCAACTTCCGACAAGCATAGTCAATGGACGAAGTCAGATTTGTTTGAGAGCTTTGTAATCTGTTTAACAAACGCAGTGATACATTTGTGGTAAAATCAGGCATGACTCATTTAACAGGCACCTAACTTATTAATGGAAATGTTGGTCCCTATTGCAAGTTGAGGACCATCTGTAATTTGGATCAGTGCTGCTGCAGTGTCCCCTCACTTCCATGTTTTAAAGCAGACATGTCAAACTCACGACGTCACGTGATGTCGCGCAACATATCGGGACGGTTTTCCCATTGCTGGCAATGGGATGGGCGCAGCTTCTGGATGACACGTCCGGCCCATGGGCCAGCAGTTTGACACCCCTGTTTTAAAGGATTCCTGGTAGTTGTTCTGTGAAGCAAATATCAAAGTGTAATTGGATAATTTAGGATAGAATATTTTTTGTTGCAATTTCGAAAATAGACAAAATGTGATCTTGAAAATAATGGAATGGATACTTTTCTTCCTAAGCCCATATGGATGAGATGCAATATTAGTAAAGTTGGACACTGCTTCCCCCAAAGCAAACAAAGCAAAACAAACAAGGCATGGGGGGGAGGGGAGCCAGAATTGGAACGTAAGTTGGTCTGAGTCATAACTTGGTTTCTGTACATTAATTCTGCTTTTATAACCACTTGAGCTGACCAGGCAACTCTCTGCTTTTACTGTACAACCTGCCAGTTCCCAGATTCCTTTCTTTTGCTTCCCCCACCCCTGAAAATAAGTTAATTGGACCTTTTCTATAGTTGTGCTCCAATCCTCTCTGGAAATTCATTTTGTGCTAAATTTATTTGATAAATAATAAATTTGGTTCAGATCTGTTCTGGTGAGTAAACATCATCCTTTCATCTTTATGCTAATGCCCAGTTTATTTTTGCAGATCCTTAGATCAATATTTCTTGATTTTCTTTTTTTCTTTTTGCTATGTTGCTATTCTTGTGCCTTAAAGTATTCTTGTTTGGTTTGGTTTCAACTTTCCTACTGAAAGGAAAGGACCTCAAAAATGAAGGAAATTTCAGAATGAAGGAAATTATAGGTTTAATAACAGATGAAGTGCTGCTTGAAATGATGTTCCTGCATTTTATATGTTTTAGATGCTGTATGAAGATGGTTTATATTTTAAAAAACATAAAGCTTTGACTTCTGGTAGCGCCAAAAATTCCTACATATTTCTCCCAGCCATGAATGGCCTGATTCAGACAGCAGAAAGCTCCATCTTCACTGTTCTTCCACCATTTTAGCTGTAATAGCATCAAGTATGAACTTGCAGGAGGAAGATAAACCTGTGATCCCCTAGGTCAGGGGTTGGCAACCTTGGCTCTTTTATGACTCATGGACTTCAACTCCCAGAATTCTGGCTGAGGAATTCCAGGAATTGAAGTCCACGAGTCATAAAAGAGCTAAGGTTGCCTACCCCTGCCCTAAGTGTTGTTAAATAACAACTTGCATTACCCCAGAGTTTACACATCAAACTGCAAAACCCCAGGCCATCATTAGATGGCAGTAGGAATTAGCATATCTCTTTGTTGCCATCTATTGGTCACATGAATTTCTGAAGCCTGCATATGGCACCAAATTATCTCTCACCCATTACCTATGCTAACTGGAGGTGATGTTATGTACTTCTGGATGCTTGTACGTTTTTTATTCTTGAAAAATGTTAGATACAAAGCTCATCCATTGCAATAGAGCAGGGGTCCCCAAACCCCGATCCGTGGACCAGTACTGGTCCACGGCATGCCAGCAGCCGGTCCACACAAACCAGCAAAACCCCATGCAGGCAGCACATAAAACCACGCACTCTCCAGTCCACAGAAAAACCTTTCACCACGGAACCAGTCCCTGGTGCCCAAAAGGTTGGGGATCTCTGCTGTAGAGTGCAGCGGATTCAGAGGAAGCACAATAAACAAGGGCAGGAGGGGACTAAAATGCTTTATTGTAGTTACTGTCTTCCATCCCCCACTCCAACATTTTTAAAGAGAAAAAAGTATTTTATCTTGGCCAGTATGAATTTTTGACTTTGTCAATTCTTCTCTGAGGTATTTTACCTTCCAAACTCCAAGGACTGTTCTCAACATACACGGGCAACCTTTTGTCCCTTCACACCTCTCTGAATACACATCTCTAAACTTAAACCAGCTGTTTGGCCTGAGCAGAAAACAAGGTTTGTGGAGAAACATCACTTCTGAGGAGAGCAGTAATTGCCCCAAATCATTTTACTGCCACAGCCAAACTGAGTTCCTAGTGACTATGTGTGGCTGTGTAGAATCAGAATGTGAATGAATGTTTGTGTTTTCCTTCGACAACCATGTAATTTAAGATGATCCGTCATGACACAAGTCAAAGGATTACAAAGCAATTTCTGAGGCTATGCCACACATAAAGACAGCAGCTGTGGCCACCATGAAGGCATGCTCTCAGTATATGTCTTTGTGCCCTCAGCAAGAGAGCAGCAGCTTTAATACATTCTTTTCCAAGAGCAAACTGCAGTCAAGCATATGGGTTTGTTTACAGCTTGGGCATTCAAGAAAAAAGAAGTCTGCCTATACTTTTTCCATTCCGTATTGCAAGCTTTGCAAAACCATCCAATGCTGACTGAGCTTGAGAGATTTAGTCACCCGCATCTGGAGAGCACCAAACTGAAGTAAGCTGCCACACGGGTTTGCTTGCACAAGATGATTTTTCTCCTTCAGGCTTTTGTGCTCATTAAGAAAAATAAATTCACACATTACTTAATGATAGTCAAAGAAAGCAATCTTTTGACATCTGAAGTCCATTGCTTATATGCATTTGCTGAGTTTAGAAGTACAGCTAATGCATGGACCTGAATGTTATTAGTGAATATTAGTTAGCAATCTCAGGCTGGACCTCACCCACACATGCCTCATATAACCATGAGAAGCTCCAGTTTCCTTTTCAGGCTAATATATCTGACATGTTTGAAGTCATCTTCAGAATTCTTGCTTTGTTCCATCACAAAAAGATGACAATTGTAAGTATTCTGAGTATCTACCTAAAAGTAATATGCTTCCCAGAAAGATTCTTATAGAATTCTCTTTAGCAACATTGACTGAAATAAAAGGATGAGGTTACAAGAATCCCAGCACTAGAATTTCTTCTATTTAGAACCAGTATAACCCCTTCACCACATAAAGTTAAAGACCCTCTGGCTTTCTTTCTAACAGTTATTCAGTGATCTGAAGTGGTAGTGGATCTGTTTACTGACAAGAGAAAAGCTTGCAGCTGCTTATTTATATAATAGTAACCTGAATCTTTATTAGACTGTGAATAAGTATTAGAGCAAGCAATAGCTGACCTCCCCAGAAGACAACACGGGACAGAGTGCAGGACACACACTAAATCTTGCTGCAGCTTGTTCTCCTAATGCTATAATGGGCAGGCTTAGAGGTCAGAGGTTCACTGACCATTGCAGAATCTTTTGGAGTTGCATAATGACAGAAAGCTATGCATCCCATTTTTACCAAAAATACCTGCAGAACAGATTCTTTAGTCCTAGGGGAAGGGGAAAAAAGATTCGGAGTAACTCCATCTAAATTATCAATTGATCTGGAGAATTGCTTTGACAGGCTTTCAAGATTCAGTTTCATTAGCCTACCAGCAGTAAACTTTATTCCAAAATATCCAAGTGATTTTTGTTTCTAAATGATTGTGCTTTCCAGAACTTGACAATATTTCAAGTATGGCCAGGTTAATTGGAAGACTGCTTCCTTCAGTAAATGACCATTCTGGTTAAATACTGTAAAGTTTAGGTTCATAGAGACACATGCAAAATAATACATTCCAAGGAAGGGTGACCACTCAGAACATTAAACTCTTCTGATAGTCAAAATACAATCATCAAGTACCTGCAGCTTTTTGTTTTTCTTTATCGATAAGATTTCTGCTGCTTGAAGACGGAGCCTCTTGGTTTATTTTTCTTCTTCTTTTACACCTAACACTTCCTGCCTGGAAGGAAATATGCTGTCTGGG
This sequence comes from Crotalus tigris, assembly GCF_016545835.1. NCBI lineage: Eukaryota > Metazoa > Chordata > Lepidosauria > Squamata > Viperidae > Crotalus > Crotalus tigris. The sequence goes on along the minus strand of NW_024100597.1, from coordinate 1,066,111 downwards.
TGGCTTTTGTTTTTTTTGTTTAAACAGCAGAACTCAACAGAAATAATCAGAGCATGCTGGTCAAAGAAGCTGGGGAAAGGGCTTGGCTCTTGATAAGCTCTACTGTGGTTAACAATCAAAACCCTGGAGGGTGTTGAAAGGGTCCCCTTGCTCTCCATTTTCTGAAAAGTATCTGAACAATAAGGCTGAACATCTGTAGTATTCAGCTAGGCTTCTCAGGGTAGAAAAAGGGGTCCAAGGTCAGAGTAGGAGATTCAATCCAACCCCCACCCCAGCCCTGGTGCCCCTCAATGAAACTTCCACAGCTATTTTTGTTCTAGAACTGGAGCCCAATGCTTATGATACCTATCAATGACGTACAATGGAGGGTTTATATATACTTATTAGCTAATTTCATAATCATTCACTGACATATATAATATAAACTTTAGCTTCTATTGTAACCAAAGGGAGAGAAAATATATTTAAAAAGGCAAAAAGAAAAACTTCTGGCAGAGTTTAACATAATGTAGTTTCCTGGCCTTTGGAAAGTTGCACTGTGGAAGGATTTACTGTACTGAGTGGCAGTTTGGTACATTCTTATTTGAGTAGTTATGTAAGGATGGTTCTATCACCAGAATGGATAAACTCTAGTCATCCAAGTGTCATAGAACATATTGCAAAACAACCAGAATGAATGGGAAACCCTCACTGTAGAGCACAACAAACACTGTGTAGAATTCCTAATAAGAAACACAGAGCAAGAGACCTGAGACTTGGCCAAATCCCTTATCTCTGTTAAGTCATTTCAATCTGACAAGATAAGCAGTAGAAATAGCCTGCACCAAGAACAGTTTTTTAATTTTTTTTTTAAAAAAAGGTAGAATAGAAATCCCCGATACGTATCATTTTTATTTATTGTCCTCTGAGGTTTTTTAAATGTTATTTTAACAGCTTTCCTTTCTGTAATGTGACTGGAGAAAAACAGAACCAAGCAATTTCAGCAAAGAAATGAACAAACAGCATTGGTGTGAGAGCAAATTTAGTGTGGTGGTTAAGGCACCAGGCTAGAGACTATGAGTTCTAGTCTGGATCCCCCAACTGGTGGTGGGGAGGGAAGGCTTAAGAGGTGAAGAAGAGGTCCTCTCTAAATTGTTACTCAGGAATTGCATTGTCATTCCAGTGACATTCAGGGCTGTTTCCAGTTGCCTTAGTTCCTTTTCTCAAATGCCTGAAACTGAACTGTGTTTGCATTTTCATTTTCTCAAACACAGCTAGCTGAACTTTGACATGACTAAAAGGGCAGATTCTAAATGAGTCAGACTGCTGCCTGAACAGTACTCAAAGCCAGGTCCTCGGGCAGATAAACTTACTGCTAAATCACTACTGTATGCAAACCCGTTGATACAGAAAGGCCGCTGTGTTCCCACCCTGGGAGTCAAACCTCATTCTGAAGTTATTTTCAGAGATTAGTGGTCGGAACCAGAGGCCACTTGAAAGGTGGCCTGACTCCTTGTTTGGTTTCGTTTTAAGACAAGAGAACAGGTTTCTGGCTCTGGGCTGCAACAGCTAGATAATGACTAGGTGACAGATAAGAATCTACTGTATCTCTTTACTGCCATCTTGTGGTTGTCTGGATTTTTGCAGCCCTGGAGAGATTGACGATGGCCCCAAGGACTTGCCTCCAGAACTGGTAGCAACTGTGTTCACTGTCCTGAAACAGCTGAGAAATCACTAATTCACTTTCTCTCTTCCTTTGACAATCCAGCAACCTAATTTAACTTCCTGCCCAAAGGCAAAGGACAGGCAATTGGGTTGATAGGCAAACAAATGCTGACAGTTGGGGGGAAAAATGCAGGTAGTCCTTGACTTACGACCATAACTGAGCCCAATGTTTCAGTTGTTAAGCGAGACATTTGTTAAATGAGTTTTGCCCCATTGTATGACCTTTCTTGCTGGAGTTGTTAAGTGTTAACCTCAAACAGTCACTAAAGGATGATTGTAAATCTAGGACTACCTGTACCAGACTTTCATGAAAGGTTTTTAGAATTTCAAGTTGGAAACTTATCCATATTTAGACATTCCCCAATGTCTGGAAGCTCAGCAACTAATTGCTAACTGGTACACAGTTCTGGGATGACAGCGATGACGATGTCCATGTGAAAAGATTTACACTAGATGCCAATTGCCAATTTGAGATGTTATTTTAAAGCCCTAAAAGCACTTGTCTTTCTAAAAGACTGTTGCTACTATAAATAAATGTACAGGTATTGAAGAAGAAATGACCTTTCTCCTCTTCCTTTTCACCTTCTTTTTCTTTGGCTTCATTTTTCAATACTGGCAGCTAATGTGAGAATATTGAGCCAGTTTGGATATGAGTCCCGCAAGGGAAAGGAATGTTAATGGTACAGACATCAAATAAACAGTTGCCTATATCAGAATAGAATACTACTGAAGGAATAGTATAACATAGAACATCACACTTATAGTGTAATTGCCAGAATTTATATTTAATTTAGATAGAATTTAATACTCCAGTCTTATGACATTTGGGGATGGAGGATGATTTATCTCTTCCCTCTCATATTGACTTTTCTCCTTTCTCTGCTCTCACATCACCATTTTTCCAGGCCCCTCTGGCTTCGTTTTCCCTATCCATTCCAAACACTATAGTTTACAGATACCTCTTGACTTATGACCATAGCGGAGCCCGCAATTTTGATTGTATATTGCGACAGCTGTAAAATGGATTACCACATGATCATGCCTGACTTTATGAGCTTTTTTGCAGGAGTCCTTGAAGTGAATGCTGCAGCATTAAGGAAATACTGTGTTTATTAAGTGACTCCATTATTTGCTACAGACATCACAGTCATGTGGCCACTGGACATTACAAATGGAGGTAAATGCAGGCCAGTTCCCAAGTTCCCAAAATATGATCAAGGACTGGGAGGGGAGGGAACAGACATTGGAATTTTGAATCTAGGTCGTAAGTTCCCCTTTTCAGGGTCTGTTTTAACTTCAAATGGTCACTAAGCGTCCAGTCCTAAGTCAAGGACTGACTCATTTTTCAATTCTGGTAAACTTTACTTCCCCTCTCCCAGTATGGAGGGTAAAGCTTCATCCTCTTCCCAATATCAATTCCTGGCAAAGCATCAAAATCTGAAGAATACTTTTTTGTGTTTTCTATTAACATTTTGCACACCCAACACCCTGTTTCTCAGCTACACAGCAGCTTTTAAATTTAAATAACTATAATATTTTAAGTTTATTTTCATTACGAAGAATTTATAACACTATAGTTTAAGTGGTTCATATATTACCATGAATGGTCAAAGTACAAAAGATGTTGAGACTCTAGAAAGAGAACAGAGAAGAGCAACAAAGATGATTAGGGGAGTGGAGGCTAAAACATATAAGGAAGGGTTGCTGGAATTGGGTATCTCTAGTTTAATGAAGAGAAGGACGAGGGGGGACATGATAGCAGTGTTCCAATATCTCAGGGGCTGCCACAAAGAAGAGGAGTCAAGCTCTTTTCCAAAGTGCTTGAAGGCAGGACAAGAATCAACAGGTGGAAACTAACCAAAGAGAGAAGCAACCTAGAACTAAGGAGAAACTTCCTGACAGAACAATTAACCAGTGGAACAACCTGCCTCCAGGAGTGGTGAATGCTCCAACACTGGAAGTTTTTAATAAGAGACTGGACAGCCATTTGTCCGAAATGGTATAGGGTTTCCTGCCTGAGCAGGGGGTTGGACTAGATGACCTCCAAGGTCCCTTCCAACTTTTATTATTATTATTATGGATCATCGCACAGTCAGCCAGATGTTCAGACTGGATTTGGCATTTTGTCTACCTATCGAGTCCTTACCCAGGACCTGAGATAGGCAGATGTGGATGTTTGATATATTACAGATATCGTCACAGGATGGAAGCAGTTCCTAGTAAGGCCGCCTTTTGCAATTGACTAATAGCGAATTTGTCAATGCCAATGGTGTTCAAGTGGTTCTCCAGTTGTTTTGGGATTTTACCCAAGGCGCCTATTACTATTGGTACTACCCTTGCTTGCATTTGCCACAATCTTTCTATTTCTATTTGTAGGTCTTTGTATTTTGTTATCTTCTCCAGTTCTTTCTCGTCTATTCTGCTGTCTCCAGGCACTGCCACATCCACTATCCAGACTTTTTTGTCTTTCTTATCGACAGTTGTTAAGTCTGGGGTGTTATGTTGCTGGTGCTGTCTGTTTGAATTCTGAAGTCCCAGAGCAGTTTAATTTTATCACTTTCTATGACTTTCTCTATTTTATGATCCCACCAGTTTTTGCTTACAGGCAAATGATATTTTTTGCAGATATTCCAATGCACCATTGTTGCTACTTTGTCATGCCGCTGCTTGTAGTCAGCCTGTGCAATCTTCTTGAAACAGCTTACCAGGTGGTCCACTGTTTCTTCAGCTTCTTTGCATAGGCGGCACTTACTGTCTGTTGCTGTCTTCTCAATTTTGACTTTGTATGCATTTGTCCTTAAGGCTTGGTCCTGTGCAGCCAGAATTAGTCCCTCGGTCTCTTTCTTCAATTTTCCTGCTCTTAGCCATTGCCAGGTTTTATTATTATCTGCTTTCCCAGCTATTTTGTTAATGTATTGGCCATGTAGTGCTTTGTCTTCCCATGCCTCTATTCTGTTCTTCATTTGGTCTTTCTTGTAGGCCAGTTTGGTCTCTCCAGTAGTCAGTAAGCCTTCCTGATATACTAATTACAGTGCATCTTCATCATTGTTCTTAGATATTCTTCCAAAGCCATTTTTTCTTCTTCAACCATCTGATGTACTTGTAGCATTCCATGCCTACCTATTTGATGATAATGATGATGTTGATGATGATGATGATGATCATCATCATCATCATCATCTACCATCTTCTAATGCCTATGAAGGTCCCTATGAATGGACATGTCATAAGTGAATGTGCCAATTGCTAAGTATGGAATGTCAAGATTTGTTAATGCAGCAAGACTGGGAAAGCTGTATTTGAATTTTTGATTTTAATATAAAGAGGTTTACCATAATTTATATTACATTTTTAAATGTTTAATTAAAAAATCATTGAAGCAATGTTCTAAAATATGATAACACAAATAATAAACAGATTAAAGAACATGAGTTTTATTGAAAATGATTTCTATAATTTATTTTGAAGTCCTTCGTTCCATCCTGGAACAAAGTAATGCAAAGATATAGAGGAATAGACAATCTATGGCTCGTGGCTCCAGGATTTCCCAGAATGTAGTGCCAAAATTCAGTGGCAAGTCACTCAATAATAGTGTTGTAATTTTCAATTAATTTTTGATAAGAGTAAAAATCAAGAAAATCAAGTAAGGCAGGTATGCTAAACATAGGCTTAAGGCTTATTAAAAAACTCCTCATAAACTTACAGAACAGAGAATATAAGCCAAATACCCCAGCTGTATCTTCTTATGACATGATTATATTTTTGCCACATTCTTGATGGTAGTAGATTTTAAAAGTACGGTTTTCAACCACAGAAAGGTTCCACCCTTTAACTAAATGTACTAAACACAATTCCAAAATTGCTTGGGGAAATGAAAAAAGGACCTTGGTTGTATTAAGACTATAAAGAAAGTGCAGGTGAGATTTTTTGGGAAAGTGCCAATATCACCTAAAGTAAATTCTGTTTTCTAACTATCTGCTTTGTGGTAGTTTCATGGAAATACTGGGAAAAGGCCAGTTCTATGTTCTGTGCTTAAATGCAAAGAAGTGGTCTTTATGCAAGATGACATTGGTGAATATTAAGCAGAGATCCTTGTCAGAAAAAGAAAACAAAAATGCAACTGGATTTGAAAGTACACCTAGGCAGAAACTTTAGCACTGGCCCCATCTGGTGATCTAGAGATGAACTTGTTTTGGACAGTAAAGTGCCCCAGTTCTTTACCCCAAATATCATTATTTACCAGAAAAAGCCTTCAATTTATACTGACTGTGGGAAGGAAATCAAGTTTCCCCTTCACACATTCTTCCTTCTGTAATTCAGAATCATCAATTACAACAGGGTAGGCAACTTTGGCTCAAGAATTCTGGGAGTTGAAGTCCACAAGTCATAAAAGAGCCAAGGTTGCCTACCCCTGGTCTAGACCAGGGGTAGGCAACCTTGGCTCTTTTATGACTCATGGACTTCAACTCCCAGAATTCCTGAGCCAGCCATGGTGAGGGGAAAAGGAAAGGTTTCCAAGCTGAGTCATGCTGGCTCAGGAATTCTGGGAGTTGAAGTCCACGAGTCATAAAAGAGCCAAGGTTGCCTACCCCTGGTCTAGACAAATATCAAAGTGCAACAAGAATCATCTAATGTAATAACGTGCAACTTTCCTCTTTATCTAAAATCCCAAGCCAAGATCTCTTTGACCCTGAAATCTCCTTGATCAAAGAAAATGCCTAAGATTCCTTTGACCCTGAGATCTCTTTGATTAAAAAAAGGCTTTCCCCTATAAAAGATCACCTTGCTATCAAATGCTAAACCACAGGTGTGCAGAGTATCTGAACCATGTGAGTAATTGGCTACTGTAAATACATTTTCTTATAATTCTTCTTAGAATAGAGAGTGATCTGGAATTCCTACATAAAGAGAATTTGGAAAAGATTTAGGGATGGCCACCTAATAAACTTTACTTCAACCAACTATCTGTATTTTTCCAACCCAGTTTGGAATGGATCTAATTTTCTTTCCAATATTTCCCATTCCTTAAATTTTTTTTAATTCACATCTATTAGTGCGCACTTGTATAAATGTAGTGTGCAGTTTTATAAATGTATTTAGGTATTTACTATCTTTAAGAGTAAAATCTCAGAGAAAAATACTGACGACTTGTTTTCTGCAGAGACCTCTACAACTTATAGCCATCTAAGTATGCTGAATTAATTCTCATTTTCCTTCAATTTAGGCTTTTGTTTTGTTAAGAACCCCATTATCTTCTGAATAATCTATGGGACAGATGATGGACCGGATTACCTATACTATTTTTTTTCTTTTGCCAATCTTTATTTTTTCTCAGCTGCTGTGAGAAAGACAAACTGTTATTGACAAATATCTCAATGCTGTAAAGTATTTGAAATTATCTGAGAGTTAGTTTGGAGAGAAATTCACAATAATAAATTATTTACAATAATTCTATTTTATTGTAAATCTAAATTTAACCACTTGTGTTTCCTATTTGATTTACTTGATAAGGCTGACACTGGGAATTAAGGTATCAGAAATGTAATCTTATAAAATTAAACTTCATATTTTTCTTTGCCCTTATTGGACAACATACACCTTAATCATATAATAGAAGTTGCAAAAAGAATTTAAGTAACATAAGTATATGACATTTATAGATGCTAAGTTGGCATTGAATGGTTTATCAAAGATGCTGAGTTGTCACAGAGGAATAAAGTTCTTTTTAAACCTTGTATAAACCAGGACATCTGTACATTTGGTTCATTTCCTCTTTTGTTTCAAAGCAATCACAGTTTTATAACTAGTTCTATCATTTTAGCAATAGCCTGAGAACTTTAACAGCATGGCACCTTCAGGAAGGTTTCAGCTTCCTGTCATACTTTATAGATTAGCTGAGCCAATCATTAATAGACTCCTGACATAGCCAATCACAGAAATGTAAAAGTTACACTAGCTTATTCTCCAACCATTTGCTGCAACTGACAGAATGAGTAACACTCAAGCGATTGTCGATATCTGAATTGCATATGTCTGTAACAAAGCATTCATGCAGTCCAAGTGTTTTAATAAATCAAATTAATCAATGTGAAATATTTTGTGGGATACCTGAAATCTTTTAATATGTTGAGCCAATTAATGGCGAGGGTTAGGCCCTTGCACAAGATTGTGCAATTATAGCTCAAAAAGAAACCCCCTTTGTGATATAAAATACATAGTTTATACATCTTTCTTGGCTACCTTCAAAACCATTCACTTGGAAATGAACTTTATTTGAAAATACTGCAAACAATCCTGAGTTTTTGTTTGAAAGGAGGACTCCAACTTGCTCCAAGATTTACAGGTCCTTTACTTAGATTTTCCTGTTGTCTTTGAAGCATTGTCAGTTGCAGTTTTTTCTTGTAAACTTAAATCTTTTACAAGCTAACTCTAAAGTTATATTTCTGACCCCTCTATTCAGTCTCTATTTGTCATTTAGATCAGGAAGACCCAGATAAAAGAAAGGTTTGTGATTCAACTATTGTGAGCTGCAGCAGTACAGAGCAACTAAAGAGATAGTAGGTCACCTGGACCCTTTAGGGAATATAAGCATCTCAATCACTTAAAACTTGACAAGTTCAGTGACATTTCTCTCACATACCTTTAAGATAGCTAGGAATCGTCATTGTACCACTGGTTTTTCATAATTCTCTTATTATTTTATGAAAAATGCACATAAATTCAACAGTATTAATTCTATACTTCGGCATCTTAATTATGAAAGAGAGAAAAGGGCCTAAGAAAGGGTATACTGTAAGCCAGGGGTGTAAAACTGGCAGCCCGTGGGCCAGATACATCACACACAGGCCATATCCACCCGAACACTGCAAAGGCAAAAAAATGTTGCGATGCGTCAAGATACATCATGTGATGCAATCGAGTGTGACACCCGGGCTGTAAGCAAAATGACCTCCTCAAATTTGACCTCCATTGCTGAAGTTTTCTTTCTTATTCTTGGCTGAAAATAAACTAATTCAAATGTTGGCAGACCACATGCAATGACAGCCATTGCTGCAGATCAGTTTGGGTAGTATTTCTTTCAGCCAGTCCCTATGTCTGAAAAATTCAGTTTAGAGGCATCTGCAGGACTAGAGGCTTTTCCCAAAATGGTAAAAACAATCTTATGATGCAACTGGACTATGAAATCTTTTGTCCAGGTCCCTCCTTAATGGTTCTCTCATAATTTCCCCAATCATTGCAGACATGGGACACAGTGGCTCAGTGGTTAAGATGCCACTGTGTCCCATATCTGCAGTGAGTATTAGACTATTATAGGTATATAGCTTGGCAGTACTGCCACCAGATAGAGTGAGCTCCCATTACTTGTTGCAGCTCCTGCTAATCTAACAGTTCAAAAACATGTAAATTCAAGTAGATGAATAGGTACCACATATAGGTATTGATGAAGGTAATAGTATTCCATGCTTCACCATTTGCTCTGTGATGTCATCTGGCCACATGACTATGAAATATTTCCAAATAATGCTGGCTCTTGGCTTAAAAAATGGAGATGAGGATTGGCCCCTAAAGTCAGTCATATAAAACCTGCAGGGACACCATTTTTACCATTGCACGCATTGTGCCACTAGCTTCCCTGACCCTTCCCCTGAAATGAACCTAGTGGGTTTTGTTAAAAATTTATTCATAAAAGAAACCTATATTTCCACAATTCAGTTATTAGAAATCCTAAATTCCTGGCTTCCCATTGGTTCATCATCAGATATCAAGCAATAGTGATAATTTTTTAAAAGCTTTGATATGCAACTGGAAATTTTTTACAGTCATTGATTCTTTTAAGGGATATGAAGATTGCACTTAAAGTGGAAATATTTCTGATAGATGCCTTTTTAAAACTAATCTAATTCTTCATAAAATAAACTGACCATTGCATGCTTATTTACCAAAGAATCAAGCCTGTTAATTTCCAATGAACAAGTTCAAAGGTCTTTATATGTGTACATTTTTTTATAAGAGGAAATATCTGGTTCCATATATGGGAGAATGTCTGGAAATGTTAGGGCTGAAGGCTAGACTGGGAAGTTAAGTTGCATCATGTTCTGTGGTGCTGCAGGAGAACTGCTTAATTCTTTTCAACTTGTCACCAAGAGGAAAGTCAATTCAAGAAAATTGCTACCTTTTTATTCTATTTTGGTGGACAATTCTTTATGAGTATAATGAAGGGGTAGGCAACCTCGGCTCTTTTATGACTCGTGGACTTCAACTCCCAGAATTCCTGAGCCAGCTGGCTCAGGAATTCTGGGAGTTGAAGTCCACGAGTCATAAAAGAGCCAAGGTTGCCTATCCCTGATATAATGTAATGCAATGGCGATCTAGCTAATAAAGCTGAAAATTTACTAAATCAGATACAGTTTAATGGTTTCTGGAAGAGAGTTTTTCATTTCTGATATAAGGTTTATATATTTACTTGCATTTCGTATGAAAATGAAATACCGTAGATGCTGGCGTATAAGACGACTTCCGCGAGCGCTGAAATCGGCGCCAAAGACGGGGGTCGTCTTATACGCCGAGTCATCTTATACGCCGGAAATACTGGTAGTTTCCGGCGTATAAGATGACATTCTAGGAATGCGGCCCGGCTATAAAGACGGGGGTCGTCTTATACGCCGGGTCGCCTAATACGCCAGCATATACGGTATTTTCTACAAATCACAAAACAACTCTTCTTCATTCTCTTACCACTTTATAGTTTTCTTTGGAGAACGAAGAGAGAAAACACACACACACATAGAGCATGTCCCTTCAAATGGCTAATAAACATTTCAGAAGGTTAGAAATTGGTCTACTTTGGAGGACATGCACTTCACTTGAGAAGGCACAATGAAGCTGATTTGTTATTGGATCAGACAAATCCCCTGTAATTCAAATGGTTCTGCATTTTCCATCCATGTTCTATCTTAGTCTGTCTGGACTACAAAACTACTGATCCTTTGCAAGTAGTACTAATCACATGGTAATTTTTATTTGTATCCCTTGTTTTATCTGATGACTCAAGGTAGGACCTCATGGAGTTGTTTCATCTGCATCACAATCCTAATAGGTAATTGCAGAGAGAGAATGCAAATTTGAATCCATGATCCAAATCAACACCTTAGCTTATACACTACATTCTACAGCACATAATTTATTCTTATTTTAGAAATATTTTAAGCTCGTCCCTAATTTGAAAAATGAGAAAAAATATGAAAACACTCTAAAATCAATGTTTATCAATGCTTTCAATATATGAAAAAAAAAAATGTGCATGCACACGCAGAGCTTCACGTATTTCTGTACTACTACCTATTTTTATTAAGAAACTATATGGCTTATATTGTGAATGCCAGCTGCACTTCCAGAAATGTCAGCCTGCTTCCAGTTTGGCAATAACATCTCCCCATTTCAAACAGCATCTTCATAGGGGAAGGGGGAGATGCTCTCCCAGCCACATAGGCAGATTCTCCCAGCCCTTCCTTCCTAAGTAGAAACAAAGCTTTATTCTTATAACAAAATTAGGAAAAAGGATAGAATTCCAAAGGATGCATAATTGGTCCTCTACCAAAGCACTGGAGGGAGTGCAGGAATTTGAAAAGTGTATAGTATGTTCTGTCACTTGTCGATTTCCACAAAGGGCCTGTTTTTACCTGTCAGAGAGCCTCTTCTAGTATTGTGTAAAAAGGAGAAAACCTGTCAATAGTGGTTTTCATATGGATATTTCACTCTCTGGGCTTTCTGAGGAAGATCTGTAACAAGATTTGAAGAAGTGCCTGATGTCTTCCATTCAAATGGGCACTGTTTTGTTTTAACTCCTACCACAAGAGTCATCATTCTAGTATGCTGACAAGTCTTTGGGAATATGTGAAAATGAAGTCCCAAGGCAGTTGTGGCATACAACACAACATAGACAATGGTGGACCGTTGACATTTCCTAGAAATGCTGAGCTGAACCTAAATAAGAGACAACACTATAATTCTATTGATTTATTAAATATATATAACACACTTTGTCCTTGCCTTTGAATACCTTTTGGCTACAGAAAGCCTAGTTAACAATTGGAATATCCAGGGAGACAAAAAGGGTAACTGAATGAAAAGGAAATTTCAAAGTTCTCTATGTTTTGTAGAAATGAGCAAATGTTTTAGTCAGAAACAGCACTATATATATGTTCTATGTCATGCAATCATTTAAATCTCTGAATAATTTAAGGGAATTGGATGAATCAGACATCAGAATGTGCTTTATTAAGAATCTTCAGAAAATCAGTACTATTTTGAATCTCATTTTAGTCTCTTTCTAGCTACCTTTCTTTTATTTGTAGTGGACAACATCATCTTGTAGTTCCTAGTTCTGCTTGATCTATTTTGTTTCATCTACTTGCAGCTGTATCTCTGGACTGGGACAGCTCTGTAATTTATCTTTTCCAACAGATTATTTGCAGTTTAATATTTAGAATTTATATTTTAAGTGTTTTTCCTCTATGAAATTGGTTTAAATCTCAAAAAGATGATAGTTGTGAATTCTACAGTCATGAAGTGATACTATCATTTAGTGATTTTATGTGGTATTATCACTTAGTGATACTACAAGAAATGACGGAGTTGAAGTTGCCAGAATTTTGACAAGAGTGACCACGTCATATTGGAATTCAATATAATGCAAACACAAGCAATAGAACATAATCCAATCAGTGTCTTCAACTTTAAAAGAGCTTATTTTAACAAACTCAGAGACAGCCAAAAAAGATTCCATAAATGAAAATCCTAAAAGGGAAAACTAATCAAGAAGCATGGGAAACTGAAAAATATGATCATAAGAGCCCAGTCCAGCGAAATACCACTGAAAAAGATAAGCAAAAAATCCAAGAAGAAACCAGCATGGTTGCACAAAGATCTCTGATAAACTAAAAGACAAAAAGGACAAGAACAAAAAATGGAAAGAGGGAAACATAGCTAAGGCAGAATATCAGCAAAGATGAAGTCAGGAAAGCAAAGGCTCAGAATGAAGAAAGATCTACAATAAAAGTCAAAGATAATAAAAAGTTTCTTTCAACATATAAATAACAAGAAAAAAGTCAAGGAAACACTAAGTCCACTAAAGAGAGAATATAGTAAGGAAGTAGCAGGCAGCAGAGAGGAAGCAGACATTCATTTTTTCATCATGCAAACAAACAAACTCTAGCCCAACCTATCAAAAATGTAACCGTAAAAGACAGACTAGAAATAAAAATTAAAATAAGCAAGAAAATGGTTAGAGAACCTATCTGATCTTGATGAATATAAATCACCTGGACCTGACAGATTACATCCCAGAGTTCTGATGGAGTAGGCATATGTTATCTCAGAACCATTGCACCATATCTTTAAAAAAGCCTGGAGTACCGGGAAATTACCTGAGGATTGGAAAAGAGCTGATGTGGTTCCCATTTTCAAAAAAGGGGGAAAAAAGCAGATCCAGGAAACTACAGACCAATCAGCCTAACATCAATACCTGGGAAGATACTGAAAAAGATAATCAAACAACAGATTTGCAAACATCTAGGAACAAAGTTATAACTAGTAGCCAGCAAGGCATTTGACAAAGTAGACCACAACCTATTTCATGGTAAGCTAGAAAAATGTGGGACAGCATTACCACCAGATGGATTTGTAATTGGCTAACAAACCATACTCAATAAGTAGTCCTTAATGGTACTATATCTACATGAAGGTAACTAAGCAGTGGGGTACCATAAGGTTCTTAGGCCCAGTACTCTTCAACATCTTCATAAATGACTGAGATGAGGAAATAGAAGGGGAACTCATCAAATTTGCAGATGACAGTAAGCTGGTAATAGCCAACATCCCAGAAGACAAGCTCAGAATCCAAAAAGATATTGACAAACTTGAACAATGGCCTTATTCAACAAAAAGCAAGGTTTTACACTTAGGCAGGAAAAACCAAAGGTACAAGTACAGATTAGGCTCAAAAAGAGTAGCTGTGAGAGGGACCTTGGAGTCCTAGTGGACAATCACTTAAATATGAATCAGTAGTGTGCGGCAGCAGCCAAGAAAGCTAATATAATCAGAGGTATAAAATCAAAATCACGTGAAGTATTAATACCACTTTATAATAAAGCCTTAGTAAAGTCACATCTGGAATACAGCATCCAGTTTTGCTCACATTACAAAAAAGATGTTGAGACTTGCAAAGAAGTTGCAAAGAAGAGCAATTAAGATGATTAAAGCAGTGATGGGATTCAAATATGTGAACAACTGGTTCTCTATGTGGATGCCGCTTCTGGAAGTCCATTCTAGGCCTGGCCAACAAAAAATTAGCTACTGGTTATGCCGAAGTGGTGCAAACTGGCTGAATCCCACCACTGGATTAAAGGCCTGGAGACTAAAACATATGAAGAACAGTTGCAGGATTTGGGTTTGGCTAGCCTAGAGAAAAGAAGGACTAGTATTTCAGTATTTGAGAGGCTGCCACAAAGAGGAGGGGGTCAACTTATTTTCCAAAGCACCAGAGGGCAGAACAAGAAACAATGGATGGAGAGAAGAGATGCAACCTGGAATTAAGGAGAAATTTCCTAACAGTGAGGACAATTAACCAATAGAACAGCTTGCTCTCAGAAATTGTGGGTGCTTCATCACTGGGGTTTTTTAAGAAGAGACTGGACAGTCACTTGTCTGAAATGGATTAGGCCGGTTCTCCTGCTTGAGAAGGGGGTTGGACTAGAAGACCTCCAAGATCCCTTCCAGCTCTATTCTGATTGAATCTAATGAAACTTAGACTCAAATCAAACAAATGAAACAGTCATATGCCTAAATGCTATATGACCAGAAGGTGGTGCTATAGAATTTTTCCTTTTCATTTTTATCAACACAAAAACAGCACAAGTTTGTGTTTATTTATTTATTCAATACTCAAATATACCTGCCTATCTGAATCCAACTGACTCTGGACAGCAAACAATATCATAACAATTAAAACCATTACAAATTATACATATAGGCAACTGAGGATTATCATAATTACATAAAAAATAACATTCTAATCAGGTAACAGGGCCCCTATAGTACTCTCATGCACACAGCCATGGCTTTAGAGCAGCGGTTCTCAACCTGTGGGTTGCGACCCTTTTGGGGGTCGAACAACTCTTTCACAGGGGTCACCTAAGACCATTGGAAAACACATATTTCCGATGGTCTTAGGAACCGAGACACCACTCCGCATCTGTCTCCGCACGGCCTCCTCTGCCATTTGCAGAGAGAGAGACAGAGAGGCACTTTCGCTTCCCTTCTCTCTCTCTCTCTCAGGTGAACTTACCTCCTGCAGGGCTCCTGATTGGCCCTGCACCCTGGTGTCCCACCCCCTGGGAGAAGCGCGGCCAGGGCCTTGTGGCCTTGGAGCCACCCGGGGAAGCCCTGGAATCCCTACTGGAGCGGCCCGCTGAAGGTTCCGCTAAGGGGCCAGCCCTCCCACAAGCCGCGGCCTGAGGGAGACCAGCCCGTGATCCCCCAGCCAGCCCGGAGTCCAGGCTGTCGGGAAGGAAGAAGGAGATTCAGCAAAGGTAGGAGAGGAGAGCCGCCTCCTGGGGCCCAAGCGCTATATAAGTCTCATAAATAAATAAATAAATGCTGGCAGCGGCTTCCTTGCCATCCTCTTCCTCCTCCCCTTCTTCCTCCTACTGGCCCCAAGGCGGCTTGGGTGGGCGCTGGGGCAAAAGGGGTGCTTGAGGGGGGAGCAGCCAGGCTGGCAGAGGGGCTGACAGGCCACGCAGCACCAGCCCCCACCGCAGCTCCATCGGATGGGTAGAGGGCGAGGCCGGGCAGCATGGAGTCCCGGCTGGGGCGGCGGTGGCAGTTTTCTTGCCCTTCTGCTCTCTTTCTTCCTCCTGCTGCCCCCAAGGCGGCTCGGGCAGGCACCAGGGCAAGAGGGGTGCCTGGGGGAGAGCAGCTGGGCTGGCAGAGGGGCTAGCTGGCCACATGGCACCAGCCCCCACCGCGGCTCCATCGGATGGGCGGAGGGCGAGGCCGGGCAGCGTGGAGACCCAGCTGGGGCAGCGGCGGCGGTTTTCTCACCCTTCTCCTCTCCTTCCTCCTGCTGCCCCCAAGGTGGCTTGGGCGGGTGCCAGGCGGAAGAGGGGTGCCTGGCGGGGAGCAGCCGGGCTGGCAGAGGGGCTGATGGGCTACACAGCACCAGCCCCCACTGCAGCTCCATCGATGGATGGAGGACAAGGCCGGGCAATGCAGAGTCCCAGGGGGGGTAGCGGCTGGGCCGAGGGCAGTGGGGACCCTGACGAAACAGCAGTGGCCAGCACTGCCGGAGCCACTGCCTCCTGTCCTGCTCCACCTCCCCACCCGTTTGGCTGAAGACGCAGCAGAGGCCGGGCCGGGGGTGGCGGGGACCCCCCATGATGCTGCCGTAAGAGAGAGAGGAAAGAAAGAGAAAGGGAGGAAACAGAAAAAGAGAGAGAGAGAAAGAGAAAAAGAGAGGAAGGAGAAAAAGAGAAAGGAAAGAGAAATGGGGAGAGGAAAGAGGAAAAAGAGGAAAGAGCGAAAGAGAGAGGAAAGAGGGATAGAGAGAAGAGATAGAGGAAAGAGAGAAAAAGAAAGAGAGGAAAGAGAGAAACAGGAAAAGAGAGAAAGAGGAAAGAGAGAGAAAAGAGAAAGAGAGGAAAGAGAAAAAGAGAAAGAGGGAGAGGAATGGCACTTCTCCAACCAGGCTGGGCAGAGCCAACGGAGCGGCCTTCCTGCCCCCCATCCCCGGGCAGCTGGATGGGGGGTTGGGGGTCACCACAACATGAGGAATTGTATTAAAGGGTTGCGGCATTAGGAAGGTTGAAAACCACTGCTTTAGAGCCTTACAAAAGATGGGGGCCATCCTGAGCTCTGTTGGAAGGGCAAGAGTTACTGCTTAAAAGGCACGCCTCCTTGGTCCCCACGGGCATGCCTTCTCCAAGGATATTCTGGAATGCCAGCAGACATTCCTTGGCTGACAGGACCTGCAGCATCCTCAGTCTACAAAACCAAATAGAATGGGTAGAAACTTGGGAGAAGATAGTCCTTTAAATAACCTGGTCTCAAGTCATATGGGGCTTTAAAGGTAACAACCAGCACCAGTTATGAGACTTCTCTCACAACCCAGGGTTACAGTGAGGATGCCGCATGAAATGTTCCTAGAAGATAAATGGTAGCAGTGAGAACTACCAAGCTGCTACCCCAAATCAGGAGGCACAGTCAGGTATGAAAACAGAGGATTTCTGGGACAGGAGGTCTGACATCTCCAGCTGATGGGTTCAACTATTCCACTGTAGCTTCAACTGGACAAAGAAAATGTATCTCGTGTGAATTTTCCTAGGGCTAGGACTCCCTCTGCCCCTTCCTTCCACCCACATCTCAAAAATCCTTTTTCATTCAGTCCTCCCTACCAAAAGCTGGAGTTTTAACTCCATTTTTGACTGACAGTTACCATTTTTGACTGACAGTAATATCCAATCTTCACTTACTAAATCGAGATATTCTCTCTCTCTCTCTCTCTCTCACACACACACACACAGCCCAGTAACTCCAATGGTTCGGCAAGAAATATGCCACTTCTAATAACTCCTTTTTAACAACACATCAAATGAGAGAACCATTTTCATGGAAAGGAAGAACTTCCTGACTGTACTCTTGTATTAGAGCCCAAAGACAACACTGTCCTCAGATCTTTGCTGACATGTATAAAAATACCGTGTATATAAAGGGCACCATTGACATAATTTTAAAAATATATTCAGGTAAGCTATGACCTGGATGCCCAAGTATCTTCATAGACATATTCAGATAAGCAAATTACTCGACACCAACGTACCTCACACAGCTTTGTACTGTGCTTACGGGGAGAAATAGGAGAAGGAAGTTTTTATGTGAGCCAATTTGAACTCCTGAAAGGAGGGGAGGAAGATATAATTGCAATAAAATAATTTCTTGGAAGTGCACTTGTTCTGGGCGGGGTAAGTCTTTTATTGCCAATTTCCCTCCCAAAAATGAGCAACTGTTTTCAAACCTTGGGCATTATCTCTTCAGAAATACTTTCCTGAATCACCCCCTTCCTTCCCGCATCTCAGCGCCATTAGCACAGCAGCCTTTTCCCCAGGCAGGAGAGGCATAGACGGGTTTTAGCTCTACAACTAAGGGACTCCGGAAGGCTGCCTTCCTCTATGCTAAACAACCTGGGGAGTAACGCAAGTTCAGCGCTCCACGTGGAGCACGGAAAAGTCGCGGTTATTTCTACGTGGCAGTGGCGGCGACTCAGGTCGGGATTCGAACCGGCACTTTGCCACATCCGCGCCGCGCTTCCGCGGTTCCACTTCCCGACAGTTCCATTCACAGGCCCCTCCCCACAACGGAATCCTAAGACACGTCAGCAAAGATCTGAGGACCCGGAAGTTTTATTAACTTGGCCAAAGGGGTTCTTCCATATATCTCGTACATTTTCTCCCGAGACAGAGGATTTTTTTTTCATATTTCTTGCTTTTTTCCATAACAAAAGCGGCACATTTTAAGGGGGGGGGGAATCTATAAAGAAAAAAGGCAACAGAACTATCAGCCAACCAGGCGTGACATCGGAAGTACTCTCCAGCCGGAAGAAGCCCCTCCTCTTCGTTCTGTGCGTCGTGTTCGTTTGTTGGCGAGTACGGTGGCTGCGGGGGTTCAGCACCGTTCTGTCTTTGGGTTCGGTTTGGGAAGGAGAGCAGCATCAGTGGCAGCGATGGCTCCCAAGGGCAGTAGCGGCGGGGCTCGGCAGCAGTCGGAAGAGGAGCTGCTCCTGCAAGATTTCAGCCGCAACCTCTCGGCCAAGTCCTCGGCGCTGTTCTTCGGCAACGCTTTCATCGTCTCGGCTATCCCGATATGTGAGTGGAGGGGGGAAAAGGAACGGCGCTGGGTCGTTCCCCCCCCTTTTCTTTCTTCCTTTTTGGTGAGGCTAGACTCGCCTGCCGCTCGCCAACAAGCAGACATTTAATGGGAGAATTGATGCCTCTTGTGGCGACGTGAAGACGACTGCACCCGGTGCCAATTCTCCCTGTCCCACATCTGGGAAAGTCAGATGAGCCTCGCCTGGGGGAAATCTTCCTTAGCCCAGCTGGCTCCAAGCTGGTCTCTGGGGGTGTGAGAGCTCCAACTCAACATTTCTAGGCAGAATGAACTGGGAGAAAAGTCCCCCCCCCTCAAACAAAACGACTAAGGGAAACTTGCACCGTTCTTGTTTTAGGTGCTTTCTGGCTTTAAGCACTTGCAGGTTCTCCTCCTCAGATATTAATAATGAAGGGTCAGAAAATTAGACTGCATTGGCTGGATGATTGCTTTAGAATTTCAGTCTTAGCACCTTTGCTTTAGAATTAAAGGTAGCCTAATGCAGAGGTCCCTAACCCCTGGTCTGTAAACAGGTACTGGGCTGCGGCATGTCAACAACTGGGCCGCACAAATAAGCAAATCCCCATCTGCGAGATGCAGGTAGCGCACAAAATCACACAACATCTGGTCTGTGGAAAAACCTCTTTCCACAGAACCAGTCCCTGGTGCCCAAAAGGTTGGGGACCTCTGGCCTAATGGAAGTACTTTGTAGGATGTAGCATTATTACCCTATTACTATTTATGGCTTAATAAACTAAATATTACAGGTAGTTCTTGGCGTATAACCACAGTTGAGCCCAAAATTTCTGTTGAGTGAGACATTCGTTTTGTCCCATTTTCAAAACATTTCTGGATGCAGTTGTTAAGTGAATCACTGCAGTTGATAAATTAGTAACCCAGTTGCTAGAAGACCTTGTGAGAAGGTCATGAAAGCTGATCACATGACCCTGCAACCATAACTAAACCAGTTGCCAAGCATCTGAATTTTGATCACATGATCATGGGGATGCTGCAAAGGTCATAACAGTGAAAAAGTCATAAGTCACATTTTCCAGTGCCGTTTTAACTTAGAACGGTCACTAAATGAACTGTTGTAAATCAAGGCCTACCTGTATTTAGAAGCCAAATGGCAAATGGCTGCCAGGAAAACGGCACTGAATTCTTAAGCTGAATTTAAGAATGCCTTTATCTTCCTTTGTGCATCGTTCATAAAGATATGTTCAGGCAAATTATGCATTTTTACTTATTGGTGGTGTTTTTTCCAAGTCAGTCTGAAGTACTGGTTTTGGAAGTAGTGCAGGTAGCCCTCAACAACTGCAATTGTGACCAGAATTTTCTGTTGCTAAGCAAGGTGGTTGTTAAGTGAGTTGTACCTGATTTTACAATATTTTTTTGCCATAGTTGTTAAATGAACCACTGCGTTTGATAAATGAATCACATGGTCATTAGGCAAGTACATTGACTTTGCTCATCAGATGCTGGTTGGGTTGGTTGCAAATGGTGATCACATGCCTTTGGGATGCTGTAGCCATCCTAAATACATGCTGTTTGCCAAGTTCACAAATTTTGATCACATAGTTGCCCGTTGCTTTTTTCAGTGCTTTTTCCAGTACTGTTGTAACTTTGAACTATTGCTAAATGAATGGTTTGTAAGTTGAGGACTACCTATAGTAACTGAAATTGTGTGAGAGATGTCATTTATTAAACAAATCTTCATGACTAGTCCTTGTATTTACGACCTTCTCAGGTCCAAAAAGCAAAGGAACGCTGAAGTAATCTCATGAGGCAGATTTGTGGTTTTACTTAGCGACTGCTTTGCTCGATGACCAAGTCGCCAGTCCCAATTGTGGTTGCCAAACAAGGAGCATTTATAACTGTTTTATTATAACAAGTCAACCAAGATGTATTGTGCAGGCTAATAATCAAATCATAACTATCTTTAAAACTTTTTTACCTTAGGGCTTTACTGGCGAATCTGGCACATGGATCTCTTTCAGTCTGCAGTCCTCTACACTGTAATGACCCTTGTCAGCACCTATTTGGTTGCTTTTGCTTACAAGAATGTGAAGTTTGTTCTTAAGCACAAGTAGGTAGTAAAACTGTTTCTATAAAAATGCACTAAACTGCAAAATATTCTTTCAGTTTTCCCCAGATGAATTGTTAAAAACCATTTTTAAAAAAGAAAAAAGGACTAGAGGTGACATGATAACAATGTTCCAATAACTAAAGAACAGGCAGATGGTGGGGTGTCAACCTATTCTCCAAAGCACCTGAAGGCAGGACAGGAAGCAATTGATGGAAACTAATCAAGGAGAGAAGCAACCTAGAACTAAGAAGAAATTTCCTGACAGTTAGAACAATTAATCAGTGGAACAACCTGCCTCCAGAAGCTGTGAATGCTCCAACACTGGAAGATTTTAGGAAGAGATTGGACAACCATTTGTCTGAAATGGTATAGGGTTTCCTGCCTAAGCAGTGGGTTGGACTAGAAGACCTCTAAAGTCCCTTCCAACTCTGCTATTCTATTCTATTCTATTCTATTCTATTCTATTCTATTCTATTCTATTCTATTCTATTCTACTCTATTCTACTCTATTCTATTGAATTCATTTCAAATCATCATGGCATATTTAGCTATAAATATTTGGAAAGGTTTCTAAAGCTGCCAGTCACAGATTGCAAAGTTTTACAGTATTTAATTTTCCATAGAGAAATATGTTTTGCATATTATTAAAGCATTTCAATAGCAATTGCAATGTTTGATGCGCTTTCAAAACTGAAACTTTTAACTGAAATATTTCATGTGATTGTCCCTGAGTAACAGAAATGAATATACCATTGATCGAATGCTTTTTTTTTAAAATGAAGAATGAACATTTTCTATAGCTCTTACCTTAATATTTTCTCTTAAATTTTCCTGGAAAATGCACATCACTAATAGTCAGCAAGAATAATTTCCTTCATTTTTAATTTTGTATTAAAATGCATCTACGTTTGATCTAAATATGTTCAATGGAACCCACTAAAGTTGAATGTTTCCAGCAATTGTCTGCTATCCGTTTACATATGCTTTTGTTACTTTTTTATGATCCCAGGAACACTGTCTGGATCTGTGTGAAACAACTGATCGATTGATTGTTCTTTAATCAATGCTGAGACTTTAATATGACTTTGTGCCTATAGAATTTTATTTTGTTTTATTTTTATCCTGCCTTTATTATTTTTATAAATAACACAAGGCACCAAACACACCTAATATTTCTTCAGCCTCCTATTTTCCCTACAACAACAACCCTAAGTGGTAAATTGGGCTGAGAGAGGTTGACTAGCCCAAAGTCACTTAGGTGGCATTCATGTCAAAGGCAGGACTAGAACTGTCTCCCAGTTTCTAGCCTCCTACCTTAATCATTAGATCCAACTGACTCTCATGTTCATCATCATGTTCACCCATGGAGATAATTTTGTTGTTGTATAGAGAGGGCTAATCTTTGTTAAATGGGAGCTACAGGAAGTATTTTCAAAAGTGGTTTGGTTTCCAAGGACCATAGGGAAATGTCTAATCACATGGTTATTAATAGATGTTCTTTGACCTACGTGGGGGGGAGATGGACACAGCTACCATGGTGGGAAAAAAAGGATAGTGGATTATACCTCGAACTTTGGCCATATGGTCTGCGAATGATCATGGTTGCCTGGGCTAGGCGCTGTAAGAGTCCAAACCCTGTAGTATGAAATTGATAATTACATTATTTGATTGCTTTAATAAAAAGGTGGGATGTCAATGCTTCCCTTTTTTTAGGGTAGCCCAGAAGCGGGAAGATGCTGTTTCCAAAGAAGTGACCCGCAAGCTTTCTGAAGCAGACAATAGGAAGATGTCACGAAAGGAGAAGGATGAGAGGTGATGTTCTGCTATTATCCAATCATACAATGTTACTTACTCAATAATTGAATTTTCCTTAGTCTCCAATAGAGTTCTAAAGCTGGAGGTTTCAGTGGAGGTCAACTTGCTGATTCTCACCATTTTATAGCATACTTGATTTGGAGTTGCAAACTTTGTGCTTGCTAATTTAGGACTCCTTAATGAAACAGTGGAAGTGAAGGGATGCCTGTTAAAACTAGGTATCTGTTAATCAATGAACGGGCATTTTTGAACTGCAAAACACATTCATGAGAAAACCTGCTTTGCTGATTTTTTTTTTTTTTAATGAAGCAGTAAGTGTGGACTAATTCACTAACTAATGGTCCCTTTTGGGAATCTAAATCTGTTATTGTCTTAAAGGTGTCTCTTAGTAGTTTTTAATCTGGTATTTGTCATTTACCATTTTATATAATGTGCATTAGAAATGATTTTTAAAACGTTATTTTAAAAAGGGCTTAGTTTTCTTCATTTTTTTGATATTCATTGACACTTCAATAATTACTATCTTTCAAAAATAAGCTACAGATTATTTCACTTCTAAAAACTATTACATGCTTGTTTGAAAAATGGCCATGGACTTAGTTGGCAAGGAACCAAATCCTCTTAAGAACTGATCTGAAAAATGATCTCTGATGCTTGTCAACTTTAATCAGTTTGCTGGTGGTAAACACAATGTAGTAGGAGAAATTGTATTTCACTGAGTGTAAGTGTCATATTTAGAGAAATAGTTTTCTAGTAATCAGTTTTAGAATCTTAAAATCCACAGAAAAATCAATATCTATACATAATGAAAAAAAAATATCATTTTTTTTACAAAAACTGAAAATGGGAAAAAATGGTTTTGTCAATGCCAAAGTGCTACTGTGTACATCAAAATAAACATTTTTTTTGCCTTTGCAGAATTTTGTGGAAGAAGAATGAAGTAGCAGACTATGAAGCAACAACTTTCTCTATCTTTTACAATAATACCCTCTTCCTCGTTCTGATAATTGTTGCTTCCTTTTTTGTGTTGAAGAACTTCAACCCCACCGTGTATCCTCTTTTAGTTTTTTAAGTTATTTGTAGAAATAAAGGGTTTTGAACCAGTAATATATATAATTCAGATATGGGAAGGAGTAAGTTGTAATTACCATACTAAGATTCACTCTTATCAAAAAGGCAAAAGAAAAATCTCTGTAGCTCTACAATGAACTCCTACAGTGTGTCAGGAGTCAGTCTTGCTGGCCAAAACAATTTTTTCCAATTGTGTAGCTCTTTAAATTGTAAATAAGAAAAACAATGCAGAAAGCATTGAAGTATTACCTTGTTAGAATTAGAAGCATCACTTCTAATTCTCTTCATTACAGTTGTAAGTTGTTGCCAACCTGTTTTTTTTTTTTTTTTTTTTGCAGCTTTTTTGGCTTTTTATAGCCAGTTATCAGTTAAGTGAAAAGAGGAATTGGAAGGAATGTTTACTGAAATCTACAAATCAACAGAATTGACTAAACTCCAAACAGTATTCAAAATGATCCTGATAGTTTAAGCAATTGACTAAAAATAAAATAATGGAATTTAACAATATCAAGTACTAAATTCTTCAGCTAGGAGACTAAAATAAAAGGATAGGTATAGGAAGGGGTTCCTGGTTTGGTAGTAGTAGATGTGAAAGCATTAGTCTAGAGCAGGGGTATCAAACTCACAACATGACGTGTCATGACGTGTCGTGACTTTTTTTCCATTGCTGGCAATAGAGTGGGCACCGTTTTGCTATGGTGCATCTGGCCTGTGGGCCGGCAGTTTGAACTCCCCTGGTCTAGAGTGAACATGGATTGCAGGTTAATATGGCTAAACAGTGTGATTTGGCTTCAAAAAGTCACCACTAGGTGAGATGGATGGTATACAAGTCAAACAAATTAGTGTAATGTAATGTTAAGCTATATCAGTAGGAATATAATTTGTCAGACATAGGAAGTAACAATTCCTTTCTTTTCTCTTTGGGTAAACTGCTCCTTGGGTATTGTGAGTTCTGAACTCCAGAATTTAAGGATTCATAATAGATCATTGAAAGTGATCAAGGAACTAGAAACTAAGCCCTATGAAGAAAGAGCGAAGGAACTGAGTGCCTTTAGCAAATGCAATGAGGAAAAAATATAATTGTAGTCTTTAAATGAAAGGGAGCCACGTAGAACTTGGATGGGATGCTCTACTGGGTTCTCTTTACATAACTTAAATTCCCTGATCAATTTACTTTTGAATTCAAAACATTCTGTATTGAACCAGAATTGTGAACATAGAACTTGGAGACGATGTCACATAGAGAAAAGTGAAGTGCTGTTTTCTCCCAGTCTGCAATGCAGAATATCGAATAGTGGATTTTAAGTTGCAGAAAGTCCTAGAACTAATTACCCTTAAGGGTGGTGGGCAGACTTTCATTGGAAGTTTTCAAGCATAGACTGGGCAACAATTTCTTGTGTGTTCATTTTGATTCCTATGCCTGCCAGAAGATTGGATTCAGTGGCCTACACAGGTGATTTGATGAGGTGCCATATCACTGCCAAAGAGAATTGTTGATTGTTCCCAAGTGCCTTGATTTTTTGCATTTGATATCAGATAGTAGTATTCATATATTTATGTGTACATGGGAGCTGTTTGTTGCACAGTTCTTTCGCAAGACATTTATTTGCAGTAAGAAATCCTGGGATATATTTAATCCATCTTACTAACATTTTCCTTGACAATTGCTTTTTCAGAAATTACATTCTCTCCATCAGTGTTTCATCTGGACTGATTGCTTTGTTATCTACAGGCTCAAAGTAGTTAGAATTTGTTTGAGTACATGAATTCAACTCTGTCTTGCCCAATCAGAAGAAGGTTGAAGTGCCATTTTCTGTACATTGGTCTTTTTCTTTTTTTGTAAAAAGATGGGATGAGAATAGGGAGCAGTTTTGTTATAAAATAATACCATGAAGATGAGGCATTCTAATTTAGGCTTGCAATATGCTTATTCAAAATACTTTTGATTATTCAGGTGGACATAGGGATCCAGTTGTATCATTTGAGAACTTCATCAGCTAGATCTGGAATTCTTGATTAGAAGTTTTTGGGGGGTTTTGTTACATTGTTATTAAAAAAAAGCTTTGCTGAAAACAGTGATTGTACGTGTAAATTTGTGATAAAGATAATTCTTGACTTAAATTCTGGTACTAGAATTTCCATTGCTAAGCAGGGTGGTTATTAAATGAGTTGTGCCCAATTTGATAACCTGGGCACTTTCTCCTCAAGGCCCAGGCTTGGGTCTGCTTTACTTGACAACTGTGGCCCAGTCTCCAACTCTGCTTGTATGGTTTGGGACCTGATTATTTCCCAAATTTTGCTCCAAGCTGAATCTGCCTACTCAAGAGACACAAGAACGACCCCTTCCCCCATTTCTCAAAGAGGTGACTTTGAGCTGTGCGTTCTCTACCATAGCTACCCTCCTGTGAGGAGGGTAAGTTATC